>NC_134455.1:193082833-193718666 GCF_047948215.1 Lycorma delicatula
ATACCAAACGTTCACCGAAAATTATTACTGAAAATTTGATTCAACTACAGCATTTCTTCAGATTACCGATGTGAATTCCGTATGTTCTTTATGCCATTACGAGTAAAAGTAGATTCGTCCAAAAATATTATAAAAGGAATTAAGTCGTGTAGAAATTCATCGCATGCCCGTTGTAGGACTAAGCTGTACCACATTAACAACGTTTTTCCCTTTCATCACTATGTATCGATTGACGTTCAAATGAAATATGAGCATTGGGAAGTTTAACATTTTCACGAAGAAAGTTCTACAGAATACTTTACGGTTTGGAACTACTTGTCCAGGATACCTACGTCGTTATTCTTCCACCGCAGCTGGGGAACACTTTTATCGCAAAAAGACGTACACAAAAACCTTATAAGCATATGCTGCAAGAGTGAAAAGACACAGCATTTTTCAAAACAAAGAATTCAAAATGGAATTTTACTTTTTTAAATTCAGATTCAATTGGAAAATGTAGGTATAATTTAAAGAACAAAAACTACATAACGTGATTTTGAAAATAATTGATCACAACCAGAATTATGCCAAAACCAACTAAATCGCCTAACAGTTATTATTAACACGTAAACACAATTTTATGACAACAATGAGTAGTACTCAAATTAATTTCAAAGCATATAGTTAGTTTTGCTAACCTACTTTTTCAAAGGTCTTTGTTTATTGTATTAAAAACAAATTTTTACAAATTCACAACATTTTCTGTTAATTTTGTTTTTTATAATAACAATTTTTTTTTGTTTTAATAAACTCCAATAAAACAGTTTCCTCAAAATTAAATTGTCTACAAGTTTTGATAATAAAATTTACATATGTATTTGTCATTTAGCAAATTTATTGTACTTCAAACCTAAAAAAAGTTGGCTTCGTTGCCGAATTCTTTTCTTTTAAGTTTGATGTCATGAAAATGATAGAAGATATACTTGTGGGACCTGTTTTATCCGATTTTGAGGTCAAGAAAGATTAGAAATCAAGTTAACCCTTATATAAAGAAAGTGTTGGATAAGCAACAATGGAGTCGCCGAAAAGTATGAGATCTTTAAATGAGAGCGCGGCATTTCAGCCGTTCCACTTGCTTTAGCGAGAAGTGAATTGAGTATTAACTCTGATACAATGCTTACCACACTATCTACGCAAATATCATCTGATAATGGGAGCAAAACGACCAGAGGATCCCATCATCTCTTCAAGACGATGGAAAAAATAATAAAAAAAGGATGGCCTAAAGGTAAACCAAGGCGATAAAAAATAAGAATGCAAATAATTTTTACGACGTTTTGACGAATTTAATGAAAGGATGAATATTTTAATAGTTGAATGACTTTGCATATTTGATATGTTTGACAATTTTTGTTTAAAAATGGGTTGTATCAATGTCAAGTCTATTTCTGGATGATCTGTCTGATAAGCCTAGGTTTCGGGCTAATTCGTTAGTGCTTTTTATTAGGAAGGGAAAGACATTTTTTCTTTTTATTTTGTTTGGGGAAAAGAGCTAATGATCGCAGTAATCAATGCCATTAAACATAAAAAAAAATAAAACATAATGCCCGGATAAACCCAACCTCAGGTCCATGCAATTACATCTACACATATGTCCTGGGTGAGCAACAACATGGCACTTCGGTACTTTCACTTATATCAGCCAATGCTGTAATAGTTTTGCTTAGAAGCTTCCCTGTGGAGTACGGGATTGGCAGCTCCGAGCTGTTCGAGCTGGTTGCGGTTATACTTCTCGGTTTTGAAGCTGTTTGCAGCGTGGGCGGGAGGTATGATCGCGAACTGTATTTTTGCAGACGCTGAGCGAAGTGCGGACGAGGAATGCTCATACCTCCTCCCGGTGGTGTAAACCGGGTTGAGGGTGGGCTAATGTAAGCTTATTACTATTACAAACTTTACTATTATTTATCATTCTAAAAAAGTGTTTCTTAGGCTTAAAAGCTTAACCCTGTTTCTTAGTATACGTGTTTCTAAATTATGTTGTATAAAGTTGCTTTTTTGCTTTATCAAAAGTTTTATAAAGGTAGAATGGAAACTCTATAAATAAATTATAGCAGTCAAAGGAACGAGGGGCGGTTGTTGAAATGCAACGCCGACATTGAACACATTGAAGTCTTGCGCCGCTCAGCATGAGTCAGTCACTTCGGGCTTTTGGGAGGAATTGTCCCATGGGTACCGGTATCGGAACGCTTGCTGCTATGTGCGAGCCCTGATAAGTCGGTATAGCAGGTCAGGCAGTACCTGATTACCCGGTCCAGGTTAAATTTGTGGGAGGTGGTCGACTGGGGAAGCACAGGCAATACCAGTGATACGGGGCAATCCCAACTGTCTCTCCGCCCGAACCTTGCGACGTATTGACCAGCATCACTTTTTTTTATGGGAATATCTACTTCCTCAACTTCTAATAAAGAAGGTCTACAAAAAACCCTCGTCTTGGAGAGCCTGTGTCTTCGCAAGCAAAGCGAAGGAGGTGTGTAGATGTTACAAATGTAGAAATGACGGATCGAATCAAGTTTCGACCGAAAGGCAGCGCAGTGTTATCAAAATATTCGTTTTCAAAGTTAAGAATTAGATTTTAGCAAGGCTAGTCCGTTTGTGATAGGTCGAGGCGTCAAGGGAACTGCTGGAGGTCCGGTGAAGGAGGTTACAAAGACTGCTATTGGAATGTTTGTGGAAACCGTCAACGATTTACATTCCACACGGTTACTCAGGAGATAAAAAATCTGAATGCTGGACTTGAGGTTACGCCGCAATGTACATTAATTACCTCCAAAGGTGTTGTATACAGGAACATGATGAACTATACCCAAGAGGAAATCGTTGCAAAGCTACATCATCAAGGAGTTGTTGCGTGTTGACATTTAAACACATGACGAAACGGAGAAGTTGAACCCTCCGCATCGCATGTCTAGACCTTCAATAAACCGAAGTATTTGTAAAAAAATAAAGGATGGGTTCCATAAATTAGATGTACGTCCGTTTATCCCGTTTCCATTGCGGTGCTTTGTAAGTTAGAAATTTAAGACACTCAGCAGCATGTTGTACAAAGAAGCAAAACTGTGTGGTGATCCATTGCAAACTGATGACCAATGCAGGGATCCATATGTCTGTCTGCCTCAACTGCAGAGGGAACTATTCTGCAAGATTGCGGAATTGTCCAGCGTATAAGGAAGTAGAAATTCAAGAGGTAAAGACCATTCAAAAAGTAAGCTACTTCGAATCGAAAAAAATTGTGCTAAGTAGGTTGCCGAAAGTAATGTCTTATGTACTAGTTGCTACGGCTCATACCGGTTGGCGGAAAATCCTTTTACACTATTTTTGAAATTATTAGTGTAGGTGCAGCTTAATTCCTATGGATCTAAAACGTCTGTGTGAGTTCCACCATGTTCAAAGCAAAGTTGTATGCGCCTTCATGCCAGATTATTCACACGTGTTTGCGTTTTCGGATCAGTTCTTTTACAAAACTTCAGAATGCATTGTCAGGTATGGTGAGGTCAATGTTTCTTGCTGGCCACGGCAATGCAGCCAGTAACACTTCTGACCACGTCTGATCCACCGATTCGGGGAGTCGGTCCTTTTCCCGCCTCTGAATCGGCGCCTACACAGAACGCCAAGCCGTGCCCGTCCTCGTTCACCGCTTCCTTGTTCTCCTGCTCGGAGGCTGGGAGCTACAAGGGCGCTAACATACCTCTAGAACATGAAGCAGTTTGAAGGATAGAAAACAAGTGAAAAAAGGTTGGTCAGAGACCAAACCTCGAAATTAATGCCTTTTATAAATGAATTGATTCTTCAATGGAATATCAATGGATGTTTATTAAATATTCTTGAGCTGCAACGCTCGGTACATGATATGGGCACAATTTTTATATGTCTGCAAGACTGCCGAGATGTAAATTTCAATTTCATATATTGAAATTTATATATATACCGTCAATATTATATGTATATATACCGTCAAATATACAATTAGAGGTGGAGTAAACATATTAGCGTTGACCAGAGCTACCACCTATGCGGTAAATACAACTCTCCAAGTGGTCACAATCAGAATGAAGTGTCAGCTGCAGTTCACTATCTTCATAGGACATATCAGCTGAACTTTGATCGCAAGAAGTATGACATAATGCATTTTATTACTCAGCTTCACCCACTCATATTATTAATAGGGTACTTTAATTCATACAACTGTATTTGGGAGTTGAATCAAATTGATCTCCAGGGAAGTGTTGGAAAGTTCCTTTTAAATTCCAATTTTGCTATACGAAACACCTTGCCTGTTCAGCTCTTGTGAGGATTCAGCTTAGAATCGAGTGCAGGCTGGGCTTAACCTTGTGTGAGACACTGGGATGGGAGCTTCAACTCCGACATGATGTGTCACAATGGCTGATAGGGAACGTTAGGAAGAAATTACCAACAACAGAAAGGGTGGACGAGCCTGGAGTGGCATCTTGAATTAAAATGCCCTGTCTGCTCAGAGACAGTAAGGTGACATCCCCACCATTGAACTTGTAACAAGGCCGCAGCACTTGTAACAAGGCCAGAGGATGTTATATATCACTGGCAAAAACCAAGTTGGCCTCGGAATCAGGACTGGATTTACTGGAAAACTTTTGGACTCTAAAGAAAGAAAAAAGAAATGGTTTGCAGAAAGACTAACAGTAGAAATGTGGAATGTTAAGGCAATAGAAAAAAAAAACAAATTAGCCTTTATGCTGAAGGAGAAGAATGTAGAAAGCTTTCATTTCAGAAACAAAGAAAAAGTCACATGGTATTATGTTGATAACTAGTCAATGTTCTATAGTAGTATCAGACAGAACCAACAGGCAAGTAAGGGAATAGCAATTTACATAGCTAAAAGATCTGAGAATAAAATAAAAAGCTTCAGACTGGATAACCCCTGTAAGACTAAGTGGTATAAGAGGAATTATGACACTTACAGCTGTACATGCTCCTGAACAAGGTAAAAAGGAAGAGTCAGAAATGTTTTACAGAACTCTTCAAAAGGTTGTAGATAAGTGCGCTGAAACTGATTAAATAGTGATATCTGGAGACTTGAATGCAAGATTTGGCAATACACTTCTGTCTGACTATCTGGGCCCATTTGGTATAAAAACAATAAATAACAATGGCTACCAGTTGAGAGAGTTTGCCAGTTTTAATGGTTTGAAAGTATAAAATACTTTCTTTAAGAAAAAGGATGTTCGTAAATATATATGAGCAGCAAGTGACTTTAAATCGATAATAGATTATTGTATCAAGAACATCAAACAGGTTGTGAATGTGAGTGTGCATTGGCCATCTGATGTTGGCTCAGATCATTAACTTCTTATAATGAAGATTGACATGTAAGCAGATGGAGATCCCCTTGTAACAAGAAAAAGGACCAGGTAGAAGAGGTGTATAAGGTATATTTACTACAGGAAGAGAGTGTTAGACACCTATTCCAGCAGAGGATGATGGAGGAATTAGAGCATAGGGAGATAAGGTCGGATATAGATGATGAATTGTGTATCTTAAAGGAGACAGTACACAGTTTCATTGGAAGTTCTCAGAAAGAAGAAAGATCTCAAGATATGGACGGAAGAAATAGAAAAAAATTGTGAAAGATAAGAATGAGATATACAGAAAATACATCAATCCCAAAGAAGGAAACAGAGAAAGATATCAAGTAAATGAAATTCTGTAAAAGGGCTTAGTAAAGAAAAGTCATCAAGACTCCTGGAAAAGATTTATTGCTGAAATTGAGGATGATGTTCATGGCCAACAGACTTTTTCATACAGTGCTGAAAACTTTGTGCAATGAGTAGTAGGATTTTGCTAAGTTGAACATTATCAATGATGAAGTTTGGAGAGAGTACTATAAGAAACTATGGTATGATGAAGAGACTCCAGAGGAACATTGGTCTGATGCAGACACTTGAGGTCTGGATGAAATCACAATTGTGGCAATTAAAGCATTAAATGCATTAAAGAATAGGAAAGCTCCAGGCATGAGTGGAGTGAATGTTGAATGCTGGCAGTACTAAAGTACTCTGCTACATTTGAGATTGATGCATCTGTTTAACATGTGTTGGAAGCAGGGGAAAATCCCTTCAAACTGGTTGAAAGTAAAGGTGAAACTAATATAAAGGTGACAGAGAGAAATGTGAAAGTGATAGAGGCATAAGTTTGCTGGACAGTGCATATAAGGTATAGGCCAGAATTTTCAATAATAAGCTGAAAATTATAGCTGAATATGTAATATGAGAAGAACAAATGGGATTCAGAAAAGGCCATTCAACAATGTATGCAATCTTTACATTAGATCAGCTGATTGAGAAGAGAAGGGAAATTCACCTGGAAACACATATAGCCTTTGTTGTATTTTAAAAAGTATTCTACAGCCTAGATAGAAGGAAATTATGAAGTATATTGATTGAAGGGGGGTTTCCTTTACATCGTCTTCTAGCCACTAAGGGTCTGTACAGAGGGACCACTGTGGTTATCAGCACAGGCAGACAAAAATCGGAATAAGTCAAAACAAATAAGGGCGTGAAACAAGTGAAAAATGTCATTTGCAGATGGTGCCAAGATATAGACTCAGGATACAACTCAGCCCTTATATAAGAAACAATTATATAAGCTATGATATTAAGTCATATAATATCGTAGCTTATGCAGATGATATTGCCACAATTAAAGAATCTGAAGACATGCTACACAGAGGAATGTTCAGACATTGCAGATGTTTCACATCTGCAACGAATACAATTTGAAGATTTCTGCTAGTAAGACAAAGGTAATGGCTTTTTATGGAAATATCCAGTGAGGTCAAAAATTGAGGTGAATGGGGGCATGTTGGAACAAGTATTGCACTTTAACTATTTAGGATGTCAAGTATCTTTCCTAGATAATGCTGATGTGATGAATAAGCTGAATAGCTATGAATTATACCAGTTAAGCTAATATTTATTCACAGCTTAAAAAATTGCAAAGCTGAATAGCTGTGATATTTTTTCACAGATGAAGGAATGAATATCTGTGGGGCGATTCAGAGAGTGTTGAAACATAGGATGAAGAGAGATACTAGGTTAAAGTTTTATAAAACATTAGCGATACCAGTTGGATGGGAGTGAGACATGGACCCTTTCCAAGAGACAAAGAGATCAAGTAACAGCAGCTGAAATGAGATTTCTAAGAGCAGTCAAGGGATGCACATTAAATGACAGAATAAGAAGTGAAGATGTAAGAAACTAGCTTGGTATATTTAGTTTGGAAGATAAAATGAAGTCATACAAGAGGAACTGGTGCAGTCATCTAGAACGGATGGAAGATGAACATTTGCTCCGCTAGCCTGCGATTATAAACCCAGAGGCCGGAGGTGTGTAGGTCAGCTGAGAAGAAGATGGTTTACAGAACAGGCAGATCTGCTTAATCCATTAAATGAAGAAGAAGCTATACTAAACAACAAGTTAGGAACTTATTTTAATGCAAGAGGCAGATCTACATCGTGTATAGATTTAACATTAATATTTGCACTGATAGCACCAAAATACACTTTCAAGGTTTTATAAGATCTCTATGGAAGTGACCATTTTCTGGAGCAAATTTCAACTGCTATTATCAACAAAACATATCCCATTCCCAACAGATGGTTTTTTTGATAAGGTAGATTGGGTGAGCTTCACTTCTGATATGAAACTCCCTGAAACAACTGCAGTTATCAAAAATGATTTTGATACTATAACCAATGCTATATTAGCATCAAGATATATTCCCAGAACAACCAGAAAACTTAAAAAGCCAACCCTTCCATGGTGGAAATAAATGACAAAGAAAACAATGAATAAAGGATTTAGCGTTTTCAAAAAACGTCCAATATCGAAAAACTTATTTCCTTTAAAAAACAAAGTGGTACATAAAAAAAATTATGACAGATTAAAAATACGATCTAGGCTACAATACATGTCATCTATTAGCAGAAATATGACTGTAGCTGACATTTGGAAGAAATTTGAAGGCTATCTACGGTTGTATAAACTTTAATTTCATTATTTGCCTTCAATATGAACATGATCTAATAGATATTCCAGACTAAATTACAGAATTATTAGCCTATCAATTAGAAAAAGTCAATGTAACAGCTAATTATGACGAATTCTCAAAAAATCAAAAACAAAATTTGAGGGTTACCTAAATTTTGGAAGCAAAATGAATATGAATGAACGTTTCATACAACGTACGTTTCAGAACAGATAAAGTTGTGAAAGCGTTGGAAAAAACAGGCAATACAAACTTTGGTCCAGTCGAAATATATTACATTATGATCAGAGAGCTAAGCACTGCTGCAAAACTGAAATTAATAATATTATATAATCAAATATGGCAGGATGGATTGCACTCACCGCAGTGGAAGAAAGCATATAATGTTCCAGTCCCAAAAACGATAAAATCTGGACCGATCGTAACAGTTACCACCCTTATTTACTTGACGCGTGCTATTGGAAAACTCTTCGGAAAAAAGATAATCGACTCGTTTAGATTTTAGAAAGAGAAGGTCTTTTATTTGTGCATCAAGCTGTATTTCATCAGTGCCATTCATCTACTAACCAGATTATTAATTTATAAAATACTACATATAACAGTTTCATTACTGGGAAATAGTATGTCAGAGTATTTGTTGGTCTGCTGAAGGCTTTTGATAATAATTGGCGTCATGGAATAATGCTTCACTACATGAATGAAGCATTCGCGGCAATTTACCAGTATTACTGTGCAACTACAAGAACGGCTGTACTTTTCAAGTATGACTTTATAATGAGTACTTGTCAGGAAAAAGGAATGGAAAATGGCATATCACAATGCTTTGCGTAAAGCGCAACCTTGTTTATGGTTGCCATCAATAAACCAATAGAAGCCATTCCAGGAGAAATAATAATAATAATGCCCTGAGGTAGATAATCTCCACGTCCGGAACATAACACCTACGTTCCACGTTCAGGGCGGAAACAGCTGAACATAAGTACTATTCTTAATGTTGGCTAACGGGGCGCCTAGTGTTTTTCCTCAGAGATGTAATTTTTCGGCCTAACTACACCTACAAGCCATTTTCAAGGACTGGATTTTGCGGCCACCTTTAGATACGAAAATTTAATTGATTAAGGAAAGGGATTCATACCAAGTGATTGCAGGCGTAACGGAGGCCTTACCGCTGTCCATATGCCACCCGCGATGGCAAGCTTGTAGTTAAGATGCCCATGTATGTCGGCGCATGGAAGCCCTGAAAACCTCTGTGTGTAGGGGCCTGGAGTCAGTGCAGAGACTGCGCATTCGCTCACTGCCAAGGCATATGCCGGTTCCACCGGAGTACTGGACCAGACCACCAGGGTTGGTAGCCCTGGAGTGGGGGTGTACCCCCGCGGCTAGCCTTACTACAGAAGGGATTACATAACATACAACTTGAACAATCACCAAACTTGGCAGAGGGTTCACGTAAACACCCTCGTTTAGAACCAACCATTTCACCTGAGGCAAAATGGAGAAAGAGTACTGAATCAAAACGACTAGAAATTGAAGCCAAGAGTTTGCAAAGAGCTTTTACAAGAGTAACATACCGAAACCGAAGTATTTAGTAATTACTAAAGAAGATGGAAATTTCTCGAGGGTGAGCCCTTTTCTCATTGATCGAAAAAAACGAAATGTGCTGGAGGCCCAGTTAAGAAAATCAGGAAAATCTACAATGGACTTTATGTGGAGACTACGAATGATGCACAGTCACAGAAGATGCTAGGGCTCAAGAATATTGGAGATTTTGTTGTTCGTGTCGATCCGCACGGTACACTCAGCACCTCAAAGGGTGTTGCGGTCTGTCAGGATCTTCTGAACTGCACGGAGCAGGAAATAGTTGAGAAATTGAAACCACAAGGAGTGATAGAGTGCCGCAAGTTAAACAAGACAAGGAACGACTAGGTTCTACCTTCTGCTTCTCATATCCTCACTTTTAACCGACCAACTCTGCTGGAGAATGTTCGAGCAGGAATTCACCGTTTGGATGTGCGGGCATTTGTCCCACAACCAATGAAATGTTTCAAGTGTCAACGCTTTGCCCACACTGTTGACAGATGTAAGAGACCGCAAATATGCGTGTGCGGTGAAGAAGTTCATGAAGGGGAACCATGTAAGGAGCCTCCTACATGTGTCAATTGTAAAGGACAGCATTCGTACAGATCCTGAAACTGTCCTATCTACAAAGATGAAGTAGCTGCGCAGGAAGTAAAAACCCTGCAGAAAATCAGCTACCTTGAAGCAAAGAAAATTGTAAACGGCCACAAGCCTAGAGCAACAAAAACTCAGGCTGTGGCTGCTGTTCCTGTTCCTGCTGCTGCTCCAGTTGCTGTCGATGAAAATCAGCTTATCAGTAAACTTGCACCCACTTTGGCTAGCATGATTGAAAGATTAATAGAAAACAAAATGAAGCCTTTCAGTCGTAAAGAAACCGTAAAGTCAAAGATAACAATACAGCCTCCTGATGACGTATCTTCGAAAAACAAAAGTGCTCTTGACAAGAAGAGAACGGACGCCAAGACAGAAGGCCACGTCCGTTTGCGTGAAATATTGAATGATGACCGGAAAAAAGTAAATGCTTCGCAATCTGTTATGGAGGCTCCAAAGCCTTCTTCAGGCTTATAAACCACAGCTTAGAGGTGGCTTATAAACCACAAAGGCCACCATAAACCACACAGAGGGGGCATGTATCCCCCTGTCAGGGGCGGTGACTGATGCGACTTCCCTATCACGGGTCTTCCAGGTTCTCATCTTTCAATCGGCGCCTGGTTCAGGCGCCGATCCATGTTCGTCGTCGTCCACGGCTTCGATGGTCTCCGATTCGGAGGCCGGGAGCTATACGGGCGATGACATTCTTAACGAATACAAAGCTGTTCGTAATATGGAAAAGAAAAAACGGATGGCCGAAAGGCAAACCAAGGCCATAAATTAATTTACAATTAGCGAGTCGATTCTTCAGTGGAACATTAATGAATTTTTGGCAAACGTCCATGAGCTCCAACGGTTGGAACATGATGTAGACCCAATGTGTATATGCCTACAAGAAAAATATTTCTGCCGAAAAGAAAATTTTCAATTAAGAGGATACGATACATTTTGGCGAGATCAACCGTCAAATATAAGCGTTAGAGGTGGAGTAGCCATACTAACTTCGACTAGAGCTACCGCCGAACCTGTTGATCTAAATACAAATCTACAAGCGGTCGCCATCAGCATGAAGCGTCCGCTTCATTCCCAAAACATCTGGGAAAATTAAGAAGCGACTCGTTCCGTGGTGGAACTATGAAATAAGTGAGGCTATTAAAAGAAAGAAAAAAGCGTATAACGCCTTTAAGAAACGTCCCACAGTAGAAAATCTAATTGCCTTTAAAAAATACAGGGCGTATGCAAAAAAACTCTTGATAGACTCTAAAAAACGATCCTGGCAGCAATACGTGTAATCCATTGACAGAAACATAACTTCATCAGACGTTTGGAAGAAAGTGAAGGCGATTTGCAGGCATACAAAATTTACTCCCACAACCAGTCTTCAATATGAAAGTGAAATTAAAGATACTCCAAACGAAATTGCAGAGTTATTAGCCAATCACTTCAAAAAAGCCAGCAAAACAGCTAACTATGATGAAGATTTTAGGTCGAAAAAAGCAGAACTTGAAGGTCTATTAAATTTCAGAAATTAAATAAATTATTCATACAATGTACCGATTAAAATAGAAGAATTTGTGAAAGCGTTGGAGAAAGCAAGCAAAATAGCTGCTGGTCTGAATGAAATTCATTATAATATGATCAGGCAGCTGAATAACACTGCAGAATGTAGTTGTTAGAATTATATAATCAGATATGGTGGAATGGAAAACAGCACATATTATTCCAGTACCAAAGAAAGATAAAAATTTGACAGATCCCGATAGTTACGATTCTATTTCTTTGACGTGCGCAACGGGTAAAATATTTGAAAAATTAAAATAATCGACTCGTTTGGATTTTAGAAAAAGTAAACCTCATATCCTCACATCAAGCAGGTTTTCGGCAATCTCACTCTACCACTGATTAAATGATCAACTTAGAGAACATTATATATAACAGCTTTATTAGAAGAAAGCATTCTGTTGGAGTCTTCTTTGATCTTCAGAAGGACTTCGATATGTCCTGGCAACATGGAATAATGCTTCAGATACATGAATGGAGCATTCATGGCAATCTGCCAGTTTTACTCAGCAATATATGAATAATCATACTTTCCAAGCACACATATATTCATCTGAAAAGAGCTGAGAAAATGGCATACCATAAGCATCGCCATTGAGCAGTACCTTGCTTACACTCGCCATCAATAAACTAATATTAGCTATTCCAGTAGAAATCAGCAAAGTGGCTATGTTGATGATTTGGCAATTGTGTATGCCAGCAACAAGACAGCTATGGTGAAGTACAAAATACAACGAGCGATTAACACTCTTAATGAAGTTGCGTGGAGTAATGGATTCCAATTTTCATCAGAAAAAACGTGCTGTGTACACTTCTATAGGAAAAGAATTCCTCACCAAAGGGCTGTTATGACCACTGACAACAATCCAGTATAATATAAGGATAATGTGAGATTTTTAGGGCTGTTATTGGGTAAATCCCTTACACGGGGATTACATATACAGGACTTCAGTGATAGATGCAAAAAAGTCCAAAAATGTATAATGTTTATTCAACATCAATTGGGGCACAGATAAAGAAATACTATTGAGACTGTATAAAGCATTGGTTCAATTGAAACGCGACTACAGATGTATTGTATGTTCATCTGCTAGGAAATCGCATTTAAGTAAGTTAGATGTAATTCATAACTGCTGAATAAGATGTGACATGTGCATTTCGCACAAGTTCGGCGACTAGTCTAATGTCTGAAGCTGGAATAATGCCAGTGCATTATAGAAGAGAGATCCTACTGCTAAGATATGCAGAAATATATGGGCCTTTCCTACCCATATAAATAACAAACTTTTTAACAATCATCCTATGGCTGCATTATATGAACATCTTGTTAGCTATTCCAGACCAGCCAGAATAAGTTATCACAAATTGACAAGAAAATATGAAATTGCTGTATTAGAGACATTAGCAATTTCTACGAGAGAAATACTGCCATGCCTTTTGCCAGCGGTAAACCAAGGCTCTCTCTCAGGAAGAAATAAAAAAGAAGTCAGCAGTAATCATCCAACAGGAATTTTTATCAACCATCAGTAGTTACAATGAATACATTAAAATTTATACTGATGGTTCCAAAACCAAACATGGTGTTGGATGCTCCATATATGTAAATGGAGAAGCCCATTTTTGGAAACTGCCAGATATGGCCAATGTTTACACAGCAGAACTCACTGCCATACAGCAAGCTCTTCGCTACATGGAACACTACTGCGAAGAGAGAATGCTAATATGTTCCAACTTTTTAAGTGAAATTGTTGCAATTTGGAAAAAGAACATTAAGGATATCCTAATTGCAAACATCCTGTCCATTTTAAACGTTTTAAATAAACAAGGACAGCGATGCATATTTGCATGGACTCCAGGGCTTGCTGGTATTGCAGGAAATGAAAGCACAGACAAAGCTGCCAGAAAGGCGACAGTCTGTGATAACTTGGATGTAATTCTTGCATGGGTGACAGAATGTTAAAAATTGTTTAACTAATGCAAGAAGAAACAGCTGGAATACTTATTGGAGAAGATTAAACACAAAATTAAACTCGGTTAAAATTTCTCAATGGAAAATAAAAGATAAAACAAGCAGTGGTTGTCCAACAGGAATTTCTGACAATCAGTAACTATTAAGGACATATAAAAATTTTTACTGATTGTTCTAAAACTGAACATGATATTGATGCTCTATATATATTAATTGAGAAGCTCATTCATGTAGACTGCCAGATAAGGCAAGTGTATACACAGCATAGCTCATTGATATGTAGCAAACTCTTTGCTACACAGAACATTTATGCGAAGAGAGAGTGCTTATATTTTTTTATTATTTAAGTGCAGTAACTGCCATTTAAAAAAAGAACATTGTGGATGTCCTTATTGCAAATATCTTGTCCATTCTATATATATTAAACTGAATGGGACTACAGTACATGTTTGTAAGAACTCCAGTTATACTGATACTTCAGGAAACAAAAGTGCACACAAAGCTGCCAGAATGGCAACAATTTGTGAGAATATATTATACCTGATTCCTATTTGAGTGGCAGACATTAAAAATCGCTTAACTATAACTATCAAAACCATGTGGAATAATGAATGGAGAAAATTAAACTCAAAATTAAATGCAATTAAAATTAGTTCTTATAAACAAAATTAGTGATGTGAAACTGAATCGCTAGGAACAAGTAGCAGATAACAGACTCAGAATCAGTCGCACACAAATAACAAATTCATACATAACCAGTGAAGAAAGTCAGTGTGCAGTGTTATGGTAAGCCACTAAGGTACGATATATGAAAACCTCAGAAAGAGGTACAAACTAAGAAATAATATTGCTGCTGATTTAGAAAATGGCAAAGAAAAGAAGTAGTTGCATATCTACATGCCAGTGGGTTATTAATGAGTTTATAGTATGCTTTTGATGAAGTCATATGAGTTTTCTTTGACTGAGAATCCTCTATGTCATTGATTCCCAAAGTGGTCCAGGTGGACCAGAAAAGTAAAGTGAATAGATGTTAGCGTTTGCCAATGTCGGAAAAAGTAGTAAGTACTTACCTGCTTTTTTGTTTTACTTACTTTTATTTTATTTATTGTTTATTTATTTATTTGACAATTTATTGTACACGTCAGTAAACAAAAAATGCACAAATTACAAAAAATACGTAGGTACAAATGGCGAGGATTATTCCTAAAAGAAATCTCTTCCAACCCACCTGCGATAAAGATATATTTATGTTGTAATAACTATATTTGTAATGTCTGCGTGTAGTAGGTACGTATTAAAAATTAAGTACTGAACAGAGCCATTATTAGCGACTTCCCTAAAAGAACAGAAAGACGAGAAAGGTTGAACTTTTTGTTCCTACTTTAATAGTAATATTTTTTTTACCTGACTGTGTGGTGATTCACTAATAATTATATACATTTGTACAACGTGTTACAGAATAAGTGTTTACGCCATTCTGGCATAAAGTTTTCCGTTATTTTCTACGAATTCCAAGCTAGGGTGGGTCCCGTTGTTTTGTTACAAGGAATGTTTAAATCTCACTTTGTTTCGTATTTCTGGGTCTGTAAAGTCCACCTGTTTCTATTATTGTTCTTGTGTTCGACCCTCCCACCGTCATCCTTAGCGACCGCGCCCATTCTTCTATCGAGTTATTTCTGACTACCTTTTCATACACCCGTTATTTTTTCGTCCCCTTACTAATACATACACACACTCTCCTGTCCACTACCTGGATCTGGTTACCCCCGCTTTCTTTCGCCATCTTTTCGGCAGAGTAAATCCAACATCTCACCACTGCAGTCGCCTAAGGCAATACTCTCCTGCAAACTTTGTGGTAACATTCCTCACTCAAGCAGAATCTCAAACTCATCACTACACATCTGAGATTCTACGCATCACGCTACCACACCAAACCACATCACACCTCTGTATTCCTGATTCACCGTGCGGACTACGCCCAGGATTACATAGGTATTCTTCTGTACTTGCTGTTACGAGTTCATCTCTGGCTAATATTTGTGTGCTACAGGCAAGTTCAGTTTTTCATTACTTATTACGTTAAACCACTATGTTATCATTCAAATTTGTGGAACATTCAGTTCATACCTATGCCGTTCAAGTTTCAATTTCACTTTAGTACAGTCACGACAGGTCACTTACAGAAGGCTGTCATTGTTCAGCTGCAACCTATTTCATGTGCTCAATTAAGTTCAGTGTGATTATATTGTAATTAACTCTTTTGTACTGTAATTTTATCGTGTCCTTTTCTACGTTAAACTAGAATTACATTTTTACATTATTTAATGTTAAGTGTGTGGTTCACAAATCAGGAAAGGCCAGTGCCAATTAAGATTTACTGTAATTGATGTTTCTAAGTTACTGACATTCGTTCATTCCTAATTTTTCAATATTACAGCATTTGTCAGCAATGCAATAGTTTTTCAGACACACTATGTTTATTGATGTTATATTTTTCTAAAGTTATAATTAAAATTAAGGTGTTTCATGTTCTCTTTCAGGCTTCGTCAAAAACGTATATTGTCAAAATCTGTATTTAGAAGCGTATATTCATGTATTTTTTCATTTAACTATCATTGTTCAGACGCTGATTTCAGCTGATATATTAAGTAGTTTTTAAGGTTATGATAATTATAACATATATTAATTTGTTTTCATTAAAGTCCAATTTCTTTTGGCAAATACTAGCTGTGTGTTTTTTTTATTTTAACTTTACCCAACAATAAGGGTTACAACCGGGAAATGTTATGTTCAGGGTCAGTTTTTAAGTCGATTCTAATAGTATGTTTTTATATATCTGAAAAAAAAATTAGACCAAAAATTAATAAAAAAATCAGTAAAAAGTGGTCAAATCACAATATTGAAACGTCGCGCGCGGCGCGGTCAAAGCCGCGGGGGCTACGCTACCTACGCGACATCACACTATTGTAATTTGACCACTTTTTACTATCTCCGTTTAAGGATTTATTAATTTTTGGTCTAAATTTTTTTTCAGATATATAAAAAACTATTGGAATCGAATTAAAAAAAGATCCTGAACATACCATTTCCCGGTTGTAACCCTAATTCTGTAACACGTTGTATATTTTCATAAATTGTACCTGTCTACATACTCGTAACGTGCATCAAAGTAATAAATAAATGATTAAAATCACAGAGTTGTGATATCAACATATTGGTTATTTAAAAGTATTTTCCATAGAATTTACAGAAATATATCAAAATATAATTAATGAAAAAATGTTTTACATCACATTAAAATCGGTTCAGCCATTTTCATAAAACTTTATTATGGATCTTACCGATTTATTTCTTTTAATACTTAGAATCAGTTTACCGCTGGTACTTTATTTCATTGCAATAATTAATTAATTCTATTCTGTTAAAATAGTCATATCCTGTTAAGTAAGACCGCCTTGAGATTACTAAACAAAGTTTTTTTTTTTTATTTACCGGTAGGTAACTGATACGAAACATGGCTGAATCTAAGAAGAAATGTCGACTGTACAGTGCTGATTATTTAAAATTTGGATTTCTTCCATCAAAGGCAGACAAGCGATTGCCTATATGCCTTTTGTGCAGCAAAACTTTGAGCAATGACTCTATGAAACCATCGAAGCTCGAAGATCATCTAAGAAGGTGTCATCCTGATAAAATAGGTAAAGATTTGAAATATTTTCAAACATTGAAGGAAAAATATGAAAAGAGACCTACCGTGCAACAACGCTTCAACGTCTGAAAGTAACGATGATGGCTTGCGGGCATCGTACAATATTTCATTACTTATAGCGAAATCTGGAAAACCCCACACCATTGGAGAACAGTTAATTTTACCCGCTGTTGAAGAGGGCTTAAAAACTGTTCTGCACAAATCTCCATTTGACATACTCAAAAGAATTCCTTTGAGTAACAAACACTGTACAAAGACGTATTGATGAAATCAGCTCTGATATTGAAAGTTTCTTGTGTAATTATCTGCAAACAACTCATTTTTCAATTCAACTGGACGAGTCAACTTTACCTGGTAATGAAGCATTATTATTGGCATATGTTCGATTTGTTATGGACGAAGAAATTCATGAAGAGCTACTATTCGCGAAAACTTTGGAGACGGACACTAAAGGTGAATCAATATTTAATGTCCTGAGTGATTTTTTTAATGAAAAATCAATTCCATTCACAAACGTCATTTCGGTGGCAACAGATGGAGCTCCTGCCATGGTCGGGCGATATCGTGGGTTTATAAGCCATCATAAAAGAATTATACCAGAGGTAACTGCAATTCACTGTGTCATCCACCGACAACACCTAGTAGTAAAAAATCTGAGTTGATAGATTGCACCAATCGCTTCAATTTGTAATTAATGTTGTTAACAAAATAAGAAGCAATGCATTGAATACGCATTTATTTGCCCAATTGTGCGATGAAAATTATGAAGACTTCCAACGATTGTTCTTACATACTGAAGTACGCTGGCTGGTTATTGAAAGGTCCATGTTTAACAAGATTTTACTCACTTTTTGAATCAGTTTTAGAGTTTCTGGAAGGTAAAGATTCAGATTTAAAAAAAAAACCTGATCACTTAGAAAGCTGACATCGCGTATTTGACAGATTTGTTCAAAAAATTTAATGACATTAACTTACAATTACAAGGGGACATTCTCAATTTAATAAAAACAAAGGGTGTAATTTCAGCTTTTCTTGAAAAATTGAAATTTATGAAGCAAAATATTAGTCGGCGTGTATTTTCCCAGTTTTCAACCTTGTCACAGGTAGAATCCCTTGATGAGGATATTCAGACATACGTTCAACATTTAATTGCCCTGAATGATGACTTCAAAATCAGATTTGAAGATATTCTGATGATGGAAATACCACCATGGATCATAAATCGAGTTTGATGAAACGGAAGTGGAGAATGTGATATTACACGAGGAGCTACTCGAGCTTAGCACTAATGAGAAGCTGAAGGTGAAATTTAAAAGAGGGTATCAAACATTTTGGCTGCAGGCAGAAATACCAGAAAAATATCCTGGACTGTGGGGAATAGCGAGAAAGCTTTTGATAGAGTTTCCCTTGTCATATGTTTTCGAAAAAAGTTTTAGTGTCGTTACAAAACGATTTACCAAAAAAAAGGAGCAGATTCAATATCACAGAATAGGGAGATTTGCACTTATTCCTAACAAAACTGAAGCCAAATATTGATAATTTGCTGTCAATCCATCAAGTACATCCCTCCCATTAAAATTGTAACTATTTTGTGATTGTCATTGTAGAAGTTACATTACGTTATTAATGTTTAATTTTAATTATATTATGACAATTTTATTATATTACATTGCAATATGATAACAATAATAATTAATAGTGTAATGATTACATATTTGAATAAATGCAACACAAAATATATACTATTTTTCTTTTGCTTTTTACCAATCTGAATGGGAAGTTTTCTAAATAAAATAAGTGAGAATTGATTGCTTTCTTGTGCTGTGAGTAGATGTCAAAAATGTAAAGTTGGATGGAAGCATTTTTTTTGATTGGCCAACTTTACTTTTTTGACATCCACTCACAGCACAGTCAATAAAAAATTAACCAATCAATTCTCCCTTTTTTTTTGTAAGCTGTTAGTTCGTGGAACTCAGCCGTAATGCAAATTTTCATAGCTAGATCTAATCTTCACATTTTCCGTCGACTGGAAATATGGTAGAAATGTAGCTCTGCAGAGGGTCCACTTGAACCAGCAAAATTTTGAAAGTGGTCTATGAGAAAAATAAGTTTGGGAACCTCTGCTCTATGTGAAGGCACTTTAATCTGAACATAGAGTCCTCAAATTTATATTATATCAAGACTTTTTTATGTATTTTATTTTACTGTGTAAAATGTTTTATAAAAATATAAGGGCCTTACACAACTATAAATCTGAAAATCCTGGTGGTGATTTAATTATTTTTTTTTAATAAAGTGAAAGGGCTGAATCAACTTAGAATTGATGACCATATAAATAATAACAAAAAAATGTAGTTTGGTAATTAAATTATTATCACTTTGCTGTTGCCTTGACCAGTGCCTTCTTGTGTTTATGTGGGATTATGTATGGTAAGTAAAAGTGTTTTAACAAAACCTGCTGAATTCACTTATTTTAACCAGATAAATTAATTTACTCAATTGAAAATCTAGCTTTTCATTTAAAATAAATAACCTGAGGACTATCCTGTTTTGATGGAAAATAAATGAATGGAATTTTTTTTTTAGCCAGGATACATCTTACCAACAAAAAGTAATATTACAAAACTATACCTGCTCCCTTTCTGATGTAAATTTTTATTTATTTACATGATGGGAAAAAATACCAGAAGAAGAATTTAAATTTGAAAGACTTTATTTTCCATGGAAGTTTCATTCTGAATGGAAGATGTGAAAATTGGTAATCAGAGAAAAAACAGGTAGTAGTGTGTGTAGAAAAAATGAAATTACACATTTTATAAATTGTGGTAAGTGCTTATAAAATATTTGATATTAAGTGAATAAAACAATACAACAAAGTTTTAGACAGTCTGAGGAGGTTAATAAAATAACTCTTTTTTCAGAACCAATAATCCCTGTAGTATTTTACTATAGAAACTGTTTTGCAATCAAAAATTACTACAATCACAAGACAGAAGTAGAAGATGAAGTAAAGTATACTATTAATCTGCAGGATGATATAGAATCTCTTTTAAATTGCCTTGGTGATTCAAGCTGAATGAATAAATTGCTTGAAGATTCTTAATGCAAGTACGTATTTTGGAATTGAACCGCTGGAATAATACTAATTTAAAAAAGTCTAGGATAGAAGTATGATATGTTTTTACATTAATATGTTGTCCTGTAACATAGTGTGTTTGGAATGTAATGAGAAATAAATTTTCTGTAAAATGTGTAGAATTATGCAGTACAAGTTTGTGCAAATTTTGTAATTACAAAAATGCTGAAAAATAAAAATTTCAGTTAAGCCTACCTCTCAATTCTGTTACGGTTTATTACGAGTATAAATAAAAATATTTATTTTATTAAAAAATGATAATACTTATTATCATTACTGTATTGATTCACTGCAGCAAAAATTTTTTAAAGACAATAAAAATGATTATGAGTTTTGAATTAGTTTATTAGTTAGGTTGTTGTACCTGAAACCCGGAAAACTGCACCAGACAAATTTACAGGCATTTAGAAATAAAATACAATTAGAAATTAAGAAAAGGAAACAATGAAAAACCAAATCATAATATTATAAAGACTTTAATAAACAAAACTTACTTGACATTTAACTTAAAAATAACTGAAATTATCCTTCCCCTAGTTCCCACCTAAATAGCAAAACCTTTTTTCGCACACAATATGATTGTTGATAATCCTTAACATATGAAACAAATTCAATTCAGTCTATGGGACTTAACCATAAAGTCAAAGGTTGACCACGCAGTAGCCAAACCACACAATTTTGAAGATAATTTTACATTTGCAGCATGTATAATTTGTAGTATTGCATAATTTAAATATGTATTATTTTACAATATAATCTCTAGAGTCATGTAACTGAAATAAATTTATATGTATAAAAACTACAAATAATTTCTATTAACATTAGTGCCACAAATCTGGAACTGCATCTAAGGAGACCTAAGGAATATTTAAAGGACAACACAGATTGAAAGATTTATTTAGAGAAGTGCCATCGTAAATACCTGCTTTAAAGGATTAATAATATCACTGTTGTACCTGAAACCCGGAAAACTTTTCAAAATTATACACATTTATATAGCCTAAGTTCAAAAAATTATTTTTAAACCACAGTTGTATTTATAATGATCTTCCTCTAAATGTAATGTTAAATCAAAATATTGCAGTTTTAAATAATGTTATTAATAATTTGAAGTATTCATTTGTTTGTTAATTACATTTACAATAGCTAACAATTAAATGAGTAATAGATTGTAGAATATTTCTATTTGTATTGTATCTTTGAATATATTCAACACAACACAAGGCTCTATCTCTACTGTTAAGTACTACTGTGTTCTATGAACAGTACTGGATTACTGCAAATAGTATGTAAACTGATATAAGGATGGCCTAATCTGTACCCATAACTAGTATGTTCAAGTTCATTGTATCCACAGATGCTATATACAGGTAAGTGTGCTCATGAGTTATAATGCGCATAAGGTGTATTAAATGATCTTTTATGAATACTTCAAATGAATTCTTCTAAAATTATATTGCTATATTAGTTATTAGTTATATATTTACCGTTTTCATAGGAAGAATCAACATCAATCGATGCATGAGGTTCCATAGGATCACAAAGTCCTTTATAATAAGCACTACAGCGAGTATTTTTAGGACAATTGGAACAAGGACTCCCTTCAACATAAAGTTTGACACCAATCACGTTTCCTGCTGGACCATAATTACAAACTACGTAGTAACTAAAACCACCTTGTGTAGTATTCCAAACTTGAAGTACACAACCCAAATATTTTGATTCTGCCCAAACCATTTGGGTAAAATGTCCAACACCCTTTCTTTTGTCTTTTCTGAAATTATTATTATATTCTATTAGACATACTAAATTTGTAAATTTATTATTATGAAAAGTCACTGTAATAATTAAGGCAACTAAGATGAAGTTATTCTATACTTATTTACAGTTTTATTATTCCAACTATTATCATAATGATGAAAGTGAAGAGAATGATCTTTTAAATTATGATGATGAAAACTATAACATAACTAAAAATACGATGAAGTGGTGCTAACAAAATTTTCTTCACATAATCATCTTAATCTTAGTATTATTTTGTTAGTTTTTCATTTTAATGAAAATATTATTAACACAGGGCAGAGAATCATCATTAACATCAATAAAATAGGTAAATCTTTGCCCTACACATCACGATGATTTATCACTGCAACCATCGTCATTTATTATATAGTTATTTATTACATGGTTACTTCAATCTTCATTATAGAAGTGATACGTTGGTGGTTATAGTGAGAGGACGTGTTGTTCTCTCTCTGTGCTATTGTATTTTTCTACAGTGTTTTCAAAGTTTTTTACGGAGTGTTTAGCATGGGTCTGTGAGTGTAAGTTCGTACTATAATAGGGTATAAGCATTGTTGTGTGAGTGTGCGTGTGTGAGGAGTTTTTTCTTCTTTTTTGGTAGATTTTTCTGAATTTATTTAGAAAATAATTCAACGTTGTACATGTAATATTTGTTACCTTGTTTAGTAGTAAGTTATCGTAGATAAGAAGACAGATTATTTTATTTAAAGTAACATTTTTATATTGTCTATCTTTGCAGTGAAGACAATTGTCAGTGTAGGCTATAGTAGAAATGTCTTACAAAAATAGTTGTATTATTAATGCTACTAATACATTTATTGATAATACTAAAACGAAAATTTTATACAAAAAAAAAATAAAAACAAAATAAAAAGTCAGGTCATCTTATAAATTAAACTGAGCAAATAGCATTGCAAAGTATCAGTAAGGTAATATCTTATTAAAAATGATTATTTCCAATTTTAATTTATTAAAATGTTGATGTATAAATAGGGTATTGCGTATTTGCGTTATATGATGTTTGGTATGCGACTGATAAAAACGATTTTTTGGATCCATAAGAGGTGATAAGTGTACCCTACACAATAAATAGATATAAACAAAGAAATTTGTATTTAAATAATTATTCTATTATGGTTTTTTTTTACTTTTCCTATAAATATTTCATTTTGGAATTAAACTATGTGAAAATTATTTGTCCAATCTCTAAAAACTTCTTTTTGTCTGGCAAACATTTTATTATTATGTAGCAATCGAGTAGGTTTAATTCTAATTCCTGATGTATATATCAAGCTCTTTTTACATTTCTGTAGTATATTTTTTTTGTTCTTGTGGAGAACTTTTTTTTGTACGCGCTCTTTTACTTCGGTCTTTATACTATTCAAATGTCGCTGGTACATATATATATATATATATATATATATATATATGTATATATATATATATATATATATATGTATATATATATATATATATGTATATATATGTATATATGTATATATATGTATATATGTATATATGTATATATATATATATATATATATATATATGTATATATATATATGTATATATATGTATATATGTATATATATATATATATATGTATATATATGTATATATGTATATATATGTATATATGTATATATGTATATATATATATATATATATATATATATATGTATATATATATATGTATATATATATATATATATATATATATATATATATATATATATATATATATATATATATATATATATATATATACATACATATAGCCATACGTTTTTAGTTTACATAAGACAATTTTATCATGTTACATTCCAAGTATTGAATTACATATTGTTACCACATATATGCTTAATTTAATATCGGCGGACGAACACGGAAGCAACTCAGATGTGAACGGCGCACAGTATACGTACGCGCTGGTACAACATCACTTCCACAGCGCAGTTCTCCCACCGTAGCGGCGCTGCGGCCCCACCTCTCTTAGGCTCCAATAAAAGAGCGTGCACGAGAGTGAATTTTCAATTCATCGTCGACCACCATCTGGAGAAGACCAAAAAGAAGATGAAAGAGGACAGAAGAAGTTCCCTGGCTCCCTCAACGTGGGACCTCCCGGTGGATGCCAACATCGCCGCCAGAGCAGCAGGCCTTGTCGGCCCGCCGAGGGAACCGCAGGACGCGGACGCTACCTTCCCGCTCCAGCTCGCCGGGCTTCTATCGCCCTGGCCTGCGGACTAAGCAGCAGGAGCTGGCCCAGCATAGGATCGCTCGGGGAGAACTGCCTCGACCGCGCCGGCGAAGGATGACCGACGCAGACTCGATACTGGGAGCCACCACTGCCACGCTGTTGTAGGGACCCAATTGCCGCTGAGGAGAAGCCCGGTCTAACTTCAATGGACGAGCCATAACTCTCCGACTTCGGCGGAGATAGCTTCCGGGCCCAACAGCTCTTCTTAGAGACAACGCAAAAAACGGCTCTTTTCAGGGCCACCACAAGGTTATGAATTACGAGCCGTCGAAGCCATTCGACGACAAAAGCCCTTCTCAGTATCTCACTATCATAATCTTATTGAGTGCCACGTGCCGTCGAAGCCATTCGCTGACAATATATATATATACACACCAACACACTTTCATAATTATAATAACTTGACTGCATAGAAATATTAAAAGAATATTATTGAAAATTACAACACAGATACACAAACACACACGCGCGCACGAACAGAGAGAGTGAGAGAGAGAGAGTGAGATTGAGAGAGAGAGAGAGAAAGAGTGAGTGAGAGCATTTAAATAAACATATTACACTATTCAACTAGATTTGTTTATGTGCGCGCGTGTGAAAATAAAATAATATTAATTTCATTACAACTTCATCCTCCTGCTGTAATTAAATAATATGTAAAATAACAATGATAAATAAAAGGAACCGCCACTGATAGAGAACGCTGAACATACTTAGTTTATATAAAGTATTATATTTAAAATAATAATATGTACGTTTCATTATTTATGTATATTTGTGTGTGTGCGCGCATGCGGTGGGGCTGTGTGTGTTTGTGTGGGTGTGGGTGCGCGCGTACGCGAACCTGTGTGAAAATAAAACAATATGGATTTCATTACAGCTACACCCGCCTGATGTAATTAAATAATTATATTATTATTTAGGTGCCGACTTAGAGGCGGGTTCCAAAGCTTTCTTAACTAGTTCATCTGTCAGTCTATGTAACTGTACCTTAACTTCAACTTTTTGTTTCTTTCTGATTTTCTGTGATGCAGTCTTACTTTTACTGACAGCTGTAACTTGGACGGTCTCGTAGCTTCCTTTTGAGAGTAATTTCACTTTATAGTCGATTATTTTCTCTATCATAGCAGCCAAAGTTAGAGCAAGGCCACTGAAAAGCTGATCTGCATCAACACTTGGTGTAGGAACAGTACCTACTGCCTGAGCATATGTTGTTCTTATTTCTTAGCAGGTGTTTACAATTGTTTTGTCTTAAAAATAGCTGATCTTTTGTAAGGTTTTAACCTCCTGAATAGCTACTTGATCTTTGTAAACAGGACAGTTTATTCAGCGGAATGAAAGCTGAATAAAAGCTGTCCTTTGCAGTTGATGCAGGCAGGAGGATTTTTGCATGGTTCTCCTTCATAAGTCTCTTCACCACACACCCAGATTTGCAGTCACATCGAACGGTGGTGGCGGCCAAATCGATAGCACCTGAAACATCGCTTGGGTTGCAGCACGCAAGCTCGTACATCCAGACAGTATATACCAACGCAAACTTTCTCCGCCAGGATCGGCCTATTAAAAGTGAGGACATGAGAAATAATGATTTCAGTGCGTAATTTGACTGATCTTAGATATGAGAATAATTTTTGTGTGAAACCTTCGGTGTTACAAAATGGATCGCGCTTCCGCGAATTTGTTAATTTGATAGTTAAGGTGGGTGATCGAGATTCGAAGAAGCCATATGAAGCCGATTGTAAGTTGTGTAAATACACTAATGAAAATGTCTGCCAAGGCATTTGCATCGGTGGTATCCTGACAGATACCTAACTGATGACTGAAATGTCTTACCAGTTTTAGAGGGACTAAAAGACTACCTTCGGTAAAGCCCATCAGGGGAGGGGATGATGTGGCGACCAGAATCGTCACAAGGCGAGTGTCTTCTCCTACGGGGGTCAGGCAGAAGGCAGAACTTCGCCATCCCCTATGTTCGGCCTTCCACATTATTACGCCTTGCGGTGACAACTTATCTGCTCAGAACAATCAACTAAATCTAGAAAAACCGCAACAGACTTTGAGGTATTGAGGGTGCTCTGAGGATTGATGCGTACAGCAAACTCGCCTATTTCCTTTAATTCAAAAATCTTCTGCGACTGGATGTCTCGACGTAAAGACCAATACTAGTTTTTTTTAATTTCTTTTACTGGCCTTCCAACGCATTTAGTTATTTCACGGGTGATGAGAAAAGGGCTTACTGTCGTGAAATTATCATGTTCTCTCCTAATTTTCAGGTAAATAGGTCTGGGTGAACTGTTCTTTAAGATAGCTCTATGTAGACTCTTCAACTCATGATGTATTCTTCCTGACTTATTTTTCATCCATTTCGGTTCCAGCGACATGGATGGTTCTAAATGAGGGTGTTTACATGAACTCTCTGCCACGATTGATTGTTCAACTAGCCTGAAATTTTGATTCTTTTTATAGCAAGGCTAATCGCCGGGATACATCCACACTCCAGAGTTACCAGCCCTGGAGGTCCGGACCGGTATTCTGGTGGAACCGGCGTATGACCTGGCAGAGAGTGGACTTTTTTTTGGGCGAAAATCGCTTTCGCATTATCAAAATAATCGCCCGAGTCAAAATAATAACAAGAGGCTCCTTCTTGGATATTAAAATATTGGTAAAACAGGGTTAAAAATATGATGAAAACTGAGTTAATAATCGGTATAAATTTTAAATAGTAAAAGAAACTCAACAGTTAAGAAAATACGTGTAACGTGAAAAAAAAAGTATAAAAATTTAGAGAGTGAATGTTCAATATCTGAACTGCCTATCGATACGGGTTACTAACCGAAATGAGCACCTTACTACAGGGAGCATGAAAGATCTCTGCTACACTTCAAATCACACTGACCCTAGACGCCACATCGCCAGCTCTAAAGATGGTATAAATCCATTCCAAAATCGTTTTCAAATGTACATGTTCTTAAGCTAGCCGAAAAATCCGGTCGTTATAGTGACCTGAAGACGGAACTCAGGTCAAAAGAATAACGAACATTTCCGAAAAAATTACTCGGAGCCCCGTTATCCAGCTGTATGTATTATTCTTATGTACAGCTCTTTCCACCCTGGACATCGAACGTAGATGGTATCTTCCAGACGTGGGGATTATCTACCTCCAGGCATAATTATTAATGTTTATTATTGAAAAAAACAAAGAATAAATATTAAAAATCCAAAAGGAAAAAATATTATTTAAATGGTAATAATAGTAGCATCCCAGTTATAATAATGTAAGTAACCTTAAACCATAAAATATAATCAGTAATACAAAGTAATATTTTACCATTATTTGTAAAGTAATAATTAAATTACATAGAATAGAAAAGCTATTATTATAATGAATAGCAATAAAAAAACCTTTTTGGATGTAAATAAACAAAAAATCCAACATATGATCTCTTGACCCTATGTGTACAATAATAAATTCAGTATTTATTAGTATTAGTAAGTTAAGAAATCTCTTTTCTCTATGTGTACCTTGCAATCTGTTCAACTAGTGAACAATAAGCGATCCCCCCAATGAGATGAGGATGATATATGTGACGTGTAATTGAGGTATAAATAGACATAGGTCGACCGTTCCTGAGACGAGACGTGTGGTTAATTGAACCCCAACCACTAAAGTATACCGGTATCCACTGTCTAAGTACTGAAATTCGTACAACAGCAACTAAATTTTACTAGGATATGAAGCTCAGAACCTTCGACTTCGAAAATCAACTATTAAATTAAACGATTGAAAAACAATTTTTAAGAAACACTTTGTTACTGATGTAAATAAATATATTTAATAATAGATATTTAAATTAAATTATATATTGAAAAAAAAAATCATTAAATACTTTAAGATTTTTTTTTAAAATTTACAAAAAATATAATAATTTTTCAAACACTGATCCAGTAATATTTTTCATTAATTGAATAAAGTTAAATATATTAAAAAAATAATTACCTTTCTTTCTTTTTCTTTGTTTAGCCTCCGGTAACTACCGTTTAGATAATACTTCAGAGGATGAATGTGGATGATGTATGAGTGTAAATAAAGTGTAGTCTTGTACATTCTCAGTTCGACCATATTTCTGAGGTGTGTGGTTAATTGAAACCCAACCACCAAAGAACACAGGTATCTAGGATCTACTATTCAAATCCGTGTAGAAATAACTGGCTTTACTAGGACTTGAACGCTGGAACTCTCGACTTTCAAATCAGCTGATTTTTTTTTTGTTTCTGGGCGAAAAACGCCTGGGAGTTATCATCGCCCGGAATTTTACTAATAAAAGGGTAAAATAATTCCAAAACAATAAAGTATATAAGGTGTAAACGTAATATTAATCATATAATAAAATTTTCGTTAAAACAAGCCAAGAAGGCAAAATAAAACTCAAAACTAATACCACAAACGAAGCTGATAAAATATAAGTTAAAACAATTGAATAAAGAAACTATATAAAACTACCTAATTCCGATGGATTGTCGAAAAGTACCCTCCCCGGATAGTGAAATTAAATATATCGAACCAAAAAAATCAAAATTGAAAGTAAAGATTAAAATTATTTAAAAAAAAAACTCTTTTTATAGAAAAACATATATGATAATATTAAACTCTTTGCAGTGGTACTATGCAAAAAGAGAAAAATTCGGTCCAAAATTCCGTTATTATTGCACAAGATATCTCGGATGTTTCTAGGTATATTAAACTGACGACGCAACGCTGCATAACATATGCAGTCCACGAGAAAGTGGTGCACAGTCATGCGGCAATTGCATCGTGTGCATAGGGGTGGGGCCTCTCCTGAAATTAGGTATTCGTGTGTGATCCTCGTATGTCCTAACCGTATCAGCTGATTTGGGAAGACGCGTTACCACTAGACCAACCCGGTGCGTGAAAAAAAAAAATTACCTACGTGAAAGGAAAATAACGATAGACAGAGTGTATCAAAAAGAATGATCCGATATCAAACAAATGTATTTCACGATAAAAATGTGTTACAAGATAAATTACTATTTAAAATATTTCATTTAAAAATCGATAAACTTGATTGTGCCAGTGTGGTGGGGCCCAATCTTCCTGAAAAATGAATTCTTCAGACTCTTCATTTAGTTGTGAAAGAAGCCAGTCTTACAGCATCTCAAGATAAGAATGCTCTGTTACTGTGTTTCCTTAAAAAAAGTAAGTACCATAAATTTTTTTAAACGAAACCGCACGATAAACATTAACCTTTTGTGATTCTCCCTCCTGCTGTTCAATCTCGAGGGGATTCTCAAGTCTCCATATGAAAAAATTATGTCGTAAAACTTTACCGCTTGAATGAAATGTTGCCTAATCACTAATAATTAACAGTGGTAAGAACCGCGGTATTCTACATCAACTAAGAGCATATCACGAAAATCTTAACGTTTCCTCCTGTCACTTACACGAAAAGCTTGAACCAATTGTAATCGGTATGACTTGAAACTCAAGTCGTCCTTAATATATGCTGAAAAATCAAATAAGGTATCGCATGTTCTCGGTTAGCGTGCGTGTTGAATGGACTTTTTCGCGCTTCGCTGAAATGTTTCTTGAATTTGCTGTAAGTTTATCTCTGAAGTGCGTAGTCTCTTTGGATTCCTAACGTTGTATACCAGCGACGAATATTCACAGCCGATGGGGGATCAATCCTGTAACGCTATCGAAATTCACGCTGAACCGTTGTTAAGGACTTGTTAAACTGTATAACACAAAATGCCTTCAGTCACATAAATTATTTACGTTGCTTTAAGCGCTAGTATTACAATCTGGTGGACCGAATTTGAAACACTAGGACGCGCACAATCAAATGGTACAAATTTCATCACTGACCATTCAAATTCGCACATGTGTATGGTTTTAAAATCGGATCATTCTTTTTGAAACATCTACACTGGTAAATGAATATGTTCTAACTGACTGATTCATACACTCAAACGCCCAGCCTAAACTATTCAAGTTAGACACAAAAATTTGAGAGTATGTTCGTTTTATATAGGAAGTAGAGATGTGCTAAGAAAGCATTTTACGAAATTAGACTTCTAAGGAGGTGAAATAATACTTTGCGTTTTTCTTTCGATTTTGTTAACTCCTAAAAGAAATATCGACTTCATCTTTGTTTTAAAATATTCCTCATACAAATATCTAAAAACCAATTTCTGTTTTTCGATATCTTGCGTCTGAGAATGGAAAAGGGGTGAAATGTAATAGAAAAAAATAAATTCGGAAAATTTAAAAAAGTCGTTTAATTTAAAATTAATCCCAACTCCATAGGGGAAGACACTCCACTTTGTGACGCTTCCGGTCGCCACACCCATCCCTCGTTCTTAGCCCTGATGGGCTTTAACGGGAGTCGTCTTTCGCCTTCTTTTACATCTCATAAAAAAAGCCAGGGCTCGTTGGGATGCCACTGATGTAAATGCTTCGATAGACATTTACATCAGTATTTTATAAACTCAGCTTTTGCCTTCGCTGCAGGACTCATCCGGACATCTTGAATGTCCTACATCGTAGCTCTCTGAACTAGCTAACCGAGTTCGCGAAAGCACGAATCCCGCGCCTAGTTCTACATTTTAAATAGCCAATTCGTGTGTAAATTTCTCATAAATTTCGAGGCATATGAATAAATATGTACCACCAAAAATGTTGTTCGCAAAAATTAAATTTATTCCTTGTTTCCTTAGTGAACCCAACCTCAGTTCATACCCCTTTGTTTTATTATAGACCAGACTCCGGTCTGGTCTACCAGGGAGAGACGGACAGACCTCCTACTCCCACTCAGCTCCATTGCAGAGTCCTGCGAATGATTTATTCAGTCGGATTTGTATCATGAACATTCCTTAATATTTTTGTTCGTCCTCTCTCATGTTTATCTGGGGCTGTAAATTCAATTCGAGCCAATGAGGTCAAAGCACGTATCAAGGGATTTCATTTATGACCTCAAACACACACACTTACCCTGAGAAGAAAAAACTTAGGGGGTTTATTTGAGAGGTGATGTTTCTGCTGAACAGTTTTCCGAGCTATAAATAGAAGACGGAAAATACCCAGAATGTGGAGAAAATATTACTGTAACTGACGGTTTTGGTACGGCAGTATCTTCTTTAAAAAATTGCATAGCCGAATTTATCTCGACGTTGCCAATGTCAAGGACAAATTTACTAATGGCTATGCGAGACAGCAATTTTAACAACAAAAAATGATGCACCTGCTGAGATCAATGACATTTTATTGAATTCTCTTAAAGAAGAAAGCATGGAGTACAAATCTGTCAATTCAGTATTTCAAGTAAATAATGCAGTGCAATATCCAATAGAATTTCTCAACACACTCAATCCTCAAGACATTCCGGTAAACAGACTTCTAAAGATTGGGGCAATAATTAGTGTCCAAAATGTTGTGCAAAATCTTTGTCCTCTAAATTGTGCAACGGTATACGATTACGTATAAACTCTCCAGAAAAATGTAGTCGAAGCTATAATTATGACTGAGTGTGCCCGAAGCGAGTCAATTTTCATTCCTTGCATACCACTAATACCTTATGAATTCAAAAGGATGTAATTTCCAATTTCCAAGTCTGCTGTACAATGACCATTAATAAGTCACAAGAGCAGTCATTGAAAGTTGTAGTAATCGTTTTAATTGAAATCCAATTCTATGTGGCCTGCTCCAAAGTATGTTCTCACTAAGTTCATTGATTTTTGCACCGAATGGAAAAACTACTAACGTAATGTTCAAAGAGGTTCTGATATAATTTTCTGTGATATAATTGTACTAATTTGTGACTGTTTCAAAACGTATCTTTTAAAAATTTCTTCATAATGTAAATTAATTTATAGTAAATAACAAAAAATTAGTGTTATATATAAAGCTTAAACAAATAAGCTCAACAAATAAAGCTTAGGTCAATTAGTAGTTAAATTTAATCATTATATGCAATTCCTCATTTAAATTTTCGCGGGCGAAGCCACGACGGGTTAATACTAGTATTGAATAATAATTAAAGAATGGTATTAATTTAAAAAAATACATTAATTAAAACCTTTTTTTAATATTAACAATCTCCCGATGTCAATCCTCCACGCACGTGTCACATCCGGGAGAAGACAACGGCTTTGAACCATAAACGTACTTAACCACAATAAGTCTGATTGGGCAAAATTTAATATTTTATATATTCAAAATGTAGTTATGAAAACCACAAACATTTATATATGCTATTGCAACTCTTCCTTTAAATACTTGATTTGATACCTCACTTGCTGAATTTCAAGTAGGTTTTGTTTATTTTGGAAAAAATAGCTTCAACTATCCGTTATTATTTTTTTCCAAACGATTAGGTGCAAGTGATTATTCATTTGATCCCTATCATGTGCAGGTAATACAGATAAAGATTAATATATTTTAAACATTTGCAAGGGGCTTACTTATTAAAAGTGGATTACCCGGTAAAGAAGGAGGACTCCATTAAGTCTATTTCGTTGTACCATGCATCTGCAGCTCGTTCAAAGATTATATCATCTGGGTCATTTTCAGGTCTGCTCGAAGTCCTTATATATACATTTTGACCGACTTTAAAGCGATCTGGAAAACATAAAACCAGTTTTAATAAAATACAGTTTAAATGAGCATAAATATGTTACTACGTCTAAAAATGAATTTCAATAAAAATATGATTGGCTGTTTTATGAAGTATAAATTTTATTCCTAAAAATCTTTCTATTAATAAAAATTTCATATTTAAAAAAAAAATAAGTCTTCACAAAGCAGAGTTTAGTTTTGTTTGATTGAAAAAATTTTATGTTCTCGAGGTGATGGAATCCAAATCGGTCCCCCTTTCCTAAATTTATAGCATGCATATTTAAAAAACAATTTCAGTTGTATACTAGAAAGTGTTTTTGCTTTATTTCATTTAGCAATTAAAGAAAAAGTAAATCTATAAAAGTTGAACTGAGAATACCTGTAATGCGAACTAATCCAAACATGAATTGTTTGTTAAAAATACTAATGCACGACTGAAGAATGAAAACATTCTAATTTGAAAAATTCCGATATAGTACCTAGTATTTTGATACTATCTGTAAGACACAAATTGAATTTCATTAGGAAGAAACAGTTATGAAGTGTTTTCGAAATCATAAATTAACTTGAAACGAAAAGAAAAAATTCATTTCAATTCAAAAAACAACGATACTGTAATTAATAGCAGCAAAAAATTGCAAGTCTATTGTTACCGAATGAATAAATACATTTTTTTTTAATTAACTATATTCGCCACGATCAGTCTTGCAGATAAATACACTGCAGCCACCTTCGTAACATCAAAACTAAGGACTTCGCGATAGTAGAGGAAATTTCAAGAATAACAAGTATCTTAAATGGAATTTAATCAAAGGTCAAAGCAGACACGCAATATTTGATTTTCAACTGATAAAATATAAGCAATTCTGTGATGTCATTGTTCCTAAAACAAACAGAATGTAGCATTTCCGATATTAGCAATCAGAAATCTCTTCCAACGGTTAAGCTGTATAATCGCAATTTTTTAAATATTAAAAACTTTTATATTAATGATTTAAAAAAAATACTAAATAGACTTTTATATTTAACAAATCATATGAAGCAACGTATATGTCTTTGCTGCTTGCCTTTTACGCTCTGTTTAAAAAAAAAACAGTAATGACAACGAAGCTTTTGTACTCACTACGTGGTTTTCTCATTTCACTGCGTACGTACGGTATGTTTCCCAACTTATTGATTTTAACCGCAATTTCATTCTAAAACTTGCTGAACTCATAACTCAACCAGAGAGATTTGATAACAGGTGTGATATTTAGGTAACTGCGGTGAGAAATTTTGTTCCACTGAAGGAGCTATAATTGCACTAACGTCATTTCATCCGTTATTTTTAGTATGAGTTATTGTCTGTTTTTACCAAAACATTTCTTTTCAATCTTCTACAACCCCCATAAACATTTCTAACATAATATTTAATCTGAAATATCCACCGGTATCGAGATATATCTAGTTTTTACCGATCACCGATCACATTTTTCACACATTGCCATCAATATGAGTATCTTCGCTACAAAATTTTACTTGCTAATTGGCCAACTTATACGTATCATCGTACTGCCAGTTAATGATGTATGTGTACCGTACTTTGGTTCAGCTGTTATTTTGGTAATATATCGACTGCAAGCGATGAATCCATTATTATGGCGTAAAACGTTGTAACAGTTTAAAATAAATTGTGGGTAGGTCTGTTTCAAGAACCGAAGGCGATACTAGCAAACAATTAGATGCAAAGGGTCTTGAAAACGATTTTTCACCATCGTAACTATTACCATCACAACCGAGGATGATGAAAGATGAACCAGACAGCTTTCTAAAGTGTTCGGTTTAACTATTTTCATGCGATTCTAAACTTTATCACTTACTTTTCGTTCTACTTCTGCTGTCATCCTGCATAGCAACCATTTTATTCGGCAGCGATCGTGTCTTGGTTTTAAGTTTTTATAATTTCTTCTAGCGTTTTGATTATCGGTTTGAACATTCCTTCTCATGCGTTTATTTTTGTGTTTGTGTTTCACCATCACGTCTAAAGATGAAAAATATAATTTTATTTGAAGATGCTATTGAACTTTAACCGGCGGTCCTAATTCTGATATAAAGTTTTGGTTCTTGGAATTCGTCTATTAAAACTAAAAACTTAAACGTCATCGTTGTTCCTGCATTGAGATGCAAACTATCTACAATGCGTTACGACAAAGGTTTCGAAACCGGTTCTATATAGGTCTTCGTTTACAACTTTTTTTATTTACGAAACCCAAAAGCGAAGTCGTCCCGTGTTTTTTTGCGTATAAATTTAAACTCATTATATGACATTGAACTCTCACATGGTGTAATAAATATGCTAAAAAGATACCTGTTGAGTTGCGACTTACATTAAATACACCTGTCTCCAGTGCACAAATATTTTCGCTATTAAACCCCACTTTTCTTAGTAGAAAATATTTTATTCATTTTTCTGAGATAAATGTTAAGACAAAACATGATGCATTAATCACAGAGCTCGGAAGAAATTTCGTATTACTTACTATTATACTGTCATCGACTTCAAATTATTTCATGAACCTTCTCAGTCCATTCTAAAGAGTCAATGTTTGCCTACTTAGGGTAAATATAAGTTATTTTTCTTGTGTTAATACTGTGTAGTAAGTCGAACAATTTCATCTGAGATAAAATAGCAAGGCAGGACAAGCTCTTACCTACGTTTCTGTTTGCATCGTGTCCATAGTCACATTGAAGTGCCCACCGCTGAGCTACTCGTTCTACCTCTTCATCCCATACCTGAAAAAAATCACTTGATGAAACTTTTTGCAAATAATAGTAATCTATATAAAAAATAGCTGTAAACAAACGGTATAATTAATAATCATTTATTAATATGATAAATACATTTTTTTATTTAAAAATTATTTTCTGTTGTGCAATAAATTTTTTACCTTATAACCTGTATAAATCCCATCAATATCGTTTCAGCGTACATGAAACTCATATTTATATTACATTAAATAGAGTTTAATATTATTTAAAGTAATATAATATAAATAAACCTAACTAAATCAGTTTTAGGTAACTTCTGAAGTCAATAGTTTTATCCTTATTATATCTTTAATAATTGATTTTATTATTTTCTAAATATTTAATTGCTTTATATAATTTTCATCCTATTAAAATGCTATCACTATGAGTAAATTACTTATTATATTTTTGTTTTTAAGATTACTTGTAAATACATTTCTAAACAACTTTAAGACGTTATTATTGTATTCTATTTCAAAAATAAATTTGTAATCTGAATTATACACATTTCTAAATGTTATTTGACTCTCGTACAAATCTGAGAAAACTCTGAACTATCTCCTTTTTTTATTAATTCTATTGTCTGAATTGCCTGGATAAATTGATTGGACTTCAAGTTATGGGCCGCCTACTAAGAAATTTAATAATTTTAAATGATCAAGAAAAAAACACCTAGTCTTCCAATTTAAAATCTAGTGTTGTAATTTCTATAACATTTCAAGATCAAATTGACTTTAATCAGTGTGAAATTTTAAAAAATCGTGAGAAAAATATTAAGCAAGTGAAGAAGATATTCGTTTGTATCTAAATTTAAACAAGGCTTTCTGTATTAAATTAGTAGCTTAAAAAAGTATAATAAATCTATAATTGATAAAAATGTAGGAACGTTTTTATTATTTAACGTAAACTTTATCCGGTTTTATATATGAATACGATATTAAAAATAAGTTCAAGGTTAGGGCGAGAATCTCGATTGGCATATAAAGATTTACTAAAACTGTTCGACTATTTGTATTTGATTTCCATCAAAAAGGAAAAAGTTATATGGGAGTCAGATTGAGTGTCCTTGGAAGCCACCAATAACAAGGTCAGATCGGGTCCATGCCGACCGATCCAATGGTTTGGGAAAACGTCATTTAACCAATTCTGTACAGAGTTATGATAGTGAGGAGGTGCACCCTCTTGTTGCCAAATAAAATGTTCTGGTACATGCAGTTCAGGAAAGAGCAGTAACTAGCGTATTTAAATTAATAACTCTTGATAAGCTTTCTTCAGCAAAAATCGGGATATTACACAGAAAAGATATAATTTTGGGGACGACCCCAATGCATTGTAAGAGTTCATGATGAACCTCTGATCCCAATTCAAATCCATTCATTATTTGGGTTAAATTTTCCACTAAAATGAAATGTTGACTTATCACTTATCCCCATCAAGAAAGTCATTAAACTCATTTTGCAACATTTCGATTGCGAAGTCGGCAACCACAGCGTAGTCTCTAGACTTCAAATCATGTAACAGCTATCTATGCTAGTGGGGCTCTCTAGAGCAGTGATGCCCAACCTTTAACCGGGCTTGAGCCAATTAAGAATTTAACATTTTTTTGGCGAGCCACATATATATTTTGCTTCTAATATTGCAATTGAAAACGTATATAATGCACAAAATAATTGCATATGTTAAAGAATATGCGTAATTTATTAATAATTCAAATACAAATTAAACATAAGAAAAACCTGACATACATTCTTCTTCTGCCAGTTTCATGTACTCGTGTGCATACGATGTTATAGATAAATTCATGCAGTCATTCAGATGTTCTCATCTAAGAGTATCCAAAAATCTATTTGTGATATTCTTGTTTTTAATTGTAGATCAGATTGAAAATCAATTATTTCCATTTCTAAATTAGTAGCATTTTTATTTATCATATCTGCAATTTGTTGCGATATTTCAGAAATATTAGTATCAACAAATCGATTTAAAATGAATGAAATAGTTGGCTGAATTTTACAAAAATCAGAAAATCTAATTTCGAAATATTTTTAAGCTCTATTAGAGATTCAAAATATTTATTCGTTTCAATTTTCTTACATTTCTTAACGTTGTATATTGGAGTTCATTAATTCCAAATTTGTTTAGTGTTAAATAAAAAAAAGGAGATAGTTCAGAGTTTGCCTAAATGCGGTTGTTGGACCGGTTTAAATACAAGAAAACGTCAGTAATCTTTAATGCTAGTCGATCCTGAACTTTATCCTGTAACCAGTAACAAAATTATTTTGTTCCCTTTCAATACTGTGTGCTGTAAATACTCTTCTACTATTCACAATGACAGTGTTGCACTTAATATATCTTAGAAATAGAAATTTATAAAAAACAAGTCAGATATTCTAAAAATCTTTCATAAGTCAACTGACACGTCCCAGATTAGATTTAACTTTGACAACAATAAATTCTGCATGCTTATCAAGTAAAAACCTGAACAGAACAAGAAGAACATCAAATCTTTTAATGGCCTCTCCCGAAGGATAATATTCCTGACTATATTATAAGGAAAAATAGAGATGTTTGTTTTCCTAACAAATGTAACAATCATATATTTTCTTAATTTGTATGAAGATTCTAGTTTATTTAGCTAATTTTAGTACAAAATTATATTCCTCTACAGAATCAAATCATCACTTGGACTACGGATATGCACATATATTTTAAGATCAAATACATTTAAATACAAATATATTTTAAATACATTTAATACAGTCTATTTAATTTCATCAATAAACAGAGAAAAAAGTGAACCTAGTATCGACCTCCATGGCTTCCTTGATCCGGAATTAAATACTTGTTCTGATATAACGCCACTATATCTGTTTATAGAAAAAATACCAACTAAACAAGTACGAGGCAATCCAATTAGAACATCATTAAAACTAATTAAGCATCGGTAGCTTTTCCAGCAGTATATTAATCAAAAGTCAGTATGAAAATCAAAATAAAAGGTATCTTAAGCTTAATTTCCACTATTGGACCAGTAGTAATCAAAAAAGCATTAAATTTCAATTCGGTAAAGCATCGTTTCATAAATGTTGCTGTTCAGTAGGTACAATATTTTAATATTTTTCACGTACTTATATATGAGAGAGTGAATTATCTTTTCCAGAATTTTAGGGATGAAGTTAAGCGCAGATGGTAAATATTCACAGAAGATGCATCAGGTTTAGGTATAGAAGTAATTAAACAATACTAACATGTGGATGGAAAAACTGCAGACTAGAGGTCTCCAGTTGAAATTAGAAGCAAAAAAGTAGGAACACAAACTTCATGATTTTTTTAGTTATAAATGCTCGAATGCCGTTTGAACAAGTAGCTGAACTGACATTAATTAATTGCCTTTGTCACATCCTCAGTAACAGTTAAAGAAATTTCATGTTCTTCCAGCGTAATCGTGGACCTTAACTAAGCTATTTGATCCTCTTCACGGCTATCCTGATAAACCTACAAAAATATTTTTCCAAACTTTGTACATAGTGAAGCAGATAGTGGATTAAAATCCATTCTACATCTGTAAACGTACTTCCAAAAGCCGGCTGGTTTTAACTGCAAGTCTTCCTGACACAAGTTCGCCACTAATTTACAAGGACGCCACTAATTTTCGAAGCCAAAAAAAAATCTTCATAATCTGATTTAAGTTCACAACATTTACAAATCCTAGATACAATATCAATATTAAAAGCCTGAAACGTAATAATTTCAAATTGTAACTCGTTTAATTTATAAATAAAAATAATATTCTTTATTAGATAGTGAAACAAAAGGAAAAAAATAATGATTTGAAATCAATATATTTAATGCTAACAGCGATCCATCATCTCCATTTAGGAATCTGCTATTATTAGAGGGACCATCACTAAAACGTTTTACTCTTATTATTAAAAGTTACAATTCAAGTGTTGTTTACCTAATCAGGTTTCCATCAGAGAAAGTATATCATAGAGTGAGTCAATAAGTGCAAAATGATTATCATTATACTTTGTTCTTATCTCAAACCTTTGACATTCTGATAATAAGTGGAAATATTTTTAATATTTTATTTATTTTGTTTATTTTATACATTCCTGGTTGTTTAAGAACCGTCCTCTTGTAGTTATTATCCTTAAAAATTCAGTTTTCTTTAAGACGCACAAAAAAAGCTGAAATAAAGATGCCTTCTGTCCATAAGTCAGGATTATTTACTAAATGAAAATCAGAATCGTAAAACTACTACACAAAAGGAATTATATGTGTTACAGCTTAGTAGTTAATCTAGTGCAAACAAAATTCTTTAATTTCAACCTACTAAATAATTGTTTGACTACCGTAGACGTTATAATCGGAGAAAATATTGTGGCAAACAGCACCTTAGGTTTGGGTCGAATTGTTTTCTTTTATCATCGGCTTTTGCCAGTTTTATATGAATTAACTGTTTCCTTACAACCACAACATTATCTGGTGTGTTAAATTATTAACTAATTTTACGTCATTTTTCGAATTTAAAAAAAATCTAAGCTCCTTTAATTCATCACCTGTCTTTAGTATAATCCTCTAAAATGTAGTTTCTTCAGTTCTTAAATGCCCACAATAATAGCATCATTTACAACATTCCCATGTTAGTAATACAATCCTTATCAAAACGTTCATTCAAGATATTTGGATCCTTATTCACTGGTCTCACAACATTAGCCTTTTTATTTTTTATGCATTTTTTATCCTTTGTGAAATTTAAACTAAATTCAGCTTTAGAATTTAATTCCAGAACACCCATCTGTATCAATATCAAATCGTCATTTCCAATAGTAGTCCTTAAGTAGGAAGTTTAGTCGGTAGGGGGCGGGCACGCATACACTCAAATAACGTCTAGACGAACCCGTGCGAGTCCGACACTCCCCCACTTGTGGGGGGAGGGTACTTAATTGGTATTTCTCCGCAACACCGATATTAAAAGAAAAAGTCATTCATACAAGACAATGAACACATTAGCTCAGAGTTTTTTATTTTTTTTATATGAAAATTTTGAACAATTCCCAATACTAGTTCAATTACATTTCCCCAAATGGTAGGTTATTAATCAAATGTGTTACGTTATTTTGATTAAAACTGCCGTTATTTCTATGATTGAAGTGATTTTCACACTCAGGTTCATCATTCAAATCTGCAGCATTGACACTAGTAACAGTCTCATACAGGAATATTATGTCAATAAACAATTTTTTCCTCATCCATCCCTCACACTTGAAACTGGGCTTATGATGAATTAATTACAAACTCATCTTCATTTAACTTTAAACATGACAAATGAGATCGCACACAAAAATTAATCAACGAATATTTTTTTGTTTATCGTAAAAGACATTCTGGCAAATGTAATATTCATCAGATCTGACAAATATAATACTGGTCGATCTCTAGCGTAAAATAGACATTAAAAAAAGGATAATTCAAATAATAACTCCCATTTTGCGTTAGTTTCTGTTCAAAAATATAAACCAAACCAGACAATTATTTAAATAATAAGCGAAAATATCGTGTCAAAACCGGCAAGATGTACTATTGATATAAAAATTAAGTTAAACAAAATAAAAAAAATATATTATTTTATTATTACAATAATTATAATCGGCTAGTAGTAATTGGCCTAATAATGAACGTTGTGCTAGTATAGAAATTTAACCGCGCAACCTAAATCTAGTGACATATAAAAAGAAAGGATGGGTCAGTCTTATCCATTTAAGAAAACAGATTCCTACTCAAAAACTGTTCATAAAGAATAGTAGAAGGATGAAAAATAAAAATAATAAAAATGGATCAATTTTCCGTCCCCTTAAACGTGAATCTAGGACCCTATGTCATACGAGACCTTATCCTTATTTAACAGTCTTCTCAGCAATATTGTATAAGCAGAAAAATATTCAGAATGGGCATGCGAGTAAATAAATTATAAACCATTTGTAAACGCAGCAATGGCAAAGCTTGAGGCCGAGTAGCACTGATTATGGTGATGATAATAATTTCTTCGATTCACTTTAATTCGTTTTATTCACTGTAATACAAATTTAAGTACTGTCAAACAAAGTTTATTGACAGGAATGTACAAAATACGGTGATTTCATTTCACTATAATAAAATACAAACGTCTTCAATAGATAAATGTTTTTTAGGATATATAAAAACATACTAATAATATTTTTATAAAATATAATACAAAGTTGCTGTGGTGTTGAAAAAATTTTTCAGAACTAGTTATATAAAAACTTATACAATTCTTTAAGATACAGCTTTAAAAAAAAATTAAATAACATTTCATTGTAAAGCGTCTACAAATATTTGAATAAATAGTTACGTTTCGTATGACCGTGATGTAAGTGTAGAACTATGCATATAACTATAATGAAATGAAAAATTACTTTCATTAAATGAATAATCATTTATCAGTAGCATTACAGAAATACTACTCACATTCTTACACACGGGCGAGTGCACAAAATGTAAACAAACAAAATGGAAAGTTTTTAGTTTCGTAAAACTTAAATGCACCTCAATCATGGAAATACATAATTATTTGTCAATTTTCTTATCAAATTTCCCATGCGCTCAACATTCAATAATTGATTTTTTGGAATAACAAGTATACAGTATGACAAAAAATATATACTGAATTGTCTAAGGTTTGATATACAGAAACGTCTAATACAGAAATTTATTTTTATACATTTGTAAAAATCAACTGCTTCAATTCCAGTAAAATAAATTATCTGTATCAATATACAAAGGATCTAATTTTTATTCTATATTTATCATAATATTACAATGCCGACTTCCGTGACGAAATTTGTAGCGTCGTTACCTTTCATCCGGCAGGACCCGGTTTCGAATTCCAGTCAAGTTTGACATTTTTCACATTCAGTTTGAAAGATTCACATTCCATCAATGGCTATGATTAGATGGCTAGCCTATATAGTTGCCTTAAACAGGAATTTATTAAATTAATCTTGCATTAGATCTTTGCTAAGTTTAATAACGGCGAAATTAACTTATATAAGTTTATTAATAATAATTAGTAAAACATTGTACTACAAATAAATTTTCGTTTTACGAATGGTATACAAAACATGCCTGCGAAAATACGTCTGAATACTGATGAAGGGAAATTGTCGAATACTAACAACCTTAACCTCTAAATTCTTCAAGACATTTTTATAATTTATTATTATTTATATTTGAAAATTTGATTAATATTAAAAGAAAAAAATTCAGATTTGAAATACAACTAAATGAATATAAATCTAATATTTACACTGAATTATGAAATAAAATAAGTTTTTCTTTATCACCCTCAGATTTTTAGTTAAAACTTTTCAAAACTAATAGGAAAATGTTAACTTTATGATGTCAATAAACAACATTGAGATCAAAGTCACAAATTAATGTGACTTTACAACCTACATAATCACTTTTCTGGTACCTTTATCTTTGTAATAACCGTCATCTTAAAGTGAAAAAAATAAATAGCATATAATTTTATAACAGTAAAATTGGTGTTTATTTAATGAGAAATTGCTTTTTTTACCTACCTAGAAGTTTTATCATATAAAACCCAGTAGTAATTGCTCATTATAGATTTATCCTATCTGCACTGTTAACACTTTCAATCTGTATTGTAGATCTTGATGGAACCATTCTCCTTTTTTCGAGCTTGGAGCGACCAAATTTGGAGGGAAGAAGTCAAGATGAAAATATAAAAAATGGATTTTCAATGACATCCTGCATCCTAAATTTTTTATAGTTCACTAAGAGTTTCTCTAATACAAATCATTATTTTTGCATTTTTTTTCTCAAAAAAACCTTGAACAAAGTCTTTTAATGATTTCCAACCTGCAGTTCCTTGGATTCAATTTGCTATCAAATATGTGGTCATATATTAATTTCAGGTCAAATAAATAATCCAATTTAGCATAACTTAATTGTAGAAAAACTTTCACCCTCCTTGTCTTTACCTAATGCTCTCACAGAATTTTTCATTAGTCATAATTTTACATGAAAAGTGGTAAAATAACTCATAGAGGCTCAGAAGAAGAGGATTCTTAACATTTCCATCCTGGAATAGAATTATTTCTTTTTGACCAGTCTTTAAGTAATGTTGATTGGTAGCACAACTGTTCCATAAACAGAAGAAAAAATGTGTTTTTTTACAACCACTGTAGAATGAGAAGAAGCTCAATTCTTTTAGAAATCATAAATTTGCCAAATGTATTCATTATACATAAAAACATTCAAAATAAGAATGTACACTTGTATGTTTCTTTCATTCCTATTGTATGAGCTACCAGTATAGAGGTAAGGTTACATGAATTATGCAATAATAGAGTTTTTACGTTTTTTTATGGTATATTTATAAATAAATGACAATCGAAAACAGCATATGAAATACCCAGATCAAACAGCAGCCCATTAATATCAAAGTAGGAACAAATTAAGCCATCTGTAGTGAAGTATTTTGTTAAATTTTGGTTTATATTTCTATACAATTAAAGTTTAGTATGCTTTTCTAATAACTTTATTCTTTCAAGTCTGAACCCACAAATTCTGTTTATTGTATAGACAAAATTAAGCCACAAAATTGATCTCTGAGTTCTGCTTGTGTGATGAGGTATCGTTGAGTATTTGATTCTTCTGATATAAATGTTATATCTATTGAAGTTGATGCTTTTGCAATTGTGTGGAGAACCTTCATTTGTCAGAAAGTTTTTGCCAAGAAGCTGGTGCTACTGGAACCAGTAAGTCTTCACTGTAAATCACTGGTCTCAGCAAATTAAACATTTGGATACATAATATAGCTTTCATTTCTTAATTCAAACATAGCAATCATTATAGTAATTTGATGTCCCTTGTATAATCATTGGTACTCCAAAAAATAAATGCTCATATTTTCCTTCTAACCGTTGGATTAGTTAATGGCATGCTATATATGTGAAGCCCAACTTTTATCTTCATCTCCAAAGCACAGTCAAAATAAAAATTATTATCGGCTTTAAGCAGTTTCGGTGTCAGTTTATGTTGACTTTTAAAAATATATTTGGAGAATTTTTACAAGCCGGATTTCTGTTCTGTGATGATTATCTATATTGTGAATATCCAAAAGGGTGTTGTTTTAATGAACTAAAAAGAAAGAAAGCTTTATTATGTGTTAGTCATTTATAAGTAATTAATAAAATTCTTTGACTTAGTTATACAACAAAACACTCATCACATAACACACGAACAACTTATATCGAGCTACCATCTACGGTTTCCGGGAGCATTTTCAGTATAAATCTTACCTAATTTTACAATAAAAACTCTACCACTAAAAAAATAAATACGTAAAAGTTACAACTGCCAAGTGCTGAAGTCACACTGAAGGATATTTTATCAAGTCAACTTGTTACTTGTCTTGCTGTTCTGTATATGCTTGCTTTAGGCATGTAGATTTAAATACGTTTATCTATGCGTACAGATAGGCTTAGTAACGTTAATCAAATAGTAAATCGGATATGAATAAATATGCAAACAACACTAACAAGGTTTTTTATCTCTTTTATAAAATAATATTATAATGGTAAAAGAATAATTTTAGGTGGTGGTAACTTGAAAACATGATGTGCAAAGTATTATTGAACACATATTTTGATTTAGCATAAAAAACACTATATAAACCACCAATTTTCTTTTCCAGATTCCAAAAATTGAATTGAGCAGTGTAATTGAAATATGATTATGCTGATTGGTGAGTTTAATTTTTCAGACTTTCTTGTTAAATATTTTAAAACTAAAGCGTTTTGTACAGTTTTATCTTTTCCCCACATTTAATTATGGCATAATCCTATTTATTAGTGAATTGATTAGCCGAAAGCCAAAAAATATTAAAACTTTATAATATCCTTAATCTATTTACAGTGTATTATGTTGGTGTATTATGCTGTTCGACTTGGATCATTAGTGCATGTAAGTTCTTCTGTGAGACAATTTGAATGTCCTGCTTGCTGTTTGTCAGCAATTTCTTGTTCTAATTCATGTCATTACCATTTGACCAGCCTGAAACATTAAGAAATGTTACTGTAAAAATCTCATATTTTTAAAATCATAATCTAGTTTCATAAACTACTATAAATAATAATTTATCACAAATTTTATAATTTAATTAAATTATAATTTTTAACTTTTCAACAAAGAGTGTTAAATATGTAATATTTCTTAATTATTTAAAATGAAGTGTGAAAAATGTTTTACTTAACAGCATAGGCTGTACGTTCTTAAAACTGCAATAATGGGTGTGGCACATACCATACTTTCCTATTCAAGAACTCTTTAACTGAGCTTATATTAATAGAAGTAAAACTGCCGCAATGAATCTCGGATCTTGGACTACGATGGCTAGTATGGTGCCTGTTATCCAAATTGAAAACATTCAGTTTTGTTTTCACGCACAGAAGTAAATTGATTTCTTGTAAATACAACTTATTATCTTATGTTACTGGATGGTGTTATGGATTACTTTTAAATATTTTCTAATTCTGCAGTTTACACTTTATAAATGATTAAATATTTTGCCATAAAAGGAAATGCTTTCGTACATTTCTAAATGCTATAAAATTGTAGGCCGATTCTCAACAACCATTGTAATACGTAAGCAGTCAAACGTTAAATTATAAATAAATTAACTAACACTATAATTGTCTAAAATATATAAACGTAGGTTATAATCTAGCGTGATTTTATTTATTATAAAAACAAACACGGAATGCCGAGTATTAAAACTCATGAAATGAGTCAACTTTCTTATCATATCAACAAACAATATAGCTATATTGTTTGGTCATAGTTTTCAGATACAGTCAGGCCAATATAAAAATAAATAATTATTCATAAACCTAAGTTAATGAATGCTTGAGTATAACCGAATTAAGTAGTTCTCCTGTATTTGTTGATCCTGTACAAATCACGCTTTTTTTTATCCCAGTTTTGACTGAGAAAAGTAATCGCATTTTATAATGTATTTTTAGTGTTTTATAATTATAAGTGAATTTAAGTCTACCGTAAAAAACAGAAAACTAAAACGGCAGGCATGGGAAATAATAAATAGTATGAACGAGTTATGTAACAAGAAGGTAATCCATTTCCGAAGTTGGAAAAAGAAAGATAAACAACTGGTTTACACTAAAAAAATGTGAAGAAAGAACAGTAGCTGCTTGTGGGTCGACGCGATCCGAATTCCAAAAGTGAAAAAAGAGAAAAGTGATTCTTAGAGAAATTTGCCGAAAATCCGGCGGAGACATCTTTCTCTACGTCAATGAAATGCAAAGCTCGTGAAATGCCTAAAACCGGACTACATGGCTTTGGCAAGTGCGGGATGAAACTGACTGTAAACGAATTTCACGAAATTCATAAACATCTGCCAACGATGAAAAAGTTAATGTAAGCAGTTAAAGATGCCACTGGTAATTCAGGAAAAGAGACGAGTTTGAGAAAAATAATAAAAGAATTATGCTTTACGTGGAGCAAAACAGAAAATAACAAGAAGGTTCATACTGAGCGACAAGGTTTAAGCGTATTCAAAATCTGGCTGCCGTAAAAAAATTTAGTACCGAAAATAGGCACAAGTGCACTTCGACGAGTCATATATATTATCTTCTCATACTACAGATAAATCGTGGTGTAGCGATTCAGTTGACAGGCTGAAAATTCCTATTTCGAAAGGCAGCAGACTTGTAGTGCACGCTACACCAGAAATGGGTTTTATATCAAACGCCTTACTAATTTGGCCAGTAAGTTTAAAACGTGGTGATTACAGAGATCAAATGAAAGCGGAAAATTATTATTAATTCCAAATTTTCCAGATAATTCTGTGGCAATTTCTAACAACGCACCCACCAATTTTCAATTCAAGAAAAGAGATGAAAAAAGTGGTTGCCGAAGCATTCTGTTCCTAATTCTTCCTCGATGCTGAAACCAGTGGTAGAAACTGGTAAAATAAATAAGGAAAGATTTACTTGCAGGTTAAAAAGGACAGCGGTCCTCCTACCAGCATAAACTGCTCTAGAGCCCGGAAGCCGGCGAATCACGATTGCGGTTTCGAAGAATGTTCCGCGTACAAATGTGTGCGGGAACTGTTGAGCGGCAGAATAAATATGTAGGCGGTTATTAGTAGGGTTAAATGTTTTCCTGGCTTCCGGGTATTCGTTTCGTTTTGTTGACTTATCCTTTGTGTTTTGTTTGTTAAATTTTCAGTTTTGGGTTTTACGAATTACGTTATTTTTGATGCTTCGATAGGTTTGATTATTCTGCGGTATTTGTTATTTTTATTTTGTTTCGCTTAGGTTTAAAGGTTAGGTGATTTTAAAGACAGGAGTGTAGATTCCTTATGTTGTTTATTCTTGTTTTGGTTAGTTTAATTTTGGGTTTATTGTTTTGTTATAAGTTTATTGTAGTTTTATTGTAAATTTTTAGTTTTCATGTGATTTGTTTAGTTTTTTTTTACGACTGTCTATACTTCTTTGTTGTTATAATTTGTGTTGTTGAGTCATTATTTTGGTTTGCTATTTATTGTTGTTTATTCAGTTAGTGTTTTACATTACGGATAATTTAGTTTTTATTTATACGTTCAGTTTATTTAGTTTGTTGCTTGTTATTTTACGGGTAAGTTGGATGCCTGAGTTGTGTGCTGAACTCGTCCATAACACCGGGTAAGATAGCGGTTGCAAACCGGACGTCCTTCCGGTTTGGGACGTGATGAAATTATTTATGATTGTGGGTTCCGAGCTAGGCGCAGTACACCGATCTGAATGTAGCTCGTGGCATTCGCATAGGTGGCATCGTGACAGCGGCCAGATGAGATATGCCATCTTCGTGTCTTGAGATGAAGGGGTGGCGCGACGGTCGGACCCGTCACATGGTGGGTGTCATCCTCTCTGGATCAAGGTGTTTACGTGTTTGACGAACTTTTACAAAAAAAGTGCATGACTTTCTCAGACTAACTCCATACTACCAGGATTTAAATCCTATCAAGATGGTTTGGTCAGATGTTAAAGGACACGTAGCAAGTCATAATGTAACTTTTTATATCAAAGATGTTCAAAGTCTATGAAAAAATAAAATGGCCAACATGAATGGAAACAATTAGAAGGTGTACTGTGAAAAAGTTAAGGAAATAGAAACTATATATATGTGACAAGAACACATATTGACAATACTATGGAATAATTTATTATTTCTTCACAAGAAAATAGTAAAAAATATCTATATACACAGAGTGTTTCTAAAATGGTGGGTTGGCTATACTTTTTTTAATTCTACTTACAAAACTAAATAAAAAATATCCTTAGGAAAAATGCAATTTCTCCTGCGTTCTCCTCCTAGCCGCCATTAAGTTATTTTTAAATAATAATTTATATCTCAAGTTCGGATAGACGGATCACATTAATATTTGGTAAGCGTCAGTTAATACATTTTTTTTAAATTAGCAAAAAATCAGGACTTACATACCTTCGCAAATTACAAAATGGCGGCCGTGTTTATTTTTCAATCCGTTATATCTCCATAAATATTAGTTTTATCAAAATTTATTTTTTCTAAAATATTAAGCCTTTTATTTTGAACAAAATGGCATTTTATTTTTTTTAAATCGGTTAACAAATAGTCGAGTTATGGAAGAAAATTGATGTTATAATTTTGTGTCATAATTATTTGGTCTATTATTGTTAGAAAATTATTATTTAATTTGATACTAATTTACAATACAAGAATTAACAATAAATAAAAACAATATTTCATCGAACTAACGTAAAATGGAGGACATGAAAACGAACACATAATTACAACATCAATTGTCTGCCATAACTCGGTTATTTGTTAACATATTTTCAAAAATAAAATGTCATTCTGTTCAAAATAAAAGGCTTAATATTTTACTAATATTTATGGCGGAAAGGGGAAAAAAGAATGAGAAATTGCAATTTTTCCTAAGGATATTTTTCGTTTAGTTTTAAAAGTAGAATCCGAAAAAGTATAGCCGGCCCACTATTTTAGAAACACTTTTTATATACACACAGAATGAATAAAAAATATGGAAACCCTTACACAACCATAAAACCGTTGCAGATGAATAGTTCATCTATCAAAAGGTCAACTACTTCACCTTTTGACAAAAAATAGAATTTCAACCCCTTCTTAAGGGAGTGGCCCAACGGTTGCAACTCAAATATCTTCAATAATATCACACGCTTTGTGTGATAAATCATTTTAATGGTCTCTTTAAGACAACAAAAATGGTATAAATAAAAAGTTGGTATGATGTCTGAACCCAAAATGGCGGCGGGATAAATTTTGGATTTTGAAAGATTCTACACATTTATTAAGTTCAAATAATAAAATAAAATAAAAAGAGATTAAACTAAATTAAACTATAATATTATCTAATTTAATTAAAATATATTTTAAAAGTTAAATTTAAATTAAAAACAATATATATATATAAGTACTTTTTAATATGAAAATTTGTTTTGTTCCAGTTAATAAGTAAAAAAAAATAAAAAAATATTGTCACCTAATCAACGAACTAACAATGATCAGCTGATCATTGATGGTTTCTTACCATTGTTGAAAAAATTGATCTCATTGTTAAATACTTCATTTTAAAAATGAATATTTATGATTGAAAATTATTTATTTATTATATAATTTGTATTTATTTAATATTTAAGTATTTAATTAGCATTTGTTTATTAATTAAACTAAAATGAGTATTCGTTCAAAAACTAATACTTCAGTGTTGTGTAATATTCCATTTAGAATACTTCATTACTACACTGTTAGTTTCTTATGAGAATTTATTGTCATCCGGTTGGCTAATTGATTTTGTCTCACCTTTACCACATTTTTTATTTACAGTTTTTTTACCTTTTTTGTAATTGTTTTTTACTGAATTAATTTTTTCTGTGCTACCTGCTAACACTGCTATCAACATGTCACTTAGTGGAACAGGAGAGGGTCACTTTTAATGATGTGAGGGGCTTTGGTGATTGAGGTTGGTCGTATAATGAAGTTTGTGAATCGTTCGATGCAACATTTAATAATCTTAGCCCTATTTCAAAAGGTACACAATCAAAAACAATTAAACGATTTGAATAAACATGGAGCATTAATAGTAAGGGAAAACCAGGGTGGCATACATCTGCAACAAATAATAACAAATTGTTAGAAATTATGCAAGAATTTACTGAGAATCCTTATTCCTCGACTCGAATAGCAATACAAGAACATAATATTATCCAAAGTTCAGCAATTCTAACATTCAAAAGTGAAAATTTCAAACCCTTCAAAATTCGTCTGGTGTAAGAACTTAATAAAGACGACTACGATAAAAGACTTGAGTTCTGCTAAATTATGAACAATATTTTTGCAGATCCTTATTTATTAAACAACATACTTTTTAGTGATGAGGCCACAATTTTTTTAAATGGCTATGTAAATCGCCATAATTGTCGATAAGGACTGATATTAATCCACACTGGTATCGTGAAGCACATACACATTATCCAGTCAAAGTAAATATATGGTGAACGACTACAATATTGGTGGACGATTGACAGGGCCTATATTTATTGATGGAAATTTAAACGCAGTGTGATATGAGGGTTTGCTTCTTGACTATATCATTCCAAACATTCCAAACATTGTTGGTCTCAACTTCCAAAACATTTAGTTTCAACTAGATAGTGCCCCTCCAAATTTCGGTCTTCAGGTAGTTGAAATTTTAAATGCATTTTTCCAGGAAGATGGATTGCCCGAAAGAGTGAAATATAATTACCACCGAGATCAAACGACTTGTCACCATCGGATTACTTTCTATTAAGCCACTTAAAAAGTATTCTTTTTCAATAAGCCCCTAGATATCGATGAAAATAGAATTCGAGCACAAAATATCACTAGGGAAATATAGAATAATGCAGTATCATCCTCTTACAACCGACTGGCACACTGTCAAACAACAGAAGAAGGACATTTCGAACACTTATTAAAATGAAATGTAAGTAAACAAGCAAACGTTATTCTTAATAATTTTTTTTTTAAATAATTTATTTGATAATATTCACTTAATCAAAATTTTATAGATTTGATTTATATGCGATAACATTTCCATAATTATTAATGTAATTTTTTCAAAATCCAAACTTTATTCCTCCGTCATTTTGGGTATAGATATCTACCAACTTTTTATTAAATAATTTTCTTGTCTTAAAGAGACGTTTAAAGTGAAATATCACCTCAAAGGTGTTATCATTTAAAATAATTGAATTACAACCCCTGGGCCACCTCCAAGAAGGGATTGAAATTCTATTTATCGTCAAAGTTAAAGTAATTGACAGATACCTTATCCGGAAAGTTACAGTAACGTATCTGGAACGGTTTTAAAGTTGTTAAGAGGGTTTCCATACTTTTGAATCACTCTGTCTATGTATAATTCAATCAAATTAAATTTATAAATGTAATAATGTACCAAATATTAGCTACACAATGAGGTGATTAAGATTTCAAAAAATTTTGTTCTACGATCCAGTACTAACACCAAAATACACCTTTCGAAGGCCCATTTGCTGTTAGGTAATGAAGCAAATGTTACGATAAGTGTAGCAAAATGATTCTAACTGCGGCTATTGCTGCCGCGGTGCCAAGCATCAAGATTGGTTGCGCCATCTGTAAGTAATCTATTTTTTAAAAAAACCTATTTTATCAAAGCAGTAAATATTCATTTCTTGGTCTAAAAATAAATGAATGAAATCTATTTTCTATTCCCACTTTATATTTGTAATATATGTGTATATAAATTTATTGTAAACATGTTATCAGCATAATGCGCCAGTTCAAATGACTAAGGGATTACCTATCTGCTATTACCTGCTTCTCATTTGTTGTATTATGAGTATACAAAAGAACTCTGGCAGAAATAAATTATCATAGGAATGAATTTATAAATCATATTAAATTTGTTAACAACATAACTATAACAGAACAGATGTTTGCTGATTTTTAGATCTACGTCTACTTTCAACTTACGTATTTCTTCTGTTATGTGAGTTGGAACGAATTTTTAATTTTTTTTCAGTTAAATTAAGATCAATCATTAGTGATTATCTTCAGAGGCATTATTAAATTTAAAAATCATGTAATTATTAAACTTACCTTGTAAACTGTGATGTTCACTTTCAGTAATTTTGTTGAACATTCTGTGATACTATGTAGTTTTGTTCTCCTATTTTTCTTTATTCATCTGGAAAAAAAAATTGTCTATACATGGATTTTCGAAAAAAGAATTATTTTGAAACAAAGTTGATGTAAAAGCTAACATAATTATTAATGTGTTTTGTTTTAAAACAACATAGTTTATTACTGTTTAAAATGTATGAAATAAGGTAAATTCAATTTTAATATTCGAAAATGAAATGTTTGTTCAAGTTCAAAATTTAACATTTTTACTGATAACAAATACTTCATAGTAAAAGAAGGCACTTACCAGATATTTCTTCAAAAGATTACACAAACGTTTTCACTGAGAATGAAAACAGAAATTCTGTTTAGGTAGACGTATTTATTATGTCACAAAAGTAAATCTTTTAAAGGTTGTAGTTTTAAAAAAATTAAAATATAAAACTTAATGTTTTTTGTAAAATATATCTTCATTCTTTCCTATGACTTACTAACTTGAATTTCTGTTACATCACTGCGATCAGGAATTCATGAGTTAATCGTTTTCCCATTTTTACTGTTGGGATAGAAGTAGAAGAAAAGACGATATTAACGTTTAATCAATCCCTACTGACCTCAGAAATCTACACCGTTTGAATTTTTCAAATACGCCTTCCCGTTCGCGAAGTATTAAACGTTGTTTTTGAAGACGTCTTCTGTTATAGACAATCTTATTTTCCCTAAAATAGAAAAAAAGGTTAACTAAAAATTAAGATAACATATAAAAATAAATAACTGTAACTAACTTTATTGATTCAACTGGGAGTGACACCATTGTATTTTATGTAAATATATTATAGTTATCATCTACCACACACTCTGTTAGAGGAAGGCAATAAACGTTAAATTTATTATTTGCATAACCTGTCACGATAAATAATACCCCTATCAGTTCGCAAACTATTTGATTTTCTGAATTTTCCCTTTTAGGAATAGGACCCCTTCACATCCGATCGCCCGTACCGCCAGAACGCAGCACCATACGAATTTTTAAAAATCTCATCCGTTCTCGAGATGCTTAATTTTTCTTAACATCAACATCATCTCTTGATGTTTAGCCTTAAGGTACATCTCCTATTTTCCAATCAGTTAGATGCAAGAGTATAATTAAAATACTAGTACGTCTACTCACAAGGTGAACTAATCAGCAATTTACTGAGGATGAACAGCAATTTCCTGTACAGATGATAATAATATAAAGACATAGCAAATATAATTTTTCATATTATATGATGTCAAAAAGTAAATCATAACAAAGTATTAGTCGTTAAATTCTTATAATAAACAAGAAAATATAATATATTTACATAAATCTAATATTTCAAATGTACTTTAATGTATTTAACATTAACTATACAGTCTGTGTCGGTAAATAATGTAAATTATCTTCGTGAACTGTTAAAGCGAAATTGTTTTGTACACTGTAATAATTCATAAAACTGCCACAACTGCACGTATTATGTTAACAGTTAAAATCTGCCACGTGCGAGCCTTGGGATGTCTGTGTAGTAGATAAGGCAATTCCTGATTCTCCGACCGGAGTTAAATTTGTGCGAGGTGACTGACTGGGGGAACCCAGGCAGCATCCTAAGCACGGCCAACCATCTCTCCGTCCACACATATTATGACATATTGACTGACGAGATGACTTATTGACTGACTAGATTATAGGCTATGGAAATTTCAAATTCCACAACTTCTGTGGCAGAAGGTCCACGTAAAAACCCTCGTCTTGGAGGGCCTCTGTCTTAGCAAGCGAAAAGGAGGAAAAGTGTTGAGTTCAACGATAAGGAAGAATACAGAGTTCAGGAAAAGAAGGATCGAAACACGTTTTGAACGAAGAGCATCGGAACGATTCTGTAGTATTTAATGATCAAAATAAAAGGAGACTTATCAAAGATTAGTCCTTTCATGATAGTGCGAAGCATCACGGAAGCTGCAGGAGGGACTGTAAACGAGACATGGAAAACTAGTGTTGGAGTATTTGTTGAAACAGTCAACGGTTCACAATCGTTACGACTTACGTAAGCGACGAAGATGGGAGTCATGGACATCTATGTTTAACCACATGGAACGATAAACACCTTAAAAGGAGTGGCACGGAGGAAGAAATCGTTTAGGAACTTCATAATCAAGGTGTGATAGCATGTCGGCGACTAAACACACATCGCAACGAAGTTACACCCTCTGCGTCGAATGTGTTAACTTTCAACAGACCTATACGTACTCGGAAAATAAAAACTGTATTCCATAGATTGGACGTTCGTCCGTTTATCCCGACTCCATTGTGGTGCTTTAGATGTCAGAGATTCGGACAGACAGCGGCAAGATGTACGAAGAAGCAAATCTGTGTGTATGGCGGTTACACTCTGATGACCTGTGCAAGGATTCACCTGTCTGCGTCATTGTCGTGCACACCATTCGGCGAGATCACGGAATTGCCCAATCTATAAGCAAGAAGTAGCTGTTGATGCTACTTCTTGCGGCTGAAGAAGCAGCCGTCTCATAAGCTTTAGTGGAGAGTGCATCGTATCTTGACTCTGATCCGCTGCTGACTGAACCATCAGAGCCAGTATCATCTGATGCCGGCAGCGGGAGATCCTCCGTGATTTACTGCGAAGGATCAAAAGAATCCATCTTTAAGGCCTCTAAAACCCTGCAGTTCAACATCAAGGTCTTCGGAAGATGGAAAAAAGAAGAAAGAAAGGATGGCCAAAGGGTAAACCTAGGTAATAGATTTTAACAAGACAATTCTTGTATGGTTTAACTTTATTGATTAAATGTTTTAATTTAGTTTTGATAGTTTGTGAAAATATTTCGTTACAAATGGTTTTTGTGTTTGAAGTGTTTTTAACATGTTTTGAAATATTTTTCTTTATGTGCTAATTTTAATGTTTTTAAGTGACAAGGGCCGTTTACATCCTTTTCATCTCGTTTTTATTTAGGATTTTTATATCCTTCGACAAGTCTTTTTTAGATTATTTGTTTTGACAAGACTAGTCTTTTGACTATGTGGCTATTGTTTTTTATCCGGGTGTGAAAGATACATTTTATTTTTATTATGTGGAAAGGGGCTGAAGACCACAGTAGTCGTTGCCCCTAATATCTCAAAAAATATAATAGTTATAGGATTTCTGAAATTTACTATTTTCTTATAAGGTAATCTATTTTACGTAAAGTAAAAGTGTGAATGCATCAACCTTGACATTTTTGTTAGAAATCAAACTTTATATTTTAATCATGTTAGCAATTTCTTTTTTATATCTAATAGTAGAGTCTAATGACGTTAGTAATAAATATGAGAATATTACTACTAATATCAGAATTTATTATCATTTACGAATTTGCTTTGCTTTTCTTTATTTGTTACTTTCGTATGATTAGCGTTTTGGTTCTGTCTTATTATCTAGTAAAACATTCATTATCAATTATTTATTTATTGTAATTTTCGAACCAGTTTTAAAATGTTTTGAATTATAATCTGTAGAGTGTATTATCTGCAACTACATTTTTTCTACCGTTATTTTTTTATCAGATCAACTTTGTTTGGCTTTGAACGTGAACTTGATCATAAAAAAATAAATATTTTAACTTCGAATTTGTGTAAATTGCTTTCAGAGTTTTCCAATACTGTAAGCGTCTCTGCATCTCACTCGGAAGGTTCTGGGTTCGAATCTCAGTCAGGCTTAGCAAATTTTCTTTTCTTGATCGATGAATTTATTCACCACAGAAGTTGACAACGAAGCTAGTGTTTGGGAATGTGAAAATAGAAATTTACAGCATATGAAAAATGTCATGCCTGACGGGGATTCGAACCCTAGATCTTATGAAAGGCTGAGACGCTACCATGCAAAGATCATGACATTTCGTCACGAAGATCGGCATTTATTTTTCATCCAAAAAAAGTACGGAAGTTACAATTGTAATTATAATTAACTATTTAGTCGTATAATCTATTCCCCAATAATTGGAAGCGGTAATAACATAAAATAAATAATTTTATTTTTAATTTATTATTGGTACTTCTGTTTTTAATATTTTTTACATATATAGACTATACGTATAATTTCTTTAAATACATATATATATTATTTTATATATGTTTTAACATTTTGGTCGGCTTGAAAATGTTAAGTAAAACAACTAAGAAAACCTTTTACGTAGTAATTAAAATAATTACATTAAAATAAAATAAGATATTAATAAATTTTTGCAGCACCTATCACTTATTGTTAAAAAAACGCAAATTAAAAATATTTGAAATTTTAATAGTGTATGTTTTATTATTAGTGAATTTATTTTTTCAAACTAATCCTTTTTTACTTTTAATTTTTAATATTCTTTTTTTATTAAGTAATAATAAATAAAAAGAAAAATAATAAGTAAACTAAAATGGTAATATTTTTCGTTATTTCTATCCGTTACCTGTTAATGCCAGTTTTCTTCCCATTTTAATTGTATTTCTCTTCAAGTCATCAAAAGGGAATATTTGTTTCACGTGAACTTTCCGATAGCAATGAATTCAGATGAATAAATAACCCAATTACTTGCATTCTCATTCCTGTTACATCTCTATAATTCATTACGAATTTTAATGTAATATACACCTTCCTATATAATACAAGCGAGTTAATAATTATTTCAAACTTTGTTAAAAGAGAGATGATGTCAAAATTTCTGCGTAATTACTTGTATCATGAGGTCATTCAGGATGTTGGATCTCAACGCTGTATAAATTAACACAAACACAACATGAGCACAACTGTAAAAGTAGACTATTAGCTGGTACGTTCGCTTTTTTTTTCTTTTTTTTTTCAATTTAGACATTTAACTAAAGACGAGTTTCAGATACTGTAGATTGAATATAGGAATTGATTTGCAGTATTTTTTATGAGTTTTGAGGACAACTTCTATGGTTTCCGACCGGGCAAGAGCACTGAGGATGCCATACTAAAGGTGATGGATATAGCTTCTTCAAGTCCACGTAAATATATATTAGCGATTTTTCTGGACATATCATTTAACAACTTATGTTTGGCCCTCTGCCCTGTTTCAGAAGCACTTCTGCTTCTGAAAGTAAGTGTACACGAAATGAATTAGAAGTGCTCTCAAGTTATTTCAGCAATCGGACCGTTTCTCTGCATGACGGCGGCTGAGAGGTTCGTAAGACTTCAACTAAAGGATGCTCTCAGGGCAGTGTTCTGAGTTCCCTTCTTTAGATCATAGCATTCCATTCCATGTTGCGTTTAAGGTTGCCATGTGGTTGTCGTTTCGTCACCTGTGCTGACGACGCGCTGCTACTGATTGAAGGGAATTTACGTAACGAGATAGAGTTCCAAGCTGCTCATGCTTGTGAGACAAGCACTGGGTTTTTGGTTAGTTAGTTTGAGGGAATCATATTAGGTTAGGTGTGAAGATAGCCACTTGAGGCCTACCTGAAAGCAAAATTTTATTTGAATTTAATCATGCAAATGTCTGCCGAGACATTTACATCGGTGGCATCCCGACCGAGGCCTGGCTGACGACTGAGAGACGTAATCAGTTACAGGGTCTAAAGACAACCTCCGAGCCCTGAGGGGTTCGGAACGGAGGGGCTGGTGTGGCGACCGGTAACGTCACAAGGTGGGTGTTTTTCCCTACGGGATTGGGATGTGGCTGCAAGACTGTGGATGTGGGGTGTGATATTTTCTTTACATTATTCTTTTAATCTTGAATCGGGTTGAATCAGACCAAAGTAATTTTAATAAGTAAATCCAGAAGGAGCCTCATCTCATTACTACTTAATACCAGTCTCGCTTTTTGGTGTTATCTATAAATAACTAGACAGACTTATTTTTGACCGATTATTACGGGTTGAGGTTTCCAAGCACTTTCATTTTCCTTTTTCACAACAAGAATAGAATATTTTTTACTTCTCCATAGTAACTAATTGTTAAAAAATGTCTAATTCGTACTGTGTTACTATCACTTTCAATAATATCCTCAGAAAAAAAAAACTTTAGAACTTGAGTCTTACCCTTGATCTTATTTTCCTAAAAATCAGGAAATTGCAGGCCAGAAACTTAAATCAAGAAAATAACTGATTCAAAATTGGTGCCTCTCACAATGTGCTTATTCCTTTTCTATTTGTTAGAGCCTATACAATTAAGGAATCCCGTTTCTATATTTTAGAGTCTATACAACTGAGGAATACTATAGCTGCGTACTTTAGGAGAACATTTATAGACAGGACAAAATTGAATTATGCTATTATAACAATACAGGCGTGATTAGAACATCAATCAAAGGCGTTGAAGTTTAAATAACATTGTTCTATTGTATGTATTATATTATAAGAATGGGTGTTTTATGCAGGTTATGATTAGCATTTAGACAAATCCTCTTTATTAATTTGTAATTAAATTTCTTCATATAACGAACAAATCTGGAAGTTTGCTAGAACGGATACTATGCTTCCAAAAGCAAATTTCTAACCCGCCAATTTGAATTTTGGTTGTTCATTGCTTAATGTTTATCTGAAATAGTCATCACCTCCACGTATGCAGTGTGCAACATCTTCAGAAATGGAGACTTGTATTTCTTCTCTAATACGTGGAGGTTGACCCAAAAACAGATTAGTGTCTCTATACTGTAGAAAAGGTTTTGAGAATTATTCTCTTTCTGATACGTATCTTTAATTTTCAAACCTTATATCAAAGCTGATTATAAAATCTAAATACTAATTTATAAATTATATTTTGAAACGTATATTTAATTAAAAAATATTGTTTACTTACCATTTGCATCATATTTGCTGCACTAGGACAATATTTATTTGACATTTTCCCCTCTGATATTAAGGAACGTATCTTGTTATGTTTTCTTAGAATTGATGCTTTGGCTTTGCGTGATGTTGTTGTTTGTGTAGTACCGGCAGGACATTGTTGTCCTACACCATCCTGTTTTATTTATACGCCTTAATTAATTCGCAAATAAAATAAAATTTAACGAAATCATAAATACTAATTTTTTTTGTAATAATTGAGGTGGTTATTTTGAAAATGTCTCTCTTAGGAAAAATATCATGTCATGTGCGGATTGTAAAATTAATTTTTGAACAAAACACATTGCTAAATGATCATTAAATTTCAACTATTGAAGTTGTTCAGACACTCAACTTTGATCGTGACTGATACGATGCACAGACGTTCAAAATTCCTGATTCGTTTGATATTCTAATTAATTCAATAATAAAATATGAAATATATTTTTGTTTTTAAGGTCAAGTTTTATTTCACAAGAACAGAAAAGTACCGGATGTCCAAGAATTCTACGAACAACTTTGATATTGAGTAAATAATTTATTTATTAAGATAAAAATACGTGTTGTATGAATTTAGAAACATTAAAACTAAAAGTTTTTTTTTACCTGTAGTGAAACATATATTCAATGCGTGCACCATTTATTTATAACTCGCAAAATATCCAACCGGTAATCAATTTTATGTCATGTTCATTGTTAACATATCCACATCTATGAGTTAGAATGCGTAAAAAATCCTCCCCTTAAGGTCATCACTATTACTAACTACAAAACTTATTTTATACATTATCCTTGATGAAATCCAAAAGGAAAAAATCACATGGACTAATATTCAGTGATGAGGAGGTCAAGAAATCGGTCCATGACTTCCAAACTAGAGATTTGGGAATGTGTTATTGAGGGATTCACGCACTAATAAAATCTAATGTGGAGAATCTTGTTAGAATATGATTTTACGTTGTAACTCTTCAAGCTGAGGATAAATAAACCCTTCTAACAAGTCCAGACGGATATTCGCGTTACCTTCCGTTTTCACAAAGAAAAAAGGTAATCCTATAGCTCTATATGAAGTAAGAAGTTGATTAACAATATCGTGGTAATTGTCGGATTTTTGTTTGGCTAGAAAATTTTTGCAAACGTTTTTAAATGAAGCCCAAGCTTTCTACATTATTTATCATTGAGTTAATATATTATCTTTGACCAAATCTCTTATTTGAGGACCAACAAATATTTCTTCTTTAATTCCTCCTTCATTTACATCCGGAAATTTCTGCCTGATGTACAAAAATCAGGGACCATCTTTCTTCATTGCTTTTACAAAATTTTTCATTAGCCCTAGCTTGATACGGAAAGGGGGTATAAATATTTTTTTGGGTTTAACTACGGCTCATGAATAATATTTTTCCCATTTGAAGTTAAGTTGTCTCGTTTCTTCCACTCTTTGATAACATAACAAAGATTTATCCCTCTCTCGGCTGTCCCATTCGCAAAGAAAACACATGTTACTTAGTGTAGCCTAACTGCATGCCTAACAACTTTGAAATCACCATGTTCCAGCTATGTTTTGTATAATCTATTTTTTCAAGAACGTCTTTCATCACATCGTATGTCTCTTTGAAATTAATACCATAAGCGATTGGTATCGAAGGATATTTGTTACCGTTGTGTAATAGAACCACTTTTAAACTATACTTGGACGAATCTCTGAAAAGGCGCCAGTCCTCAGGTTTATAAACTTGTCCTAAGTCTAACATAAGGTCATCAGTATATGTGCAAATAAAACAATTATTTTCATCACTAAAGTACTGAGAAAGTTCTTTTTGACGGGTTCGAACGCTCGAAATTTTTGTATTTTTTTGAAGTAAATTCCAACCTTGCAGTCTTGATCCTAACAGTTCAGCTTGATTTTTTGATAAATTTAATTCCATAACCAAGTCATTTAATTCACCTTGTGTTATATGATGTGGCTTATTGGAAGATAATTCAAAATCAAAGTCATTGTTATCTTCTCCAATACTGCCTGATTCTTCATCACTGCTTTCAAAAACATACATTCATAGGTGGGTTAAGAACTGGAATAATTTCACTGTGAGGTACAGGCCTGATTGCAGATTTCAGTGAAGGATATATTACAGTATGTTAAGATTTTTTAGAAATTCCAGATATACTTGTTAAACAAAAGTAATAATTTGTTACATGATCCTTTGGTTCATGCCAAACCATAGGTACACCAAGTGGCAAAGCCTTCCATGAACCTTTCAGTCCATCTTCTAAAATAAACAGAACAATTAGTGCAAACTATATAAGAGCCCATGTCTTATCCTGATCACCAATTTTACGCTGAAAGTTCAAAAGATATGCTTTTTTAATTAAAGTTGTAATGTTTTTTCAATTTGATTTTATGGTAAAATCTCCACACACATAACAAAAGGCATCCACATCATTTACACAATTTCAAGGCATTATGATACTGCACTGTTAACAAACTTAAGACAACAATAAGAGTGAACGAAATTAATTCATTCCTAATTCCAGTGATTAATACAAACAACAAAGCCGTATTTTCAGCTACATGTTTTGACCTGCACAGACATGATTAATCTTGTCCATGAAGGCTCACTCTTCAGTTTTAGATATGACGTCATAATATATGACTATGACATGATTTAATTCTTTGTCTAGTATTGTTTATTTATAGGTTACAAATTATGTTAACAAAGTTAAACAATAAAAACTGAGCTAACAAAGTACAATATAGGAGCTTTAAAATGCTAACTATACTTTGAAAAATGAAAAAATCCTTTAATTAAAATTAAAAAAATTTTTCATAAATGGTGAGCGATAGAAAGATTCTGAATTCATATTAATTTTCAGTATCATAAAACAAATTAAAATCATGTATCGCACGTTAGGAAACAAAAATTATGTTTATCAGTGTTATTGATTCATGGGTGCTTAAAAAGAAGAATGGATTTTAATCCATCAGGTGGGGTATAGAAAGTTTCATTCCACCTCAGGCCAGATGATTAATATTGTAAATGTAGAATTAAATAGTTTCTTGACATTAAAAAATAAACTATAAAATAAACAATAAGTTGCCGTCTTTTTTGACTAAGAAAAAACTTTTGACATGACTTGGGGATAAGGCATTTTCAAACAGTTACACACGTGGTAGTAGGAAGAAGAGTTCCATATATCACTAAAGATTATTTAAAATTTTTTTGTGTTAGAATTATGAACCAATATTTGTCACACAGTAAGTCTGAAAACTGTGTACCTCAAGGATAATTGCTTAGCAGAACATTGTTCACAATTGCAGTGGACAAGCTAATTACCGTTATACCATTTGATGTTGGAAGCAGTTTATGTGTGGATAACCTATGATTTTGTATGCTAGCAGTCAAATTGTAATGGTTAAATATAAGTTATAGACGGTTGTTAATAAGGTTGTCGAAGTAGCAAACATGAATGAATTTCACTTCTCAGTTAAGAAAACATGTTCTGTGCACTTTAACAGGCGAAGAATGGCTTAAAGAAGCCCAGTTTTAACAACAAAAGATATAATTATTGAATTCGAAGAAATAGATTGTTTCTTCGGACTTACTCTGGATAGGTATCTTTCATGGAAGGCGCACATAATGTTGCTTACAATGAAGTGTAAGAAAGTCTTAAATATTAACAAGGGCCTGTCAAACTTGAATTGGGGCTGTGATAAAGAAGTGTTTTAGGAATGTGTTTTTAATAATTATGGGCTCTTTACATCCATTTTGTTAGTTTTAACAACATTTCTTTAGAAATGAATAGGACCTTTTAAGTGACAAGGGCCCTATACACCCTTTTCATCTATCTTTTGCCCTTTTGTGGTTTTAACGTTCTATAAGAAGTCTGTTTTCAGGATGATCTATTGGACAAGACTGGTCTTTTGACTTGGTTGCTATTTTTTAACAGGGTGGGAAAGTTTTATTTTGTGGCAAAGGTTAATGTCCATGGTAGTTGATACCCGCTCTACCCAAAAAGAAAATAAAAATAAAATAATAATATGAGGTAGTAAATTATTCTGGATACCCTTTTCTGCATTTGCAGAAAATTTGTTTCCAACTCTTGACATAATCTTGCCTTCTGACAAGCACTATCTCAGCCGTTCAGTCCGAGGTCCTCCTGGGTTTGAATCGTTGTCAGACATGGCATTTTAAACATTAAAAAAATTGTCATTTCATCATATCCTCTGCAATACACAATGGTAGTCCTGGAGGCTAAAAGAAACATTTTTTTGGAAACATCTTGACAAATCAAGAAAGACACCAACTGCTCTCTTCCCTTAATTAAGGGCAAATGCAGTAGTGGTCATAAAATCAACCACTGCGTCTGATGGTTTATTTTTTACTAAAACTAAACTGCTCCAGACTAAAAATGAAACCCTTATTGAGGAATCCTTGCAATTTGTTTAATTTCATTAATTGACTGAGAAATGTGCATTAAAATGTAATTTATATGAACTGATTTTTATTGTAATTTCATCACTGTTGTAAGACAAGTTTAGTTATTATCTGTAATTTTTCTTATTTTATGGAGCCAATTTTATGCAATATTAATTCTCTGAATATTTTAAAACTTTTAACATGTACTGAAAACCGATTTAACTGATTACAGAATTACTGTTAGCTTTCAGAAGTTTATCATAGAATTTTAAATTATTCAAGTAAGAGAAGGATTATTCCTTAGAATTTCTTTAAAAGTTTTTAGAGTATAATAAATTTCAAGAAAATTACAAAAAAATTATTACATGTCAAATTTAAGACAGATTTGACCACAGATCCCAAGATTATTAAAAGAATCTGTACAAATTAACTTGTGAAGTGATTAATTCTCTATTATAGAATAAAATTAGCACAGTTATATTCAAATTATTTTTAACATGGGTTATGAATTTAAAGTCTAAAGTGTTATATTGCACTGAATTAATTTTCTATACTTCACTATTAATATATTTTTTTAAATTACATTACATTTTTGGTAATTCAAATAAATAGTATCTTCAGTTTTAAATTTCTCTCTTTCATATTTCAATTTCAATGATTTTTTTGTATTCTATTTTCTTTCAGGTAGTTCACTATCATTCACTATATTACTATTTGAAATGGAAGTAAAATTACTATCTAAAACTTTAAAGGTATCAATCATAGTAAAGAACTAGGGCTTACATACATCTGTTTCATGGGTTTATTTAGAGTAGATAGCTGTCTATGAATTTTGGCAGCTATAATAAAACCCTCCATCATTATTTGTATCAATTTATAACTTTTTGTTGCCTTATCTTTTTGTTAGTGTATTCTTCAGGGAAATTTAATTTTAATCATGCAAATGAAAGTTTGTAATTGTCTATAATTATAGTTTTAATCAGCTATATAAAGATCAATTGTCATAAGTTAATGACTTCACAAAATTTACCTTCATACATAATATATTTTTTAATGTTATTAGCTCAGTCTTTTTTATGATGAGAGTTTTTTAAATCATCTCTTATGGAGACACACATACAGTAAAATTTTACAAATAAAACCTAAATTGTACCCAAAATATTCAGAACCACAAAAAACACTTCCAAAATTTTCTTCTTAGGAGTTTAATTTTGTAAGTTATCCAAGTTTTCTGTACCTAAGTTTAAAGTTTTTTAAATTACAATTTTCACATTTTTTGAGATTGTTGAAATTTGTTTAAAAAATTCTCATTAGATGATTTTGGTGTCACTTTTATTATTACTATTATTCTTAATGTCTTTTTATAATTATGACATAATATTGAACCAAAATTTATTTTTTATGAAGAAAACCCTATACAATTTTTATTATAATTTCAAGTAGTAAAGCATTTAATGAAAATTATTAACATTTATTCTAAATGTACTGATTATGTTTGAATTAATTAATATATGTTTTTAAGTAATTGGTAGCATTATATTTATTGCGAACTTAATTTATTTTAAATAAGCTTTTAAAATCCTGAACATTCTTGTTAATTTTTAATAAATTTAAATTCTTACTAAAATTTCATTGAATAATTTTAAACCAAAAATTATTTTTGTTCTTTAGCATCTGGTGTTGTAAATTATTTTTAAATAATTTTATATTATAGCTCACTGGCATTTTCATTTTTGTTTGTTTTCTGCTACTCCCTGGAATTTATATCTGTGATGTAATTCAGTATTTGGTAGAGGTTTAATTTTTCCTCTAAAAATTCAGAGCATCTTTTAAGTTACATTATTTCAAAATCCTTCATAAGTACTAATCTAACTTTACTTAAGTTTGCTCTACAGTCCCTGGTCAGTCTTGGCCTCCTCAATGATCTTCCAAGCTTCCCTATCTCCTTCAAGTTCTCCATCCTCTTTTCTATTTGTTTGTTTCATTAAGTCTGTCCTTGCAACGCTTATATGTGGGTGCTATAACAGTTTAACCTTTATAACTTTTCTTTAGAGGAAAGGTTATAACTTCTTTAGAGCAAGGTTATAACTTTTATAACCTTGTTAAAACTTTTCTCAGAGATTTCCTTCTCTTAGCTAAAATATTCTCACTTTAAGGTGTTGAGAGCTCACCTATTCAGCCTCATCCACCTTGGTATATAAAGACAGCTCTCATGTTGCTATGCATTACTCAGGGGTTGAGTCAAGGAGTCATGGAAGAAGGATTTGTTGATAGATTTGACCAACTATTCAGTAAGTAGTTTCTATCTATTCAAAAGTAACAGTAAGCATTAACCAGTATTTAATGATGGAACCTATCTGACATCAGTTCTCTCCAGTGCCTTTTACCAGCCTTTGACCAGAGCCAAAGGATCTCATAGTTAATCCTAGGACTCATACAAGTTTAACTATCTAGTTAAAACTAAAGTTTCATGTTTCTCAGTCAGTCTTCTAATTTAAAAAAAAAGTAAAAATAGAACTTACTTGATACTTGCACATGGTGTGAACATTACTTATTGAACAATAGTCAGTTTCATCTGTGAAGTGGGTGTAGAAACCAAACATTAGAAACATTGTTATTTTCAAAGATAATATCATGTTAATTACTGAAAAAAAATTCTTAAATTAGAAAAATATTGCCCCCAAATAAAACATTTTGTTACCTTAAACTTGTAAAGAAATAATACATAATAATGAATATATAAAACAGAAAGTGTTTAAAGTAAGAACAACTGGTAGTTGTTCTTACTTTAAACACTTGAAACTCACTTCAAACAGTGAGATTAAAAAAAAAAAAAAAAGATCTTATGAACCTAAACACAAATATTATTAATTATTAACAATTCACTAGTAGAACAGTTTAGTCATATTTAGTAACAATATTTTATCACAGTTATTTACATAAAAGAACAGATAAAACTGCACCATTTTTTCTGAATGACAGGGTGACTTACCAGTTCAAGAATATCTGATTATTTTTTGATGTCTGAAAACAAAGAACAGCCCTAGTCTTTTAAAACTCTATAATAACATATATATATATATATATATTTTTTTTTACTGTTTAGCCTCCGGGAATCATCATCATGTATTACTTCAGAGGATGAATGAGGATGATGTATATGAGTGTAAGTGAAGTGTAGTCTTGTACAGTCTCAGGTCGACCATTTCAGAGGTGTGAGGTTAATTGAAACCCAAACACCAAAGAACACCGGTATCCACGATCTAGTATTCAAATCCGTATAAAAGTGACTGCTTTACTAGCTTTGAACTTGGAAATCGGCTGATTTGCAAAGACACGTTCACCACTAGACCAACCTGGTGGGTTTTATAAATATAATCTAACCAAACCTAATGTACGCTCGCTAACCTTAACTAATTAATAGTACTGTTTTGAGACAGTAATGAATTAAAAAACACAAGTTCTTTTTTTAGATGTATCTTGGGTTTAGAAACACAAATTTTTGGAACTTGTGAAAACTAGTTGACTGACTGGTCGATCAAGTACTTATGGAAGCATTGAGGCAATTACCTTGAATCTGTTGTTCATTGTGGTTTGTATGGGGTTTCTATTTATCTTATTTTAGTAATTTTATTTAAATACAGCTTTAGTTATTACGAACATATGAATTTTGACAAATTGATCAATTGGATCACCAATATAATTCTCTGTGATTGTTGCCTAAATGTGAATTAGTGATTGAGAGTGCTTCATCTTACAATAAATTGTACAAGTAGGAAATGGGAAAAATGATCGAGCTAGTTATTATAGATTAACGAGTTGAAAAATAACAAACAAGTTTAAAAATTAGGAGATCACATAACCCAAGTACTTTTATTTAACTGAACAGGCCTAAGAATAAAAAAAAATCTATTATTTACATTTTAAAATGTTCTCAGACTATTTTCTTCGGGATTTCACCTTTATACAATTGAATGATGTGTGTGAAAGATAAGAGTATAACTTTTTTGGTGTGGTAATTGGATTTTTCTACAGTTAAACTTTTTTGTTTGTTTTTTTCAATATATTTTTTGTGCAATTTATTTTTCTTAATAGCAGAAATGACTAGAGGGAAGGATATCAGTACCAGAACTTTGGAAAATCTCTACTTGAAAACATAGTATCAAAGATTTGAATTGATGTAGAGTGCAGCAGAGGGGCATAGGTACAATCATTGTCAAATAAGTTACCTCATTGCTACTCAATTTTATATGGGTAGACGTAAATAAATTATTTATTATGAAATTTAAAGTTCATTTGACTAAAACTAAAGTAAATAGTTAGAAAATACAGTAACTTACTAATTAATAATAAAGAACATTCTTGAATTTAAAAAAAATAAACCGTTAATAACGAAACACTAGGTAGATTTAGTTCAGTTCGATTATCACACACCTAATAAAATATTTAATTTTGCTTTGTTAGGTATGAAAAAAGATTTATGAATGTTTCACTTGACTAGTACATTTTTATAAATAAACAATTAATTTTATTTCATTTAAATTTTTATATTCTAATTGTAAACATACATATTTTAAAAAAAAACCCAAACGTTTATTTTTATTGCGAAAATAAACAGCTGTTTACTGTTTTACAATAAATTTGTAAAACAGATGAACAAGTGAGAAGAAGTAATCCTAATAAAAAAAACTCTTGCATAGTTCTGGGCAGAAGATCGACTTTTCGTTTCCGCCGCCCTCACTATTTCGCATTAAGAAATGCTAGATTTTCTGAGTAAATCTCATTACATACTTTCCATTAACGAATAGACCCTACACCCAACCATCAAGTTTCAATGAGTTACCAGTGAGACTCGTTGAAATCTTGCGTGTGAAAAACGTACCACTGCATTGAGGTTAAATTGTCGTCTGTTATCGACTTTAAATTTTGAGTAACTCAAGAAGGTCTCAACCGATCTTCATCAAATATTCACATGCGTAACTAAAAATACACTAATACTGCATATCTACGTAAATTTCAATGAAATTGGTTTTATAGTTATGAAGATTCTAGAGCCACAAATTCTATACATAGGCCTAAATATATATTTACTTTATATATATATATATATATATATATATATATATATATATATAAAATATATTTACTTTGAGACGGATTTGAATACTACATACTAGATCGCGGATACCGGTATTCTTTAGTGGCTGGGTTTCAATTAACCACATATCTCTCAGGACTGGTCGACCTGAGACTGTACAAGACTACATTTCATTTATATTCATACATATCATTCTCATTCATCCTCTGAAGTAATAACCTACGGTGGTTCCGGTGGCTAAACAGAAAAAAAAATATATATATAAATATAAGGAAATTACACTTTAAGCGAATGGTATTTCCGTAGTCCTCATACCTTAAAACGTAAAGAAAATTCTATTTCGTCGCCAATCCTACCGGTGAAAAAAAGAAATATTGTACTTTTCTCGAAAAGTCGTTAAAGAAAGAAGTGCTAATGCAGTAATTCTAGTTATCTAGGAGGATAAGTTGAGGAAACATAATTTATGAGTCAAGCCCAGTCGGAAAAAACGTAATTTTTTCGAAAAAATTACGCTTTTTCCGACTGGGTAGTGTAGTGGTGGACCCGGTTTCGTCGCAGGTGACGATCCGACTCAAAACATTACATTTTTTTAATAACCTTGCTGTTAGCCTCTGACAGACCTCCAAAACGTTTCAACTTCTGATCTGCGGTCAAAAGACGAGGGATCCATCTGGCACACACTTTAGGAAACTGCAGGTCCGTTTGTGATGATCGCTTGACAGCTCCCATAACTTAGTCCGACCTGTTCTGTAATTTCGGATATTCTCACCCGTCGATCGTCTTCAAGAATGTCTCGAACCGCGCGAATGTTTTTGTCTGTAATGCTGATCCGAGGACGGCGACCGCGTTACTGATTTTGCACTCGTTCTTGTACTTCCTTGAAATCTTTATGCCAGGCAAACACTTGAGTCCTTGACAATACTGATCACCGAACTGTGCAGTCAATCTCCGGAAAATTTCCATCGCTTGAACTCCTTCACGAGCAAGAAATATCATAATTATGCGTTGCGCAGTGAACGGGGTGCGTCTGTTGTTCTGAAATCATGAGCGTTACTGACGAATTGGTTGGGTACTGTGGAATGGCCAGCTCACCCTACTCCTAATGATCCCACCCGAACATACTAGAAGCGTGGGCCCAATCCTACCAACCGTAGACGCTCCGGAACAAAAATTCTGTTTATATTTGATTTACCCTCGTACAAAAGGTATACCGTTGAAGGAATACAGAAGTTATTTGAAAATTTTGGAACAAGTTAACAATCGGATTCTTATATTGTTTTACAAAATAAAACCTAATTTTGTTGCGTTCTCTCATATTAATTTAAAACTACAACCAAAGTTACACTGCGAAAACCGACTTTTTTATTACTATTTATTTTTATTTAACATCTGCAATTTGAAAGACTTGTTTTGTTTCGTTATCGGGGTTTGACAGTGGAACTCGACAAAAATTCTCGGGTTTTGAACGTGTAATCTTTCGGATTAAAGACGGATCAACCTCTTCACCATTATGTGTCTCTATCTCGTTAACCATATAACAAAATATTGGGGTTTTCATAACAAAAAAAAATTTTCTCAAAACGACATTTACAAAAGTCTATTTTTGGTAACGTAAAAATAATTTAACGCCTCCATCAAAATGAAAATATTTAAGCTACAATTTTTATTCTATTCCTTCTGTGGGTAAAAAATCTACCTCTTCATCATAAGAGGATAAATATTATATTCTGATAGCGCTAAACCTTAAAATAACCTATTCAACTAACTAACTAGAACATTTACCTTTTTTCGTATTGAATACAGCAATCTTCAATTGACAGAATGTTAAAGCGGCAAGTTTACTTCCTAAACTCCCTCAGAAGTGACAAACTGATTTCTGTTACTTATACAGCTAAGTAACAGACAAATTGTAATACTAGAAAGGAATTACCTCTGGAAAGGCAATCTTCATGTAGTTTTTAACTATAAAGCCTTTCTCTCTTTTATGTAATAGGAAAGGTTTTTGAGAGTTGTTCACGGCCACATCTACCATTAATTGAATAATATATTGGTCAACGGTAATACGGTTTTGTGACCAAGATATCTACGCCTACAAACCTGAATGAAACATCTTTTGACACGCCAAAGATTCAAAACTAAAGAGAGCTTGATGCCATGTACTTCCAATTTAGAAAGTCTTTTGACATTGTTCATCTACCTTCCTGTTTCATCGGTTCATGGTGTCAGAGGTACTGAAAAGGATTCGTTCTTAAATATCGTTTTTAATTATATGAAATATCTAACCAATATATTGCCGCTTCTGGCTTTCCCCAGGAGTCAATATTGCGTCCACTTTTATAAATATTTTTTTATAAAAGAAAATCGCGGTCGGACGCGGAATTTAATGCTAATGATCACCAAATTAGCTGACGAGGTCAAATTATATGCAAAGTGAGTTTGTTGAGTGATTTTAAGGCTTTTCACAGTTTATAAATAACATTCACAATACACAGGAAACGCCTCTGTACCTTGGTAAAACAGCTAATACGGTCTATACCAGAAAGATGGTACTGGAGAAACACAAATATAGAATTCATACCCAAGCAATACGTCGAGCTCAAGCAATTTGCGACCTAGATGTTACTTTCGACTTTTAAGCTATTTTTATGTAGCATGCAGTTAATGGTGTGTAGTTGTTTTCATAACATCTAAGGTGTGAAGGAAGCTTGGCTACTTTTGTGATAAACCTGAATTTCAGTAAGTCAACACCATTTATTACCTCCACGAAATCACTAATAAGCCAGTTCTGAAATATCGTTCAGTGATTTAGAATTACAATAGTTGACTAATTTAAAAATTGAAGCTATACAAAGGAAATTATTTATATTTTAGGACAGCAAGAGATGTAAACGCACCAGCGTCTACAGATGCTTGATAAAACGCAATGGCCAGTTGAATGCCAACTTCCTGATGATTGTACAGTTTTATCATTGCTTTCTTGGAGTCAAGAAGAAAAATTCAAGTACTGTGTACATTTGTAAGGCAATGATTTGACTTGTCAACTCGGGTGTAGGCATCAGGATTCCATACGTTAATAATAAGAGGTAAAATTCGAACTTGTGAGTACTAATAAATCCAACATTAAAATTAGAAGAAATAAATACAAATATGCACACACACACACACACAATAAGTTGTGTGTGTGTTGTAATTAATCAATATTTCTACAATTAGATTATAAAATATTATTTAAAAATTTAATTGCTTTAATTATAAACAACCTGAACAAACACTTTGTTCTCAAAGTGTTTGTCGTATCATTAATTTTCTAATTAATGATTAAAAAATATGTAGAATGGAAACAGTTATTTATGGACATGATATTTATTTAGAAAATAATTAAATATTAAAAATCAAACTAAAACCCAGAAATATAAAAACACTGCATAAATGGAAAACGCCTATGATATGCTAAAAGTGAAATAAAACCGCATTGAAATATTAATACAATAATAATCTAAGTTAAAACAATAAAATTATTATTTTCATTATTCTCGCCAAATGGTTTAAATGGCTAAAACATACTATGGTAAAACACAAATATTTGAATGTAAACGGACGGCCTTAAGAAATCGTAAAACATTTGGTAACATCGCCTCGTTGTTTCCTAAGATTTTTCAGAAGTTCGCCCCTAGTTAAATTTCCGACGCAATGCCACATAACAGACACAGATCACAAGTATGTGCTATACAGTTAGTTGGCAGTCGCAGTGAACACAAACGGGTGCATCGGTCTGAGTCATGCGATACCCATGTGTGACTCTAATGTGCCCTATTCGCAAACAGGAAATAATAACCTCCTCTCGACGGGTATTCCTGCATGAGGAGCTCCACGGTGATACAGTATTCTTAACAGGACGAAGTTTATTGTTGATGGTAGCATTCCGATCACTTTGCACCTCATCACGGACCATCATCTTCAAAAAATAGGCAAGATCATCAAAAACAGCTCGATTAGTGAAAGTAGGTCGGAAACAAGCCTCTTTTTCGCACTGTCAGTGCACTCATTGCCTGAAATTCCAATATTTTTGGGAATCCAGAAGTAGCTCAGAGTTGTGTTACGTTGAGTCATTTGAAAAATAGCACACTGAACATCTAAGACAACAGGGTGTCTGGAGTAGATGTATACACTAATGTAAGGCACTCATGGAATCTGAACAGACAAGTACGTGTCGAATCGTTGGGCTAATCATAGTTAAGGCCTTACTAATAGCATACAGTTCCGCAACAAAAATACTGACCCAAATGCTGAGAAGGCCAAATCTGTATGTTCTGTTGCCAACTACAAAAGCACAACCAACACAACAGACGTTTTCAGAGACGTGAATATAAACTACAGCATCAGGATATACGCTATTTATACTTCCATAAAACCTTTTTCTTAATATAACCGGATTCGTGTTATTTTTATGATACCTACAAATACTAAAGCAGTAATTTACGAGAGACGACCGCCAAGGAGGGTAATAACATGGAGCTACAGTGAAAACTGGAGGTAATTGTATATTTATAGTCAAGAAAAGACGTTGAGCTCTGACGCCTAACGCCTAACGGCTATTCCTGATATCAATTAAGATGCGGGTTTTTTTAACAGCGCATCGAAGGTTGGATGATATGGTTATTTTAATTTGACCTACATAAGAGCAAATCATTTGGTTTCGTCTATTCCAAAGGAATGCCTCATCCCTGTTCACCAGCAGACTTATCACAGGGCTTGAATGAAACGCATCTCTAGCAAGACAGATGAAAAAATGATGGACTGCATCGAGAATTCGAAGAATCGAACGAATAAGCCACGCAGCCGTAGTCTAAGTGGAAACGGACCAGAACTTAGTAAAAGTGCAACATACATACTCGATCAGCTCTCCAACGGGTATGAGATAAAACTCTCAACATATCTACCGTTTTTAAATGTGCGGCTCTCGCAACATTGACTCGCCGCCTGGGAGTGGTCAATTTTCCCCTTGATATCTAAGTTCCAGGGTGGCCTGGTCTCTGGCCCCTCCCAAGAGCAGGCAGTCAAACATCAGATGTTCATTTGACTGGACTTTCCCACAGACGCATCATCAGCTGCCAGGTGGAACCGAAACAGATATTGATTTAAATTAACATGGTTGGTGAACACCTGGGCACCCGTTGCCCTTAAAAACGAGCTTGAGGCGTAGCATCCCTTTCCATACCATTCCCCAGATCCTGTATAAATTTATACAAGGACTTTCCCTTAGTCGTTGTGTGCCATTCCAGCTTCCATGCATCCACCGCGAGGCTATGCAGCCTCTCCCGCAGGCGGGAGATGGGCAACTGAACGAAATTTAGATCCGGTGCATCGTGATCGCCGTTCCGCTCCGGTACTGGCCCGGCTCGAAACTGCATCCCAAACACCTCGGCCTCCCGACTTCTTCGCAATATCAACATGGCTGTCTGAACTTTCACCACTAAATTGATTGGGAGAGCCTTTCCCAATACGGTGGTAGCCTCGTATGAGGTTGTTTTAAAAACACCAGTGCGTATAATTAAGGCTCTGCGCCGGGCACTCCTTAAATTTTGAAGAAGTGCTCTATTCATATCCAACATATGCGCCCAAACGGGCACCGCGTAAGAAGTCATCCTTTCAAAGACACCTCGGCGCCGAATTGACGGCGCGACAACCCATAGTCTTTCCGAGCAATCCTCCTAAGGTTGTGCATCACGAAGACGGCGTCCGCCGCTACTTGCTTAATATAGTTGCTAAAAAGCAACTTCTCATCATACAAAACACTTAAGAACTTATGAACTTTAACTCGGCTGATTTTCACAGCCTTTATGCTTAATGTGGGGGTAATTGTATGATAATTTGTCTGCACCCTTGAGAAGCATGTACTTCGTCTTAGGCACAGAAATCCTTACTTCTGTGCCCTAAATTTTGCATGCCCATACAGTCCTCTGCGGTTGACAAAGCAGCCTGCGCTCGATCTATAGCTGCCGTGGTGAGTTACACGAACTAATACGAGACAGTCATCAGCGACCGAGAACGGAACCCGGCGGGCTTCTCCTGATGATGGATGTTTCCACAACTAGGTGCGCATCTTTAAACAGAGTCGAGCGGTTAGACAAGTAGTCACGTACTACGGCCTGTAGGGCTACGGGAACAGTGCTGCGTTCCAACTCATACAGGACAGAACTCCAACACAAGGAAGGAAATGCTGCCTGTATGTCAATAAAAATTGCCAAAGCATATTTACAGTCGGCGCTTTCCACCTTGGGAAGAGCATTTAAGATGCTATCCTCGGTGCTAACCTCTTTCATGAAGACATACTGGCCTCGATTTAGAAAACAGTTCATATCGATATCTTCCCAGAGCCGTTCCACAACCAGCCTTTGTAGAAACTTACCGATAACCGGCAAGAGGCTGATGGGTCGATAACTACTGACTTCACTATGATCCTTTCCTGATTTTAAGAGCACCCTTACCAAAGCCATCTTCCAGCGAGTCAGAAAGCAGCCCCAGCTTAGGCACCCCGACGACAGCCTGCCAAGTGGCTCTCTTGTGACAGGCAGCAGATGATAGAAAATATCCGGATCAAGTTGGTCAATTCCCGGTGCCTTTCTCAGTGCCATTCCAGAAACCACCCGATCTATATCTACGGGATTCACAGCCCGCACGCCAGGTAGGGCTGTGAATTTTATAAAATATGCATTAATTTTATTTTATGCATTTTATAAAATATTTAAGCTGAGTAATAACAGGCGTATTAGTTCTTTGTTGTCTCCTGCCTTGTATAAATGAATGGCAATAAGTAGATTAATGGAACAGAGTTGGGCCTGAGGTGGCATTTGGTAAAGTTAGCTGAAAAGTTTGGTGTGTGGACACATGTATGTGGTCTAAGATGAATTATTGTCAAATTGATGATACAAGGCAGGATCAATCATAGGTAGTAGTTGATTGTGAGGTTCCCAAAGTGAGAATCCTGTTATGATAGCAATAATGTGTGGTGATACATATCTTGGATTTTCCTGTTATATTAACAAAAAAATTATTTTAAAATCATTTTTGGGGAGATGGCAGCACAGAAATAAAGGAGATATGACAATTCACCTAATGGGGGAGAGAGAGAGAGTGAGAGAGAGGGTAAGAGAGATGGCATGAGTGAGAGAAGGAAAAAAGTGAGAAAAAGTTAGAGAAACAGAGGGAGTGATAAGAGGGAAGAAGGGAGAAACTGAGACAGAGAGAGTATTTATTATGAGTATACAGTTGAATAGTTTAAGAACGTTAATATCACGAGGTTTAAGAAACACATCATAAAACATCGTGAGATAACATCATAGTAAAGTAATAGGTTCATACAATATGTCAATGATGAATGTAGTATTTGAGTTTTAGGAATTATCATGTAATCAGCATTTTCCCAATTGCAAATTGATCTTTCCCTCAGCCACCTTTCTAACTCAACTGTATCATATTACGAATAACATAATATTTTGTTTTTGTAAAGATACTAAAGAATATAAAATTTATTTATAATGGAGGTTTTGAAGAATAAGTTGGTAGAACGTAATAGTCTATACAATGTCTTGTAAAATGGAAAAAGACAATCTGATATTGCAATTTTAGTTGAAAGCTTAAGAAGGACTAGGTAAAGTCAACAAAGACTGAGAAATTGGTTGAGCAGATGAGTGTGATATGTGAAAAGAGTGATATAATGCTGTGCTATGCTTTGTCATTTATAGCCCTCTCTAAGAGATATACCACGATTCATGAATCACTGGAGTCGGTTGGCAAATAGACAGAGCTCTGTGTTTCAGTGTAAAAGTCATTGTAGTTGACAAATTCCATAAAATGAGGAAGCATGTAACAATCAACTTAAAAATATTAGAAATATTTCTAAGTTGCCCGTATGGCAAAAATTATTGGCTAGAGGTGTTATCGTTAATATTATTACGTAACTGCTAAAATATAATTTTTATTTTTTATAGTTAGTCTGTGCAATGGTTTTCCAGTTCTTGCCTTTGGGGTTAGCCAGACAGAAACTTTGGTATTATCAAGTCATATATAATTATAACAATAATTATCAGATTCTTATTACGGTTTAAATTTTTCATTTTAGGAATTCAGCAATTAAAAAAGATTAATTTATCAGCTTAACTTTAACTGCTTGTCAGATCTCATTCCCTTGGCTTTTATCTTTTTATTATAGTATGAAATTGGTGGATTATCAACCTCATGTCATGATACATTATGAGCACGAATGTGCTGTCATTAAAACAATCAGATTATTTTGTTGTAATTGTATTCATCCTTTAAAAGAATGTTGTTTCAGCACAAATAGAAGCTTTAACAAAAATAATTTATAATATCGGTTTAAATTTTCCACAAAGGTTTTAATCAAGCTCTTTATTTATTTATCATAATTTACAGTTACAATTAAAATAATTACTAAGCGTTCCGTTTTGTACACAAAATTTATTCAAATAAAGACGTAAAAAGACCATCTATCTATTGATGTTTTCAAAAATTAAACCGTTTATTTTAAAACTCAAGTTATAATAAAACAAATAAAATCACATTATGTTTAATTAGTAAAAGACAGTCGTAATTTTGTTTATAAAAATAATGATACAAACACATATATTGATTAAGGTCCTTTTAAGCAGATTAACGTTAGTGTTTGCACAACCTGAAAAATACAAAATATGATTAACTTTGTAAAGTAATGAATATAATAAAAACCAGAAGTTCACAAATGAAAATTTTATACTGATCAATCATGTCAATCATTTTTTCTTTCACAAAGTAATTAAATTCCAGAAAAAAAGTGGTAAGAAAAAAGGTAATGAAGTGAAGGCCAATTCTGTATTCTGTAGTATAACTAACATACCAAATTTTTTCGTTATGTTGCTAGGCTCATACGAGTATAAGCACTATTAAATCATTTCTGACTCATAGAAGTCACTAGTATTATGATTTCATGATCGAGTTATTTGATGTAAATATTAAATTTATTATTTTTTTAACTCGAGGATGCTAAAGAAATAAATTTTTCAATGATAAATTTTATATATAATTTGACAAATGAATTCTTTCTTTTCTAGGAAAACAGCTACAGAACCTTTTAATAAACTTCACAACAAGAAATGAATTCACATTTTAACCCGAATGTTTGTGTAATGGATTTTTTATATCTGGTCCAACTATTCACAAAGTTGCACTGATATTTTTTAATTAATATTTTACTAAAAAACGTTAGGAAATTATGCAGAAATTTTATAGCTTATGAAAAAGCTTAAATTTTTCATTCACGAGACCCTAACATTCAATTATGGAGGTTTATAATATCTATGGTGGGTTTTATTGAGTTGATTTTTTTAAATTTTTATTTGTCGAAACCAATGCTTAGTAATGTGAATCTAAGTAGGAAATTCGTATCAGGAAGGTGAAGAATATAAAAAAAATTGAATTTTTAATCTAAATAAACTATTGAAATTGGTAAGGGAAACTTAAAAATACTAGGGATTTATAGATCTCCTAATAATAATTGTAATTGCTTTCTGGTAGCCTAGATAGTTGTCTGGTGAACAACAAAACTATTGTTAATATAAGAAAGACGAGTTTATTAATTTACATTATGTTAACATATTGAACGGTAGAATTCCAAATCAATACATAAATGGTAATAGAAATGTTACTACTAAATCAAAATCTAGCAAAAATCACTTTTCTTTAAAATATCAAATAAAAAAAATCCCTTTCGGCACGCTGGAAGGCAGAGTTAGATTTCGCCACTGCTAACTTTAAGTAAAAAAGATTTCCACCCAAAGTTAAGAAAAACTTCAAATTTACTCAAAATGACAATGGTTGCATGTGAAAAAAGTTTCACATGTTTAGCATACGACAAGCTCCATCTTCTTACAAGTCTAGCAATATTTTGGTCATACCTTGACGTAAGGGTTGATTGTTTCAGATAAAAGTGCTAGGTAATGTTTAGAGGACTAACAGCCACTTTAAACCGATTAGATACTGTGCCTATTAATGGAGGTGTGATTTTTTTTGTCTTCAAAACCCCATTCTTTCCACCCTCTGGGCCAATGATTGGTGATATCAAAAAACTTTACCTAGATAAGGTAAACTTATACCTAAGGTATAAGGTAACTTTACCTAGATAGTAGGAACTTTAAACGAATTCGATATGTTACATAATAAGAGTTATAGCGATTATTTTGTTTTTTTCGAAAAAGCTTTCCCATTTCCACTTCCATGGTCCGATTTTAGCCGTTAACAAACTCGACTGAGATTTTAGAACGAGTTATTTTTAAAGAACAATTTGAAAGTAATTGCCCAAAATTACGGCGGTTATCGTGTCCACAAGAAAGTGAAATATATAAACTTTTGAACTGACGTGGTTTTGGGGTCTGGGGATATGAAACGGGAAGATATGTCAACATTTTCCGGAAGTTGAATCATGATACCCATTACAATAGGTTTGCTTTCTTATGAAATCTACCAAAAAACCTAAAAAGTACAATTCGGATTTTATAACTAGAATTACAGATCAGGTTAGATAGAATTTCTAGGCATTAGTAAAATGGTAAAATCGTGAAAAATTCCAACAAAGTTGAAATAGATAAGTTAAATATTGACGTTTTTATTGAATACTTATATTTGAAATATTAGTGTAAAAACAGATAATAAATGAAAAGTTTATTACATTGTGGAGCGATTTGTTTCTGAACTGCGTACTATACAGAGTTGTCCTCAAGTAAAATAATCATATCTCTTTCTGTTTAGCCTCCGGAACCACCGTAAGATATTACTTCAGAGGATGAATGAGGATATTTATGAATGCAAATGAAATGTAGACTTGTATAGTCTCAGGTTGACTATTCCTGAGACGTGTGGTTAATTGAAACCCAACAATTAACCCAAGTAATTAACTGTCTTTACTGGGATTTAAACCTTAGAACTCTTGACTTCGAAACCAGCTGATTTACGATAATTTTTCACAAAAATGGCTTATAAATCAGGATTTTTCTCTGTTTAAGACATTCCATTATTACACTGAAGAAATATAAAAAATTATGAATGAGCTTTTCAATGCAAAATTATAAAACGATTTCAAAAACTACAGAAACATAAAAAACAAAATAATTATTTACTAAAGTTAATTATTTAATAAGGTTAAAAATTAATAAGGTTAGATATGAAAACCACAAAACTAAACTCTGGAAATGTATTAATGAAGTATTAAATGAGAATCAGAAAACTGGAGGCAACATCTGAATTGATGATCTCCATCTTGAATAAAAGTAAGTGCCACACTTCTATTTGCTGGTCTAATGAGAGAATCATCGTCATTACATTCCAGATTACGACGGTGGTAAAGTGCACAATTAAAATGCGAACCATTAACAATCATTCTTAACCGTTAATTCATTCTTTTACATGTTTTCTTTAACTTAGCAGTGATTCAACGGTATCCTCAAATCTTCCAACCTTAACTAAAATCATTTCCCGACGTCATACGGTGGGGAAATGTTACATAGCGACCTAAGTTGGATGACAGTACAATATTCAATAGCTAATTTCATATATTCTATATATATATATATATATATATATATATATATATAAAATACAACGGTAACATCTTGACGAAGGCAGCTGAATCGATAAGATGTAACTATTGATCCGATTGATTTTGATTGGCGATTCAGTATGAGTAGATCAAGTGGCAGTTAAGCGTATTTTAATATTACTAGTGTAAATTTGCCATATAAAATTTGTGTACGCTAATCAAACGATTTAGTTATAAATAAATCGTATCGTTTATAATAATTAAAATTAATTATCCAGGTTATAATATAAACTGCATATAAATATTTTTTTGTTTGATAAATATTTAAACAACTAAAAGTAAAAATATTGATATAGGTTTGTCCCAAAAGTAAGTGTACTGATTTTTTATTTAATTATCTATTGGACTTACCTAAAATTACAAGTTATTTCCTTAGAATTTGTCCCTTGGGAAGTTACATAGCGGTTCCAGCGTTTCTTCCACTGTTCATAGCAGTACCGGAAGACATTTTCCTAAGAGTGTGTAAAAAAACTGTAACCGATGAACTGGTTACAGTTTTTTTAAAATGTTTTCCATTGTCCGGAAATGATAACCTTTCAACTTAAGGAAGAGGTAGAATTCGCATGCAGCTAGATATGGGCTGTAGGGGGGCTGTGGAAGTAGGGGAATGTTTCTCTTCGTCAGAAATTCTGTAACTAAAAGCGAAGTGTGAGCTGGAGCGTTATCGCGATACAGCATCCTATCATGTGCAATTTCAATTCGGACTCACTGGACCCGTTTTCGAAGTCTTTCCAAGACATCTTTGTAAAAGCCGCTATTAACTATCTGTGTTGGAGGTACAAATTCTTTGTTCACAATGCCACAGCTGTCGAAAAAAACAATCATTGTTTTCACCTTGGTTCTGTTCTTGCGTGCTTTCTTCGGACGAGGAGAACATTTTGTGTGCTATTCCGAATTTTTCCGTTTAGTTTTGGGATCGTATTCGAACACCCGTGATTCTCGCCTGTAATTATTTTATCCAAAATTTTCAATTTCGAGTCTTTACACTAAATCCTGACAAATTTCCACCATGTTGCTTTTTGCTTCACAGACCAGCTTTTCGGTACGAGTTTAACAAATTTTTCGCATGTGAAAATTCTATAACTGCATTTTTTCCAATTCCGTTTTTTTGCAATCATCCTGACATTCAATCGGCAGTCTTTCGCCATCACAGCTGGCACACTTCCACATTTTCATCGTTTGATGACGAGGTTGGTCTTCCAGAACGAGGGTCGTCGTCTTCAACATTTTCTCGGCCCTCTTAGAAAGCTTTGTGCCACTTAAAAAACAATACTTCTTGATAGAGTGGCATCTCCATAAGCTTTGGGCAAAGAATCAAACGTTTCTCTGTGGCATACTTGTTGAGTTTTACACAGAATTTGATAGTGTAACGTTGTTCAATATTTTCCTCCATCACAAACGTTAACGAGGTTATAAAACACGAACAGCAGTACCGCGTGACTGACTCAATCGTTCCAGTTGAAAAAAGTATGTACGTGTAGCCAAGGTTATACCTACATACATACAAGCTTATACCTACAATACAGCGCGTAGGTTGTACCTACGCGCTGTTATACATCAAGGACGTTTTACATTACCTGTTCGTCCGTAGGAAAATCAATACACTTACTTTTGGTACAAAAGTAGTATGTATATAATTATGTATGTTTGTATATATATATATATATACATACAAAATTTAACACTACGAAGTGATTTTATAAGTTAAAAGAGTTTAATTTGTTCAAATATCATTTCAAAAAACTCAGTTCAGCAGAGGAAATAAAAAATGGAATAACATAATTTCTCAGAAATTATTTTAGAAGTAGAAATATCAAAAGACACCGAATCTCGACAAACATTAGAAAGGAAAACAAAATTCTACAGCTATGACAAAAGACAGCGGCTCAGCTAAAGAGACGGTTAGAGAATGCGCGTCAAAAACACCAAGCAAAGAAAGCAAATGAACATAAAGAAACCAAGCGGGAAAAATTGATATTCACAACCAATATAAAACGCAGTTGAGAGCTCCTAAACAGCTCCTAAGCGTGAAGTTTGATTGGCACTTGGACGCCAGCGCGAATCGCAATACCGGGCTACAGAGACACCTCAAGATCGCAAAGCTCGCTTGGGAAGTCAATAACAGCGTTATTTAGAATGTAGGGTGTTCTAGAAATGCCAAAAGAACATGAAATTATTTTCGGTCATAAGCTTTAACAACGTCATAAATGGAATGCTGTTTTTAGAAGATTCGAGAATGCAATCAGCACGTTTTGTGATAGCATCTGTGAAATATGTACCAAACGACGCTATCTTATTCAATACCAGGTTTTAACGTTTTGATTTGCAGCAAAAAAACCATCATATCTAGCAAACGAATTAAAATAAAATAAAATAAAAAATCAATTGCTTCTTTGTTATCGCTGTAAAATTCATATATTAAGCAGAAAAGACAGCATCACATAAAGCTTATTGGACTACCCTCAACCAGGACCATTATCAAACGTGATTCAAATACTCTCGCAGTCAAGGGAACGATTATTGTCACCCGTAATATCATTCGTCAAGGTCATCAAATTTGATGATTTATACGAGCAATATAGCGATGAGATGTGTAAATCAAATTATTTGTCCGCATTTTCGTAGGGACAACTATATGGAGGATATCATTAGTCCGGATAGACTTTGGCAGAGATGGCAATCACATAATTGAACCAAATCCATGTTTCCTGCCATGTACAACTATGAAACTGCTGAACGCCGAATGCTACCGTTGATTCTGTCATGGGTCTCAACAGTGCGCAAAATGAAAGTTAGTACCTTGGACTACGCTGTTGTTTGTCTGCGTCCAAAACTCTTTAAGGACAAGCATATTTTAACCTAAGCAGAGTTAGACCTCTTTATACAACCCACCGGGTTAGTCTAGTGAACGCGTCTTCCCAAATCAGCTGATTTGGAAGTCGAGAGTTGCAGCGTTCAAGTCCTAGTAAAGTCAGTTATTTTTACACGGATTTGAATACTAGATCGTGGATACCGGTGTTCTTTGGTGGTTGGGTTTCAATTAACCGCACATCTCAGGAATGGTCGAACTGAGACTGTACAAGACTACACTTCATATACACTCATACGTATCATCTTCACTCGTTCTCGAAGTATTATCTGAACGGTAGTTACCGGAGGCTAAAACAGGAAAAAGAAAGAAGATCTCTTTATACACTTCTAATTGAAGAATTGGACAATTCAAAATGTTACAAGGTAGAAGACCTTGTAACAATGATGATATAGCGGAGATGAACCATATGAAAGATAAAATGTAAATAATAAATGTCTCAAAATGAATTTAAATATATAATAAAAATTTGTTCAATGATGTAACTTTAACTTGCTGTTATTTAAAATCACAATCAGCCTAATAATTAATACATTACATGTATGAATGTATGTACGCACATATATATATATATATATATATATATATATATATAGTACAGTACAAGCAGTACTCTACATACATGATAGTATTCTAATCATTCACAAAGTGAAGGGTAGTTCTTTTGTAAATAGTAAATGTAATAATACTTGCTTTCTGCAAGTATTGAATTATTATAATTTGGTATTTATAATTTGTCATTAAATCAATTTTATTTTTTTATATAAAATTGAATACAATGCTTTCTCTTCCAATACAATGGATCAACTTATAATGAATCTTAAATTAGATTTATCCAGTACATGGTCAAGATCTTTGATAGGGGAATTACTCGTATGACTGCCCTCATCTAGGGAAGAGGAAAAGTACCTTATGTCTTGATTAAAAATAATTAATTAATGATAATTTAATTAAAAATAAATATCTTAAATTAAAATATTAAATATCTTTATTTAAAATTCATAAGTAAAATTATATAACTTATAAATCTGTTTGTATTTAAATAATATTAAAGAGGTGATAATTTAAAAATTGTGTATTTTGCTTTAGTTCAAACAAAATGATTATTAATTTCCTTTACTTGTCGCTCCTCACAAGGGACGGTCGGGAAACCCCGACCTGCCTAGTGGCCCTTAAGAGGACCCCTTCGGCCCGGACCATTTATGACCTTGGCAGTATTTTTTACTGCAAGGTCGCAGTGACTGCGTTTGTGTCACGAGGGGGGCCACCCCAGTGCCACAGATGCCAGAAATTTGGACACTCGTCCAATTACTGCCAGAGGGCCCAGCAATGTGTCAAGTGTGGTGGGGACCACGACACTGCCACATGCGTTAAGCCGCGTGAGGAACCAGCCTCATGCGTTAACTGCAAGGGGCCTCATCCGGCTAATTACCGGGGTTGCCCCTATTATAAGGAGCAAGTCAATAAGGTCAAGGGCATTAAAAAGCCCGCGACTGTTGACGGCCGCAGCTGGGCCCGTGTTGCCGGTGGGGGAAAATCAGCCCCCAAACCGGAGGTGCCGGCAACTGTGGCCAAGGCGGTAGTGAAAAAAGGGGAGGTACCCTCCCCAACACCCGCCAAGCCAAAACCGGCGGCGACCACCAAGAAGGTGGTGAAACAAAAGGCGGCGACAAAGCCGGCCCCGGCGAAGAAGGCCAAGCCTTCCTCGACGGGAAAGGCAAAGCCTGCTCCGGCTGGAAAGGCCAAGCAGGCTGTTAAAAACACCGCGGCCCCTGTGGCCCCGCGCCCCACCAAAAGGGCGGCCGCGCCAAAAGGCACCTCCAGCGGCAATCCGAAACCGGCTACCCCGTTGGAGACCACTGGCATGGACTTCCTGTCGCAGATGACAGTGAAGGATATCCTGCCAGATATCATGATGGTTTTGCCACGCCTGCTCCAGGCAAAATCTCTCAAGGACTGTATTCAGTCCTTAATAGAGTGCCTCATGGCTGTACTGTCCAGGTATGGTTAGGCCCACCCTCAGACTCTTGCAGTGGAACGCCAACTCAGTAGTAGGCCGGACGGAGGAACTATGCCGTCTGGCCGAGGATCTACTGATAGACGTGATACTGTTGTCTGAGACGTGCTTGAACCCAAGCAAGCAACTGACCCTTCGGAACTATTTTACATATAGGACGGATAGGCCAGTTCGACCCGGATCTCGCACCTCTGGTGGAACTGCGGTTTTAGTCCACAGACGCCACATGCATACGCGCGTTGTTCTTCATACAAACGTGATGGAGCAAACGTGTGTGCATGTGGAGCATCTGGGCACGGTGTATCGGCTGGTTTCGGCTTATAGCAAGCCGAACGACGCGGTAACCGGCGCAGATCTGGATGCCGTGCTGGAAAATTGGGATGGGCCCATGATACTCATGGGCGACCTCAATGCCAAACACGTGTCATGGAACAGCATTCTGACAAATCCGAATGGCAGATTGCTGTACGAAAGGGCGAGAGCCCGCCGCTTGGTCGTCGTAGGCCCTGAGGTGCCCACGTTCCTGCATCGCTCAGGCAGATCTAGGCCTGACGTGCTGGATATCGCAGTCATGAAGGGGGGTACCCTCCCATTCATGATTGAAACGATAGAAGACCTCAGCTCGGACCATTCCCCTGTCCTGTTGGAACTAGGTCAGGCAGGGGGTGGCCGAGATCCCCCGCCTATACCCCGAAGGTCAGTCAACTGGAAAAGGTTCTACGAGACCCTCCAGCGGGAGTACAGGCCGGTAAATCCTGAGCTCCTGAACACCCCGGAGGAAATCGACGACACTGTCGGGCGCGTCACGTTGTCAATGACCGAGGCCCTGGCAGGCAGCTCATCGGCCAAAACTCGAGCAGTTGTTCGAAACGACCTCCCTCCTCATATCTCCGAAGCCATAACGGAGAAACGACGACTGAGGAGGAGATATCGAATCACCCTGTCCCCCGCTGATAAGCGGGCCTTTTATAATCAAACGGACAGGGTAAAACAACTGCTGACAAGCCATCGAGAGGATTCGTGGAACGAATACCTCGCCTCGGTCTCTGACCACATCTCCTCGGTGTTCAGGTTGAACAGGAGACTGCGAGAAGGGAAGAAGCCTCGCCATCCGGTTGTGGGGCAGCGAGGTTTTCTTGCATACTCGGAGGCGGAGAGGGCCGAGGTATTCGCCGATACCTTGGAGGAGCAGTTCACTCCAAACCCCCCTCCCTTACCGAACGACGAGCACACAACCGAGGTGGAATCCTTTCTTGTAGATTATTTCTCACAGGTGGAGGACGCCCCTCTAGAGATTGACCAAGTCACTGAAGCGGAAGTTTCCGCAGCCATTAAGGCCACAAGCCCCGACAAGGCCCCGGGTGTCGACGGGATCAGCGCCCGTGCATTCCGGAACATACCGGCCTCCGTGATTACAGCAATTTCGGTGATATTCACGTCCATTTTGTACGTTGGATATTTCCCGAATTGTTGGAAAACGTCCAAAGTCGTATGTTTACCCAAACCGGGGAAAAGTTTACTTTTCCCACGGAACTATAGGCCAATCTCCTTGTTACCGGTATTGTCTAAGTTGTTCGAGAGGATTTTTCTCGAAAAACTGAGGCGATACATGGAGGGAGAAGTGCGGCCCGAGCAATTTGGGTTCAGGGAGGGTCACTCAACCACCCTCCAACTGGTAAAAATAATAGACAACCTTGTCGGAGGCCTGAACAGGAAACGGGTGACTGCAGCCGTTTTTCTGGATGTGGCCAAGGCCTTTGACAAAGTTTGGCATAGCGGGCTGCTTTATAAGCTAGCGCGATCGGCGATCCCCTACCGCAATGTCAGACTGATGCGGTCATATCTGCTAGACCGACATTTTGTCGTGCGCGTAGGAGAAACGATTTCCTCCACCAGAGAAATAGCCGCTGGGGTTCCCCAAGGAGCAGTACTTTCCCCGTTCTTGTACACTTTGTACGTGAACGATATGCCGCTGTCGGAAGGGGTCAAAACGGCCCTTTACGCAGACGACACGGCATATTTCTACGAATCCGCAAATGTGGATTACGCGGTCTGGAGGCTCCAAAGGCAGCTGGACTTAGTGGAACCGTGGCTCGACATGTGGAGAATCAGGGTCAACGGTGAAAAATCGGTGGCCGTGATGTTCACATGCAAGACACGAAAACCGACCAGAGAGCTGGAAATCTCAGGGGAGAAAATCCCTTTTGAGAAAACAGTTAAGTACCTGGGGGTGGTGTTGGACAGGCGGCTTACCTTCTGCGAACATGTAAATTATGCGACCCGGAGGGCTAAGGCCGCCAGAGCCTCGCTATACCCAGTGCTGAACAGTGCCAGCCCGTACCCACTGGCAACTAAGCTCCTCATTTTTCGGCTGTACGTACTGCCGATTCTAACATATGCTTACCCGGCATGGGGGGCAGTGTTGAGCTCCTCGCTTCAAAAGAAGATCGAGGCCGTCCAAAACATCGCGTTGCGGACGATCTTTGGAGCTCCGTGGTTCGTCAGGAACGCCACTCTCCGATCTGATGCGAGATTTCAATCCGTGTCCGAGGTGCAGGCGCGCAGACTGTTCGGGAGAGCGGCTGTGTCCGAACACAGTCATCTTCGGGACATCTGCCGAGAGGACCCAACTCCGACAGTTGTAAGGAAGCGGCCTCACGCCGTACTGGACGAACCACCGTGATGGTGCGGTGCGGTAGCCGAAAATCGACAAACCAGGCTTTAGGGGCCTCCATATCGCATGAGCCATAAACGGAATAGTGCGTCAGACGCGTTTCCGGGGTCGCGAGTGAAAAGTTTTCGCGAGTTATATAGTTTGAAGACGTCAAACACGGTAAGTCGCGCATAAAACAAAAACGCGGTCTAAATTTAAAAAAACTTACAGTAAGACAAAATATCCCAGCAATTGCGACTCCTCCGGAAAAGGGGACGCATTGCTCCCTCCTTATAGCTAGTGCCCCGTTGTGGCGTATTCCTGCTAGCCTATTAAAGAGTTAGCACCGAAAGGACTTCAGTGGACGGTCTGAAGGGGAATTACGTCGGGAGGACAGGCTTTATAAGCCTAGCCTTCCGCGGTCGGCCCATGAAATGGGTTCGATAACGCTGGTTTAACAACGGATTGGAATGCAATTAAATCCGTCTTAAATTCACTAAAATAATAATAGACAAAACTTGAAAAAATTAGATCCGAGATTAAAAAAATAACCCTTTTAAAAACAAGCCCGATTAGAATGATCCAGCAGCAAGGGACTCTGTCCAGGTTCTGCGATAAAGTAGGGAGTAATAGACTCCTGCCAACTTTGCATTCCATTCCATTCCATTTACTTGTAGAACAATAATTTTGTCTGAATGGGTACTTTCGATTCTTGTATGAATACTTATTTTTCATCTAGAAATTAACTATTAAAACGATTTTAGAATCCTAAATGTTTATATAAAACTTTCAATTAGTTATATAAACAAGTATATAATTTTAGATCTGATATTTTCAGAAAAGTTTTGATTTTTACAAATTTAACAGTTGTCGAAAGACAATTACTACTCAATTTAAATCGATTAATGTTGTGATAATAAACCGATTAATATATCCTTACCTTTCTTTATATAAGAGCTATGAAAATAGAACACATAGAACAAGGAAATGACAAACTGGCTATTTGATTAATTTTTTTTTCCTTAGATTAATTAATACTCTAGTTAAATATAATATACTTATTTTAAGTTTAATATAATATACTCTAGTTTAATTAATAACTAGTTTTTTTTACTTTACCGTCTAGATAGCGCTGTAACAGAGTATAGCATTAGAAGAAAAACTATTGTAATCGGTCCAGTTTTGGTATATGCGGTTTACACCGGATTTTAACGTTTTGACAATTAAGGAACTCAAAAAACCAGGTGGAAATTTTTTGGATGTAAATGTTCGTATGTATGCGCGTGTGCTTGCCTCTAAATCACCTTATATACGCAGAACCTCTGGACCTACTTTGACCAAACTTGGTCGATTACTTCTATATATCAGGCATTGGTGACATTAAATTTTCAACTTAAATGGTCAAGGGAATGAGGCTATAGAGCAAAGGCAACCTCAGTATCTCGAGACTTCGTCTAATTAAGGTCATACATTTTTCTTAGGCACGTTTATTAAAAAATAGCAATATTTGCAAAAACATTTTTTTGCAAAATCGCACCCCCACCCCCAAAAAAACTGTTGTAGTCGTCCGCTATGTTTTTACGTCACAGGTGAGCGGTAGAATTAAATAAATTAATATTTAAATATAAGAAAGTAACTCGGTCTGGCTGCATCTCCAACTCGATCGCCTGGTTGATTCGGTACCTGGTGCATTAAACACCGTGGCTACAGCAATCTGCCGAGCGTACAGGCGAAATTTTTTCTACATAAGTTGTGAAATTTCATTAGTTTAGTTAGTATCGACCGTTGCCGCTAGTACCGCCACATTGTTAATTATTGTTATTGTTAATTAAATACGGTATACTCTAATGTAGCTGAACTGATAAACAATGAAGAGCTACTCTGGAAGGTTACATTAGCATAGACAATACACTGAAGCGTGAAAATGGGTAAAGAATATTATAAATTAATTTGGTATAAATTTCAATAGTATTGAAAAGTTTTCAAGATTTATTTATGAATTCTACCAATAATATAAAAATAACCATAACTTTTTATCATTTTTTTATTCTCAAACAAAAAATCAGGTTATAAGGAGACAAATTTAAAAAAAATATATATTTAAAAAAAAAAAAGAATAATAATTTAACTGTTTGGACTGTGCAAAAACTTGAAAAATTACAAGCTAAACAAAATTCACTACTATGACAAATATATAACATAAGACTGAAAAGATTTTTCAAGTACGAGTGTCTGAATAAGACTACCTTTATTTCCAGTGAAGTAAACTTTACAAAAGACTTTTAGATTAATTTTTAATTTTGTGTGATATTTTAATTTTTAACCTTGCTTGAGATACGTTGATAACTCGCCGAACAATGTACTAGTAATAAAAAAATAAGACATAAAAATTAATTTGAAAATGGTATGTTTTAAGAAATGTTTTTGATAAAATTTAAAAGTGGTTTAATATATTTTAATATACTTAAGGTTTTTTTAAATGACTCGATGAACAATTTCATTAATAATGAATTGAATAGTTCCATTAATAATGATGTTTAATTACAATCAATAAGTATGATTAAGAAGAAGTGAGAATTGTACAAATAAGCGTTGAAAAAAAGGCATTTGTGTGTAAGTCTGTTTAATAATTTCTATGTGATTACTGATTGTCAATTGTCATTATTTTTTGATAAAAATCTTTTTTAGTTCTTCAAAATGAAATAAAATTTCACAGTGAACATAATGTTAAAAAATTTTAATGAAAATTTTATGGCTTGCTAAAAGGATTTTAAAATAAAATATATTCAAAAATAACATTTTTCGCACAGACACAAAAAGTTAACTGAACACAATAAAAAAGATAGTAATAATAATAATGAAATATTTAACTGAATAGAACCCAGTTATTATGGCTGACTGTTGCTAGAGGTATCTATAACAATTACAGCATTAACATAAATAGTTCAACAAAGCTAAACTCCTAAGATGCAACCAGACGTTAAACAACTAACCAGACCTTAATAGAAATAACAAAGAATGAATTACAAAACATAACTTGTGGTAATGTTCTTTGCTATTGCTTATAATATTGTCTACTGATAAAATTATTAAAAAAAATTGAAATACTTATAGAAGCATAATTTTGGAATCTTGACTTTTCTCTGGTATTACACAGTCCCACATACTTCTCACTGCAGAAACTTCCTTTTGGACATCTACTACAATATGTGCCTCCTGTATACAATCGTTGTGGTTCATATGTGGGACCATAATTACAAACAACTAAATAAAATCTCTTTTCCTCAGTAATTTTTTCCCATGTTTGTAAGGCACAACCCAAATATTTTGTTTTACTGAAGATAAGGTGGGTAAAATTACTCTTTGCAGGAGAATCTTCACTGAAATTAGTTTAAAATTATTTTAAAAAGTTCCATGAATGGATACAATGTACATTAAGTAAAAAATAAAAAAAATATAATAAATGTTCTTTTTTCATGGCTGAATGTTAAGCAATATAGATCGTTTTGAATCAATTCATAAAATGAACTGACAATCAAAACTGAATGATGGAGAAAGATAGTTATTACAATCAATAAATAAAACAATTGATTATAAGTGTGTAAACATGTAATTCAACTACCTTCACATAGGCACAATAAAATAGTTCTTTATTAACAGCAAAGATATTTTCTATCTACGTAACAATATTTTAAAGTTACAACAGTACAGAATTAAAACAGCTCTGAATATATTTCGGATCATTCAGTGAAGCAAATGTCTCATAAATATCTAATCCCTAACATGGATTATATATCCATGCTAGGAGTGCGGATATCCATGATATCCGCACTCAGTGCAGAGTTGTTGCTGGCTGGTGATTTGGGAAAACACGATTAGTTGTACCACAAGGAAACTACAATAATGTGGTCTTCTTAGCTATTTGAAATTTAGCCAAAAGTTAACAAAGATAGCTTCTGTGAGAATCATCATAAGATGATTAGCATTAAGAAGTTAACAAAAGGCATAAGTTGTCTCTAAAAGCAACTCTGAAAATAAGAGTGAGCAGGCTTGATTAGATTAAAAGATGAGTCTTTATTTTAATGTTCATGGGATTGCAAAGAACTTTAATATTTTGACTGAGTATTTGCTCAAAACTGGAAAATCTACGTCGTAAAAGAGAAACTGTTTCTAACTCCAAAAAGATGACACTCTAAAATAAACAAAATGACACTATAAAATTCCCATTTGAAGAAGATATCGGCTGATTTGATGAAATACGACAGAGTTGCTGTAGTGGAACAAGGGTATGGTACTTTCGGCATGAAACCTAACTTTCTGTATACATTCAAATCTGTATCCAAGCTGCCTTTTTACTCTTAGCCTCAAGTTAGGAACCCATCTTGAAGCTGTGGAATTTTAATCCATTGAAATTACATAAAAGTATTGTTCATACGAAATTTCCTACTACATAAGACAATACCTCATTCACTATCTGTGTACAAGGGAACATTGTTTTAACACACATATCCAACTCATTCCTTCTGATAACATACTTTAGTTCCAATGTGAGTTTCTGTGTCAGTTTAGGTATATTTTTAATGAAGTCATCACTATCTTCACCATCTTCACTAAAAAGAATGTCTTAGATGATTTCAAAGAGAACTAAATTTGAAAATAGAATAAATTATATTTTTTTCTCTGATAATTATATTATCAGAGAATCATTCATTCTCTGATTATTCACGCATATTGTCAGACGGTAGTTTGCTTAGTCATACTTCATAAACGCATCAGTATTGCTCAAACATTCACCTTGAATGTACTTACTGTGGTTTCATTCAGATTTTTCTAGTGATTTAAAGTTACTGTATAAAGTGTGCTGCGTTAGATAGAAAATAAATCTCCAAAGGAAGTGTGTAAGTTATACAGATAACTTCTGTTATGTAAGTGGGTACATGACATGTGAAAATCAGCGACAAAGTTTGACTCTAGCATTTAAAAAATTTTATGAACTACATTTTAGTTGTAAAATAGAGGATCAAGACAAGAACTGGTCTCTCATATCTGATATTCAATCTACGTGAAATGTCTAACAGATTGGGCTACGCATTGCGGATTTGAACATTGCTATAATCTTGATGTGGTATGTCACAAGATCATTCATTGGACTGTTGTATTACAGAGATAAAAGGAATAGTATTAGATATAAACATGCAGTAATATTTACCCAAATTGGTCATGCGCTAATAAGCCATATGAAACATTTTCATTGAGTTATCACTGCCAAGAAAGAGGTACCAGAGATAAATGGTGCAAGAATACTTGCACCAGCAAGTATTATAGAACATCCCACAACAGCTACCAAGCTGTTGTGGGATGTTCTATATGTCAAACACAGTAGGAAAACAATAATCATTACAAATTGGGAAAGATGATTAAAGTCATACATTTACATTCTCATACATATTTCTTCCGTATTTGACCCTTATTTCACAAAAAAATTAGTGGTAATGAAGAAGAACTTGTTTTATTTTGATACAAGTTGAAAAATGCTATTAGAATTAGACATTTTCTCTTATCTTATTGTTATGAACGATCTCGCCTGAGGACCGTTAACACGTTGTGGTAGATTTTAGAGCGAGATTGGACTGTATATTCATAGGTGATGAATTGAAACAACATCTTGTTGCTTATTGAACTGTTACTTAATTACTTGTCGTCTTGATTATGCGATAACGTGTAATTTAATAACATAACATTTAATACATAACTAAACATAATACATAATTAAACTAAATAACATATAACTTATACTAATAAACTAAGCGTTCATCCGGGAACATGTCCATCCGGACCGAATGTGCAACACGACCGCTCTCGGTCAGATTCGAGCTCCGAATGAGTAGAAGATGACTACTCCTTGCGGTATTATGACGTAGGACATCGTGTAAGCAGATCGCCTGACCAAGCTTGTCAGAGAGTCCTAGCCCTCGCCAGCTAGCAGCACCCGACGACACAAGTGGAACGGAACACTTATAAAAAAATTTTCTTCCCTCCTGTTATTGTCATGAAAAGAATGAATTCTAAGTTGGTAAGTTTACAATATTAAACAGAATTAGACATTCCGTTTCTTGGGGCTATGTATAATTTGTGGATAATACGTGTATTTACACGGTTACGAATCTTTCAGATCGGTCTTATATTATAATCATTGGTATTTACGGGCAAAAAATAAATTTCTTAAAATAAATGTTTACCTATTTTGAAAAACTCATCTCCAAAACTCTATAATTTGTACTAGAGAAAACTTAAAGTGATTAACGTGATTTAATACCGGCTGACGTTTGAAATGTAGCCTCAACCCGTGAAAATAAATTTTTTTCCAGAATTGAGTTAGAACGCACAATGTAAGAAACACCCCCTATTTCGTAATTTTCAAGGATAAATAATGAATTTAATTGTAGTAATTTTCAATTGAGTTGTAAAAGTTCAATCAGCTCTTTGTTTTAATTTGAATTATGTAATCAAAATTATGTTGGGGTTCATTTAATTTCTTACTTTACTCCATTTCATACAATTAGATTCTGTGAAATTCGGAACAATTCAAAGTACCAATATTGAATAAGATATAAAACAGTAAAATTTCAAAATAAAAACCAACAAAAATAATAGTGATGATGACATTATTATTTTTTTATGAGGCTTTTAATACCAACCATGAAAAAACATATTTCTACTAATGATATCCAAAGAAGTTGAAAAAATTACACATTAAATTAACACATATGCCTGGTGCAATAATACTACAGCGACGGTTAACACTAGAGAATAGTCTACTACAACCATAAATCAAAGCAACTGATTTATTTGCTCAAAAAAATTTAATGAATTAGTGAAGAAAAAATGAACTAGCAAAGCCAGATCAAAATAAATCTTTCGATTGCATCGGTCGTATCCCTCAAACAAAAGTAAAATATTATTGAACATAATTTTTGACAAAAAAAATAGTGTATTAAAGTAAAAATTTTAATACAATAAACAAATAACTTAAAAATATAAAATTAAAGGGGATCCCTAAATTCGATTTCACTATTTACAAAAATACGATAAAATGTGATTATACGGTCACTTAAAAATTGGATCTTACGATAGGTAAGATTGAAACTGCTTAATTGATAGTATTTAAATAATAATAATTAATAATAATAATTTAAGTATAATGAAGATGAGTTTCAATATTATAAACAAAACATAGCATTAGGCATTCTATAAAATGTCTTTGAAAAATTAACTAATAATAATGCGGTTAACAAGCTCTGCTCCACAGCGTAACGAATATCTTCTGTTAAAGTAGTTGTAATACTAGAGGTATAATAGAGACTAAGATCATACTGAAATTTGGTGAAGATTTTAAAGCTATTCCAATACTGGTTGTAACTTGACTGTAAACAATTCTCTCCTAGGCCTTAGAAACAGAAAATAAAACATTAATGGATCAAAAGTAAAAAAAAAGAAGGAACAGAAAGATAAAAATTTTAGGGATAAGATCAAAGTATTTTCACAGGTCAGGAAACGTCGTCATTGGATTGAATAATTGAGCACGTATGTTGGTAGAATGAGATATTCAACAAAAGTTTTAATAAAAATACAATTAATTGGACATTAGTCAAAAGTTTTGGTGTGCTATTTATTGCCAATATAACATTCAACTACTTTGTGGGGAATTACACAAGAGAAATAAAATTCATTCAAAATTGAGAAAAAAACGACAGAACTGATAAATTTCTGCAGAATTAATTTAATCTATAAAAAAGTTCAGTTTATCTATTGATGGGATTTCAACAATTTAACAGTGTGTAAGCGTCACCAAGATGTCGAGGATGCAAAAAAGAAATGGTTGAGACTGAATGGTTGAGACAAAATAAGATGGGTTAATAATGTCAACATTTAAAAAACTTTTCTCAACTTTAATTAACAGGATGATGACATATTTATAAAACTCACCTTCTTGGTTATTCCGAGAAAATAATTTAAGAACGTAAAAATCGCATTCCCTTCTATTTGAATTACTGTATCCGTGAACCAAGGAGAGAACCTACGCTTGCAAAAATGTCACGTTCAGGCACATGATTTTCAAAACTATCAGAAAAAACACTTTTGAAAAAAAAACAGTGTTTCTTTTGCTTAGAAAAAAATTAACAATATGCAACTTTGTATAATGTTGATACATTGTTTCAGAAAAACAGTAGTAAATTAGATTCAGAAAAAGCAGTTAACCTTAAAACACTAACAACCAATAATATTACAAAAGTCAAGTATTCAATAAAGAAGAAAATATGTTTTTTTTAATTTAGAGAAACTGTTTGCAGATATTTAACATTAGTGCAATATTTTAGTAGTCTGCACAAAAATAAGGCATAAATTTTATACAAATATTATCAATTTTTATAATTCTTTGTACATAAGTACAGACGTTTCAAGGAAATTTGCTTTTTGTTTTGTTGTATTTATCAGAATAATGGTAAAGGTTGTTATCATGTACAAGTGTCATTACTTGTGCAGAAAAACATTATGTTTCTTACGATATCAGGTAAAATCCTAAAGTAACATACTCTAGTGCCCGTATAATTTACCTGCCAACATTTTAAAGGATATACTCTTCCTTTAGCCGGTCCTTACACTTCATTTTTAATTAATTTTTGAAGTACAAAGGTCCTTGTAGTTACTTCCTTATAAGATGGAAAATTGCAAGAATTATACCTACACTTAAGTCTGGCAATAGTTACAAGTAGTTACATTATTCAATTTTTCTATCTAATACTGCTTTAAATGAGGTTGTTGAACTTTATTCTGTTGCTGATAGAACTTTGTTTTCTTTTATATAGTGTTTTGCTATAAAGAATATTTGTTTAGCATATCGACATGGTCAGTCCTTCCCTTATTTCTAGTTTTTTAACTTCCTCAGTTTGTTTACCATACTGTTGAGTATTTTGATTTAAAAATGTGGGTGATTCTGTTAAACTTTTAGTTTCGTTACATACAACTTTGCTGATGAATTAATTAAACTCTTCTTTAAGACATGCTGAACTAATAGAACATCATATGTAACATTAAACCAATTCATAATCTCATGAATTGTTTGGATGAATCCCTATTGAATTTCTTTAAGTGTATCCAAAATTAAACTAGACCATTCCTGCAATTCTAAACCATTTTTTCTACTAATAAATAACCTTCATTACTATATAAATACTATACTTTTACTATTCAGAGGTGGTTTAAAACTCATTTTATTAATTTATGATAGCCTTAACCCACTCTTTGAAGTTCCTGTTTTTAACTGAAAACTGATTGGATATTCAAACCTTTACTTTTTGAAGTGAATTTTTTGGAACAAGACTTAATGAAAAGTATGTGATTGGTGTGATCAAAAAATGTTATAGTTAAGTACTTAAACTGAAAAATAAATTCATGATTTTTACAATTATTTAATAAATGGGTTTCACTTAAAATAGAGTTATATTATATTAGGGGTTATACTAGATACATGTTAGAATTTAAAAGTCAGTTAACGTGACTATTACATACATACACTTAGCTCTTTCGCTCTGTTTGTTTTGTAATTGTAAGCCGATTAAGCATATGATTGTCGTCTTAAGATTACATTATGTTGGTATTAAACGTATGCAGTGATATAACCAGCAGCCATTTGTTTGATGATATTTTAAAAATTGTATCCTAACAAATTTCTGAAGATCTTTGTAATTTGTTTGAAGAATTATTGAAATAGATAAGATTTAGATTGAAAGGTGAAAATGTACATTTTAATCATTATTCAGATTTGGATAATTGTAGTATTTGATTCATTTACAGATAATTGTAGATCGATTATTCTGCTTGAAGAAACAAGGAGAAAGAACAAACTGATGAAAACAAAATGTTTTTTAATAGGCTGACATCACTTAATTTGAACAAAATCTTGGTGTTATCATTAAAAGAATGGAAAAATTCAGATAAGAATAAAAGTGGTAATCGGTTCAATACGAAATGGGATAAAGTAAATAAATTTTTAAGACTTCATTTTTCAGTAGGTTAATTTTATTGAAATGGGCTTTAGTTCTCAGCTCTCTCAGGTAAAAAATTTATTGCCATATTATAACTTTTTCAAAAAGTGCCTGCCTATAGATATATTACATAAGGGAAGATGAAGGTTGTGATGTATGTTCTTTCCCCCAAAACTAATTATTCCTAGTACTCTCACTAAATAAAAATGAAAATATTTAACATTAGAAACATTATAAAAATCTATTCTAACATCTAGAAAAACTAAAAGTCAATCCAAAAATCTATAAATCTGTCTAGCTGGTCCTACTGGAGCCTTTTGACGGCAAGGAGAATTAATTAATCTTTGCTCCTTCTTGCTGACCAAAGATTCAAACACGTTAATTCAAAAGTGAATGAGTTGGATATTCAGACGATTGTTTTTTTTAATAACCTACTTCTTGAAAACCTATGGATGAAACCCTGTTCTGTATCCTGCCAAGTTTCTAAAAACAACATTCATAATTTAAATTTATGTTACAAATATAATCAATATAACTAGTGAAAATTATTTTGTAATGTGTTAGAAAAAGTACACATAAGAATTTAACAAATTAATGAATCTGCAATAATTCAATTAGGAATATTATGCAAAGCAAAGAGCCATTTAAAAATTGACAAGATTTTAGAGATTAAACTTCTAAAACATTTTTAAAGCTTCAGTTAAGAAAGCTAAACAGCAACACACTTAACTTCAGTTAAGCTCTGTCCATCTGCTAGCTGAACAAAGAACTTAGTGGATTAGCACCTTATATTCTTGAGTAATTAATGATAGTTATGTTCTTAATAACTCAAGATTTATAAGATGCCATCCACTAAATTCTTTGTTCAGCTATCAGATGGACAGGACTTTTGTAGAAAATTAATTACTGTAAAAACATTAGTGATTCTGCTGTAAAATTATGGGTAAAAAACAGGACAATTTATGAGAAATGTCTAGTTTTGAACTTTATTTACTAATTGAATATATACAACCGCTGCATATGATACTTGAATATATGTTTATTTGCAACTGCTTTTGGTTTAACTACTGCTATATTTAATTTGTAGAATCTTTGCCATCATGTACTACATTTTATTTTAATAATCATAAAAGTTACGACAGTGAGTAAATTCACTATAAAAATGAGCACAAATTGAACGCAATGTAGTTAAAATATATGAAATAAATGAATTTACCCTGTAAAGATTTTTGTTGTAATGGTGTTAGCTTCATCAATCCATCTTGAAATGCTTTTTTCATATGTTGCATTAGTTGACATCGTGTATTTTAAATCAGTTTTTGTAAAATATAGATTCTGACTAAACTTAAAACTTTCTGAAATTAATAAAAACTAAAAGAAGTAAAATAATACATACAACAAAACTGTTACAGAATAGAAAATGATATATATATATATATATATATATATATATATATGAATAGAACAACTAGCCTTTTGTTAATGGCTACAATAAATTGTTCAGTGTTTGGTGTTTCGTGAATGTTTTGGTGGAACTAGTGAAGTTCCATTCATTTCTGGTCAGTAAATATATATAATCTTTCTCTCTCTCGGTCTCTCTCTCTCTCTACTGCAGATGGGTAGTCTCTGACACAAAAAGAGGAAAACTGATGCTAGATACATCAGGCTAGTACATCCTCCAATTGAAAGATAAAGAAGTATAGTAACACAATGCTTGGGGAGTAACATGAAGGCCCACAATTCAATGGGTCATTCTCTTAACTGAATTATATCTTGGTCAAATGAAATCAATATGAAATTTGTTCTGTGAAAAAAATTCTGAAAAGCTATCTGATGTAAAGAATTATTTTTTATATAACACTTTGGTTCAAAAAAGTCCATTTTCATAATAATAATAATAGGAAATAAAATATTAAATTTTAATTTGATTTTGCGATGAAATATTGTTTCTAATTTTTATTTTCTATTCAAGGTATTAAAAATACTAACAGTAATAATTAGCGAATTCATACTCATCTTTTTAATCTTGTTTTAAATTGTGCTCTGAATAATTTCAGTTTTCCACAGATAAGCTTATTATTACTGCTCTAAGTATTTGTTCCATATTAAACACCCATTTAAGGTCGTTCAACATTAATCACCCAGATAACACACTTCAAAGGTAATCCACTGTATTTCAACATGGTAAATTAATGTTGTAGATGAACAGAAAAGAGAATCCCTACATTTTTACAGTTATTGTTTTTGTAAATTTAGAGCCGAATTCTAGTTTTAAAAGAATTATACAGAGAACCAAGAAATTGGTTCTCAAACTTCATCTTTTAGGGTTTGATTAAAGAGAAAAACCAGAATAGTAGTTCAAGAAAATAACATAATTGATTTAAACCTTCTATATTTCATTCAAATCAGTATAAATCTTTTTAAACCAATAGTGAGAGAGGAAAATCCCCATTTCAGTGATACTTTATTCTCAAATCAGATTGTCAATGCTATGCTTTATTCAAGTTTGTATTTTTTATGTTACAGGTAAATGGAGAAACATTTCAAGGAGAATAATTTTTCTGATGATCCTATTCTATTTTAATATTAGTTTATATCCCCTTTCATCCCCATTCATATTTTAGTTATGATGGGGGGGGGAATTCCCTTCATAAAGATCATGAATTTTCTGTGGGTTGATGGCATTGCTGATATAATTATTGAAACAATACCATATTCTTTATCATAATTCTTTTAACCTATGTTCTGGGTTTCACCTGTGAGTGATTTGTGTTTATTTAATTTTTCTTTCCAGTTGGCCTGATGTTTTTTTGTACGATTTGGAGATGACATGTTATGTATGTGGTATATGTTTTTTTATATGTAATGACAGATATAAGAGATGGTAACTTACTTATTTTCTTTATTATGAGGCTGTGGTTCCATTAAAGCTTGTTACACTGTAGCTTACTTCCATTTCACATGGTAGAAAACATCTTCGTGGTTATGTGGTAGCAATAACAGACAACTAATTATAAGAAAGGATGTATCAGTTGACAGGTGTAGAGGTTGTGCATCCAGCAGTGATTAAATGGATGATCTTGACTGCTTTTATACATCTCCTGAAACTTTAATTGATATTGGCTTTTTCAAAAAGACTTTGCAGTAGTTCTTACCCTGAAATTCTTAATCTTAAATGCAATCATATAACCCTTGGTCACAACAAATATTTTGTATGTGCCAGAAATTGCTCAATGGCTTTCCGTCAGCAAATATGTAATGGAGTATAATGAGGACTATCAAATTAGATCAATCTCTCAGGAGGGTAGGGTCATTATTTCCTTTGCTGCTTTTACATGATGAGCTCAGGATTTGATTGGAGCACCAAATAACTTTTCAGCCTGCTTCATATAGCCACTCATTTCGCTTGTCACTTTGTCCAACTGAATATCATGACGGTTGGGAACGATCAGTCTGAAACCTTGCGTCGCTTCTATAATTTCTTCTTGACTTAAAAGCAGCTATTACACCGAGCAGAACCCAATTTCAAAGAGAATTCCCTAGTTGTTGCTAGCTACCCATGCCTAGTTGTTTGGTTGAGTTTTGGAGAACAAAGATACTACAAGATATTATTTTAAAATAGAATTTATATTAAAAATATGTCTATTATTTTATTATTTATACTATTTTAATATAATATTATATTTATAAATAATTTTATTACATATTAATCCATTGAGTTTGTTATGTATTTAAGATATATGTTAGGAAACTATTTGTAATAAATAAATTTAAAAAAAAACTCATTTATAATGTATAAACACACACCTAAAACTGAACAAATTACATCAATAAAGAATAAAACACTTCATTAAGAAAGTAAAATCTATAAAAATACATAAGTTGGTCAGTTTGGGATGATGTATAACTCTTTATCAGTTGTAAATTTAGTGGAAGATTGAAGAATAGAAGGTAAATATTTAGGTATTTTAGGTAAATTTTATTATAGGTAATTTAGGTAAATACCAAAGAATGTTTGGATAAATGAGGTTATCTGTATTGAAAACTAGAATTTAATGACTTTTTCTGCCATGATCCCATTTTAATTATTTTAAGATAAAGAATACTTGACGAATGTGCACAATCTTATTGATATATCTAAATTGTGTTGTGTACATAAAGCTACAGAATGAATTATAGCAGTTAAATGAAGTTTTTTGGTTTTCAGAAAATGAACATATAAACGAGTCAATTTTTTAATTTCGCCCTGTTGCTTAACACGGTAGTCACTCTCTAAAAAAAAAGTAAACGCTTTCTCTTTCAAGAATGTTATTAAACTTTACTTTTTATTTCATATATTTTTTTAACTGATAATGTATAAATGTAATACCACTATTCATTTGAACTCACATATTAATAATCAACTCATGGACATTGAAGATCAAATAACTCTGATTACAACCAGATTCTTGGTTGTGTAGATTATGTGTACATAGCCTGCAACATAACTAACTGTACATTATTATTATCTACTGACTGATTATTTTATTTTTATAGATGCATTTAAATGTTTTCGTATGCGAAAATAAACTTTTAGTAGCGTTAAGGAGTTTTCAAAATTATGGATGGAAATTTTACTTCTCAAATGTGTTTTTAAAAACACCAATACATCATTTCAGTTACTGATCCTTTAAAGGAATATCTTTTTACATATGCAAATTAGGTTAAGTTTATCATGTGTAGAATTATGATTTTTAACATCTCATTGTAGTTTTGTTTATGAGGTAATCTTTATTATTACTACAGTAAATAGTTAAAAATTAAATTCTAAAAAGATAGGGTTTTATTAAATAGTGAAGAAATTATCTAAGATATATGTTTGTGTGTGTGCATCTGTATGAATGAGTGAGTGAGTGGAGTGAGAAAGAGAGAGAGAGAGTGAGAGAGAGCATGTGTGCATGTGCATACACATGTTATTGTAGTAATAGTTATTTTCAAGAATATAATTTCAGTACTATCATTTATAAAAAAAAACTTAAAAATTATTAATATAATTATAAGTAAACACATACTGGCTTTTAGAACTTGATCATATTCATTTCTACACTGTAGAGCCCATCGTTGAGCTATATTTTCCAGTTCATAAGACCATGCCTGAAAAAAATTAATAGTTAAACATTTTCTATCTTTATAAGTATAATTAACTCTTATATCGTCTCTTCTCTTCATTCAACTCTTATAACATTATATACTTTCTCATTTTATCCACCATGCAGATTTGAAATTAAAACATAAACTTATTTAAATTTGGGTAATCACGTACTTATCTTACTAAGGTAAGATTTTATATTTATATGGATTTATGTATTATTTACATGAAACTAATACTGTTATTTATGTTTTAAATAAAATGAATAACTGAAGATGAATAATTTAGTGTCGTTATGATGTATTTTATAATTACATTGTTTTAGTTAGTTCTCTTTAAGGACACATACTTGCTTCAATTGTTTTAATTGGATAAACTTACAACATTTCTCTTAAAGTTGATAAAATGATGTTCTGTTCAATTTAATTTATAGAAATAAGTCAAGAAATATAGCTGCTTATTGTTTAATTTTAAATATTAAATAACAGAATTTTTAAAAATATCTATTGAAATATGACATTTTCAATAGAAATTATTTCCTTCATATGAAATTATTTGTAGTATTTTCTTTTTAATCTTCCACCTGTTTATAATCACAATATGTAATTCAGGAGCAGAGAGTTTTGTTGAATCTGACCATTAATATTATTCTCAACATCCTTCTTTATTGAGATTAAAACTTTAATTCTTATACTTGCTTCTGTTTGGTAAGAGTATATTTTACATTATAAAATAGGTTGAAATAAATTATTCATTATATATAAATAATATATACCTAATATAATTTATTAAAAATTTAAGAAGATAAAATCAGTTATCTAAATATTACATATTGTGTTACTAAGTATACAGTTTTTCAACTTAAACTGAACGAGTTTAGAGATAAGAAGATTTTTAAAATGAAAAAGTTAATGAATGCATCATCTAGACATGTTCTGTGAGTGTCTCAGAATTGAATTTTTTTTTGTAATGTAAATCCTAAAAGTAGAGTCTTGATTATTAAAATTATAATCATTAAGGCCTTCCAATTTTGAAATATGTTACTATTATAAACTGGAATGGTGAGGAGGAGGTTTCCCAGTTGGTCATATAAAAGTTGTTATTAAAGAATTAAAAAAAAAAAAAATCATATAATTAATGATATTTTATTTTTCATTTCCTTTTTACTTTATTAATTTATTTATTTTTATTTATTTTTCAAGTCTATTTTAATGATTTTTTGCCACCTCCACATACATCTTTATGATGAACCCAATCCTCTCTCAGCATATAGAAGGACCAAAGAACAGAGTATGTTGGGAAACATTTATTTACACTACAGAACAATTCTAAAAAACCCTTGCATGATGACTGTACCATAAAACTGTTAAAATATTTTATACCTTTACAGTTGAAGTCCAATTGACATCTTTAGATCGTCACCCATATCGTTCTCAGTAGATAAAAAGAAGATTGTTTACTTTGTTTCCTGATCCTATTATTTTAAGAAGTAATAAGAATGAATATATATTATTTTTATTATTTTCTGCTAGCTGATATCCAATCTATTCTTAATTTCAGTAAAAGTTTATACTGTACACTTTCAATACTATCAGAAATGTAAGTTCTAATTTCGTTTAATACCGGTCATGTTGTCATTTCATTACTTTTGCTAGTCAGCCTATTTCACTTCCTGATAAATACTGTAATAGTGTTTATACCAAGAATGACCAACCTGTGACTTATGTTTCTTGCAGGCCTACTGTACTTGTTCTGCGCCCTTGTAGGTTTTAGATACTTATTTTTGTATATTAAAAAAATCTAACAAAAATTAAAATAGATTTTAAATAAATAAATAAAAAATTAATATTAATAAAAATAAAAAAAAAAACAAAGTGCACATGAAATATATCTTATACAATAAAATAAAATTTTTCTTGAAATTTCTATTAATTGGGCATTTATGTTATGTATGAGTGCCTAGACTGTATAAGTGCTTTCTCATGCTATAGTATAGCGGCTATTCTAACAAATTCATTTTGGAGCAGTGGGGGAAACTATGAAAATGTAGAGGAGTGAGGATCATGGACAGTAGAAAACAAAAGTTGTGCAAATTATTGAAACCATAGTGGAAATACGTGCTACTGTAAATTTATTGAGCAAATCATTATATACCCTTTTATTAGATCTTATTATAATATTTTTTTTCTAACTTTTAATACATATACCTATGTTAAAGAATATAATATTTGACACCTTGTCATAAAAGAAGAGTTGAAGATGAGAACAGACTATTTCAAAAAGAATGGAAAGATTTTTATTTCTTGTTACAGTAAAAGGCAAAGTTTAATTTTTCGTGATTATTTCAATTTTCAAATCAAATAACATGAAGAGGCATTTCAATCATAAACACGACAAAATTAAACAACTTACTATTGGTGAACAAAACACTAAACTACAATTATTTAAAACTAACCTGACTGCTTAACAAAATGTATTTCAGGAACAAGCAGACCAGTCAAATTCTTCTGTTAATGCCAGCATGTAAATTTCTCATATTATTGGCAGAAAAAAGAAACCCTCTTCAGATGGTCAGTATATAAAAGATACATGACTGTAGTAGAAGAAATTGCTCCAGATAAGATTTAAACTTTCACTCAAATCAGTCTGTCTCGTCAAATTGTGGCATACAGACTTAATAACATATCAACTGAAATTTCTGAAATGCTTAATGGAAAAAAATGAAGACTTTTCTAAATACATGAATGAAGTAAAAAAATTGCACACTCTTTTCAACACAGATTTACCTATCTTCAGAAACATGAAATAATATCAAATTTTTACATGTCCTTGAAGTAGAATCTGCTACAGAAAATTAAAATTAGAGGTGATAGACCTCCACCAAATATTGGCTTGAAATACATGTTAGAATCAAGTATTATATCCAAATTTTACCAAAAATGTATCTAAGAATATAATAGTTGTTTCCAATTAGGAAACAACTATTATAAGCACTCCGTGTTAGAGCTATTATGGGAGACCACATTTCTTTGAGAATCTTTTTTTTCAAAATTGAAAACTGTGAAAACCAAAAATCACTAGAGTAAAGGATGAGAATCTGACAAATCAACTTTGTTGAGCTACCTCTAAATTAACTGTGGATATTAAATTTAGCAGATAAAATTGAAAAACAATTTTGCATTAATTAAGAATTACAATGTATTGGTTATGTAAGTATTTACTGTTATCATTAAAATTTAATGTTAAAGATGATGTAACACATCAAACACATCACATTGCATAAAATAATAAAGATGTATAATTTAATTATAGTTGCATGTAAAAATATCTGAGTTGAAATCTTAATGGACCTAATATTTTACGAAGAGTTCCAAAATTATTATTATTGAATTTAATTAACTACTTATTGTATAAATTTTGATTTCAGCTCACTTCAGATTAGTAGAATTTTATTGGTCTGGTAAAGATTTTCAGCTGGAAATAGCTGATCTATACAAATAGTTAAAGATGTTCTTGGAGAACATCGCTTCTCAGGATTAATAGATTGTTGATTAATCACTCAAACAAAAAAGTGGATGAAATTTATCTGGTTATGTTTATCCCTCACATCTCATCAAAATCCAATCAATGTTTCTAGTTACCAGATCAAATGGTTAGCCCATTAAGAAATTTTTACTTCAAAATTTATGATAAAGTCTAATGAATAAATAAAACTAAAAAAAAAATTGCCTTAAATTTCACATAGGCCGAGTTTACCAAACAACATTCAGTTACAGAATACATTTGCAATGTCAAAACTTCCTACCAAAATTATATGATACTTAATCAATTAAATTTTTGGCTAATAGATCAAAATATTACCATTTTAATGACAAAGATAAAAAATAATAGCTGACAAGAATTACATTTTTGGGTTATTGAAGTTGGGTATTTTCATCCATATTATTTCTGGATTAATTTCCAAATCTGACTTTATGAATCAAATACTGATTTTCCATTTCCCTAAATGGCTCTTTCATGATAATTAGAGCTGATTCTTACTATATTGTACATATCTGAAATAAGATTCGGATAAATATATTAGTCACTGGACAAAATCTCTGTCAAAGCAATCAGTCATAAGATAATCAATAAGTATAATGAGTATATAAAAAGAAAACTGATAAAACGGCATCCTCCAGCCACATGTCAAGAATAATACGTGATTAAAATCACTGTTATAGACTTTTATATGGAAGATATTATAAATGCCAATTTAATCCATAGCCTGGAACACTTCACATTTTTAAACTCCAGATCATTCAGTGGATCTTCATTTTTAATTGTGGTAATTGATGAATATCTAAAGGCAAAAACTGCCTGTGTTTTAGAACTTTTAGGAGGCACATAATATTTATTTATTTATTCTCACCATTATTTTAATTTTATATGATTTAACTGAATTTTTTTACTAAAATCCCAAGACCGATTTTATTTCTTCATCTAGTTATCAGTTCCTTAACTTTACTCAAAAATCCAAGTTTTTAAATATTATTACCTGCCTTCAATTCCAAATCCTCAGCACAGTGATTTTTACCTTTTAATTCACTATCACTAGAGTGGTAGTTGTTTACTTAATTAAAAACTAATAAGATTTATATCATTTAAATCTTCAACTTCATTCCCAGAAATTAACTTGATAGGGTAACATTATTAAAGTTGATACTTTTCAATATGCTTTCTGTTATTTGTATATTTATTATTAGATCAATCTTAAAATTAAACACCATCTTCCAAACTCTATTTATCGTAATGAGTTCTGTAGTTATATCTCTCACTTTAAGATGGCAGTTCAAATTTTTTTCTCTTAAGAGACATTTTTGATTTAAGACTGCGTGTTCATATTGAATGATACTTTTTTTAACATCCGAGACCACTGTTAGGTATTGCTTCACAGGCTTCACAATACATGCTTCATTTTGGCAAACAGGACAATTATTAGAGCTGAAGGGTAATGTAGCCAGTGTAAAGGAGTAATTTTACAGCAAACCACTAGGTTTGCTTGGCATTTCTCCCGCCACCACCCCATTCGTCACCCTAAAGCATAAAACCGAATGTTTGTGCCACAAACGGTTACTGAACCTCGAACAGTTAGCGACCAGTATCCTAACATAGCTGCTAGAGCTTACCTAACAGCGTAAGCGGATTAAGCGTGGTGCCAAACACCATCGGCTTACGTGTCCCAACATCTCACTTGTCATATATTTGCTAAAATGCGTAGGCGCACCCCGTCAACTAGCAAAACTATATATGACATCCATAATAAAATTTATTTCGTCTAAGAAGCAATTCGCTGCCACGCCTAGGTCGCTGAATGCCAGCAAGTTCATGTCCACCATTTTATAGAGCTTGGAGCCATAATAATTGGCTGGTGGTCATCCATACTCAGGATTAGCTTCCCACGGCAATGCGGTAAACGTTTTTCCCTTAAGAAAACCGCGGATGCCGATTGAAAGCAACCTCATGTAGGAACTCCCACACGGTCCGACAATGCGGCTCTCGCCACATTGACTCGCCGTTTGTGAGTGGCCAATTATCCCCTTGCCCTCTAGGTTTCAGGGTGGCCCGGTATCTGCCCCCCCCCTCTAAGAGCAGGGCGATCAAACATCAGGTGTTCATTTGACTGGACCTCCCCGCAGACTCACAGCTCATCAGCTGCCAGGCGGAACCGAAACAGATTTTGGGAACCGAAACATCACTGAGACGGCGTCCGCCGCTGCTTGCCTAATGTAGTTGCTAAACAGCAACTTTTCATCAAGCAAAACAGCTAGGTACTTATGAAGTCTAACTCGGCTGATTACACAACCTTTATATTTAATATGAGGGGGGAATGATAATTTGTCTGCGCCCTTGAGAAGTATAAACTTCGTCTTGGGCAAAGAAATCTTTAAATTTTGAATGTCCATCCAGCCCTCTGCGGTTGACAAGGCCCCCTGCACCCGGTCTTCTAGCTGTGGTCGTGAATTATCACGAACTAAAAGGAGACAGTCATTGGCGAAAGCCTGGACCGTGACCCCTTCTGGAAATGTCAATCCCAGAAATCCGTCGAATACCAGGTTCCACAGTAGAGGACCGAAAACGGAACCCTGTGGGCTTCCCCTGGTAACGGATTTTTCCACAACTAAAGCGCATCCTTAAACAGAGCCGTACAGTTAGACAAGTAGTCATGTACTATGGACTGCAGGGCTACGGGAGCATTGCGGCGTTCCAACTCATAGAAGACAGAACTCCAAGGAAGGAAATGCTACCTCTATGTCTATAAAAATTGCCAAAACGTATTTACAGTTGGCGCTTTCCACCTCGGCAAGAGCATGTGTAAAGATAAAGAAATTTAATTTAAATTAAAACGAAAGCAACTTTATAAGTTATTTGTTATAAAATCACATCTAAAGAAGAACAACTTTGCTCGCAGACCAACAAGAATGACAGGATATGAATGAGACTCGTACTAGAAAAAAATGGCTCACGACTTACCAAAATAATATTTTAACTTTAAATAGTGGAGATGGAATTAAATGAAGTATGGTATTCCATTGATATTTAATCATTCAACGCCTGCTGTAGCATACAGTATGAAGGTCGGTTGGCTAACTGTTAGTCACGTTAAAGAAATGCATCAGTAGTAAACCCACCCGTTTTGAAACATCCGAAGAGCAGCGTTACGATAAGCCCTCCTTCCTCAATACATTTAAACAACTGTAAAATATCTACAACAAAGTCTAGAAAAACATCGATATCAAAACTACATAAAATTTGCGCGCATTAATCGGAATTAACAAAGGTAACTGGGAAGAGCGAAAGCGGGTGTAAAAAGAAAAAGGAGGACTTTTTGAAAATGTGTATCTTAGACATTTTTACTTGAAGGAAAAAATGTTTATCAAGACCTTTTTTAAAGCATAAGTAGCCGTATTAGATTTTTTATATTCTTACTCTCGGGGAAAAGATGCTTTTTTTATTTAAAATGACTGAAAATTATTTTAGTTGTATTTTTAAAAAAATAGTTTTGTAATAAATACTAGGAAATATTTTTAATATATTTGGAGAAATTTTGTTTCTTTGTAAACACATTTATATTTTTCTATTTCATCTTATTTTTATAATATATATTAAAAAAAACTACATTTCTTATATCTATAATGAGAAGAAATTGTTGTATTCTTTTATTTTAAGCAGTAATTTTGTCTGATACGTAGATGCTCCGTGATGTTAATTCTGAAACATACCTTGAACACATGCAGTGATTATAGAAGTGGAAAAAGGTTATAGGATTTTATTATAAATCAACCGTAACCGACAAAAATACATATTAAGGAAACAACGCTCTTTAAACACTCTCCACTCACTTGGGATAATTTCATAGTTGATAAAAATAAATTCATTCTACATAAAAATAGAATTAAATGGCAATAAAAATTGTAAGTAAAATATTTAACGTCATGATTTGTGTAAAAAACATTATATAAGTAATATCTTTGTATATAGTACGGTAAAATCTCACAAGCCCCCCATTTTAGTACTTGGGAGAATCCATCCAATCCACTAAAATGAATATAGTATCCTATACAGAAAGAATACTGTAAAAAAGCAAAACTTGCGAACTGCCAAAGGTGTACAGCTTACATGGAATCATCATAATAAAGGGCAGTGTCTCGCAATGCGAAACTACGACATTAAAACTCAGTTGTCTTGCTGGAGGCCTTATATCCAGCAGAAACCACAGCAATCAGAGGAATAACCAAAATTCATGAAATCGAGAAGCAAGAACGGAAAATTCTGAAGAAAATCCACGATGCGGTCCTCAGAGACGGAACCTGGATCAAATGATCCACAAAGAAATTATATGAAAAAGGCTCCATAACCGACAAGTTTAGGAAAAGACGTCTACAATTCTAAGGACACTTATACAGGAAGGATGAAGGTAGACTCGCTAAGAAAATGTTCAATATTGTCAAGGCAAGTAAATTAAAGTCCATTTGGATGAATATTAACAGAAGACCAACTGAATGACTGAACATCTCAGAAGACGACATCAAGGATAGAAGGAAATTTAGGGAGGAAATTAGAAATAAGAAAATTGAACAAGAGCAAAAAAGAGAAACAATAGGAAGAAGATGCGCAGAGAAAAGGAAACCTCTTCAATCGATGAAGAGGTTTCAACCTCTTCAAGAGGTTGAAGAGGTTTTGGGAGGCAAAGAAAAGATATGGATGTAAAGCCATGATTTCAAGTTTACACGCTCTCCTAAAGGGGAATAATCGGAAATAATAATATCTTTGTTACATAAAAGGTTTTATGAAGTCAGAACTTACGTTGAACAAGTAATTATAAATTGTAGAGAGCCAGAAATCGAACGCAACACCTTCGACATATTTAGCTAGCATGCATTCGTCCATGCCGTGTAGGCAATAAAAATTGCAGAATCTGAATTCATTATTTGTAAATTATCAGTTTGTTTAAACGAGGGTACAAATAGAAAATTCTTTCCTTCTGCCACCAGGCATTTCTTATAGCACAAGACATTTTTTTGTTGACTAACTTTTTTCATAACTATCTTTTTAATATAGGTCAATCCTTTATTAGTATTAATATGTTTTTATTACTTACGTGCAACAAATATTATAATACATCTAATGTAATATATAAATTTAATAGTCTTCTGGCTCGACTTGTGTACCCATAGCAGTACTCAGATTCGAAAATATTTTATTAAATGACTATCCGTAAATAAAAGTATTTCTCTATTTTATTTATCAGTAAATAGAAATCACAAAAATGCCAAAAAAAGCTGATTCATTATCCCTATGATAGTTTTAATTTAAAATATTAGAACTATAAACAAAACCAAATTACAGAAACTGTAACAAATGATATCCTTATAAAACATTACCCTTTTCTTCTAAGTGCAATAATAACAAGTTAAATCGCTCAGTATTATCAATATATGCTAAAATAAATGGGATGTATTATGTGGTAAAGGGCATTTCATCTTTTCTGGCCTGAGTCCTTAGTTGTCGGTACTAAACATTTACATAAGGTAAGTCGACTGTCACTTACTTGATTAATTTCATTGAATCCTTATTGTTTGGTTGGATGAATAAAAGCATGCATACTATTGGTGTAACTTAATATGTGTATAATACATGAAATATAATTTGATAGGTGAAACTGTTGAAGTTGGATTTGAGGGTGGATGTAGTTTTACTGATGTTTTTTGATTATTTGGTGAACTTGGTTCAAAAAACCAAGTACGTATATTTATTAAAATTATATTGATTCATACCGTAGAAATTTCAGAAAGTTTCGTTTTGAATTGGAGAAAATTGAATCTGTCATTCACAGTTGCTGACACGCATGCAAGTAATCCTGAAAATTAGAAAGGCGATACAAAAATTAAAATAATTCTGCCCATTACAGAATTATTTCTATTTCATTTCTTTAGGTTATCTCAGTTGTTAAAGTTGAAAGTTACCAGTGACACACTGTTTAGATTAAAGTTTATCATTTCAGAAGGGTTTCCTAAATTCTACTGAAGAGTTACATAAATTAGCAGATAGAAATTCTCAAGTAAATCATACATTTTATTTGTACAGTTTTCTTGAGACACTGGATATTATTTTTTACGGTATGACAATTTAAAATTTAAATCTTTAAATGCATATAAAAGAAACTCTATATAGTATTTTGAATATTTTTTAATCAAATTTATTTATTTTTTTTGGATATTATTTTCAATTCTTTAACGGATATGATTGTGTCATTTGTTGATTATCAGCTTAATATCACTTTTTAAAAATTACTTCATTAAATTTTTAAGAAATGTTTTTGATATTAATGTAGTAGGCGATCTACCGCTGCAGTTATTAATTACAGTGCCATTAGAAACGCTTCTTAGCATTTCTAATACGGCAAGATAGTAATAGAATGTCTAAGATGGCGCCACTGAAACGTTATATTGAAAAAAGAAAATAAATAAAACTGTAAATATAATCTAACCAAACTTAACCTACGCTCGCTTCGCTCGCTAACCTTGACTAGCAAGCGTAGGTTAAGTTTGGTTGATTAAATTTATAAAGATTATAAAAAAATCTTCCCAAATCAGCTGACTTGGAAGTCGAGAGTTCCAGCGTTCAAGTCTTAGTAAAGGCAGTAACTTTTATACAGATTTGAATACTAGATTGTGTATAGCGGTATTTTTGGTGGTTAGCTTTCAATTAACCACACATCTCAGGAATGGTCGAACTGAAACTGTTCAAGATTACACTTCATTTACATTCATACTATCATCCTCATTCATCCTCTGAAGTAATACCTGAACGGTAATTCCCGGAAGCTAAACAGGAAAAAAGATTATATTTATAATTTTATTTGTTTATTTATTTTTTTATTTCTATTTAGCGTTTCAATGGCGTCATCTAAAAACTAACTAACTACAATGGTAGATCGCCTACTACATTATACAATATTTTTAAATAAAACTTTAATGTTTTAAAAATATTTAAATTTAAAAACATTATTTAAATTAAATAAAATATATTTTACTCTAAAGTACATCAAATATTATTATTTTTTAATTTAGATGTATCTATTTAGATTTTAATCTATTGAGACTTCACCTAAGCGTTATCACAACAGTGGTCTCTGCTTTGAACATTGTGGAATTACGGCAAAACATTGGAATGAAGTTTGGTCCAGAAATATGTGTACGTTATTATTGAAAAGGAAGATATTTGTCACCTTCAGAAGGTGATAAACCATCTGCTGGAAATAGCATGCCTTATTGTCAACGATAGTTTTTTTACTTCTTAAGTTTTACAAAAAAAAGAAAAAAAAAGAGAGTAAAGAATATCGGTTTTACACACACAAAACACACAGACCCACAGAAATCAACACAATTTTTTGAAGAATTTGGATCAAGACCAGTGCAATTTTTTTATTTCATGGGTTCATTGAACACGTCACTTCCAATGCAACATAAGTACGCAATACAAACATTTGATTAATTCAGTAAACCAGTACATAAAATATTCTTTTAAATTTATCTTTCCATTTAAAAAAATTTTTACATCAAACAGAGGATTCGCTTTTAAAACATTACACTTTCGCAAAGCAAACAAGTCAACTAGATTTTTAAGTTTGTTTTAATCTATTTCTTCTATTTAAAAAACAAACTGCAAAATAGAACAGAGCGGAGAAGAATCTAGCACAGAAGTTCATATTCTCGCTGAACACACACACACACACACACACACACAGTGAGAGAGAGAGAGAGAGAGAGAGAGAGAGAGACATACATACATACACACACACATACACACACACAAATAAAATAAAAAAAATCTACACATAATCTTCTCTCAACGCACCCAAATAATTTACAAACTCGACAACTCACCCTCACGCACATTTGAAACCAAACCACTCGCGCAGACTAATCTACACCAAGGTGGTATATTCTTCCATTTATCTCAACCCTTACGCTAACAAACGCAGCACACACAAAAATTAATACGTTTGTAATTTACAAGCCCTTCAAACATTAACCCCTACCAAACCGTACCTTCACGATTTCTTGTTAACATTCTCTTGCAGCCTAAAATGTCCCAAGGCGTAATATCCTGATTAAACCGCACATTTATTCCCTCCTGTAAAAAAAAACTGTACCACAATTCCTTTATCACTCACCCTATGTCTTATTCACGCTCATCCAAATACGTCAAACAAGTTCTCCAATCAGCGTCCCTCACACCCATACCTACAGTCCCACATATGCATTCTCAATTAAATTACAAACCATTATTTACAAGTTGAGCAAATTAACTAGTAACTCATCACATACAACGGATTCAAACTCGCAGTCCTATAGAGCCTCGTTACATTCAACAATAATTTCTTTTAACGTTTCATAACTATGCCTCCTGATATAACAAAAATTAGACATTCTTTTTCACCCGTCATCTAATTGCATATCAAAATAGTTTCCTCTCTTTTCATACTTCAAAACTAAATATTCCCACCTAATACAAATTCTCTTCCTAACAGCACTTCAAGATTTGATCATCTCACGTAAAACAATCAATACAGACTTTTTCACGAAAATTTTAACTTAAGGCCGTACGCCAACTTATCCTCAATACAACATTTGGTTCCTCTTTCATTTCAGCATTCATTAGAAAGCAGAATTAAAATTAAATCACTTTACACACACCCTTACTTACAACCATAAGCAACAAAACTACAAACAACAACACCTACAAGTTTTTACCAAGGATCGAACTCATGGGAACCCCCAAATTCTGCTCCTTCTTAATACAAAACGTTCTTAAATTTCAAACTTATTCATCTACTGTTCAAATAATATCTCAACATCTAAACATCCTTACAAAATCCAACCGGCCACAGCGTACCTACAAATTGATGTCCATGAGCAGACTCCACTTATGTGCGAGTGCTCGCCAACATACACTTATCCTAACATTTTTGTAATATTTATGGATTCCATAAACACTGTCACTATTAAGTCTGCTCACAACTTCTCAGATTGTCATACAGACAGATCACCCATTCTCTTAATACATTCATCAGCACTTCCCCCTATCATCCTTTCATATATCTTGCCTAATGTCTCATTTCACCAAACTCAGTTTTCTACTGTATTCTTGAAAACGCGATGGAGATCACCCAGCTCCAAACTTCAGAAAGAACCTTTCCCCAAGACACGTTTTGTCACTCACATGGTCACAACTCGAAACAATGGCAAGGGGGCTTAAGCATCCTCCATAGCTCAATCTATATTAGGTACTTTCTCATTGGCTAACCACATCAAAACAGCTATAATTCTTAAATCCATCCCCACAAATACATACTACAAGTTCACCATTCATACATTCCCTTCTCACTCACCACGTGAACAGAAACTATACACATAAAAATGTATGTTTAGTCTTAATTAAAATTAAAAAAGCGAAAATAAATATATACTTTTCAACATACCAACTGCATCATATCAGCGGCTTCTGGGAATGAATATTTTCTCATTCTTCTAACTGCAACTTCAGAGCGCACTTGATTATGTCTGTGAAGCATGTATTTCTTCGAACTTGTTAATGTGGGTGAATAAATAGTAAATGGTGGGCAGGCTGGTCCTGGAATATCTTCCTAAAGATATATGATATTGAATATAGTCTGATTAATAGTTTAATGTATATATAGCGTTTCATTTTAATCGCCCGAGGCGACTGTCTCGTAAAATCACACACAACACAAAAAACTGATCTAAACAAGAGTAGAGAGTTGCATTTCACGGTGAGCTTGAATTTGGCCTTATTTCAATTTTAATGTGATTTCCTCAAATAGAATTGCCTATTTTTGACACCACCAATGAAAAGAGCAAAAACGTTTACGCTGGAATATGTAGTCGTACAACCTTTCATAACCACTCACCACGTAAACAGAAACTATGCACATAAAAATACGAGTATATGCGTAGTCTTATTTAAAATTAAAAAAAGCTAAAGTAAATACATACTCTTTCAACATACCTTCTGCATCATATCGGCAGCTTCTGGGAATGAATATTTTCTTATTCTTAATATATATATATATATATATATTAACAAGTCATATTCTTATTTTCTCATTCTTTTTTGTTTTGTATTTTATGTAACCTTGGACATTTCTTAAAGGTACGACTAATTATCAGAGATAATATTATACGATAGTGTAAGGTCATTTTTATACTCTTTTCCATAGTTTGCGAGATGAATGCCCTGGGATATAAATATTCCAGCAATATTGTACGACCTTCAAAAACATGTAATTCATGTAACACTATCATCCTTATAACACTATCTCTGATTAGCCGTGTGACTTTCAAAAAAGATTCAAGGTCATAATATATGTGACTACATATTCCAGAGTGAAATTTTCTGCTCTTTTCATTGGTGGGATCAAAAATAGGCCATTCCATTTAAATAAATCGTGTTAACCTTGAAATGAGTCAAGGTCAAATACAAGGTCACCATGAGGTGTACTTCTCCAACCTGAGTAACTTTAGTTTATGTATTTTTGTGTTATGCGTATTTTAAGACAAAATCGCCTTGGACGATTAAAATGAAACACTATATATGTCTGAGTAAATGTTGTGTGTTTTTTTTTTCAGTGAATAATTAATAAGGAAACAAGTTCATTGCACACATCAGCAACATCATTAAGTCATAAAATGTTTTGGATAGGAATATTACCGCTTAAACTGTTTTCAGTACAAAATACGTAGTTTTGTATACGTAGTTTTTAACTACGTACAAAATACGTAGTTAAGGGTATATTCTTATTACTTAAAAGTTCAAAATTTTTGTGAATTTTGAAACAATTCCAAACCGAAATATTTCTGTAAAGAAATTTTAATAATTTTTCTGTAATTTCTTAACAAATCAAAGTAAACTGATCTGGTATTATCTAAATTAAATGAGGAGATATTTTAGTACTAAAAATTTGCTTTTATAGATTATCTTACTTAACAGGCCAATAAATCACACAAATTACTAAAATTGTAAATCGTGGCTGTTAAAAAATTTATATTTCTTACAAAGATAAAGATTAAAAAAAATATAATCGCTAAGAAAATACGTATAAAACGATAAAAACCAATTTGTTATAAAACGGTACCGGATCTTATAAAATAAAATAATTTTCTTACAAGTCTAATGATTAACTGTTCACTATTTATCGGCATGTAATAATAATTTAATGTTTGGATAAAAAATAAATATTTAATTCTAAGTTATTACCCCATATTTGCACAAACTGTGCTCTGAACTGAGTACGCAATAATCATTTTTTCCGTATACGAAAATGTAGAATACAGTATGCAAATAGAAAAACAGTACTTTCTGCAGAAACATCGTCTCAACAGACTGAAATCATCAAATCAGAAAAAGCAAACGCATTGTTAAAATATAATTTTTGACGTATGATTAATTAATAAACAAAAATTGTTATAAATAAACACATGTATAAAACTAGTTAGTTTTATTTAAAAACTCGAAAATTTCGATTGTTGAATTTTATGATTTTTTTTTTAATATTACACTAGCTGTTATTATATGTATTCTGTTAATATTTGTTAAAACAGTAATGATTTGTCCACATAAATAATAAATTAAAAAGAAAATGATATTTTCAAAAAGATCTGTTAAATCTATTGATTCCTTTTAGTTTATTCAGTTTATTTAGTTTATTCAGCAGTTCCCAACCGAATTAATGATTTCAAGTGAGATTTCCTACCTTTTGGAATTGACGTTTTTAAGAGTGATCAAATCTTCTTCTGGCAAATTTAAATGTGACATTTGGCAAATTAAAATTTGCTAGATGAAGATTGTGAAGTCCACATTATGTAGATCTTATAAATTAAATTTTAAAATAACCTAATTAATTATACTCGGGATCATTTACGACGATATCGGTTGCAACGATCCATGGTTTTTACGAGACCTTCAAGAATTCAAAGACGTGTTACAACAAATGTTTATAGCAATTTATTGAATTACATGTTATAGTTTACTTAACTACAAATAAATTGTATTTCTCTTACAAGGGATTTTATTATAGTAAATCTACATTTATACTACGTATATATACCTAATTACTTTTTATTGTAACTGAACTATAAATAAAACAAAAAATATGTACACACAATAAACTGTACCATACATACATATATGATAATGATACGAGGGGAGGAATGAAAAAGAAAACTACTAGTAATTTCGATACAGGGAATTCATATAAGATACACAAAAAACGATTGCTTAATATGAATATTTTCATTTTCACTATATAAGCATCACATTACAAGATAAATATTTTAAAATCAGTCGTTCAAAAATACTTTATTTTTATAATAAATTATTAAAACATTATTTTTTATGTCGATAAGTTATCAAAAGCATACATTCGTGAGAATGTAAAATAATAAGACTTTTCTGTTATAGACTAAATGCTTCATCTCATCGTATATATCAATGGTTCCCAAACTTTTCCGAGTCGGGACGCCCTATTACAATTACAATTTTTCCATGGCGCCCTACCATAAGTATGACTACACGTAAGAGATAAAAATAAATAAAACTATTTGTATCTTCATTATTTTTTACTTTATTAACGTTAAATTAAAAATTATAAATGTCTTGATTCAATTAATTTTGAAGCGTTTACAATATTTTGCGGCGCCCTGTGAAGAGGCCGCTGCTCGCCGGGGCGGCGCGGCGCACAGTGTGGGAATAATATATGTATATATGCTGATCTAAATTTGTACAGTTGTTGCATAAGGATCTTACATAGTATACGGGCGACACCCGTCTTTATATTTTCTTATTAACATTTATATGACAATTTATGTGCGTCGTACACATTATTTTTGTGTTTCAAAATGGGATTTATAAGAATTTTTACTATTCTGTAACGTAGCAAAAGATAACGTGATCAAAACAGTGTATTGTACTCATTTACTTGCGTCTGTCCAATGCTGTTTTAATACCGCCCACATTACAATGTAATCAATCTGCTTTGTTTCTGCCTGCTAGAGAAGTTCATTTACACATCTGCTGCAAACCGAAATTAACCAGTTACGCAATGAAAGTCTAACTGATACCGCAAAACAAGGATAATCTTACCCAGCTTTTACTGAATAGGCAGATTCTTACTTCTGAACGTTTTAGTCATAATAATCATTTAATGGGTTATGTTATCAACGCCCCAACCGAGGGCGTTGAGGATGTAATAATCTTTGTGTCAATTAAAAGCAGAAATGCGTTTGGGAAATCTGGTAAAAAAATATCAGAATTCGTTTTGTTAAGATAAGAAAAGGTCATAAGTTTTCTCATTTGAGTTTTCACGTATTTCCTATAATAGATTTTATTAACATCGTTTGTTAAGAAGTGTTAAGATTTTTCCAAATCATTACAGAATTACGATTCCTTTGTTTTATAAGTATTATAAAAAGGAACCATTTGCATGGTTCTAAAAGTTGTTGGATTTCTAAAAGTAACAGTAATAGCATTAACATTTACGTTTCGGACTTTTATTGAGGTCACCTACATACAAAATCGGATTAATATTCTCATAGTGACCAGAGAAATTAATAACGTATGTTACTAAATATATTAATTTCCATACCACCCGCACCCGCACGTACGCACGTCTAAACTAGTGAACAAGGATAAAATGAAGTCTATCAACACTTTCCGTTCTTGACGTAAGAAAGAACACAAAACAAACATAAAAAGTTAAACTTTATAAAAGTTTAACTTTTCAAGATGAATTTTGTGATTTATGTTGTTGAAGAGAAGTCTTGAAGCAGCCTTAAGGTCCTTAAGGTTAATGATTGGGAATCATTTAAGTTGTTGTTATCGACCTTCCGCTTATAAAGTCAATCTGGATTTTTTTAAATGCTAACAATTTTGAAAAATTAACTTCCATCGTTCCAAATGAATTAGAAAACTAGAATAGAGAAATCTCTTCTTTTTTTCAAAAACTAGAACAAGGAAATCTGTCTGTGTTTAGAAATGACAAACTGAGAGGTGTGGTTTTGTTTTAACTAAAAGTTTATTATGGAATTTTAAATTTATTATGAAAATTTATTACAAGAAAATTTATTAAATTTATTTACGACAATTTACAGTAATTATTTACCCTTACAACATGTTCTGAAACAGTTTATTAATAAATTAGATAAAATTTAAATCCATTTAGCTGAATTCTAGAACTTTTAGAATTGCGAGACTTTTACAAATTCATTTTTTTGTTAGTAACAGAAAATAACAAATTAAGGTCTCTAAGGCGGTATATTTACGGTATGATAATGGTGTAATGTCCTACTTTAAAATTTTACCAAAAATTAAAATTAAGGTTTAATTAAAATTAAGGTTTGTAGACGGTCTTTCTTATAACATATTTTGCTTTTTACACTTCCGTATGATGAAAAATGATGTACTATTACCACATATATGCGGAACTTATTATCGGCGGATGGCAACGGTAGCAGCTCAGATATCAGCGGAAGCACAGTACACGAACGCGCTGGTACAAGCGTCACTCCCGCCGTGCAGATGACCGCGAAGTTCTCCCACCATAGTGGCGCTGTGGCCTCACCACTCTCAGGCTCCAGTAAAAGAGCGTGCACGAAAGTGAATTTTCAATTCATCGTCGACCACCACCTGGAGGAGACCAAGAAGAAGAAGAAGAAGAAGATAGAAGAAGTTCCCTGGCCGCCTTAACGTAGGACCTCCCGGCGAATGCCTACATCCTCGCCGGAGCAGCAGGCCTGGCCGGCCCGCCGAGGGAGCCGCTGGACGCGGACGCTACCTTCCCGCTCCAGCTCGTCGGGCTTCAATCGTCCTGGCCGGCGGAGTCAGCAGCAACCGCCATCTAAATGAATTCCTATGCAGTCACCCCTTTTCATCGACAGTCATAGGAGTTTATTTCGCTTGATTCACCTCTACTTTTAATTTCCTCAACCACTCGGGGCTGCAAGGTCTAATTCCTAGCTGAGGCTTGAGTTGGATCATCATAGGTGACCCTGATTGCCTTGTCGTCAGCAAACGATGTAATAGTAGTCAACAAGAATGTCCGCAGCGAAGAAGGAATAGAGGATTTGCTAAAAAATTGATCCTGTGGAACAAAAGAAATCAGACAATAACTCCTTATACTTAATTTGGGAAAAGTGATCTTGCAAGTAACTACAATATATCAGATACAGTGGTTGGGACAGACACGTTTTTTGTTTGTATAGCAGACCAGGCAGCCAGACCTTATCGAACCCTTGCTGACATATGGAAAGGCAGCACAACAAATGTTTTTATCCTCCAAGCATTTGGTGACAACACGAATGATCCTGTATATCTGTTAAATAGTGGAGTGACCACAGAAAACGAATAATAGTGACTGCAGAAACCGAACTGATGGTCAGGAATAACTTGTCTCTGCTCCGGCCACAACCTCTGAAGGAATAGCCTTTAATACCTTAGACATAATAAGTAATAGGCTTATTGGCCTATACAAGGGCACCTCATGCGCTTACTTGCCCGGCTTAGGGACTATCACAATTTCGGATACCTTTCACTCTGACGGGTACACGTCGCCCAAAGGATACCATAAAGATTTGAGTTATGTAAATTACGGCTTTAAATGGGAACATAGGGTCATTTTGTTGGTAATCAGTTCAAATCCAGGTGCTTTATGTTAGTTTCACTCTTTCTCAATCATTTTTAGCGCCTCCCTAAATGAGAAGGACTAAATCGGAAGAATCATCCGAATTTAGATCTCTGTGAAGTTCATAATATCCTCTTCACCGGTTCCGTCGGTGTTAAGTGATTGAAAGACCTACCGCATGTGTCTAGTAAACAGGTTGGCCTTCTCACTGTCACTTCTAACTAATGAGCCATCTGATTTCTTATTTGGAGGGTATTGAGGCAACGGCCGTTGAAATTTCCTCGTGCCCTTCCACAAAACTTAGTCGTTCTTTTTGAAGGTTAAAAATTACTCACGTAATTTTTAAATATTTTCTCCTTGAATTACTTTAACCCATTTCAACCTTTGAGCAGCTCTGTTTAAAGACTTCCTATCCTCTGATCTCCTGAAACACTGCTATCTTCTCCTTAGACGCCTCTTCGTTGAAATATGGTTCATAATCTCCCTTGGATAGTTCACTTCACGTTGTCTCCTATGCTTGTCTTTAAGCTGCCTCCTACAACACAGATATTAAATTTCGGTTGCGTAGGCTATATAAACGGAAATTTCAACTTAATGGGTACGACTAGTTCATCCTCGATCCAGCTCCTGTAAGAGTTCCAAACAGTCTTGTTATTTTGTGAATCAGGGGTTTCTTTTTCCAAGTAGCACCGTGCTTATGAGTCGTAGCTAAGCCCTACAGAAGTATAAATAGATCATTTACCGGAAATTTTATAAAACTCTAATAGGTCTAGTGTCTTACTAGACCTTTCCCCTTTTCTTAAGTTCTTCAGATCCAATGACTAATATGTCGGTTGTAATCCGGAGATCACATCAAGCCGTAAGTCCATAAAGCAACGCCTTTTGTTTTACCTCGGGTTGTAATAAGTCATGATCTCCAATGAATTTATTAGCATTGCAGTCCTCACTCACAATGAAACGCGGCCCAGTATTTTTAAAAACTCAGAATAATTTACTTGAGATCATATGCTTAGGAGGACAATAGACTGTCGATAGTGTGAAAGACCCGAACTAGTCTAACGTTTTAATTAAGAACGCTTGTATATGATTACTGCTGAAATTCGGTAAGTGATGGTGTCTTATTGTATTCGTTATAAGCAGCGTAGTGTCCCCAGGCACCCTAGCGTACGGATGGTTAGTCATACATATAGAGTAAGGGCTCTACGATGAAGATTGTTTTGATCGATGAAGTTAAGTTTCGCAGACTAGGACAATATCTAACGATTCTGTGAAGATAATTCATGTTCGTAGGCAGCAAGAATATTAATTCTGCAGCTAGCTATTATAAGAAACCTGGCCATAACAGATTTTGGCTAATACCTTGCTAATAAGCCTATCAGGATCCCAATTTTTTGTACTAAAAATTCTATGTTTGAGGTCAATTTCTGTAATTGTCTTCGGGATCCTCACAGGGGTTTCGTCCCACAACTGCGGCATCATATCCAAGATTATTTGATTGGGTGTTTGGATCCGTAGATTTCTCTCGGCCTAAAGAAGGAAAATTGGCGTTGCTCAGAATAAATGAAATCGACCGTTTCTCCCTAGGCTCATAAGGACTAAGATTTCCTTTGAGTATAGCACTTTTTGCCTTTCTCTCCAGGATTCCCTTGAAGACCCTGAAACCTCTATAATTTTCCAGATGATCTAAATGGCAAAGTGCGCAAACAGCAGGAATATTTCAGTCTTTTCTAGGACATTCAATATCCTACTTCCCTCTGCACACTTCACACTGTGGAAAGGTCACATACAATTATCATATAATTACATATAAATATTATTTCTTCAATTTCATTCATTCTTGATGATGCCAGTTAAGATTGAATAGTGAAGATTTCTGAGTACTACTCGAAAAAACACGCTTGTTCTTTCGCGTAAACGTTGAGTTCGACTAGCTTTTTTTTTTGTGGAATAAAAACGCTCCGGCAATATCTACGCCCGAACACGATATATAAAACCAAAATCAAAACAACCAAAAATATTAAAAACAAAGACAAAACAAAATCGTAGTCTAAATGTTAATTTTCTTGGGCGAAAAATATTTTCGTATTACCATCGCCCGGAAAAAAATATAGAATATTAAAATAAAAAGTAAAATCTAATAGGACAACACCGAAATTAAAATAAAATAAAAACGTAAAGTAGAAATCTAAAAACAAAATTAAAACTCAAACTAAAATACTAAAAACAAAGATAAAATATAAAAAAAAACTAAAATGTTTCACCAAAACATAAAACTAACGTACAAAAAAATTAAGAACACTATTAAAAAATGTGCAAAATACTAATAGCTCAAAGAAATAAAAATACCCGGTCCAAAACCTCTTTATTATTGCCCAGTATTTGACGAAAATTCCTGGGGAATTTAAATTTACGACGCAAGTTCGCATAACATATGCAATCCACAAGGACGTGGCGCACAATCAAGCGATACTTGCATCGTACTCATATCGGTGAATTTTCTGCTGATATCAGGTACCCATGAATGTTTGACATAGTTAATAAAGTCGGATATAGTAACACGGGTAGTGAAGGATAGCTGACTCATGCGTCTTTTGCAGCGGAATCTGCACGTTCATTACCCGGAATCCTTACGTGGCTAGGTATCCAGCAGAAACTCACTTGTGTGTTGCGATGGTTCAACTCGGCAATTGCATTGTAAATTTCGGTGACGATAGGATGCCTGGAATAAAAGTTTTCTAAGGCTTGGAGAGCATTACACGATTCGCTACAAATAACGATACTTAGGGTTAATGATATTCAAAGCTTTAAGTATAGCGTATTGTTCAGCAGTAAACACACTTGAGAGACTGGATAGACCATACGTGTAGGTTCAACCATTAATAACAAACGTGCAGCCAACGGTATCGTTCCGTTACAATCCATCCGCGAATACTACTGCGTCCCGGATTGCCTTAGAGAGAATATGGTGAAGCACTTGCTGAAAGAAAACAGGTGGTGTTGATTCTTTATTGTATTTTGGTCAAACATAAAATTTATAAGGTTGATTATCCACGGAGATTATGAACACATACAAGTAGAAAAAATAGAAGATGCGTCAACATTCTTAAGGTACAGTAAACTTCGGGTACGAATTCCTACAAGTGCAGTACCATGTGGAGGACGGTCCTCATATCTTCGAAAATAAGTACTACCAAGAACTGCGTCAAAAGCCGGGTGATTTGGCTGTCCCTTAAGGCGGGAAAAATAAGATGCCAATACCTGGTTCCGTCTACCCCAAAGTGACAGCTCACCGCAGTCAACAAAGTTGCTGACGACAGGGCTTGATCTAAGGCACCCCCAGCAAGCCGAAAGAAAGCATGATGTACGCATCTAGCATTTTAAGCACGGTATAACGCGCTGAAGAGTAGGCGACAAAACCATATTCCAAACGGGAAAGAACCAAGGAGTAGTAGAAACGCAACATACACGACCGATCGGCACCCCAATTGGTGCTGCACTGCTAAGGACTCGCAGCGTATCTAAAAGTTTGGAACACCTCGTTTTCAATTCTTTGATGTGTTTGACCTAAGTAAGGCGGCTATCAAAAAGTAAACTTAAAATCTGTCAGAAGGAGAGCTCTCCACTGAGAAAGACTTGTTGCGGAACAAAGGGGTTCCGCAGGCGAGAAAATACTAAACATTTTATTTTCTCAGGTGAAAATTTGAAGCCAGTAACCTTGGACCAAGCTTCAAGGCGAGATATATTGTTCTGTAGTAGCCTGTCGGCTGTGGTTGTTGAACGGGAAGCAATATATACAGCAAAATCATCAACAAATAAGGAACATGAAATAGGCGTCTGGAAACATGTAGTTATACCGCTGATGGCTATAGAAAATAAAGTAATACTTAATACACTTCCTTGAGGTATTCCATTCTCCAATTCGACGCTAACCGGAAGAGAATCTCCAACTCGAACACGGAAACTTCGGTCATTCAGGAAACCCCTAATAAAAGCAAGCATATTGCCCCTGACTCCCCATTCTTTGAGGGTGTTTAGAATAACACATCGCCAAGCCGTGTTGAACGCCTTCCTGATATCAAAGAAAACAGCGATGAGGCGCTGGCGTAGTAGGAAAGCGTTCTGAATAGCTTTTTCCAATAACACTAAATGGTCAATCGAAGATCGTCCTTGTTGGAAACCACACTGTTCTGGAGGTAAAAGGCCATGGCTCTCCAAGGCTATGCCTCTCTTGCATTGAGAGAGTAAGTGCGGTGACTTACTCTCTCAATGCGAGAGTAAGCCACCGCAGACTTACTCTTGTGGTAAGTCTGCGGTTCTACATCCTCTCCATTACCTTGTGTAGGACGTGTGTTAAAGAGATACGGTGGTAGCTTGAGGGTCTCGCTTTGTCGTTACCAGGCTTAAGTACTGGTATAATAACTTCCGACCAGACGGGTGGGAAGACTTGTGCAGAGAATATATCATTATAAACGTCCAATGTTGTAATGCCGTATGAGGAAGGTGCGACAGCATACCGAGACGAACGTTGACAGGTCCAGGGAATGTGTCTACGCGAGTGTGTAAATGCCTGAAGTAACTCCTTGAATGTGAATGGAGCATTTAATTCACTGACCGAATCACCAATGTTCAACGGCAATCTTTCCATCTGTATCTTAATCTCAGAAATTCGTTGCCATATCATGAAGTGAGAGAACCGAGCGGAAAGTATTCGCTAATATAGTTGCCACCGCAGAAGATGATGAAAGGAGTTCCTCTTTATGAAGAAGCCCGAAAATGGACTGTTTATGGGTCACCCATTCATCGTACGGTTTTTTTCCACACAGTAGTCGTGGGAGTAGTGCGTGAGATGGTATCTACATATTTCCTCCACGACCTCCTCCTAGCGTCCAAGAATACCTGACGACATAGCGCTCTAGTCTGACGGTACAAATTAAGATGTTCATCTGTAAGCTTGCGGTCAAATGTATGCAGTACTTGCTGTCGTTTGCTAATAGCGTTCCGACAATCGTCATTCCACCAAGGAATGGAAAGACGTGTAGGGTTTCCCGATGTTTGTGGGATAAGCAGTCTATTAGCAGTCTCAAATATCATGGACGTAAGAGAGGAAAGTTGATCAAGGACGCCTGCGCCACAGACATACTGTGATGGTAAGCCTTTATGGTAACCGTTCCAGTCCTCCTTTTCAACAATCCATCTCCGTGGCCTTGTTCCCACTTCGCGGTCGACATCAAAAGCAATAATAATTGGCCTGTTATCACTGCCGATTAGCTTATGCTCACGGACCCACTCATATATTTTTTTTTTAGATATCTGCAGTTTTTGACATCACTCATAACTGTTTGGTACTGACGATTGATATATAACCGTCACTTTTGGACACGACTGACAACCAGTTCGTAAAGACACAACATATCCGTCATTCGATAAAAAAAAATTGGAGGTGGTTTGATGACCTCTTTCTGGTATGTTTCATAATTGGTTTCTTCCATCGGCAATTCCTCATATCTGTTCAGCAAAGTTGTTAAAGATCCATGTTTTCTACCAGAAAGAGTTAGTTTGACCAATCGTAAGTTCATTGGTATCAAATCGATCAGGTGACAGCTGATCAATATTTAAGATTGGATAGTTTGTGGGTAAAACTCGCTAGCTAAGTAAAAACTAAAATGCTAATAACTAATAAAAATTAATATTATTAATATAGTACCAATCCAAAACAAACATAAACTGTTTCACAGCTGATTTTCGAAGTCGAAGGTTCTGAGATTCAAATCTTGATAAAAGTTTCCATTTACCTCTATGCCTTTACATCTATAGGACCTTTCCTCTATCTTCAACTTTACCTTTTTCTCTATAGGACTGCACGACTTAAAGGTTTCCTTTTGATTATGTTGATATACTTACAATTTGTCAGTACACGGGATCAACATAATCTAACCAAACATAACCTACGCTCGCTTCGTTCGTTAACTTCGTCTAATTAACGTTAAATATTCAAATTATATACAACTTTTAACTATATAAGAAAAGTAAAATACAGTAATTATTAACGGTAATTAAAATCATTGCAATAAATTCAGTAATTACTGTTTATGGTCGAGTTATTATTTAAATACTAGACTTCTACAGAAAAACGTTTAAGACTTGCAGTTCTATAGTGGAAAAAATCTAAACAGTTTTTAAATTGAAATTATTTTTTAACTTATACGAAAACATACTTTTTATTAAAATAACCCAATAACTCATAAATCTGGTATGACTTTAATACCTGGTTCGATACATGCTAAAATTCTATATATAATTTTTATTTTAATCGTTAATTACACGAGGTTGGCGAGCAAAGCGAGCGTAGGTTATGGTTAATTAGATTATGTTGATTCCGTGTAATGAAAAATCGTACGTATATACCATAACCTACGCTCGCTTCGTTCGTTAACTTCGTCTAATTAATGTTAAATACAACTTATTAATCATAAAAGTGTTATTTAGACTAAATACAATGTTAATTATTGTTATTTTACAATGATTAAAAATAAATATTTGTTTTTTTATTGTTATTTTTTTTTTTTTAAAGAAAGAAAAAACTGGTATTCGCTAACCGAAAAAGATCCGATTTGAATGCTAAACGGTGAATACTAGTGTACTTTGGTGGCTGGGGTTGAATTAACTACACATCTCAGGACGATCAGCCTGAATCGTACAAGAATAAACCTCATATAAATGTCATACTTATCATCCTCATCTCATTGCGGCATGAGGGGATTGCCTATTGTTCACAACAGACTGCAACGTATACTAGGAATAAAAACTGTCACTAAAATAAATGTTTCGTTCTGCTATGCATCTATGTTTGCTAATAACAGTAAAAATGATAAGGTTGTTAATTCAAATAATTAGAACATAATTTTCACCAATTGTTATTATTCTTTTAAGTGTATATATATATATTAAGTGTATTTATATATATATATATAAAATTATTATTTTTTAAATATTAAAGTTATGTGACAATTTTCATAGCATATTTTTCGGTATTTAATGTTATTTTCAAAAACATATTTCAACGGGAAAAAATTGAAGGCAAAGAAGTAATATTAAAAAAAAAATATTGTAATTAGATTGGTTCAAGACAAATAATAAACAGTTAAATTACAATTACGTTAAAATGTTTTCTAATTTACAAAAATGTTTAATAACTTACGTGTGAAGAAATTTTTTCTGCGAACAAAATAAATTATTTTTGTAGGGAATATCACACTGATAAAGTTCAAAGTAAAAATACTTAAACGAAAATAATTTGAAACGAATAATACACAATATCTATTTATTTTTTTTTACGATGAAAATTTTAGAAAATAATTATGAATATAGAGAATAATTAATTTGTGTAAGATAAAACATTATAAAAAATAATTTTTAACCACAAATAATCTTAGCCTTGAGAAATTAAAAATAAATTTAAAATAAGAAGAAGTAATGCGTTAAAATGCCAATAATGAATGTATTTTATTTATAATGAATGTATATATAAATTAAACAAGGAGAATTAAAATTGTTTTATTCCTGTATTTTCTTAGTTATGCATGTTCTTGTTATACGTTAAGTAAACGTATTTTTTGATTCAAATGAATATTTACTATCTGTTCCTTCGGAACAATGAATAGATATGTTGAATATCTATAATTAGTTTGAAGGAGAGAAAGCCTGACGCCAATTAACTTCTCTATATTCGTTTTATTCTGCCTGGCACTCGGTAACAACTGCCGATGGGTGTTAATAAAATTAATTTTTTGTAGTGTATGAAAAATACCTGACCTGGATTGAAACCAGAACTTCCGGATGAAAGGCAGAGACGCTACCACTCCTCCAGGGAGATCGGCGCTTAATATTTTAATCTCTATTTTCTATTCCTAATGTAAACGTTGCCGTCTCTTAAGCGTGAGAAAACAAGCTACCGTACAGCTCAATGAGATGAGGTTAATTTGTATGACATGTATACATAAAGTGTGCTCTTTAGGCTTACTACTCCAGCGATGTGTGCTTAATTCAATCCCAACCACCAAACTACACCGGTATTCTTTGTCTAGTGTTCAAATCCATATAAAAGTAACTTAAAGTGAATAACAGAACCTTCGACTTCTGATTTGCGACGACGATTATACCATGTAACAAACCCGGTGGGTACTTAACTGTAAGCGTAAAAAATCGCTCTGTTACAAGCATTTGTAAAAAATCATTTTGTGTTTACAGAATTCATAACTGTCTACCAATATAATTTTCGTTGTTTTATTGTAACAAAGTACTGCAAAAACTAATGTCGGACTTGAAATATTAAACCTTTTGCAGTTCAATAAATTTCGATTTAATTTTTTCTTATTTTATTAATGTAGGGTTAAGCTTACTAAAATAATAATATCAATTTCTTCTTTTTTTTGGAGAGAGGGTGATGGAAATACATTTACGCACGGCTTCTCTAGGGGTCTTGTCCAACCGCCAGCAACAGACTACCGACTAAAACCGACCCCCTTCTACCAGGATTCGATCCCGAACCGTTTAACACATTACTTTCAGGCCGAGTCCTCTTATCCTAGCCTGAGAAGGCTACTACTTAATTTTCACGACTATCCAGGTCACCCTTCTTGGTTCCGAGAATGCTGTCGACGAATCGGGTCACACTCTCCCAGCTGCTCAGGTCACGGAGCATCATCGCAGTTTGCTCAAGCTTAATATCATTTGGATAAAAGTTTTTGGGATACTCATCGGCTGTAATGTACTAGTTAATATTCGAGCTTGTTATTGTTTAGGTTTTTTTTTTAAGTTAATAGTTTCAGAATAGCTTTTTGAACATACAATTCCCCAACTAAATGTTTTCCAGTATTAGGAATCAGCATTCATAAGTATATGCTGTATTCAGTAATTCATTGACCAATGTGGTACAACCACATTATTTCCATCAAAACCCCTTTCGGCAAAGAAGATGCTCTCTAGCATTAATTATATGTTATGATGTTATGTATTATGTATACACTAGATAGTTCAGCCTACCTGAAATATCATGTGCCTGATTAGTTTCTGCTGGCTGGCTGATTGCGAAGTCTGATACAGAGCTTATCAGATGACATGCAGTAAAGTGTTATTTCTCCTAAGAACTAGTTGAATGTAATTTTTTTAACTGCACTTTATTTTTAATCATTATTCACATTTATTTTCAAGATGTTAAAAATTATTTTTTTTTGTTTATTTTACATTTAATTAACAGGTCATTCTGTTAATGACTGACTACCAGGTGTGTTCATAAAATAGCTTCCAAAAATATCATTAAAAATTCATGTAGAATAATATTATAATGAAAGATATAAAAAAAAAATTGAGTTCTTACTTGAAATAAATAGAAATATATTTTTATAAATAAAGAGCTGTATGCAATTCTATGAAAAATTAAGATTTTTATTGTTTTGCTTTAACCAGTATTCAACCAAATTTTGTTGCCTTGATTTGGTCATGAACTACCAGCTTTTAACTTGCAAAAAACAACTTTTCAATAATTAATAGTAACTCATCTCATTGATTTTATTACATTACAGTTAGATTACAGTCAGGTAATGAAAGTTTTAATTTTTTCATTCAGAGCACTGTTTATGAAAAATTTACCAAGTAGATTTCCGTTTAAATCCTTCAATACCTCTTCTTTCTACTAACCTGAAAATTTATTCTTAGCTGACCCAGATTTTATATTTCTCATCTCTTGAGATTGACGTTATTTTACATTCATAGTTAACTTTAATCTTATTTTAATTATTAACTTCATATGTAGTTGTTACTTTCTGATCATACAAGAAACCAAACTAGTATATACGTTAACTAGAAAATTTACCTTCAAATTTGTTAGCATCAAATTCTACCTTATTTTTCTTTATTCACAATGATACCAAACATTTTTCATAATCTAATAGAGAAATTTTGAAAAAAAAGGAGAGTAATTTTGACATGCTTTCTATGAAGTAAATGTGAAAATCACCTTCTTGGCAACAATGTTTACAATATTTTAGCAGATATTTTGCCTCATTCCTTGTAAGTTCGGTAATAGTGAAATGAATGATTTGATTGCCAAAACCAAGCAAAGAACTTGAAATTTTTTGAACATCAATTCAATCCCAATGTTAACACTAAGGACACTCCCTCTTATATTTTATTCACTTTTTTTTATTAAAGAATGCATAGATATGGATACTGATGACTTAAGTTAATGTCAAATGTATTTGTCACTCCATGATGCATTTATAAAACTAGTTTAAACAGAAAAATTAGTTGTTTTTTATGATACTGCCAAGTCACAAATTGGTATATTTCTCAATGGTGCTTTGCTTTTTGGGCTTACTAAAGCAAAAATTCAATTTTATTATTATTAAATTTAGAACTTACACTATGTTACTGCATTAGTTGTCAGTAAACAATATTGACTAATCTATTTAAATCTTAAGATTGTAACTTATAAAGAATTCTTTTGCAAGATTTTCCACATCAAGAATCAGAAAATTTATGTTTTAAGAACTTATGGAACATCATTATTTAAACCACTTTTAGCAAATGCCAATTAGAATAAAATTCCAGTTGCTTCTAATAGTATCAAATAATTCTATGACCCAATAAATAAGAATGATTATATTCCAGTGAATAAAAATAAGAATCTTTGAAATTTAACATTATATGGAACAATATCTCCAATAAATGGGTAAAACAATTCAATCAAAAACACAATTTTTTAAAAGTTTTATTAAAGAATGTGTTTTCTGTAAATGCAGGCACTTATAAGGATTAACTGACTCAGTAATATTTATTTTTTATAATACTTCCTGCAACAATTGTGACAGTCTAAAATAATCAACTGGGATAAATCACTGTATTTTCAGGAGTGTTAATTATACAACCAATTAGATTTACTTTTTAATTTAAATGTAAACAGTTCTGTAAAACTGAACAGCAGTAAGAATATGAATCCAGTTTAAATTCATGGTTACAGATGCATCTGTTAAAGCCTACACGTACTGGATTTTTCAAATTTATTTATAGGAATTGTAAATTGTCTTACAACCTTTGCATTTCTCTAAATTAAGAGTAGCACCATTCTGTCTCCACTGTAGGATTGCATTGAATTTATGGACAATTCTCTAAATATAAAGTATTTCCTGCTATCAGAATTTATGAAATTAAATGAATCGTTATGAATGCTAAATAGCATTATATCAATTCGCAAGATGAATATCTTGTGGGAACGGGAATTATCACATATTCTATCATGTGGTTGGCTATTTAATTAACTACTTTAGATTAATCTGTGGTAATGAGGCCCACATTGATTTTTAACAACTTTCTTCATGGTGGTCAACTTCATTTACAGTTAGTCTAATCCTTGTGGAATGTAATGTAGAAGAACAAAAAAAAAATATTTTGCCAATTGATCATGATCAATTCACTTTTTGTCACCTGATAAGATTACATGATACTACATTTATTTTTTTTACCAATCTTTCAGCAAATAAAGCAAATAAGGGTTACAGTAAATAAAGCAATCTCACAGCAAATAAGTATTTCATTACAGATATTGGGGCTCTACAAAATGTCTTATCTCAAAATGAAATGATGTTTCATTCCAGTTTTTGTTAATATAGATCTAATTCATGCATGAGATAAACTCTTCCTTCAACATTTTAACTTGCTATTTGTCACAATTAAATTATCAGAAAAATTGAGTATTGAAATTGGCACTTCATTGTTTTAATGCAGTTAACATTTCACTCTCTTTTACACTGATTCTGGATATTCTGGTTACTTAATGGCAATCTGGATATTCATTCCATCAATTTTTAATGCCTAAAAAAAGGCTTTTGCTTCAATTCAGTCAATTGCCATCTTCTGCAGCCATGCCATTTTAACCCTTTTGTCAGTATGCAGGTAATTATGATAGACCAAATCAGTCTCGGTCAGCAGAAATTCAAAGAGCTTCCAAATCTCTTCATATTTTTGTCTACCAAATCCAATCTCTTGGAATTTGTGTTTTACATCAGAATTTTTCATTCTAGTTTTATCATGTTTTATTTTTCTTAGAGGTGTTCCTAATCATATCTTCTCTAACAGTGGTACTAATTTTCAGTATGTAAGAAATATCTTTCATAAATTATTCAGTGTGTCATTTCAAAAACTTAAAGTATAATATTCAATATTTTTCAACTTCTTGAGACATTAAGAGCTCTTTTATTCCAAATTTTTTATCCCATTTTGGAAGCTTGCAGGAGAGTAATATTAAAAGCACCAAATTTAAACTTCATCATACAGAAGGCTAAATACTATTCCTAATATTGAAGAATTCTAAATCATACTTGGATAGAATTGTGTTTAAATTCTCCTCCACTGTTTGCAATTTCATCATATTCTAATGCTCAATAACATATCTCACTCACACTTGGTAATATTTTCTGATCGATTTTTCCATTTATATCAATTACCAACACTGATTTTACTGATATTTCTCAAAATCATCTGGGTAATTACTAAAAAAATTTATTCAGTCAACTTAATTTCTAGAAATTTAACTAGTTGTCAACTAGTTTTTTCCATGAAGACCATTACTCTTCCATTGCATTGAAAAGTTGGAGTTATCATATTAATTTGTTGATGGTAACATATGTGTCATTAAAGAGTTGTAGCTTTTTTAATTTTTAATGGTATTTTTCGTAAACCAATACATAAATTTTATTTATTGCTATTATATACCTTATTATCTGGATGATATTGTAATGGGTTTAAGGATTGCAATGCTGCCAAAAGATCTAGTAATAGTTAAGGTGTACATGCTAATGTCAGAGTATAATGTTGAAGATATTGCAAAGATTGAGGAGTTATTAGAAAGTGAAAAGGATTGTTATAAAATAATTATGGGGCACTGGAACATAGTGGTAGGAGAAGACAACGATGGAAAGACAGGGAGAAGACAAAGGGAAAGGTGGGTAAAAGAAGAAGTAAAGACATAGAAGATTTAAAAAAGATCTTTATTTCCTATGTGAAAAACGCTTCCACATTGTCATCACCCAAACATGATATATTTCTTGTATAAAACAGAGATATATCACAGTACATATCTCAAAGCAATGCAATAATCAACCGCTTTTCGGCAACTGATATGAACAGCTGAAACTCAGTACAGTAATTTAAATAACTGAATATAAGCAGATGGCCCTAAGAAATTGTAAAACTAAAGATAGAAACATTTCATTGTTCCCTAAAATGGCTTATATTTTAGGCCCTAGGTTCAACTTACGACGCAATGTTACATAACAGATACAATCCACAAGGATGTGGTGCACTGTCAGTCAGCAGTCGCAATGTGCACAAACTGGTGTTTCTATTTGAGTCATCAGATATTCAGGAGTGAGCCTAGTGTGCCCTATTCGCAAATGGCAGATAATAATCTTCTCCTCTCGACGATTATTTCTGCATGAGGAGCTCCCAATGAAAAAGTGTTCTTTCATTGGGTGAAGTTTATTGTTCATGGTAGCATTCCAATCACTTTGTAACTCATCATGAAGCACATGCTTCAGGAAACAGCAAGGTCACTAGGAGTGATGCAATTGGTGAAAGGAGGCTGGAAACAAGCCTCCTTTCAGACATAACAAGTTCTGGCTATGAAAGATTTATGACTGATGTGAGCGGCAGGAGTATCAATATAGTTCTGCTTATTTATTTAGAGAATAATGAAGAAATCAAGAGGATATTCAATGTGAGCAAAAGAAAAAGTTATAATGAGTTAACAATAAGGTCAATAATTAATGATAAAAAACTATTAAGGTTAAAAATGGGTCTGAACGAGTATAATCCTGATCTAGTAATAGGATTTATTTATGATCTGAGTGAAAGCTATCATTTGTACTACTGGTCTTCCAAATAATCATGTATTTAAATCTGAATTATCACATTCATTGTTTGGGTTACAGATCAGTGATCTAACAACAAATATACTAATGAATACTACACGATTTTGTCAGATTATTTTAGTATTCAACAGAGATTTATAATAGTTTTATTAAAACTATTCCAAATAAGTATGAAAAAATAAAGATGTTCACATCAATGCATCATTTAAAATTTGAAATAGGTATTATTGAGTTTGAATTCAAACACAGTTTGAATTGCAATTTAATGATTTTCAAGAAAAATATTCAACTTAAAGTCAAACCCAAATGGGAGTTTAAACGAGTTAAATGTTAAAACAACAGCTCCAAAACCAATGCTTTATTTTGAAAAAAATAACAAACTATTAGATGAAAAATTTATGAAGTTAAAACAAAGTAGTTGTTAATAATACCAATAAAAATATACAAGAAAACAAATTTAAATTTATAAACAATATTTGTCCATTTATTAAGCAGGTAGATTTAATACCTTTTCAGAAATTGAGAATAATAAAGATTATGGTTTTAGAACTGGTAATAATGTACTTGTACATCAACTTGATTAAAGAAAACCCAAAATTATTTAGATCTAAAAGAAAATGGTCATTTTAATAAAAATTATATTATTTCAAATACCAGTAAAAATATATATCCAAATACATCATTAGTTATCAGAGATGAGAACTGGCCACCTAGATTGACAATCATATTTAATTAATAACAAAAAATTTATTCTGTAATTTATAATTAAAAAAAAACTTGTGAAATCAATTATACAGAATATCATTGGTAGAATTATAATGGTACCTTTGATAATAATAGCAATGATAAAGATAAGTTAAATTACAAAAATAATATAGTAGAAACATCAGGTTGGAATTATATATTAATCATTTACACTACATTTTTAATGTTAATAGTCAAATAGATTCATCAAAAGCATAAGAAAGATGAATAAACAAACCATTATCAATAAACAAACTGGAATCATTAATAAAATTATCAGCTCTATATTTTAATTGGTTTAAAAACCAAAGACTGAGTAAGTACATCAATCAATTTACACTGTTTGAACCAGATGTTATAGAATTAATTACTGAACATGCCCAGTTGCAGTTTGATGAACATAAAGACTTTCTTAATGATACATCACTTGCTGTTACTGGCAACTATGATACATTAAAAGTCATCCTATTGCAATAAATATCGTTAAAGCATTTCTTAGTATAATTGTAACATTTATTACAAGACAAACAGCTCCGGAGGGCGAAGCAGAAGTCGGCATTAGGGTGGGTAAGATACCATTCCCTGGTGTACAGGTTGTGGATCCCATAGATAAAGACCAAGTGGTTTCTTGAATGGCACTGAGAAAGGCAACAGAGATTGACCAACTTGATCCAGATATTTTCTATCATCTGCTGCCTGTCATAAGAGAGCCGTTTGGCAGGCTCTTCTCGGGCAACCTAAGCTGTGGTTGCTTTCCAACTTGTTGGAAGGTGGCTTTGGTGAGGGTGCTCTAAAAATCAGGAAAGGATGCAACTGAGGTCAGCAGTTATCGACCCATCAGCTCCTTGCCAGTAATTGGCAAGTTGCTTGAAAGGCTGGTTGTGGAATGGCTCTGGGAAAATATCGATATCAACTCACTTCTAGATCAAGGAAAGTATGGCTTCATGAAAATGGTTGGCACAGAGGATTGCATTTTAAATGCTCTTGTTGAGGTGGAAAGCGCCCGCCGACTGTAAATATGTTCTGGCAATTTTTATAGACATAGAGGCAGCACTTCCTTCCTTGTGTTGGAGTTCTGTCATTTATGAGTTGGAACGCCGAAATGTTCGCGTAGCCCTGCAGGCCGTGGTACGTGACTATTTGTTTAACTGTACGGTTCCGTTTAAGGATGCGCACCTAGTTATGGAAAAGTCCGTTACCAGGGGAAGTCCGCAGGGCTCTGTTCTTGGTCCCTTGGTGTTGAACCTGGTATTCGACGAATTTTTGGTACGACATTCCCGAAAGGGATCACGGCCCAGACTATCTCCTGTTAGTTCGTGGTACTCACGACCGCAGATAGAAGACGGAGTGCAGGCGGCTTTGACAACCGCAGAGGGCTGGATGGATATTCAAAATTTACAGATTTATATGTCAAAGACGAAGTTTATACTTCTCAAAGGTGCAGACAAATTATCATACAGTCGTAACCCCCGTATTAAGTATAAAGGCTGTGTGATCAGCCGAGTTCGAGTTCATAAGTACCTAGGTGTTTTGTTTGATGAGAAGTTGGTGTTTAGCAGCTACATCAGCCAAGTAGTGGGGGACGCCATCTCTTATATGCACAAGCTTTGAAGGATTGCTCGAAAGGATTTCGGGCTGTCGGGTCGTCATTTGTACATGGTATACCGAGGTGTCTTCAAAAGTATGACCTCTTAAGCAGCGTCCATTTGGGCGCATAGGTTGGAAAGAAATCAAACACTTATTGAAAATTTAAGGAGTGCCCAGCACAGAGCCTTAATTGTATATAGTGGTGTTTTTAAAATAATCTCCTACGAGGCTACCACTGTATTGGCAATGGCTCTCCCAATCGATTTAGTGGTGAAAATTTGGGCGGCCATGTAGAAATTGGAAAGAGGCAAGGAGGTCGAGGTATTTGGGATGCGGTTTCGAGCCGGGCCTGTACCGGAGCGGAACGGCGATCACAAGGCACCGGTTCTAAATTTCAAACAGCTTCCCATCTCCCGCTTGCGAAGGAGGCTTTACAGCCTCGCGATGGAAGCATGGTAGCAAGAATGACCCACCCCGACTAAGGGAAGGTCCTTGTATAGATTTATACTGGATCTGGGGGGGATGGTATACCTCTCCTTCATTTTTAAGGGCAACGGGAGCCCAAATCCTCTCCAACTACGTAAATTTAAAGCAATATTTGTTCGGTTCCGCCTGATGAGCTGTGCATCTGAGGGGAGGACCAGTCGAATGAACACATGATGTTTGAGTGCCAACTGAAGGGGGGGGGGAGGCAGAACTCAGGCCATCCTGGAACAGAGGTCAAGGGGAAAATTGTTCACCAGAAGTGGCGAGTCAACGTGGCGAGAGCTGCATTGTCAGACCGTGTGGAAGTTTCTTGATGTGGTTGATTTGTTCAACTGACATCAGTAGTTTGCTTAAGGGAAAAGACTCCTACTGCACTGCTGTAGGAGAGATAAGGATGGCTGCCAGCCAGATAAAGGCTCGAAGTGTTTTAATAATGGACAGGAACTTGCTGGCATTCAGCAGCTTAGGCTTGGCAGCGAATTGCTCTCTTTGACAAGATAAATTTAGTTATTGGTAGTCATATATATTTTAGTAGTTGACAGGGGGCGCCGACCCATTTTAGTGTTATATGACAAGTGGGCGATAGAACACGCAAGCGAGTGGTTATAGTACCACGCTATTGGTATTGGTATTCTGCTCATGCTTTAAGGTTAACTCTAAGAGCTAGTTAGGAAACTAGTTGCTAAACTGTTTCGAGGCTTTGTAGCCATTTGTGGCATAGACATTCGGTCTTTGCTTTAGGGCAACCGAATGGGATGATGGTGGAAGAAATTCCAGGAAAACCAATTACAAGACAGAATGGTTTTGTAATAATTCAGGCTTATTAGAAATATTCAAGAAAGCTTACACCAGTTGTTTGTTTGTTCATTAACATATCATTGACATCTGTAAATAACATAAAAAAAGAATAATTTTTTCAAATATCATTACACTTCAGTTCACTCATTGGTGGCCTACCTGATTGTCAATTCTTTTGGTGCTTCTAAAACTTATAAATCAGATGAATACAAAAACAAGTATGATGGTGATCTTGTTAAAGATTCATTGATGTAATAACAGGACATCAAATAACTGTAGACTCTAGATTAGTGTTAATGATTGATGGTAAAAAATTAAATTGCCAAAAATGATCAAAGAATCTTTAATTGTATATAGTGATAGCAACAGTTTTATAATAAAACTATTATAACCTGTTACTATAAATATTATTATTCAGGGCATACCTTATTTCATTATAAGAAAAGAGTATGTATGTTTGAAAACGTACATTTGATGTACGTGAAAATGCCCTAAATGTCCTTCCAAATGTAGTTGCAATATCAACAAAGTTTTCGCCACTTTGCAGTCCAATCGGCTGCAATGATTATACCGATCCATAGATGGTTCAAACCTTTTTTCATACAACAGATGATGGTGTATGAGAAATTGATTCGACATAATTCATCCAAGAATTTTATTTAGCAAACCTAAACACTTCTCGGTAAAAACCCCTCTTGTTGCAGAAGGCGCAGAGCAATTCAGTCATCGGTCTTCAATTAAAATTACATAATTTAAATTACGCACTGATCCCTTAGTGCGTGCCTGCAGTCCTCATCTCACCAAGAAACAGCAGGCAACGTTAGGGTTCCCAGATGTTAAAGTGATGAATTCATTGGCGCTATCGAGAATCTGTTGTGTAAACTTGTAAGTTGGTGGATCTCGCTACCGCTTTTGTCATACTGGCCAAAGCATTCCTTATACCCAATCCAGTTCACTTTCTGAACCATCCATCTGCATAGCTGATTCTGAGGCAAATCATTACGATTGAGATTACAACCGGTCTACGATCGCTTCCAAAGAAGTTTTTGGAAACCCATCAAGTCAGACATGGGATAAAGGTTGCTGAACGTAGGGACAACTCGATGCACGAAGATTTACCAGCTGAAGGTGATACAAATATGTATTATCCATCGTTCAATAAGCAGAAATCTAAGTTCTGCCTCAGTTGATCAACTATATTGACATAACATGATGGTGAGCCCCAAGAATGGTAATAGGCGTTGAAATCGCCAATTATTAGGTTTTTTAATGGGAATTTATTAAAACAAACTGGATAGATCATTCTCATTGATATCAGTCAGAATTTGGAGGAATATATAAGTAGCAGATATTCATTTGGAATGGCGCCATTACCTTCACTGCGATTGCAGGGATGGTTTTCGCTAGCAGAATACGGGCAGCTATTACGATTCTTTAGCAAAAAAGCGACACCTCACCTCCTCTGACCTCATTTTAATAGTCGCATCTTTTGCAGATATATCCACAAAAGGACACGTTATCCTGGGAACGGAAATGAGTCTCCTGAAGACACAGTACTGAAGGATTTTCTTCCTTTATTAGGATTTCTATATCCTCACAGCAAGAACACAAATGTTCCACTGAATAATTTTTGTAGCCATAAAAAAAACCTTTTCCTGTTAATTATATAAAAACTCTTGCAAACTATCAAATATCATCTGGTTTTTTTTTTTTTTAATATTCATAACGTTTAGAAAGTGCTTCGCTTCTTCGGGCACTTCATCGGCCTCCATATCCTATGAGTGTCCTTGAGGTGGTGGTGAGGAAAAGGTTAGAATTAGCGAAGATGTTGCTAATCAACACTGTTCTCCCTTCTCATAATCCTCTGCACTGACATACTAACTGTGGTGACAACTCATGTGTTATTTCAGATAACTCCACATCAGCCAAGTCATGGCAAAAGATAACCTCCTTGCTGTGAGGCTATGGGGCTCTACAACCTCTCCACTTTTCCCTATATATTTCAGTGCTAGCAATTTTCAGCATTGTTCCTCATTATATACTTTAATAGGTAGGGCACCACTGCTGAGTTTTTTAACTGATTTCAGACCTCTACAAGCTGTTACAAAATACCTATTTACCAGGAAGGGAGAAACTTTACAAAAATATTTGCCTTCCTTGCTGTATCTTATTTTAAGAAACCTTACAGAGGAAAATTTCACCTCCTTAGTAACATTCTTTATCTTCTCAGTGCTGGATTCATATTCAGCTGACGTCAGTCAAAGTCTTTTTAAACTCCTTAGTTTTTTGTTGGGTTTTCAAGTGGACAACAATCATTGTAGGATTTGAAATTGAGACTGACATACAAATCCCATGAGTAATACTGAAGCTAGAGATAAATACAACTGGGTCCCCCCACGTGCCCAAAAGGACATTGTTCAAGACTCAGTTCGTACAGCCATCCACTCATCAGCATAATAATTTCCACCTTGGGTTACAGTTGCGTTTCACAAGGTATCGCAACACCACCAAGTATATATGTAAAAAGAAATAGTGTAGGATGTTGTTGTGTATTTGAGTAAGGTTTTATGTTGCAATTTGGGTAGTGTTCTTGGTGTAGTGTATGTGCATAGTGTAAAGTGTTGTGCAGCTCATTGTGTAGTGGGAAAAAAAGCTGCATAGGCTAGGCTCGTTAGGATACCAACCCCCAAAGTCTTAAAGAATAAGACTCCCTGTCAGGGACTTATAAAAGAAAAAGGAGTATGACATGTTCCAAAGAAAGGTTAAGAACACCACATGGAATAGAAATATCATCTTCTAAAATGAGAGAAATTGAGAAGAAAGATGGTAAAAGCATTTATAAAGAAGGAGAGATGAAGTAACAATGATAAGAGTATATGGAGGATATGTATGTAAAGAGAATGAAACAGGAAGCTGAGGTGGAAGAAGAAGTTATGGAAGAGGAGAAAGGCCCACCAACTTTGAGATCTGAAATTATACAAGTTATAAAAGAAATGAAGACCAAAAAAGCAACATATGTAGATGAACTTTCAACAGAACTCTTTAAATGTTTAGAAGGTGAAGGAATAGATGAAATACTCTCAATGTGCAATACAAATTATGATACTGGAGTATGGCCAGAAGATTTTGTTAAAACGATAATGATATGGGTGTCTAAAAAGGTTGGAACAAAAGAATGTGAAGAACATAGAATTATTAACTTAATATCACATGCTGCAAAAATAATGCTGATAGTTGTGAATAGAAGGTTGATTACAAAAATGAGAGAAAATTTTGGGAAGAACAGTTTGGATTCAAAAAAGGAAAAGGAACAAGAAAAGCTGTAGAAGTGATCAGAATAATAGGAGAGAGATGTTTTAAATATGAGATGATGTATGTGGCTAAGTCTGTCTCTTCTTTTAACTATATTTTTTCAAATGCTTCTTACTTCATCTATTTGCCGCAATACCTCTTCATTTGTCACTTTATCCACCCATCTGATTTTTAACATTCTCCTATAGCACCACATTTCAAAAGCTTCTAATCTTTTCTTCTCAGATACTCAGATCGTCCAAGTTTCACTTCCATATAAAGCGACACTCCAAACATACACTTTCAAAAATCTTTTCCTGACATTTAAATTAATTTTTGATGTAAACAAATTATATTTCTTACTGAAGGCTCGTTTAGCTTGTGCTATTCAGCATTTTATATCGCTCCTGCCTCGTCCATCTTTAGTAATTCTACTTCCCAAATAACAAAATTCTTCCTACCTCCATAATCTTTTCTCCTGCTATTTTCACATTCAGTGGTCCATCTTTGTTATTTCTACTACATTTCATTACTTTTGTTTTGTTCTTGTTTATTTTCATGCGATAGTTCTTGCGTAGGACTTCATCTATGCTGTTCATTGTTTCTTCTAAATCCTTTTTACTCTTGGCTAGAATTACTATATCATCAGCAAATCGTAGCATCTTTATCTTTTCACCTTGTACTGTTACTCCGAATCTAAATTGTTTTTTAACATCATTAACTGCTAGTTCCATGTAAAGATTAAAAAGTAACGGAGATAGGGAACATCCTTGTCGGACTCCCTTTCTTATTACAGCTTCTTTCTTATGTTCTTCAATTGTTACTGTTGCTGTTTGGTTCCTGTTCATGTTAGCAATTGTTCTTCTATCTCTGTATTTGAACGCTAATTTTTTTTAAATGCTGAACATTTTATTCCAGTCTACGTTATCGAATGCCTTTTCTAGGTCTATAAACGCCAAGTGTTGGTTTGTTTTTCTTTAATCTTCCTTCTACTATTAATCTGAGGCCTAAAATTGCTTCCCTTGTCCCTATACTTTTCCTGAAACCAAATTGGTCTTCTCCTAACACTTCTTCCACTCTCCTCTCAATTCTTCTGTATAGAATTCTAGTTAAGATTTTTGATGCATGACTAGTTAAACTAATTGTTCTGCATTCTTCACATTTATCTGCCCCTGCTTTCTTTGGTATCATGACTATAACACTTTTTTTGAAGTCTGACGGAAATTCCCCTTTTTCATAAATATTACACACCAGTTTGTATAATCTATCAATCGCTTCCTCACCTGCACTGCGCAGTAATTCTACAGGTATTCCGTCTATTCCAGGAGCCTTTCTGCCATTTAAATCTTTTAATGCTCTCTTAAATTCAGATCTCAGTATTGTTTCTCCCATTTCATCCTCCTCAACTTCCTCTTCTTCCTCTATAACACCATTTTCTAATTCATTTCCTCCGTATAACTCTTCAATATATTCCACCCATCTATCGACTTTACCTTTCGTATTATATATTGGTGTCGACTCGTAGAAGGTTATTTTTTAATTTTCTGGTGACCCCTTCCTTAGTAGTCCCCACCCGGAGATCCGAACGGGGGACTAGTTTACCTCCGGAATATTTTACCAAGGAAGGCATCATTGCTATATGAAAATGCAGAGAGCCACATTTTCTTGGAAAAAAAAGCAGCTGTAGTTTTACTCACTGTACTTTACCTCACTTTCCTTGATATATCAAGCATGGAGTTCATGCTGGCTCTTGGAGAGCCTTTAATAAACCTATTGGGTCGCTTAAAAAAAATAACAAATAAATATTTAAAAGATGTACATTGAGAACTTAGTTTAGAACCTAAATAATAATCACTGACATTTGCTACAGTTGTTTGGAATTGATGTCAGCATTCCTGTACTGATTAAAATACATTTAAATAAGAACAATCTGCAGTATTCCTCAAAAGAGGTTAGAGGTAATAGCAATTTTTTTTAATATCTTTTGGTATTTCAAATTATGAAACCTTAATTTCACCAACTACATCCTTTTATGTTAAAAATCCATTTTTCAACAATCTTTTTCTTTTTAATAGATGGTTCACATCTTTACTCCTATTTAACAATTTCATCAGTATATTAAATTACAGCACTAGCACTGAAAAATTTTGCGATAACATCTCTGGGAAAAGATTTACAGAAAATTATTATAAATTAAACGTATGTATTATTACTTACTTAGTCGTAAATATTTGCTTCTATTCTAGATAAAGATACCCTAGTTTCCTAGAGACTAGACTTAAGGTAGGATGGATGGGTGCTTACTGCCTGAAAGACTTGAAGCACAACTTTGATAAGATTGGCTTTTCATTTAGCTCTCCCCCTCTATAAGTAGTTCATTCCTTTCTCCCTAACCACTTTTTCTGTTTATTCTTTTTACCAGTTGTGTTCTAGATGGGTTTTAGCTTTTGTCATCTGATCAATGTTAAGATTACAGGATCTCTAGAACCACTGCATAAAAATGCAGTGATTAATTCATTTAGATTAATATAACAAATTTAATATTTGTGTAGTTTGGTCAGTGGTGCTGAGTCAGTGATTTTTCAGAAATCAGTGAACTTCTCCAGAAGTTCTTTATTCTATCTGATTGCAAAACAAAAAGCTTAACCTGGGGCTTATGTGATTATTGGTTAATATTAAGGCTTCTAATTCATCCTAATATATATAAATTATGTTACAGTAAAATCTTGGCGCATTGCATTCCATAGGCCATGTTTGTGGAATGCAACGCAGTTGCACTCTTTGTTAATCGTAATAATAATTAATCAGTCCTGTACTTGATTCGTTACAATGAACATGTAACTTAAAAAGTTCTAATACAGTACTCGTTTGTTATAAATCGTTCTATTTGTTAAGCATGTATGCATTAATATTATAATATTGCAGTGCATATATAATATATTAATATTCTATAATTAATACTTTGAATGTTCATCAGAAGTATATTGTATAATATTCTGTGTTTTTATAAAAAATGTTATTTTTTTAAAAACACATCATTGTTGTGTTTTATCATAATTATTTATATTAAATAAAAAACATGGTGATAGTTATAGTTTAAGATAAATAGCAACTTGTAAAATAAGAAAATATTGCTATATTATCATAATTATAACCATATTCATAAAATATAAATAAATTACTAGCTTTATATTTTATTACAGGTGAAGTCCAGGCTAGATTACTTGTGATATGACCACAGATTTTATACAAATTAAGAAAGCAGTTGGTTATACTTTACTATTTTAATTCTTCTCTGTCAGATTTTGGAATCATAAGAGGTGAAGAGACCAACTGGAAAAAATTTATTCTTATTCATATCTTTAAAACATTTCAAATAAATTTTTAACGAATTACAACCCTTTAATTCCAAAATTCCTCTTCTTGCAATGTTTAATTCTGTATTATCAGAACAGGATGGATCCCTCCAGATGAGAAAAAAGAACGACAAGAATAATGACATATAAAATTATGCTTAATATAAACGGAGTTTTCTGTATTGCTGTGAGCAAATTACTTTACAGGGGTGATGACATAAATGAATGAAGATTTATCAATGTTTTAAGGATAGATTTATGACCATGGTGAAGTAGTATTAAAAATATTATTTCTAACTATTTTCTAATGATGGTATAATAAAAATAATCAAAAGGTCTTATATTTTAATAAGCAAATATTATATTTCTTCTATAATTGGCACATGAATAGTTTACAAGTAGAAAATTAGCACAAATTCTTAGTAGCTAAATGAGCATTACATAGTATACATTACAACCTTAGGCCATTAATATTATAAACTTTACATCAACACAGAATGTCATTTTATTGAAACATTAATTAAATAATACAATGTAATAATCTTAAGAAACATTGTTGAAACTAAAACTGCAAGTATTGATATTTTAAACTTAAATTATTACATTGTTCAAGAATAATTTTAACAAATAGGAAAATAGCAATTTCTCCTTACATTAGTGAAGAGAGAATTTATCACTATGAAATCTGTTTGATAATAAAAATGTAACTAACTTTCCCAATTTTTCATTGTTTTAAATTCCAAATTCTTTAGGCTAATAAAAATTGTATTTTTTCTTCTGCAACTTGCAATAGCCCTTTTGATACAGTTTTAAAAATTTAGTTAATATTTCCATTCAATGTTTATGTGGTGAAAAGGATCCATGTAAAGGTTTTGAAATATTTTTAACTTATTTTACTGCAGTTTTTCCTTATAATATCAACACTTTTTTTCTAGTATATTATGTATAACAATAACAATGTAATGCAACTAAAATAAAATATTTAACTAAATTTAAATCTCAATATTCTCTTTACAGAAATATAAATCTTTTTTGAAGATAAAAATAATATACATTCAAACAACTGTTTTATTTTATAATGTGATAAGTGACAATTTTTAAATATTTTCATAAATCCAGTGAAAGATTAATTTTGGAAACCCTCAGAACAGAAAGACAACCATTTAAATTAATTTTATTTTATTCAAGTTCAAGATACTGTCTTCTAACAGAATAGTTTTTAAGTTATCTATAAAATAAATTTTGCTAAGCTTATGCTACAGAAAATAAAAACAAATTATTTAACATTATTGTCATTAGTCAAGTATACGGTTTTATTTTACCCTTAATTATGCCTTATATCCTGATTTACAACAGCTGAAATGAGAAAATTACTTCAGTTTTGCAATAACATTCAAGCAATATGTAACATTTCATTTATTTGACTGTAGTATACAAACTTGTAACTTTAATTTGCATTTCAAGGACTTCCTTTAAAGGGATCTCAGATGTAGAGAGTATTACAATGTGGACCTTCAGGTAATTGAGCTGGTTGCAGTCGCGTTTGAAGCTATTCACAATCTATGTACTGTGCCAGTATGAGACAACTATATTATATAAAAAATAGAACATATCTACTTGATGTCTCATATTTTTTTATGGTATTGTGGTGATAAAGTCTTATTAACTTTTTCAACCTATCAAATAAAAGGAGAGTTACGTACCAATACGTATTAAGTATTTTATTCATTTCCTATACAGGCTGTTTAATTTATTATTACTTTATTGATCTTCATTCCTGAAAGAGGGCAGCAGCTCTTTCAGTAGTTGTTAGGGGCGTGAGTCAGGACGACTTAAACGGCCGTATCAACATCACTCAGTCCTCTGAGTACTGCGCAGCTGAAAGCAATGGAAAACTACAGCTGCTTTTTTTCCAAGAAAATGTGGCTCTGCATTTTCACATATACAATAATGGAGGCGCCTTCCTTGGTAAAATATTCCGGAGGTAAAATAGTCCCCCGTTCGGATCTCCGGGTGGGGACTACTAAGGAAGGGGTCACCAGAAAATTAAAAAATAACATTCTACGAGTCGGAGCGTGGAATGTTAGAAGCTTAAAAAAGGTTGGTAGGCTAGAGAATTTAAAAAGGGAAATGGATAGGGTAAACGTTGATATAGTAGGAATTAGTGAGGTTCGGTGGGAAGAGGAAGGCGACTTTTGGTCGGGTGACTTTAGAGTAATTAACTCAGCGTCAAATAATGGGCAGGCAGGAGTAGGTTTCGTGATGAACAAGAAAATAGGGAGGAGAGTGGAGTATTTCAAGACGCGTAGCGATAGAGTCATTGTAATAAGGATAAATTCAAAACCTAAACCGACAACGATTGTTAACGTCTATATGCCTACAAGCGCCCATGATGATGATGAGGTAGAATGTGTATACGAAGAGATTGATGAAGCAATTAAACACGTAAAAGGAGATGAAAATTTAATAATAGTTGGAGATTGGAATGCAAGCATTGGAAAAGGCAAGGAAGGGAATATAGTGGGTGAATACGGGCTGGGCAAAAGGAATGAAAGAGGGGACCGACTTATAGAGTTTTGCACGAAGTATAATTTAGTAATTGCCAACACCCAATTTAAAAATCATAATAGAAGAATATACACTTGGAAAAAGCCAGGCGATACTGCAAGGTATCAGATAGATTATATCATGGTTAAGCAAAGATTTAGAAATCAACTCGTTGACTGCAAAACTTACCCTGGAGCAGACATTGATAGCGACCATAATTTGGTGATAATGAAATGTAGATTGGGGTTTAAAAACCTGAAGAAAAGGTGTCAGATGAATCGGTGGAATTTAGAGAAGCTTGAGGAAGAGGAGGTAAAGAAGATTTTTGAGGAGGACATCGCTAGAGGTCTGAGTAAAAAAGATAAGATAGAAAATGTAGAAGAAGAATGGGAGAATGTTAAAAAGGAAATTCTTAAATCAGCAGAAGCGAACTTAGGCGGAATAAAGAGAACTGGTAGAAAACCTTGGGTTTCAGACGATATATTGCAGCTGATGGATGAACGTAGAAAATATAAGAATGCTAGTGATGAAGAAAGTAAAAGGAACTATCGGCAATTAAGAAATGCTATAAACAGGAAGTGCAAACTGGCGAAAGAAGAGTGGATTAAAGAAAAGTGTTCAGAAGTGGAAAGAGAAATGAACATTGGTAAAATAGACGGAGCATACAGGAAAGTTAAAGAAAATTTTGGGGTACATAAATTAAAATCTAATAATGTGTTAAACAAAGATGGTACACCTATATATAATACGAAAGGTAAAGTCGATAGATGGGTGGAATATATTGAAGAGTTATACGGAGGAAATGAATTAGAAAATGGTTTTATAGAGGAAGAAGAGGAAGTTGAGGAGGATGAAATGGGAGAAACAATACTGAGATCTGAATTTAAGAGAGCATTAAAAGATTTAAATGGCAGAAAGGCTCCTGGAATAGACGGAATACCTGTAGAATTACTGCGCAGTGCAGGGGAGGAGGCGATTGATAGATTATACAAACTGGTGTGTAATATTTATGAAAAAGGGGAATTTCCGTCAGACTTCAAAAAAAGTGTTATAGTAATGATACCAAAGAAATCAGGGGCAGATAAATGTGAAGAATACAGAACAATTAGTTTAACTAGTCATGCATCAAAAATCTTAACTAGAATTCTATACAGAAGAATTGAGAGGAGAGTGGAGGAAGTGTTAGGAGAAGACCAATTTGGTTTCAGGAAAAGTATAGGGACACGGGAAGCAATTTTAGGCCTCAGATTAATAGTAGAAGGAAGATTAAAGAAAAACAAACCAACATACTTGGCGTTTATAGACCTAGAAAAGGCATTCGATAACGTAGACTGGAATAAAATGTTCAGCATTTTAAAAAAATTAGGGTTCAAATACAGAGATAGAAGAACAATTGCTAACATGTACAGGAACCAAACAGCAACAGTAGCAATTGAAGAACATAAGAAAGAAGCCATAATAAGAAAGGGAGTCCGACAAGGATGTTCTCTATCTCCGTTACTTTTTAATCTTTACATGGAACTAGCAGTTAATGATGTTAAAGAACAATTTAGATTCGGAGTAACAGTACAAGGTGAAAAGATAAAGATGCTACGATTTGCTGATGATATAGTAATTCTAGCCGAGAATAAAAAGGATTTAGAAGAAACAATGAACGGCATAGATGAAGTCCTACGCAAGAACTATCGCATGAAAATAAACAAGAACAAAACAAAAGTAATGAAATGTAGTAGAAATAACAAAGATGGACCACTGAATGTGAAAATAGGAGGAGAAAAGATTATGGAGGTAGAAGAATTTTGTTATTTGGGAAGTAGAATTACTAAAGATGGACGAAGCAGGAGCGATATAAAATGCCGAATAGCACAAGCTAAACGAGCCTTCAGTAAGAAATATAAGTTGTTTACATCAAAAATTAATTTAAATGTCAGGAAAAGATTTTTGAAAGTGTATGTTTGGAGTGTCGCTTTATATGGAAGTGAAACTTGGACAATCGGAGTATCTGAGAAGAAAAGGTTAGAAGCTTTTGAAATGTGGTGCTATAGGAGAATGTTAAAAATCAGATGGGTGGATAAAGTGACAAATGAGGAGGTATTGCGGCAAATAGATGAAGAAAGAAGCATTTGGAAAAATATAGTTAAAAGAAGAGACAGACTTATAGGCCACATACTAAGGCATCCTGGAATAGTCGCTTTAATTTTGGAAGGACAGGTAGAAGGGAAAAATTGTGTAGGCAGGCCACGTTTGGAATATGTAAAACAAATTGTTGGGGATGTAGGATGTAGAGGGTATACTGAAATGAAACGACTAGCACTAGATAGGGAATCTTGGAGAGCTGCATCAAACCAGTCAAGTGACTGAAGACAAAAAAAAAAAAAGATCTTCAGGAGGTTAGAATGAAATTCTGCAACCAGACCAGAAATTCAAATATTTCTCCAGCCCCAAAAATAAAAAAATTAACATAATATTTCACAGTGATCTTATTTAAATTTTATAGAATCTTTAGCTGATAAACATATTTATAAACTTAATTACTTCTGATTTGATACCTCTGAGAAGGTTTTGATGCATTTTTTATTTTGTAAAATAAAATAGATATTCTAAAAGATCCACTAACCTTTACAACTTTGTTGTCAACAATGATGATTTCTAAATAAACTTTAAAAAAAGACTGCGGCCATTATAATAAATAATATTTATAAATATGTAATTTACAAATTAATGGGTATTTATTCTTCAGCTTTATTTATGAAAACTGATGAAATCTATTAAGTAATTCTCTTACTATTTCATTAAACATTACATACATTAACTAGTAAAATACTTAACTGATAAGGTATTGCACAAACTTAAAGATTTCTAAGAAAAATTACAATATTCTAAAATATTATTTAAAGTGCATGCAAAGAACAAGCTATTAGGTCAGTAGATTTTACAAAAGCAAAAAGCTGATAAAATTATAAAGTATTACATGATAAAATAGTACTTAATGTGAAAAAATACAGTTAATGTAATAAACAAATATATTATTTATATTATGTTAATGATTAATTTTTATAAATCATTAAAAATATAGATAAGGAGGCATGGCTTCTGGATACCAGTAAATTAAATAAAAAAATAAATGTTATCACTGAATGTGAAAAATTTACTGAAAAATTTCTTGAAATATGTCACAGAAAATAAAAATTGATATTTACTATTATCCTTAAAATAAAATCAAATAAAAAAAAATTATTTACGGAATCATCTTTTATATAAAAATGTACTCAGATGTTACTTAGTCATAAAGACAAAAGAAAAAAAATTAAAAAAATGTATAATTAATAAAAATAATAAGAAAAAAATTATCAAAAAAGCAATATTAAAAATACAAACACCAATTTTTATAAATGGTGATGGATTTTTCATAAAAACTTCAACACTTATAAAATTGTAAAATATTTATAAAAATAAAATATATTTTAAAACAAAACTGAGAAAAAAGGAGTCTACAAAACATGAAATTTACCAAATTAATTAACTTTAATGTTCAAAACTATTTTACTGGATCAAAAAAAAAAAAATCAGCAATGGGAAATACAAATCAAACAGGAATGCTTATTTACAGCAAAACATTTTGACGTTTAGTAATCATAAAATTAAAACATAAAAAATGAAGGTACATTCCTGAATTTAATGATAAAAATGTGTTAGTTTACAAATTTAAAAACATACAAAGAACGGATTTGTTTGAGTTTTTATCAGGATTTATATTTAAAAATTTTAACAATAATAAATTGATGGAGAAGTAATTCAATATAGGAAAAAATCTGTTGAGGAAACAGATAAGCTGCACCATAAGCAATCATATTAAAATGACTTAAGTCTGAAAATTTTTTTGAAAAGACAATCAAAATGAATTCAATATTTTTGAACAATACTAATGTCTAAAGCCAGCCGTGGATTAATAAGCCTATTCTACTGATCAACAAACTTAAAAGAAGTGAATGCAGTTTCACTGGATATTATATACATATTTTAGTAGCTTATTAACATAGCTGATAGTATATAAAATAAAAATAATATTATCAAGGAAATAAATAATCAAAATCATTATGTATGAAGAATGTCATCTCTTATAGTACAAAAATAATTAACTTCATGCAAAAAGTCATGCATGAAGGGGTTTAAAGTGGCTCACAATAGGATGAAAATGATCAAAATAATAACTATTAGTTTCACTTTTAAAGGAAAAAAAAAAAATTATAATAATGGCAATAATAATTAATTTGTTTAGAATTAATTTAAAAAAAAAAAAATTTAATTACTGACCAAAGTATATAGTTAAGTTTTCTAGGTATTCTCAATTATTCAGTTGAACAATGTGTATCCAAGATATTTTTCTCTATTCTGATAATTATTGGGTGTTTGGGGATGTTCTCTGACAGAACTTATTATTATTATTATAATTATTATTATTGTTATTATTATTAATTTATCACTAAAAGGATAATTTTACACAATAAACTTCCGACGTGTTACCATGTTGTCCTGCGAAACCAGGCCAGGTCAGTGAGGTCTTTTAGGCAATTTGTGACACCAGTTGGTTCCACCGTGTCTCCGATTGAGCGGTGTACCAGTGTTGCAGTGAAGTTCCAGGATAAGCTAAGCTTTTGGGAAGATGAGACGACCTTCATTAAAATTTGAGAGGGTTACGTGGCGATGGATTATTGTCCTTGGTGTAATGCTCACTTTCATGATTTTAAAATTATTGTTATTTTTTTAAGGATTATTGCTTATAACTTGTTTTATTTGGAATGTATTAGTAATATTGTGTTTTTGTTTTTGTATGTTTTCATCTATGTGTTTTTATTATCACTCCTTAGCTACCGTTTTTAAAGTTATAATTATTATTTTTTTGTATTTGACTATAATTGTTATTATTATTATTGTGTTTTGAATATTGTATTATTAATTTATATGTGGGTGTTGACTTGTGGCTGTTCTTATGTGATTTTATGTGATATTGTGCAACATACAAAGGTTTTGTGTAACTGTTCTGTTGCACAATCAAAACATGCCGGCTAGCTGATGACTTGTTGCTGCAGCTAGCCAGAGACAGGGAGGCCGATTTGGTGCTAATCAGCGAGCAGTACCGAGACCGTGACGACTCCCAGTGGTTCCGAGACTCGCTCGGGACTGCCGCGATATGGATTCCGTATCGCAGCAGAACCCAAGTTCGGAGGCACGGCGCAGGCGAGGGTTTCGTTTGGACCTAAGTGACGATTTTTAGCTGTTACCTCACCCAAATGATTCGATAGCGAACTTTCGCCGGAAAGTTGACGCGCTGGAGGATGTTATCCTCGCTGCCTCTGGTGAGTTGGTGGTAGCTGGGGACTTCAACTCCACGGTAGACTGGGGTATGGCGCATACCAACTCCAGAGGGAATTACATTCTGGACATGGCGGCACGTACTCGACTCGTGATTCTCAATACATGGAACACGACGACGTTCTGCCGCCCAGGATATTTAGAAACCATTCCTGATATTTCCCTCGCCTCCGAAGAGCTGGTCATGCTCGTTCAGGACTGGAGAGTTCTCGAGGATTATACCGGTAGCGACCACCAATATATCTCATTTAGAGTCCTAGATGGTACACGAGAGCGCCCGGGGGCCCCACGGCTGGTGAAAAGATATAACGTCAACAAAATCGACGAGAGTAAATTCAACAGAAAGATTTCCTCAGGGGTGGTAGCCCCTGAAAACTTCACCAACGGGGGGGGGGGACGCTGGCGCTGAAGCCGTAGTTGCTACGACCATGCGGCTGATCGCTTCTGCATGCGACGCTTCCATGCCCCACGGGGGGGGGGGGGCGAGGCACCAGAAGCGACTGGTGGACACCCGAGATTGCGGGGTTGCGCCGAGAGTGTCTTCGACTAAGACGGGTGGCGCAACGTGCGAGGAATCGCATAGACGCGAACGCCAGGTCAGCCGAGTATAAGACGGCAAAGAAGCGGCTCCGTCGAGCCATCAACGTGAGCAAGGCACGCTGCTGGAAAGAACTGACGGAGACCGTGGATGCAGACCCTTGGGGGGCTGGGTTTCAAGATAGTAACTTGGTGATTGGGGGTCTCGCGGTCACCAGCTCCACTAGACGAGGCTAAAGCGGAACACGTCGTTAAGATGTTGTTCCCGGCCCACTCGGTTCGTGCCGAGCGGGACTTCAGCGACATGCGCGACTTCCCGCTCTTCTCAATGGAGGAACTGGAAGGAGTCCTACGGTCGCTGAAAGGCAAAAAAGCCCCTGGTCCCGATGGTATACCGGCCTAGGTACTCAAACTTGAGGGGCGCTGCAGGCCCCGTCTTCTACTAGACATGTATAATGCATGTCTGAAGGCTGGGTCTTTTAGCGCCAGGTGGAAGACCGAGCGTCTTGTGCTAATTCCCAAGGGAAAAGAAGACCTAGAGTAGCCGTTCTCCTACCGCCCATTGTGTATGCTTGACACAGCTGGGAAGGTATTGGAGAAGCTGTTAAAGAAAAGACTGGTTACGGCGATGAATCAGACAGGTGGCCTGTCACTTAACCAGTACGGTTTCCGGCAGGGTCGGTCGACCCTAGACGCAATTCAGGAGGTTGTTGAGGCAGTGCGGCGAGCAGGGGACTACAATCATTTTTCGCAACGTGTGGTCCTTCTCGTTACGTTGGACGTAAAAAACGCGTTCAACTCCGCGCGGTGGAGCGATATGATTCGGGCCCTGGAGCATTCGTTCCATGTGCCTCAATACCTTCTCAGAATAGTAGACGCATACCTGAGGAACCGCGGTCTCATTTACGAGACCGCAGCAGGCTGGCGTAGGACTACGATCACGTCAGGGGCGGCGCAGGGGTCGATTCTCGGCCCCGACCTTTGGAACGCCGTCTACGATGGCTTGCTGAGGCTGGAGATGCCTGAAGAATCTGCCTTGGTTGGGTACGTTGACTACGTTGCGCTACTTGTCGCAGACTGCGACGTGGAGAGCGCCCAACTGAGGCTCAGTCGAGCCATGCACAGAGTCGGTGTCTGGCTGGACGATCATGGATTGTCTCTAGCCCTCAGCAAAACGGAGATCTTAGTTCTCACGAAGAAGCGTATCGACACCCTTCTCTCCCTGCGGGTTGGGGTAGAGCTTGTTGAGACCAAGCCGGCCGCAAAATACTGCGGTATGATGATTGACCGGAATCTCAGCTTTGCTGAGCAGCTTAGTACAGCCGCCGACAAAGCTGCGAAAGCCGTAACTGCTCTCAGCCGGCTTATGGCGAATGTCGGCGGACCGAAGGCCAACAGACAGCGCGATTACTGATGTCCACGGTGCATTCCATCCTGTTATACGGGTCGGAAGTGTGGGTCCAGGCATTAAGAGTTGCGAGAAACCGGAAGCGGCTCGCGCAGGTGCAACGCACCGCAGCCTTGCGAGTCGCTTCCGCGTATCGGACGGTCTCCGAGCCTGCAGTACTTGTGGTCGCCGGCGTCATACCCATTGCTACTTTATCAAGGGAGCGCCAGATGATCTACAGGAGGCGACGGGCAGGCGAAGACCGGGTCACCATTGCCAACGAGGAACGCACTCGCACGTTCCTCGCATGGCAAGATACCTGGGACCACGAGACCAGAGGACGATGGACCGCAAGGCTTATCCCTCTAGTCAGACCGTGGACGGAGCGACGGCATGGAGAAGTGGAGTACTACATGACCCAATTTTTAACGGGTCACGGGTACTTCCGCGCTTACCTCCATGTCATAGGGAAAGCGCCTTCCCCCGACTGCCTGCATTGCCCCGGTGTACGGGACGACGCTGAGCACAACTTTTTCAAATGTGCTCGGTGGACGGCAGATCGAGGGACACTAGAGGCGGATCTCGGAGCACTGAGTCCCCACAACGTGGTTGCGATGATGCTCCGTGACCTGAGCACCTGGAAAAATGTAGCCCGATTCGTCGGCAACATTCTCAGGGCCAAAAAGGTTGACTTGAATAGTCCTGAAAATTAGGTAGCACCTAATCAGGCTAGTATAGGAGGACTCGACCGGAAGTAATGTGTTAAACGGTTCCGGGTCGAGTCCTGGTAGAAAGGGGGGTGGTAGTCTGCTGATAGTGATTGGATAATACCATCAGCGGGAGCCCGACACTCCGTGTGTAAATGCATTTCCACCTCCCTCCGCAAAAAAAAAATAATTATTATTATTATTTACTTTTTTAATTGCTGTATTATTAAATATGAATAACTGACCCAGTAAGTTGATTAACATTATTTTTAATCAACTAAGCAATAGTTAAGTTACTTTTATTTAGATCTAAATGCATAAGTTACACTGTTCTGCCAGTGTCAATTGAAATCAATTAAAGCCACGAATGGTCAATATGAGATGGACAGAATCAGTGGGTAAACAAACTCAAACTGAATTACAAGCTTATCACCTGTTATGGTTATTATGACTGCAGTTTGATCAGTTGAAGTAATGGTCAACTTTTCATTCTGTTGTTCTTGGGCTTGTTTTCAGCAAATGTCTAATGCTTTTTATATCGCCACAAAATGAATAACAATAAGTACATTTATTATGTGAATAAATATACAATATTATGAATGTACAGTTATGTACACATACATAATTATGTATATGTATTTTTACATATTAATAAAAATAAATAACAATATCACATATCATAACTATGAATACATATCATATTTATTGTTTATTATTTAAAAATAAAACCATCATGGAATTTTCAATGGAAAATAGAATTTATGTTTTACTTACTTCTGGATACTATTTCTCAATTTAGCTTAATGTGTATTGTTTTGTACATAAGTAAATAAATGATTATTGAATGAAAAATATTTATATGAGGAGTTCAGCAGCTTAGGTAACAATGCATCAAACTAAGCTAATTAAAAAACCTCAATATTAAGTTAACCAAGAGCTACATTTACATTGAATACATGTAGCATAAGAATTAATCTAAAGAAGATTTGTGTGTAATGATATGTTTGAATTACTTCATGGTGTTGTTCGTAATTTTAAATGAGATAAATATTGATTATGATAATAAAAATAAACAAAATCTGTATAAAAATTCATTTACAAAAGCAGGTACCTGTAATATATTCTTCCCATTTGGAAGAAAGTAATCTGTATGATTCTAGTAAATGATTTACTGTGCATCATAATCATTAACAAAGTTACAATTTCATACAATATAGGAAAAATAAAGTCTTATACTCGTATGTAACTTACATTTAATGTAAAAAGTTTATTCATTTATATTATATGTTAAATAAAATTGAAAGTAACATCAGAAATCAGCTTGATCACATCAGTTACATTAGATGTAACCATCATTATCAAATTTTCTTATATGTAGAATTTGTGAGTTAATTTTTTAATTTTGTTGTCATTAGTCTATCAGATTTCATAAAAAATCATTTTAACTTTTAATCCATTCAGTTCAATTATAATAAGATATTTTTAGTTTTAATTTTGCAATAAAAACCATTATTACAACTGATTTGTTTTAAATTCTTAGTCACATAACCGTGTAAAAATTTTAAATTAAAATTCATTGATGGTAATTAAACATCAAATTAAGAATAATTCTGGAATTCTGCAGTTTTTGTTAACATTTGTATACAAGTTAACCAAGAGCTACAACTTGAGAATGATTTCAAATTATTCTTCATCCAAATTTTTTTTAATATCTTATGTACTATAAAATTAATGTTTTATGTATCCATTTAACATCTATATATATGTAATAATACTTATGTTTTTTTTTTTTTTTTTACTTTCCCGACTATATTGATACATGATGCTATAGCAGCTACATCTATAATGGGAAAGTATATTAGATGAATCTTTTTATTAAATTGTTCTTTTTTTAAGTTTTGTACCTTAAGGAGCTATTTAAATAAAATCTAACAAAAATAGATTTAAATAGATTATTATAAATTATCTGCAAAAGAATTATTTATTCCAAAGCTCCCAAATCCAAAAATATCTATTTTTCTTAGATGGATATTTATTCTATGTTCCATATATACGTACGGACGTATGTTGGCCTCTATTTGTTCTTATAATTCTAGACCCCATTGATCAATTTTCTTCAAAATGGTTAGATAGGTACTATCTTTGGGAGAGGAGGAAAATTTATTAATGTTTTGCAAAAATTGGAGAAATGAGTGAGAGTGTTTTGGCCGGATGAAAATTTCAGTAGTTATTGGGCACTTCAACAAAAGTTTTTCTTACAATATTTGAAGGTTCTTTTGTTAAGATCACAAATTAACAAAAATTCTTATTAAATACTTATTACAGCACTGAAAAATGACTACATACATTACTTTTTTTAGCTTTATCTTTCTTCATGAAAGAAGTTAATGGGAGTTTTTTGCATCTATATTTTCTATAACAATAGAGGTTTTTAACCCACTATAAATTTCTTTTTGTACATTCCACTCCAATGGTTTCTGGTTAACAAAAAAATATTATTTAATTAAAAAAAAAAAAAATGTTATGTTTTTTAAGTTAAAGTCCAACTCGAAGTTACCCACTGCTATTAAAATCTAAAAATCTTAATTTCTTGATAGCCATTACTCTTGAGTACTTCTTGAAAAAAAAAATTAGCTTAAAATGTTTACTCCCTTCCAAGAAAATTACATCTTTGTTTATTTAGAATTATGACTGTATCTTTGTAATTTATAAACAATTTTAAAAAGTTTTTTTTTGCTTTTATGATCACCACTTAGGAATTATTTTCTTAAAAAAATAATTTTACTGAAATGTTTCCTTTCAATATGAGTCCCCAAAATGAAAAAAAAAAATTTGAAATTTCAACATTTTTACTGCTGAAACCTACTTTGTTAAAAATAACAATTAAGTCATTAAAATAACTTAATATTCCTCCTCTGATCAGGTAGCTTCCAAATTAAAAAAGAAATTGATAAAATATTTTTTTAAATTTTGATTTTAATTTATTTAATCAATTTTTTAGGAATATCTTAATCCTTTGTTATTTTTTTACAATAAAAAGTAATTATTTTATCATAAAGAGACAATTAGACCTTAATATGATTGAATTGCAAAAACTTTCTGACAAAAAAATAACTGTCCTGGCCATGCTGGTTAAATAATGCAATTAATTTCTGGCATTTTAGTTCTGAATTCAACTATGACATCAAAAATATAAAAAAATGTATTTGTCTAATAAAGGTGAATGTGAAATCAGAAATTGTACAGAAAGTGAGGTTGTAATATCGTCAATCCTACAATAAAAGGATTAATAGTTCTCATTAGTACTGTAAGTTACAATGTATAACCATCTATTACCATATTTAAGAAATAAATTTTCCCAGAGTGTTAAATAAGAGACAAATTCTTAATAAGTATAACCCTTAATTGTGGGAAACTAAAGAAAATAAAAAAAAGTTACTGATGATATAATTCATCAGACTCACTTGATCATATAGCTTGGTTACAAGTCCACCTGCATATTTTAATGTTACAGGTACTGTTAAAATACTGATTAAAAATACTTTATCCTAGAACTTGATGTCCACATACAATATAAAGTTTCATCTGGTATCATGAGTTCATTAAGACAAATTAATTCTTAACTTATGTCAAACAGATAATAGTGTTAATCCAAAAAATAAATAAATAAACTGTTCATATACTAAGCACTGATCAGTACTGATAAGAATTCATACTTAAGTCACTGAATCTTCTAGGATAGTAAATAAAAAAACTAAGATAAAATGTATATTTGCAATAGACAACTAGAGAACAAAAGCCTCTAAGAAAACGGGATCATGTTAATCAACATTGTTTAATTAATCATGTTTTTTTGGTTATTTTACAAAATCATTTTCTTCAAAAATTATGTAATACAATTTGCATTAAAAAATATTAGGTAAATTATTTTTGATATAAATTAAATATAAATTTATAACTAATGAGCTACCTAACATGAATAATTTTATAAAAATAGTTTAACATTCCATGCAAACATCAATTACAGATACTGATTAAAACATTAAATACATAAAATATGATTTTTATAAATGTAGGCTATTTAATCAATTTAATTATGATTAATGCAAAAACAGATAATATACAAATTATTATTATTACAGTTTACATAGAATTGAAAAATCTGGTTTAATTATTAATTGATTCTATGTAATATATTCATTATAAAATATTTTGAACAATTATCCAACATTAATGAAAATTATCTTAAATTTCATGATCCATTTTTTTTTTTTTTAATTACATTATATGTATTATTATCATTAAGAATAGGTCTGCTTGATTGAAAATACTACAAATTTTCATATTATCATCCAAGTGGGTTGCTCATGATTTCAGGAATTGGTAAATCAGATTTTGTGCCGGCCTCCATAGTGCAAGTGGTAGCATCTCGACCTTTCATCCAGAGGTTGGGTTCAAATCTCAGTCAGGCATGACATTTTCACATGCTAAAAAATTTCATTCATTTCATCCTCTGAAGCAATACTTAACGGTAGTCACAGAAGTTAAAAAAAAAAAAAAAACAGATTTGGTGGTAGTGGTAGGTGACACAACATTCCCTACTATTCAAAATAAAAAAATTGTATTGTTGTGAGTATATTTTTCCACATTTTACAAACAGAAAAATATGTGGGGATAAAATAAAAATATGGAAATTAGTAGTACTGATTCTTACCCAGTCTTATTTTAGTTTTTGATATAAATTCAGTTATCCTTTTCTCCAAACATCCAAATCATCAATGTTGTTTTCATAAAATGGCTTTCATTTACATATATAAACATAAATCTTCATAAATATATGTGCACTCACTTATTTTTGTTTCTTTTCTTATCTTTAAAACCGTATTTTTAGTGAGTTCTGTTTTACAACTATTTTCATCATCAGTAACTGTAACTGGATAAGTATCTGTTGATCATTCAAAGAACAAAGAACTGAAGCAGGTAATTTCTCTAACCTAATCTGTAAGCATGAGATGTTTCAATCATGTTAACTGCTATTCTATAATCAATGTCATTAAGATATCAATGAATTAACATACAAGCCTGCTTTATCTAAACAGTGCAGGTTATTAGTGACTGTGTGGAATGATGTGAGTGACATTAATTTGTCTCAGAAAATATTAAAAATACTCAAAAAAGTAGATTTTTGATACATTAAAAATACAATTTACTAATTATTCAAAACAATGTGTAGTTAAAAAATTACATTCATCTAGTTCTTAGGAGAAATAACACTTTACTACATGAAGTCTAATAAGCTCTGTATCAGATTTCAGAAATCAGCTCAGCCAATCAGATTTCAGAAATCAGCAGAAGCTAATCAAGCACATTATATTTCAGGTTGGGTGAACTATTTAGTACATACATTATTAAGTATGTACTTATATATATTTATAATATATACATACATATATATGCATAATATGTACTTATATATGATGTACATTATAATGTTATTTATTGATAACATCATAATATATAATTAATGCTAGAGAGCATCTTCTATGCAGAAAGGGGTTTTGATAGAAATAATGTGGTTGTACTACACTGGTTATTGTATTGTTGAATACAACATATATTTATGAATACTGATTTCCCATAATGGAAAATATTTATTTGGGGAATTGTTTCAGAAAGATATTCTAAAACTATTATATTTAAACAAAAGAAGTTTTTGTTTAAAAAAACTTCACTATCAAACACTATCAAACTTGAATATAAACTGGTATATTTCAGCTGAAGAGCATCCCAAAAATTTATATCCAAATGATATTAAGCTTGAGCACAATTTCTGCCATAAGAGCTTCTTTTCACCGAGGAGCAGCCCTTAAAATGGAAATCCCTTATTTTTTCTTTTCACTTGGCTAGCCAATTTTCTACTTAGGAAATAATAGTGCACTTTTTACTTTTATAACAATGTTCTTTCTCTGCAAAATTCACAATTAATAAGAGAAAAGGATACTTCATCTCAAGTATCTAGGATCCAATATCTGAATTGGCATAATATATTTTCTAATTGCCTGAGTAAGTTCATCTTGTGTACTGATTTATTGTGTACACAAAACCACCTTATAATTATGTTATAAAATATTTTATTGTATGTAGATCATGAGCTACCCACATGGAAAATGCATCGCAGGTGGTGAAGAACCAGGTCCTCTGTCCAGAATAAGGATTTTATTTCTTAAGTCTTTCTTTAGTATCAATATTCTAATTCTTTTAAATAATTTTATTTTTAAGTTTAATAATTATTCTAAATTACAACTTATTTCACGAACTACTATATTTTGAATCACAATTATATTTTTAAAATAACATAACACAACCTTGAATAGCACACTGACTGATCTGTAAAGTATTGTATATGTAATACAATTAAGTAAATTTTTTAAATATGCAAAAAAGATATAAAAATAAATCACAGCCATTTGCTTTGAAAACTAAGTTCATGGTATTATATAATATATGAAAAATATCATACAGATAGGCTACTTGATGTGGATTAAACTGTTAAAACATAGCAATGAACATCTCTTAAAGTAATGATTTTATTTTAAATTTATTATATCCACATTGTACATACATAGAAACAATACTTATTTAGTTAATTAAAAATTCTTTCAGATGGATTATTCACAAATAATAAAAATTATTGTAACTTACAGTTGTTAGTCTCTTGTTGTAGAAGATATAGTGAATCTTTCCTATTTAGATAAAGTGAAGCAATGGAAAGATGTGGTCTAACAAATTGGCAAGGAGGATAATTTTACTACAGTAAATACAGTAAACCAGTCTCTGCCATGCGAGTATAGTGTTTCGGCCTTTCATCTGGAGATCCCAGTCAGGCATGACATTTTCACACGCTACTTATCATTCATCTCATCCTCTGAAGCAATATTTAACGGTGGTCCCAGGGTTAGTAAAGAAAGGAAAAAACAGTGAAAATTGTGTTCTTAGTTTACCATACTTATTGCCAAGTTTCCATGCCTATTTAATTTCTGTTTTGAGTGTATTTATTTTGTTACTTAATTCACTCCTATTTCATAACATAATCTGATAAAGTAAGGACAGTACATTATTTGAATTCATTCTTTCTCATTTTAGGTATCTGTAGTCACCTTTTTTTAAACAATATCTTCATAAATACTTAAACTACAATTTTAATTAATTATCTCACCATAATTTCTTTTTGATACAATTATCTCTCTATAAAACTGTGCTAGGTAGTATGGAGAAAACTACAAAAAAGTATAAATTAGAATTAGACAAATTATTCTACTTTGTTGGTAAATTTGTTTTTAAATTTTAAACATTTCATTTCACAGAAAGAAATTCAATGGAGAACATAACAATTAAACATGAAAAAAATTATGTGTTTTTCTTTATTAATAATGTTTTAATAATAATGAAAATTATTAGTAAATTTATAAAATATCATTTTATTTATTTATTCTTTTTCTGTGTGAGAAATGTAATATCAAGCAAGCACTCTGCTTGGAGTTGTTATTGAGAGCTCTTCTCAGATACAAATAGTTGCACAGATATTCTGACACAGTTTGAATTAAAATATTGCATGAAAATTTTTTAAAATTTTGCGGTACTGCAACATTTTTGCCCTTTTTTATACATCAAAACGCAAGACAAGGAAATTTAAAGTGTTTCTTCATACAAGTGTATTACACTCACTGCAGGCCTCATCATCAATCATCTGTGCATTGAATATTATTTTCCGCCATCAGTGAGAAAGGAAAATAAAGACCATTATGAGTGGTTCCAGTAGTGGAAAGAAATATTGGTGCTGTTAAAGGTATTCCTGTATTCTCTCATTCACTTTCAATTCTATTCTTTTTTATTCTTCTGAGTAATTTGAAGTGTTTTATTAATACTTTTAAATATTTCCACAAGATTTTTGCTTGGAGTCAATTCAATGAAGTATTGACTATTCATTTAATCATGTTAAATTTTTATATAGATTACATTTTAAAAAAAGCTTAATACTATTAAGATTTATTATACTATTAAGTGACAGAAGTCTTTAAATCCCACTTCGTATCTATATTATTTAACATCCTTTTTGGGATTATCCTTCTTTTCATTGTTTCCATTCAGTATTTGACATCAATCAGTTTACAACTGAAGTTAGTTGACAATTGTTTTTCTGTCTCTAATGCAAACTTTCAATTGTTATCTCATCATAGATATTGAACAGGAGATGATGTTAATTATCCAAAATTATTTCCTTGAAGATTTACAGGTAAGTAACTATTTCCTTTAAACATAATACAATATTCAAGATAATGATATTCACTCTAACTCATCCAGTTAACTTTTATCTATTTACTCGATGTTTACAGTTCTTTATGCCATCTAATTCTTTTTTGTTGTGAGATTCCATCTCCATATTTTTCTCTGATGCAGCTTTACACATAGCTGCCATGTATCTGTATAGATTAACACCAATGTCTTCTTTGAAAGTGTCAACATTTATTCCTTACAGTCTTGCATTTACAAAATAATATACTAATATTGTAGTTCTAGTCCACATTTTTGTACATTTTTCAAATACTCTTTTTTCTAAGCTCTAAAATGATATTAAAAATCAATGTTTCATCAAGTGTTGCGAAATGAGGGATTATATCACGTAAAAAAAATTGCTAAACCAAAAAAAACTTCTGACTTAATTCACACACTCGAGCTTCTGATGACAAGCATTTTTTAAATTTGAAAATATATCTACTTTATTACCTAATAACTGCAGTAAAAATCATTTATGGACAGAAAAGAATACTTTTTAATTAAAATAGCCTCATTTATTCATCTAAAGGCAACACATAATTTAATATCATCACATTGATTTATAATTGGTAGTAGATGTGAACACCACAGAGATTATTCTTTAACAGGTATTTTAATATCTGTACCTATAAAACAAGATGTCATAACTGACTCATGATCAATGCACAGCAAAAACTACTGAAGCTAAATTGAAGAAAATTTGTATACACATGATATATGTGCTACACAAAGAAATTCTGGGATATTTTTTGAAATTCTGAGTTTAAAGGGTTAAAATGGGATAGCATTAAATTTTACTATTTTTTTTAAATTTCTCAGTAACAAATGAAGATATCAACTAGATTTGGTGTGTGTAATCCTCATGTGAATATCTAAAAACAAATTTCTAGATTTTTTTAAAATTCAACTTAAAAGGGGTGAAGAAGACAGAAAATTTAGATTCTAAATTTTCCCCATTTTTAACAATACTAAACGAGATATTCACACAACTTAGAATTGCAAATACTCTTCAGATAAATATATAAAAACCATTTTAGGGTTATTTTGAATTTCAATTTTTTAAGGAGTGTGATGGTGTATGGTGCAGTAGCCCAACCAACACAGCCAGTGCTTCTGTTACTATGTGACACAACTAAGCTGCATTTGCTTCTGGTTAATTGACTGAAAAACATAAAATAAACAAAATCTTTTAATTTAAAAAAAATGAGAAACAAAGTACATTCTTGTAGTGATTGTTGAGTAATGCTAAGGACTGGGTGAAATATTTTTTTTTCCCATATGAAGGATGGGTAACCAGCAATAATTACTGTTTTTTAAGATGATAACCAACTATTTTGAAACCTGCATTCTTCAGATCACTCTAAGTTTTAGGTCCTGTACTAACCAAACTCTTGCTCTGAAGAAATTACAATCCACTGATAGTTTTTTGTAAATTGAATAGGCTTCAATTTTTATTTATCATTATTATTCTCACAAGCATGAGTTTAATGAATACAGAGGGTCCAAGAGACAATGCTCTGTGGCTAGACATAATAAATAAATAATCAGTTTTTTTTCAACCTTTTCCTGATTGATGCTGTTACCTTGCTATAAGACTACTGGCCTGCATTTGTTGGCATCAAGTCATATAGGGATAATTATTTGAATATTTTTAGCTATCTTTAATGAACAAGAACAAGCATTTTATACATCTTACTACAGTTACAGTAAAATCAATTTTCAAAACATTCATTTTTTCTGTGATTTGTCATTCTAATGCAATTTGGTCTTTCCTTCACTTTTACAATATAGCTTTTCTGCACTTTTATTGCCTACAGTTGTATATTATATGAACCTAATAGGAAAGTGAAGTATTGTACATTAGGAAAGGTTTTTATGGAACCACCATAAGGTATTACTTTAGAGGATGATTTGTATGGATGTAAATGAAGTGTAGTCTTGTATAGTCACAGGTCGACCATTCCTGAGATGTTAATTCTAACCCAACCCCCAAAGAACACCAGTATCCACGATCTGGTGTTCAAAACCATATAAAAGTAACTGCCTTTACCAGGATTTGAACCTTAGAACTCTTAAATTTGAAATTAGCTGATTTACCATGACAAGTTTACCACTAGACCAGTCTGGTGGGTTCCTAAAACTATGCCTGTCATAAGTAACACTAATTTTGGATTGAAAATGATGATCTATGATCTTAATATTCTTTTAATACTCTAATAAAACTTTATTCTCACAACTAGCATTTTCTTTATGTGAATTATTTTCTTAACGAGTTATTTTCTCAGATGGGAAACTAAAACATTTATCTTGCCGTTTAAAATAAAATACTGGTAGCATACTTTCTTTTCTGTTTAGCCTTCGGGACCACCGTAAGATATTACTTTAGAGGATAATTTGTATGAATGCAAATGAATTGTAGTCTTGTACAGTCTCAGGTCGACCATTCCTGAGATGTGTGGTTAACTGAGACCCAACCAACAAAGAACATTGGTATCCATGATCTAGTATTCAAACCAATGTGACCAAAGTATTTATACAATGTGCGCAAAGTAACAAAACTACCTTTGCCTACTCATTTCTGAAATATCTTTTACATTAATAAATAACCGAAAATCTTTCTTCCACCAAATTCAATGACTAGAATATGAGATTTTCTAGGTCCATAACAAAATCTAGTGTTAGTGATACAAATAGTTTTTTTTTTATTTTTAAGTAAATTAAACCAACAATAGAAAACTATTATATATGGGTGAATCAATTATTTCCACATGCTGATCAGAATAATAGTTATAACCAAAAATTATTCTTTCTCTTGTCATCAGTGTCTACATCTTATCAGTGTAGTATTTTGATGCAGTATATATAATTATAAACAAATTAACATCATTTATTAAGGAAATCTTATTTATTCTAACATATTTGACAAAATAAAATAACTTCTAATTTTAAATTCAGTAATTGACATTCACTAAATAGGCACTATGTTCACTACAACAATGTGTTATTTTCCTTCCTCCAGTATTGAACCAATCATCCTCTTCTTGAACAATTTTAATATATTAAAAAAGGTTATGGATGGGCAACATTCTTACCTTACTTCATTTTCTACGCTAAACCACTAAATTTCTGAATAGAGGAACTTTTAATTTCATAGTTATTTTCTAATTCAGGTATAAATTTAAAAATAAAATAGTTTTCTACTTTCCATTCTACTCTTTTGCTTCCTAATATTTTTGATAACATTTAAAGTAATGGAATAACGATTTGCTAAATACCTTTTCCTTTGAAACATATATTTTTCCTTTATTTTGTTCTATATACTGCTAATATAAATCCATCAATTAAATTAATAGTAGTCAAACAGCATTCCTTGTACCTTTTTCCTTTCTGAATAAAAAATTGTTCATCTTTAACCATTTGCTTCATCTTTTATTGTTTTAATTACTTTAATATACTGAATGTCCCAAAAGTCGCTTGACTGAGAAATACAATATTTCAAAGCTGAAAACAATATTTGTGCTACTAAATCAACAATAGATTTTTTATACATAGTAAAATTTATTATACCTTTAGCTTTTACTTTTTATGCTTTCAAAATAAAATCCACACTGCTGCAAGCAATATCCAACTCAGTAGATCTTTTTCGAATAGATCTTTCAGTCAAACTACTTTTGGGATACCTGCATTTAATATATATTTCAATTGTTTACATTATTTTAATATAAAATTATTTTAATCTAATATTCAGAATACGGAAAGGATGTAAAATTTCACATCACTACATCATGCTTTTTGAAGCTTATTGTTTGTCTATTTAGGGAATGCATACATATTACATACATATCACATATGTATAAAACATATGCGTAAATACATAAAAGAGCAATAAATTATTTGTGAATAAATCCTTAAAAAAATAATAAATCAAATACAAAGAAACATTATTACATGACATAAATACATCAACCTAAAATATTTGACAATATTAGAGTACTTACGTTACATTAGAATAAAAAATACTTACATTAAAAACGTTTTTAAATGAGAGCCACAATATTACATGCCATTGAATTGAAAATACATGCCATTTGAATAGATGAATTAAAATCTCAAAGTCCCTGTAATTATTACAACTACTTTTAATCTCTTGATTTTTATCAAACAGGTCAGTACAAATAAATGTGACTAAACATCATAAAACATTCTACTCACAAAGTAATGATTTATAAAATCTTGCAGTCATATAAACAGCTAATGAAATCTTTTTACCTTTATAATCAAAGAACAGCAGGTCTTAAGGAATCATTTCAAGCAACGCATGACTCAACTCTTTTATTAATAAAATTCAAATGGTGAGGAATTATTATACTGAATAGAGTAACCACCAAAAAAATCTTATATGACGTGCCTGACTGCATTAAATTGCTTTACGTTTTATATCAAACATTGGTTCCTTATAATTTTCAAAGTGATAATTTTATTTATTAGCATAGAATTTTTTAATAATTCCTATTAAATAAGCATAAAAAATCAAAATAAATCACCAATTAATGTAGGTCTATTTATGAGTAGATCATGCTTTGTTAAAATGTATGAGTGTACAGATTATTATTTAAAAAAGATACTAATAACATGAGTTACTTTTGTTTCAAATTAAATTATGATAATAATTTTTTTTACAGCTGTGTAAAATAGTTATTTTCATTTGAGTTTCTCAGATATTTTAACATTCTACTTAGAAAAAACTGAAAAGTTGTTATACTAAAAGCACAATGTCATTAAATTTGCTTTATCAATCTACATCTGGTTAATAAATGCTAAGTTTATTAATAAGGATTTTTCTAAACATTAAGTTAAAAAGATGACATATTTTATCTAATTCTATTAAGTTTAAAATAATTCATAAATATAAATGAAGTGATATAAAATTAATTTATTTGTGCTCTTCTTAACTCTTGTGAAATTTATTACTTTTATTGCTGATTAATTAATACTGATCACAAATACACATTAATAACACTGTAATATACAATACACTGAACAATTAATTTGTAATCATGTTTAATATTAATTTCATTACAGCTTACAATAATCACATAAATTATATTATTCATAATTTATTACAGTTTTACATAGTAGCTTTATTTACAGCTTGTATATTCATTCACAGTGATTTTTTTATTTGGATGGCATAACTGAAAGGGAACCTGCAGTCATTGTTAAAACAACTTGCAAAATAGAAGCCTACAAAAAAAAATTAAAAATTAAATTATACCTATCGTAGTACAAATGGACGGATCTTTTTAGTTACATTTATAATATAAATAGTTATAATTATAAATGCTTTTAATGTACACTAATTACATTAACTAATGATACTTATTGAACATTAATGTTTCAGCATTATTTCTAACTTTCAATCAACAGGTAATTTATTTTTTATGTAATTATTTCTTTTAATTTTACAAAATTTTAAAATTATATTGGTAGAAAAATCACTGTTAATATTTAATAAATTATAAATAAAACTCTTTATATAATATTTCAAACATTATAACAAGGACATTTACATTTTGTCTGTTTCTGTAAAAATTTAGAAGAAAATTTTAAGCAAAGCAGTAAAACTGCATTAGGAAGAGAAATCTTCTTGAAATCACATTAACATATTTATTTAGTTGTAGTTAATTAGTTTAGTAATATTTTTTCCAGTTACTTGAATAATATCAATGAAAATGTACTAGTCAACTCCATTAATTTTAACAAAAAAAGTAAGTGAATAATCTGGCTTTTTTGTCATATTTAATTAAGTTTGAAATCAGATATTTAACTTTAATTATTTTTATTTTAAATTTAAGTTATTTTTTTAAAATAAAAAATAAACCAAATTATCCATAATATTAAAACAGGTATCTAAACCATGAATAAGCATGTATTTTCTGCAGTATTTACCACATAACATATATTTTTTTAACTTGTACAATTATTAATTTGTTTAACTGAACATTACATAGTTTTCATTCTTAGGATGCATATTCCAAGTATTGCAGAAGCCCTGCTCCAGAACTTTTAATGAACTCTGATATTGTTAAATAATATTTATTTGTTGTAAGAAATAAAAAGTACAATTAAAAATTAATGTTATTTTGCTTAGGTACTTTTGCATTGTAATTACAGTAATAATTGTAATAACAGGTACAGTTCTAGGTAACACGTCAGCTGAATCAGGAGAAGTACCAGAAGGATTCCAACATATTGGAAAAACACTCTGTCAGTACATTTACATAAATACTGTATTATTCCAGTTTTACTATATTAAATTAGTTTTTAAATTTAAAACACAACATTTGCAGAAATATTGCTTGCCGACACAGTGACAGTTGATTTCCATGTTGGAATGGAAACATATCTACCTTTCCATGATATCAGGAAAATTTCAAGTTAAAATTCCAGTCCAGTATTGTATTTTTTTAACAATATTTCTTTTTGTAGAAATTGCACAATTTCATATTGTATTTATTTTGAAGCACAAGGCTTTAAGCTTATATGGTGAATTAGTCTTCTAAGGTAAAAATTATTGAAAGATTTAAACTTAGTCTAAAATTTTTGAAGGTTTTTAGATAGGCAGATGAAACTTTACTTAATTCTGAAATGAATTATAAAGATAATGAGAAAAGTTAGATAGGAAATGGGATTAAATAGATAGTCAACTGAAGATAGTTAGAAGTAGTTTCAGGTGGTTTCTCTGTTATGTTTTAAGTACATTCTTGGCAGAAATGCAGTTTCAAAAAGCTGTGTGATGGTAAAAAGTAGAAATATTTTTTCTATTTAATGTAATTTTATATTACTTGCAATTCTTATACAGAATTCTGAATTACTGTTACAATTAAAATATTTTCTAATTCTTTTTCGAATAATAATTGAGTAGGTTGGAAGCTTTCTTTATGGGAAGCAGTTCTTTCTCTGCTTAAAGACTTAACAAAGAGTTTCACAATGCATACAATTGACTCCAGTTCTTGATGTTTGTATAATATTATGTTTTAAATGACAAAACCACCTTCACTGAAAGATAGATGCACTGAAACAGAATTCTGTTAGTAGTAATTACCTTCTTCCATGATACAATCTGAGTATGAGGGAAACTTTTCATTATTCCATTCTGAAAACTTATATTATTTCATTCATATTAATTTTGAGTTCATTTTGAGTTCAGATGATTCATCTTGAAGTTTTATAATTATAATTGAAGTTTCAAATTCAACATATACTTTTAAGATAATACATTTTGAGATATGCCAGCCTGCTTACCCATTTTTTATTCTGGAAAAACTTAAAGCGTCCCTTATGTTATCAAGAATAGTTCTCAGATAGACATAATTTAGTAGAATTTATCCAACTGATTGTGTAATTTAGTATTTGACCATATGAATCTTCACATTTTAGTCGAATGAACTTGAATTTTTCACTCATTTTCCAGTCAGTTTAGTGAGCATATGCTTATTTTATATTTGTCAAGTGAGAGTTAGCTTTTTTCCACCTTGTTTCCAATGTACTTGCCTGTTTACTAAATCCATGTGGACAGGTGTGTACAGATTTAGTGTAACGTAGACTGCAGCAGTCCAGATATATTGTTTAATAGAATAAGTGGAGTTATAATAGTTTGTACATATATTGTTGTCAAAATAATATAAAATAATATAATATTGGTGATATAGTATAAAAATGGCAAGGAGGTTTGAAGATATTTTATTAAAATTTGTTGAAAATACATTAAACATAAATAAGTGTTTGTGGAATGTGTCATGAGATTCTTATAAAAATAGGCAAATGCAGTATGCAGCATATTTTTTTTCTGAAAAACTGTGTGGTGATTGACAGTTTTAATGAGCAGCCAATGCTAAAAATAAAAAAAAAATATATAAAATCTACAATTCACTTGAGAAATATTTTCTGAAGAGATAATTCTTGAGAAATAATTCTGGTTCTGAAAATATCTCTCACTCTGAAGTTGTATGAAATTTTAGACAATGCCTTTAAACATCTGTCTAATCAGTGGACAAGAAAAATTCAATCAAATGACATAAGTAGGATTCAAATTTATTTGGTATTTTGTGGAAGCTGAATTAATATTTCTCATTACAATGATCTGCCTTTCAATAACAACACAATTTTATTCAGTAATATATTAAACAACTTCTCTGACATTCAGACTGAGTAAAAATACTACTTTAGGTCTTCTGACTACTAGAAGCTCCAATTGTTATTTCTTTGGTTTATGCAATCTCTAATCCAAACACGTTTATGCAATGAGGTTTATGAAAACCTCACTGAGGTTCTTCAAAACAATATGCAATGAAACTATCACATAGTTTCCAGGCTCTTTTGGAGGCTGGAAATTATGAATGTAGCAATGTGTTGGTAAAAAATTATTGCTGAGTGCTATCTTAATTTTAGTGACTAAAGCTGAATTTCTATCTGTAAGACAAACAACACCTTCTTCCATAAATACAAATTTTTCCACTAATGAAATTTTTCCACTGGAGAACTTTCCAATGAAACCATATAAATTTTCATTTCAGGTGGTACGTCCAGGTAATTCAAAGGTACTTGAAATATTTTTCTTCGTGTCACTTTCATCATGGTCAATATATATTTAAAAATGCTGGTGTTGTGTTCTGAATATCTGTAGATTCATTTTGTTGTAATCCAAATGATCTCAATTTTTACATTTTACTTATTAGTAAAATTTTACTTATTAGTAATCAACTTATTAGTTGATTATATTCTGCCACTTGAGATATCTCTCTTTCAACTGTATCATTTGTCAATAGGATAGTTTTCATTTTACTTGCCACAGACTAGTGCAGTACTTCATTACAAGGAGCAATCAAAGGAGATGTTTTCAGTTATTAGCCCTTCAAAAAAATACATCTGTTTCACAATTAGCTAACATCTAATTATATTATACAAGATATTGTCAGTGGTGAAGTGTTAATAGCTGAACCTTGGGAAACAGTTTTTTTATCTATTTTATATGCTTTATTTCTAGGAAAAAACAGTTTCAAAACAAGCACTGACTTATGCAATGTAACTTGTGAAGAAACACCAATATATTGCTGGATTTTACATACAGACTGATGTGAGTTTCAGTTTCAGTGAAAAAAACTTTCATAATTCTGACTTTCTGACCGGTCGTAGATACTTGCAACAAAGATATTATTTGTTCAGTTTTGAGAGCAGAGGTTTTACGTATTTATGTTTTCATATAATAGCTGGGTGATTAACAATTTTGTGTTAATGTTTGGTGTCTGTTGTATCGTCTTGCAGGCAATTTTTATGATCCATTATAAATAATAGTATTACCAATCATGAATATTAAAAGATATCTATGCCAGAAAATTCTGGATCATTCAATAATACTGTCAATATTAAAAATTAACATTGTTTAGTCACTCATATTTGCTACAAAGATGTTATTTAATCTGAGGTTCTTGATCTGAGGTTTTTGACACATTTACTAAAATTCATTGTCAAAGAATATTTCCACCATAAAGTATGCTTCTAAAAATACTTAAAAAATTAAAATATCAAATGGTACAAGAACCTCTTTCTGCCCAATGATAAATGCTCTGGTATCGAACCAGGGTCGGACAGTTGAGAAACACTGGTGTATAATACAGCAAAAAATTAATTTATCCCTTCCAGATGATGAAAACATTACATAATCTACATCGCCTCAACTCAGCAAGGAAACATTAAATTAATATTATTTTATACATCTATTGTACTATTTGATGATGGAATTTTTTTTTTAGAAAGTCATAATACGTGGGTTTCAAAACAAGCACTTAACTTATGCATGTGAACAAAGATTTTTTTCAGAATATGAACAATGTTTTTTAATTTTCTGAAATAAATAATCATTATTAAATAATATTTTAATTAATTTTCTTAAAAATTCTTGGAGCAGTTACAGATTTCTAAATTTGACAAATTTAGAAATTTGTTTACAAAAGCTCTCAATTTATGTGTATTTTAGAGTTGACATCATTTAAGTGAATTTACAAAAAGATTTACATTTTTATTTTTTGTTATTTTCTTTTTCTATTAATTTTAACTTAGTTGTTTTTTCAAACAAATCGCTGTTCAAAAAGTGCAATAGATATTTACTTTTAAATTTCGTTTAAAAATGGTTTCTCCCCCCCCTCCATAGTTTACAACAAAATTAGATTAAATTATTTGTTTTGTTTGCTTCAACTTCAAAGTACATTTATATTTCTTTGCATTAATTTTATATCCACAGTTTAAAATTGAAGGTTAGTTTTAGATTACGTTTTCTTAAGTTGCAAATACTAATTAGGAACTATAAAAAAAAGTTTTAAATAACATTTACATTAAATTATTGTACACCATAGTTAAATACCATATTTTTTTTTTAATACAGATAGTTTATTTCTTAATTGGGACACATAATAAGATGTTGTTTTTTTTTTATCAGCTAGAGACACGTATTGACATATTTATGTACATAAACACTGAGCACACTGAGCAATTATATGTATATTAAAAACACTAATACATGTTCTAAATTAATTTAACCAAGTATGTAAATTAATATTTAATTGGTGGAATAAATTTAATTATATTATTTAATAACATATGTTAATACATGTGTATTCAATCAATTATCATGTGTATACAATCAATTATCGTCTTTAAAATAACATATTACTACTTCTTGTAGTACTTTTTTGTTAAAAATACATAAATGTTCTTGTTAAAATCTGTCAACTAACTGATGGATTTATCTCTTTTTTGGAATGCATTGCTGACCTCGCTTTGGAATATTCATAGTTGAAATCGAATTTTCTGTTATCAAAAATTCACGTTTAGATGTAATGAAATATCTTAAGTTCAAAAATTAATCTGTAAATAAGAAAGCTTGTATGTATGTACCTTAGCATCTCGAGGATTGAATTGATTCTGTAACATAGATCTTTAGAAAAAAGAGAATAAAATCTATTGACCGAGACTGCCGTATTTCTAAATTCCTAAAAAGTGTAAAAATTGAGATGTTATCGTTAAACCAACAGTTCAGCGTGTGTAAAATGTATAAACTATTATCTGAGATCTTTTATTTTTTACGGGTATAGAAGAAAAAAGTATGTGTATTTATGTTAAGATAAATTAAAACAGTTACGGTTAATTTGGGAGAGGTAGGATTAATAAATAATGGCAAAATATTGAAACATTTTTATAAAACCTTTTAAACATAAGTAAATTACCAAAAAATGACCATCGATTTGTATTAAAAAAATGCAACTTTACACAATTACGTAAATAATTATGTAAAAAAAGTATTAGATAACTAATACTTTTTTCAAATTACCAGGTGGATATCTGTAAAGAAAAAGCACTGACAGAAATAATGAGTTTTTGACTTTAAGTTTCAAATTGCTTTACTCATTAAAGAAAATTTTACTAGCATTTTAATACCAAACTAAGTTGATGGAATTTAATATTAGATGATCCGAGATTTTGAGAGCGAATAACTTGGCATAAGACAGTCAATTAAACCTAGGTGAACACTGTATCAGAGTTTCTGGTTCTATGGACAGCCGTAGCTCCTAGGGGCGCCGAGGTAACGTAAAAATCTCCACTTTGCCAGTTTCAGTCAAGCAGAATCTTATCACACAGGGCAGTGGCGTTATAGTTTCAGCTTTTGCCCTGGTCTTCTCGTACTTCAAAGTGACTTGCTGACTATGACTTTTGCTTCGACCGTCAATCAAATCTGGACATATCTACCAAAAGTGATGTCCACTTTAGACTTTCAAATATCTACGGTCGGTTGCAGTGGAGCAGCTTTATCTCACAGTTAGTCGGCTGAAATATATTGACGCAATATCTTATAGGCCGGCCGTGTCCTCGAAAATTCTAGTGTATCCCACCCGACCAAGGATGGGACACACGATAAAAATGCATTACGTTCAACGAAGTTCCACTGATTGTGGATCGGTTTGATTCGTGTATTCCTGGTACAATAAAATGGAATTTTGCATTAAAAGGTACTAGCAGCAGCAAGCTTTATAAAGGTAGTCGTCTTTTATTTGTATTCCGGCTGTAATGTGCTTCATCAAAGCTCTCCAAAACGAATCAAAATAGAGCGGAGCTCAACAATCAGTTAAGTATTCCAATTTTATTGAATAATATATTTATATTATTTAAGTGTAAATAGAAAATTTAGTTTTAAAGCTTTTTTGACATTTTACTTCTATAAGGAGTCTTCCTAATTATAAAAATAACGCCTCTTTGTAAATTATTCACGCACACAACTGACGTATTATCCGATGAGGAGCACAATTGTTTTTTTTTCTCTGTGGCTTTTATAAATTGAATGAATATTATTTTAAAATATGATTGATCATACACAAAAAATAAAAATTTCGATAGAAATAAAAATAAAAATAATAATTCTCAATCGCATAGCTATCAAAAGAAAGTAAATTATAAAATTAAAACAAGAGGCGAGAAAATCTTGATATTTATGTGGTATAATTATTACAAAGCGTAGACGGAGTGAGTCAGACATCAAAAGTAGTCAGGAAAAAACTGTTATATGACTGAAAGCTTTTGGTTTCATACAAAAATTAAGTGTTCTAAGAATTATAAAAAAAAACCTTGAAAGTAATAATGTAGAATGTAACGCTTTGTGATTGATTATTCACGGAAAATGTAAACGACAGAGAATAAAAGCCTTAGAGATGTTATAGATGAGATGTATGTTGAAAATTAGATAGATCGATGGAATTTGAAATGAGGAGCTCATAAACGAATAGAAAAAAGAAAATTTTCTAGAAGTTTTTTGTAAATGATTGGCATACCGTTTGTTAGGATATTTAGGATTTGACTGAAATAGATGGCCATGTGAAGGTAAAAACTTTGAGGATACAAAATTGGAATATAAAAAACAAATATTTAGGGATGCAGCGTGTAGTATATACATTGAGATTATAAGATTAGCGCAGAACGAAAAGGAATGCGCTATTGGTTTAATAATAAGTTATTATTAAACCAGTCAACTAAACTGATGGCTGAAATGTATGTTTTATTTTTTAATTATTCTTTACGTTAAAAAACCCTAGGTATTAAAAATCTCAGTTAATAGTTTACTTATTAAGGAGGATATAGATATGGAAACTACAGTTAATAAATTAAAAATTACCATTATTTACATATGCTATTTTTCAATACTTTGCCTTTAAAATTTGACTTTTCCAATAATCTATAAAAGTAAAACCATAACTCTTCTGTTTCCAATCCAGTTAAATATAGAGTAAGAACAATACATAAATGTAATGACCAGATCAGATAAGTGGTGGAAATGGTATAATCATTCTTTTATTTGTAGGCTCTACAGCCAGAACCGTAAAAAGTTAAGAACCGACAAAAAATTTGTTATGAAACAACAAAGATAGTTGATAGGAATTTCTTCTCACAAGCAAACAGGTTCATAAAACAGTTAAGAATTGATATATTTTAGAGAAAATATTGGTATAAAAAATCTTAGAAAATAGAAACTGAAAATAAAATTTTATATACAACAGTCAGACGGTTATCATTGTACTTTCTAAAACCATTTAAAAAGCATCCGCTAAAAATTGCGATGTTGTACTAGACTATGACATTTGATTGATGCCCGCTGGAGGTATATTAAGATTATCAGTTTGTTGACAGATTGAAATTAAAACATTATCAAGATAATGTTTTAAATTAAATTTTATAATTTGCTGTGACTAAACCTATAACTTAACACTAAATTAAATTATAATTAATTCTACTATTAATTAATAGAAACGATTACAGACTTTTAGTATTTGAATGGAACTTCTGAAGCAAGTAAAAATGAACACTACTTTTGTTGTAAAAACCGTCTTAACTCAATCAATAAATTATACGTTATAATGTAATGTTTTTTTTTTGTTTTTTTTTTTTAGTAAATATTTTAAAAATTATTTATTTTATATGATTTTTGTACTGTTATGTCAGATTTATTTTTATAAAGAGCACCTCTAGTATCTTATTACAACAGGTATCATCATTTTTTTTAAATATAATTTTAATAATGTTCATTAGTCTTTTTATAGAAATAGTATTTTTCGTGTTAGAGATATATATATTTATTTAAATTTGTACCTAATATTAGCTGAATTAATTCCTGTTTTCATAAACAACCAAGAGTATCGTAAAGAATATTAGTGTCATAGTGCCAGATCAGCTTAACTTCTTTATTCTATCTTACACTGGAGTAAGGTGCGTGTATTAAGTGTACGTAATTTGATTATAGAAACTCCATTAGTATGTTTACTTTTTAGATCTTATTAAAAAGAAAATAAAACATAACGAAATGAACGCTATTTATGTTTAAATGCATGATTTCAAAAGTAAAATAAAACACTTTTAATATATAGACATGTATTTTAAAAGTAACCTTTGGTAAACACTCGAATATTTTTATTTTTTCATAAACATAAGAATTTTTTAATTTAAAGGTTAAGAGAAGTTTTTTCTTAAATTATTTATATTCCTTTACAGACCGACTAAAACTAATACTACGATAGTTTACGGCGTGAAATAAATTATACCAATGGTTTCTAGCCGTTCTAACCAGTATTTAATAGTGAATCGATGACTAAATACTAATTTACCTTCAGTAACAGTATATTTGCATCCAAAACTGGTACAGAAAGGGACATTTTCCCTTCCCTACGTATGATAAACGTCTAGTAAATTTTAGTCTTTTAAAATTTTCTTTAGCACAGAATTCTGTGTTCTTTAACCAAATTGATAATTGCGCTTTTTTAATTCTTATTTTCATTTAAACGTTTTAAAAATATGCAATGCAATCATGTACATCAAATTCTAGCCATTGTCAATTTTGTTGAACATTGTTTGCTGTTTAGAAAAAAGATAGAGAATACTGATTTTAAAGAATAAAAGCAAATAATGATAATGGTGTTTTAGAATAATTTGTTGGTGACACCGATAAAACAATAACAAGAACCCTATCTGTAGTATCATTTTCTTTAAAGAATTTCAGTCAAAAGAGAAAATCTTCAAGAAATATTAAAACCTTTCAACTAAACGAACTAAAATAAACGGTTTTGCAAAATATCGGAGGTTAAAGAATAAATAAAGAATATTCGTAATTTCAAAATAATAAATCGTAAGGACTTACTTAATGTTGTTAAAATTATTCTAAAAAATTATTTTGGCTTGTAAAGTAATGTATCTACTGAGTATTATTAATTGTTAAAATTATTCAACAGTTATTGTAACACAATAATTTCAGTAACGCTTATTTATAGTTCATTGTTACTTAAATTGATAGGTTTGCTGTGTAATTACAAATATTTAACAATCTGTTAATTATTTTAATCTTATTTTACACAATAGGATACATTGATTACACATTATGCCAACTAAGATTTGTCGTAATCGTACCGTCGAATCACTGCAAAATGTGTCATTTGAAACGAATTTTCTTTCTTGCAACCTCGTTCTAATGAGCCTGTCATTGCGTATCCCATGTTGAAATCTGCTACTGACACATTAGTTGTCAGTGACAACTGTTAAATGAAAATGAAAGATATATGAGTTTGACATTGAAATAATTAAACTGCATGTAAAAAGTGATGAAGTTTTTATTGTAAATCTACTCTATCCAGTTCCTTATATTTGTAGATTAGGCTCTAAAGTTACCTTTATTTTTGCAATAGAAAATTTTTTCATAAAATACGTACGCAGGAATATTATATTCTCTTTGTTACGATCGAATATTACGTTAAACCACTGGGCCTCATTGATACTTCATAGAATACAATTAGTACCCTTTTCTTTGATGATTCCACTCAAAGAAAACTCAATTAACGAATCAAATATATGTGAAATTAAAAGTATAGATAGTGAATTAATCTACATTTTAATTAAATTATAACTACAGCAGGAAAATTGTATTTAAACGAATAATAATTTTAATGTAAAGTATTTTAAAAACTGAAACTACTTTAAATTTGGAAATAAACAAATTTTGAACGATTTCAACCGTATTACTGTGTTGATTTTCATACCGATATTACGACTGTTGCGGCAAGTAAAGTTAAGGCTGTATGGGGTAAACCAGAATCTGCTTTACACTCTCTAGCTCATAATGGGACTAAAAATCAGCCAATTATTTTTAAGACCGAAACATCTCTTGGATGAAAAAATTAGGAAAGAATATATAAAACTAGAATTATTTTACAAAGATGGCTATAAAAAGTTGTTATTGTAATGCTAACTAAAGCTATCAGTTTTCTTTTAGTTTCAATTTATAAACTCTCATTTATTATTTAATAAATTATTAGTAAAATGAATTAATTAACTTTATTAAAAATCTATTGAATATACCAAATTGATGCAAAAACTGAAAAACTTGAGTTAAATAATTTCTATTTTTTAAAGCTTATGTACAAGTAATGCAATTACATTTTATAAATTATTTAAGTGATGTGAATATCTAAGGTAATAAATATTTAACCGAAAATAAATTATGTGCAGAACACAAATATACTAATAATACTTACTCCGTTGTACGAGGTTAAATGTGGTGAAGTGGTAATATTAAATCTTTACCAGTTTTCCGCTTGTACAGATGTAGTAGTTATTAGATGGTAAACAAAATTTTAGCGATAACAATCATTTAATGAATTGATATTGTGGTTTCTCTAATAAAGGGGAGTATGGTTAAGGTAAATCAATTTCATGCGGAATGAAGGCGACTGGGAATATTGTGTAGCAAAATCGATGCCAATATTACTAACAAATTTCTTAATTTCAATAGAGTTCAGAGTAATTAAATCACCTCAATTAAGCAATACCTTAGCAGCACTATGTGGGTAATTACATAACGTAAACGATAATAACCTTATAATTAGAAAACATTAATGCGTATAGGTTAAGAAATTAAAATTAAATTTAACTGCCAGTCGTTGTAGAATGATAATAGAGCGCCTCAGTGTGAGTTATGGAACCAAGTTTAATCCGACTAAAGCTCTATCGCCTAAAACAAGAAACACTAAAATCTAAAAAGCTGTGTTCCATTTTTTTTTCTAATTTTGTTTACATCATTAGCTGGGTCATTATTTGAAATAACTCATTGTAGCAAGCAATATAATTTCTTCTTGGTGAATATTATTAGAATATTAAAAATCTGATGTGGACACCACATGACTTCCTTGTACACCTACATATACAATCCTTCCTTGTACAATTACATACACACATTTTTAAAGTACATAAAATATTATTTCACTAATAACTTCTGATTTTTTTTCATATTTTTTTATGTTATTATTGAATTATTATTTATTCTAACATTTTTTTTTGCAATCAGAGGTTAATAATTATTAATAAATCAGTAAATTTAAATTTTAAAAAAAAGTTAAAAAAAAGGAAAAGGAAAAAAAATAAGAAAACTTTGCAAACAAAGAAAGAATAAAAACATTAGGAGAAGATGGTAAATATAAACAGGAAGAAACGTTAAGACCTAGAAAAGAATAAAAAGATTAAGAGAGGATGATGAATATAAAGAGAGAGAAAATTTGAAAACTAGAGAACGTGTACACAAATTAAGATCAGAAGAATTATATCAAACCAAACAGCGAATAAATGATTAGCAACAAAAAGCAAATAAACTAAATGGGGATCAACTTCGAGTTAGGAAGAATATTGTCCGGCAATATCAGAGGAGTAATGAAATAAAAAATAAGAACTTTTTGCTATTTATCAAATATTGTGCATATATGCCTCAGTGTATATGTTGTTTTCGTGAGAGTCTATTTTTCAGTCACTCTGTAGTTAACCTTAATGTACGAGTACATAAAATTAAACAGAAATTCCAGAATAATTAAATAAAATTAAAAAGAAATTAAACTAGAAAAAATAATACGATTCTAAAATATAACTTTCAATATTAAATAATCAGATGTTTCCACCAAATCTATAATATATACACATATGTAATAATGCCTATTAAATTAGATATACACATTTTTAAAAGACATAAAATTCTATTTCACTAATAACTTCTGAATTTTATATACGTACATATATATATTTTTTATTGTTATTATTGAATAACTATTTATTGTAAATTTTTTTTACAATTAAGGGTTAACAATTAATAAATCAATATATTTAATTTTAAAAAAAGTTTAAAAAAAAGAAAAGGAGATGAATTCTGATTCGAACCTATGTGCTTTCCCTTGTAAGATCCAAATATTTCATTAATTAAAATTTTATTTGGCTCTAACACTGTAACCAATGAAAATAAGTAGCTCTTGTGATATAACTTTGAAAAGCTCTCAATGAGGGGTTATTACTGCAGTTAAGAAAAAGTCCAAAATACAAATTTTTGGGGATTTTGGGTTTTTTGGACACTTTTGGTTTAATCGATTGCATCAAAAGGGAAGGTGCACAACTAGGTGTTACAATAGTCCTAAATCTAAAATTTCAACATTCTACGGCTGATAGTTTTTGAGTTATGACAGTTCTTACATATGTACGTACAGACGTCACGCCGAAACTAGTCAAAATGGATTCAGGGATGGCCAAAATAGATAGTTCCGTTGAACTCTGAAAACCGACATTTTTTCCGATCACAATACTTTCTTTATTTCGTACAAGGAAGTAAAAATATACAAGCATGCTGAAAACAAAAATAAATGAAACGAAACCGGACTACATCACAGTTTACTGGAAAATCTTTATATTTTATATAAATGTTATATATATATATATATATATATATATATAATAGTTTTTATTATAATTTATATATAGTTTTTAAAAATACGTTATAAATTTCTATCTTTCTTCTTCATCTTTCGATTAGACCTTTTTAGATATTGTTGAATTTTCTTTCTTTATTCTTTTCATATTATTTTCGTTGTTTTCAGTACTTTTTCATTCTTTCCGAGTACCTGTTTTGCTTTTCAATTTTCTGCAGCTGTTCTTTAGCTTTTCTTTTCATCTAGTTTGAAATACTCAATTGTATTTGGAAACTATTCTATACGTTATTATTATTTTTTTAAATTTTTACTTAGTTTTTCTAGATATTGGTTACTTTCCGGTGCCACCCTATTTTTGTATTTCTATCTTTGTAATAGTTAAATAATTGGTTTGTCAATAAATATATTGCCACTCATTCTGTAAATGTGGCCAAAAAGTCATTCTTCCTTTCCGCATTTCCGTTTTTAATTAAGGAAAAAATCAAAACTTCTTTTCTAATGTAAGTATTTTTCTTACTATTTTATTCCAGGCAAGATACAGGGATATATAATTTAAAAAAATAAAATATCAGCTTCAAGAATATTTTGTTTTATAAATTCATAAAAGAGTCACAAAAATCGTTCTCAAATGTTGTAAAAGTTTACCTAAGAACATTAAAAAAATTCTTTAGATGTTATCATAAAGAATTCAAAATGTTTTTCTAACATTTTTAAAGATGTGGAATTTTTAGAGTTGAAAAAAAAATCTGTTCGAAAGCAATAAATCTCTTTTCTCAACTACTTTTAAGAGGTAAAAAGTCAGTTGATTAGTTTAGAGAACGAAAAATTTTGTTAGTTTTCTTTAAAGTTACTTTACCGTATGGCTAACAACTACTGCTCGTTGAAGTTACTTCATGTTTAACAGTACAAATGGAGATTTAAAGAAAATTCAAAAGATACAGCGGACGAATAATTTGAAAAATAATGTTTTAAAAGTAATCTATATTTTTGTAACGTCCAAGTAGGAATGTAATAATCTACTTCATGCAATTTGAAAGAAATTATTTACGTATTCATTTAATATCGTATAATGAATTCCGTATTCATTTTCAGTAATATAGTATTGCATAAACGTTGAACATGAATAGCAAGTAAATATTAAATGAAATAAATATAAATTCTAACCGGAATCAATCGTGTTCAGTCTTAAAAATTAACAAAATTTCCAGGAAAGATTTTTCTACTTTAAAAATACTGCTCCTAGATCGTACTTCAATGAATTATGCATACTGAAGTCAAAATACATGTTATCATATTTTGAAAGGAATTTGTGTATAAGACATTTTTAAAGTTGTATACAGCTTTAAATTTTTTAAACTTATCATTAACATTTCGGAACCCAGAAATATTGCGATTTTTTTTAAGCCGAGTCCTTTCTTTGTTAATGTGAAAAGAAAGGTTGCGTATTTGTGAATTTCAAATAAAGACGAAATTATAATAAAATTATTATAAACTTAAACAAATATTCTTAAATTATTTTAAGTTACACTGATTCTCAATCAATACCTCCTGCAACCAGTGCAAAATTTATACAATTGTACACTATTACTACAAAATAGGTACCATCAATCATCCAGATTTAAATTGTTTTAAAACACTGAAAATAATTTTCACTCATGTAGGCATCGTTATCACTCATGTAAGAAAACGCTATTTTTAATAATTACCTATCTATAACATATTCTTAATTTGTTTCTAAAAATGTTTTCTTATAGATGAAAACTATAAAAATTGACAATGAATAACTGAAAATGTTGGTGTGATAAATATTTCCTCGTATTATTAAACCTATTTTAGTATTAAATATAATAGTAGTATGGTATATACAATATTAATAAACATTCTACATTAAACATTCAGTAAATATTATACATTGCATTTTTCGTTTGTTATATCATAAATAAATGTTCTAATAAATAAACTAAACAAAAAAAGAATGTAGTTAATCGGGTCTGATCTTACAGAATTTACTGAATGCAGTTTAAAAGGATTTTATTTTTACTTTTTTTATATCATTTTATAATTTGATGACTGAAAACTAAATGTAGATATTTACACATTTATTGTGGAGATAGTGTAATACAATGATAAAAGTACATAAAGAAGCGAAATTCAACTATTCTCTGCCTACAGAAAACGATGTCAACGTTCTTTGTCTCAGTTCAAAATGCCCCTCAGCAAAAGAGTGTCGTCAGACTGTTTATTCAGAATTGGAAAGAGGGAAACTGTTGGCGCAAATCCAGCTTTATAGGCTGGTGGAGAAACTCCATAAAAAGAAAAAAGGCGCTACAGCCCTCTTGCCTACCTTAAAGTCGGGGTCTACAGCCATTTTCTTGAACGAACCGATGATGTACAAGTTTCCTGCTCCTGAATCTATCATTTTAGCCTTTGTTGAATATCTGAAAAATATAAAAGCAAAGTTTTTCAAGAACACAGTTCAAATCAATATTTATAAAACAAAGATATATTGCCAAGTTTACTTGAATTCGGATTTAAAGTATTAGTAAAGTGCCTAATGATTTTATACCGATTAAAAAAATAAAAATAATAATAAATAAATAAATACGAGTGTTTACTTTCTTAATTTTCTTTTAAATTCTTCGGTTAAAAAACCTACAAATAAGTATATCACTTATTGATAACACCTTATAGAAAACAATTGTGGACACAAGGATACTGAATCTCTCGATTTTATCTAACAAATGCAGGATATATGGAATTAAAACTACGCTTGACAAATTATTTGGTTTAATAAATAAATCATTTTGAATTATTAGATAATGAATTGAACGTTGTTGTCATAAAAGGTTATTAACAAGAAGTGTCGGGCAAGAAAGTTTTATCTTTCAAAATATTTATAATATTTTGAAAGATAAAATCTATCATGCACGCTACTTGAGATATACCTACAGATGTTGGGCTAAAATATTATTTTTAAGATTTTGAAATATGATTTACATGATTATGAATCCAGTCAGACAAAGCGAATAACCAGACAGATGACAGTGGTATGTCTTTTATTAGAGTAATGAAATATAACACACTGAAATAGTCTAATAAAATATTTCATAAATATATTAGTAGTCAAAATAATCCTAATTATGATCTCCTTTCTTAAATTACGCAATGGTACATTTACCTCAATCTATCGTTAAGAATTATAAACTGAAGTTGGACTTCAACCGCCCAATAGTCAAAGGCAATTTGACACTTGCTAAAAAGAAATAAAGAAAATTCAAATATCATTCTAGATATCTGCCATTCAGAATGATGTCATTCAGAATGAAGTACTACACCTACAAGAAAGTAACCAGCAGTAAAATAATAATCACAAGATTCCCGGTAACCAAGTAAATCCCGTACATTCGTACAAGGTCTGAAAACTTTAAAGCATAATATTTTGAATGTCCACGAAGCTGATGTATACACGATGTACAATTTAGACAGGAAATTTATATATTAAAATTATGACTTGGCTCCCTGTCAAGAAGATACAATTTATTAATTATCTTAGGTGAAAAAAAAGTTTAATAAATATAAAGATATGGAAATTTACAATGACAATGTTCGCTCACAAAATATAAATAATTCCGAGTACTAATAAGTTATAATAGTTAACAATTTATTTTAAAATATATGCTAAGCATCAAATATTTCTTTTGTTGTTTAGAAAAGCATACATTCACAACTAATTATCAGTTGTAGTTTTATGTAAATTATCAACAGACAAAACGACGCTAATAATAAATGTAACGAAATAATAAAGATTACCGCCATAAATAAAAATAATTATTACGCAAATAGAAATAAACAAGTTTTCTTCAGCTACTCATAAATCTAATTTCAAATAATCGCTTGAATAAAGTAGTATGTTTCTGACAGAATATGGTATGAGTAATTTGATTCTTTTGACACAGAAGAATTTTTCTCATTATTGTACAAATACATTTTATCTCTTACTGAGTAAATGGCGAGAATAAAACATCGTTTTCCATATAAAAAGGGGTTTTTTTATTTATGGATTTTCGCTTTCTTATGACTGATATATAAGCAAACATCTGAGCTGCAAATGGCACTTGGTCATAATTACTTTCTATGAAATTAATGATACAGCCAGTCCCTGTGGTATACTCGTAGACAACATTCCACTCTCTACAGAGTGAAAATGCACCTGCATTTCGATGAGCTTGGCGCTAATATGTAATAAACATACATCGAATACTCATTACAAAAAAAATTCGCTTCGTCCCTCACTTTTCCAAGTAAGCCTGGAATGAGATATTTTTTATTACTATGGTATTTTTGTGAGTGAATCGGGCCTCTTGTGCCCAGTTATCGATAACTTGTTCTTTTTTTTATTATACGATACTGTAAAGTCATTTTTATGCTCTTTCGCATAGAGTGCAAGAAATGGCTTGGAATATAAATATTCCAGCAATATTGTATGACCTTCAAAAACCTGTAACTATTATAACATTATTTATGTATAACACTATCTCTGATGGTTAGTCGTATGACCTTCAAAAAATATCCAAGGTCATATGTGAGACGTCATATTTCAACGTAAAATTTTCTGCTCTTTCATTGGTGTGTCAAAATAGGTCATTCTATTAAAAAAAAAAAAATCACTTAACCTTGAAATAAGGTCAAGGTCAAATACAATTTCACCAAGAGATGTCCCTCTTCAATCTGAGTAACTTTTGTTCAGGTAATTGTTTTGAATTGTGCGTAATTTACGAGAAAGCCTCCTCGGGCGATTAAAATGAAACATTCTGTATATACAAAATATTTTTATATATGAACAATGTTTAAATTAACATCGCTTTCTTCTGCGCAATTAAATTTTCTTCTTACTTTTTGTAGCAAAAATTGTGGAAAACGTATCTAGGTGTAAAACCTTAAACTGAAGCTGGTTCTTGACTCGCTATACTTTTGGTTGAAGATGTTTTCTATTGCACGTGGGAAGTTTGAAATTTCCTGAAAGAATCATAAAATCACTTGAGAAATCACCATCTTTATTTAAGTTTCGTAGTCACTATTATCTACAAAAAATATTCAATAACTGAACCATATATATTTCACCCAATCACATGTTTTTTTTTTATTTTTATTATTATTATATCAGTTCCTTACTTCTAAAATATTTGAAATAAACTTTAAAAATGATAAAAATACTGCATACACAAGGCATCGTGGGATGGCAACAGAAGGATACAAGAAAGATCCATGGATATTGACAAGAAACGGCTAAAACTTTATGATGGAAAAATAAAAATAAAACAACTTTCTTTGGTTAAGGTTTTTTCTTATTCTACATGATTTATCGTAAGGCTTTAATAGCGTTCCTCACTTCTGGCCGTGAAAGTATTGGAGAAACTAGATAATTTTAAATACACAGTTAATACGCTAGTTAATATCACCACAATAACCCAAATAATACATGAAAAGTCATGTTATTATGGTTAATTTTCTGCGTCAAGAGATTATTATACTATGTCTTGTAGAGTAAAGAATATTCTGTAATACAAATATGCCGAAACTTCTTGTTCGATAGAGAAGCAGTTCATTGTAAGGATCATGTTAGTTCATGTCTTCCTTCAAGCACTGTACATTGTTATCTACGGTTACTTTATAAATTTCCAATACTTTTACGAGCTAGAAGTGAGGTACGCTATCAAAAACCTTACGATAAATCATATAGAAAAAGGCATTCCTCTTTGAAGGAGTAATGTTTACTCTGCGTACACAGTTTTATTCTTCATTTGAAAACACTAGTGGCTTTTGTTACATAATAATTTTTTTGACGGCGATCCAATTTTTATTCAATTAAAAGTGCATGGTGCACAATATTGCACTGTGTTCTTCAGGTGGAGTGCGTATTCCATTGCGGCTGTTCTCACTTCACCTTTTACTATATAACGTAGGGGTACAAATATTGCTTTGGACAATAATAAAGCGTGAATTTGGAAAAGAGTACAGTTTACTCGTACTGTTGTACTAGTGCAAGTCTTTGTGAGATTATTCGTAATTGTCTCGGTAACGTTTTTGGAATGCGTGTAATCTTGATTTTATTTACACAGATAATAAGAGTAGGATATAATTAGTATTCCCTTACGAATTATTTTTTTTTTTTTTGGCTTGCTAACAGGATTGGAAAGTATCGCCCACCGGAAAAAAGTGTAGGGTAAGCGGAAGCAGCTTAAGTAATTAGGGTAAGCTTTAAAGCAATTCCTTGTTAGTTCTAATTGTGTAAATGAGATGTAACCTTTGAAAATTCAATGATTATAATTTTCAGAGTTTGCGTATACCAGTAAAAGTGTTGTACGTAACATGAAGTGTAAATTTGTAATAAGTATCATTTACGGATCAGTCAAGAACGGTTTGTGAAATTCGGCATCTACCACTTGACCATAAGATCCGATTACTCCACTAACCCAGAAAGAACAAAGGAAAAAAATATTGATGATATTTATGTACATACTAGTGCGATAAAACCACTAAAGTATATTTACATAAACTTGCGCAAATTACGCATTCAAGCAATCAGATTTTTGGAATTTTTACCAAATATTAAAATAACAAAACTCTAAAGAAATATTATATTTAGAATTATTAAACCGTGGATTTTAAACCACGGTTTAAAAACAAAATTGATTTTCTTTATTATTTATTAAATATTTGGATTAAATCAATAGTAAATAAAAATTAAAACAGAAATTGAAATCACTGGTTGAAAGTTAAAAAACAAAATTGAAATTCCTATCGTTGGTTATAACAGACTCACTGATAAAAGTATATTCTTCTCTTAATTACAATTATTATTAGTTTAAGAATAATGAATCGATAACCAGTAAAGAACAATTATGGGAATATTTTGGTAACAATTATGGGTTTATTATTTTAGATTTATATATGAAAAAAATCCGAATGTGGTAAAAAAAATAAAATAAATATCTTTTAGTTTAACATTTTGGAGGATAATGTTTGATGAGACTCCAAGAATGATGAAGCTTGAATTTTAAAAGAGAAAAGGCAAGGAGATTGTATAAAATTATATGTAAATTTCGAATGAAAGAAAGAGTGAGTCGGCTGGGGATGTGTTACTATGGTAATTCATTGTATGAATAGAACATGAGGCGGACTGGAATTGAAAAGTCACCGCCGCGGGTTATTTAGTGATTGAATTATGTCTGTGTTGAGGGGTGCTCGATCTTCCACAGGTTATCGGTAATAAAAATTGTGGGTATATTATTTTATTATGTAAAGTCTACCTATTGCTGCCACATTAACGGTTATACTGCTGAGACGTAGGCATTTAAGATTGAAAAGTAATGTATAATTTCTAATTTGCATTATAAACATTATGTCTATTGATGCAATTGTTTATTTTAAAACGCAATCGTTTTTGGAAAAAGATTACGCGAATACTATTGGATATTCATTTAATAAGTTCTTACAACCAAAACTCAGATCCGGTAACTCTTAAAACAGTAACCGTTATTGAAACTGAATATTAAAAACCGTAAGTGCACTTAAAAAGACTTTTGTTCATGAATTATATTTTTTGGCAAAAATCTACAAAGATCACTGGAAAATATTAAATTCATTAGACATCTTCAAAGAACCGGTTGGAAAATGTATAACATCAGATTTTCATAAAATTAGCATGAAAAGCCGTAACGTCGAATGAGTTATACCGATGATTGGAAAAGGCATTTAACCATTAAAACATCAGTGAAAAAATTGACTAATGAAAGAATTACACTTAAACTTTATTTTTATGATTGTGGGCTTCTTAATCTGCTTATTTTATTGATTTTTTTTTCAAATAATAAATGACATTCTTTTGTTTCCTAAGAACACTGGGCTTCAACAATAATATATAAATTAAGTTTAAATATTCCTTTTCTCGAATTAAAGTTTAATGTATTATTTACTTGTGTAAATAAGGTAATCGTTTATGATTATGTACGATACATTAAATTTTACCCAAATGTACACTAAACATTATCTATAAACTGAAGAATATTTAAAAGCTGTACCGTTTAACACCAACAATAGATTCTCCAATAAATTCATAGCAACTTGAATAATTCAATATAATTATTATAGAGGTGATAATAATAATAAAAAACCTTATTGTTTTGTGAGGTGCATAGTTACAATTTTTGAATATTTAATTTAAACGGCGGATAAAACTTAAATGAAAGTGTTTTCTCTTTAATCGGGACTTCCGGACTTAGGTATTCTAAATTGTTTCAGCTAGTTTGTTTTTACGATATTCATGTATAAACCCTTAATTATGTACTGCTAGTAAATTAATTTGAAAAAACTTAAAATACTACTAATTAAAAAAAAGCAGATTTGTAAAAAAATATAAATGAACAGAACGAGTTAGTTATTTCTAACCTTCTTGTACCGGCTACTTCAACAACTTTGCACCGACTTCGGCACCACCAACAAGATGCTAATGTCCAGTAAGATGACGCAGCACTTCTTGCCCAGCCCTCCTCAGGGTATAACAGCACCTGTTCTGACAAATATTTTGATGTTTTTAATAAAACCTATTTTTAAACTGTTGCTACTTTTGGCTTTGCCAATTATTTTATTCTAAATCTATCATGTTCGTTAGTAGCATCCATTTGTAGTATCATTTTTTTAATGTTGGAGGATATTTTTTGTAACACAAGTAGCTTCGATTTTACAATTCTGCTGACAGAATTTTTTTCCACAAATTGTTTCCTTCTAATAACTGAAATACATTACTAAAAAATAATTATTTTTTATAACTAGTTGCATTGTCACGTTTTAAAAAAAAAAAAAATATATATATATATATCTTTGGGTTGAAGGAATCTGTTATATTAAAATATAATAGTTGATTCAAAACCTATTTAAATTTTCTTCACATAAATATTTATTAATTAAAAGATAAATAAATGAAATAAGAATAATAATAACCAAGTTATAAAATTAAACTACTTAGAAAAAAATCCAGATTGTTGCCAAAGCCGCAAGACTAAGGCAAAGACGGCAAAAATTGTGTTCTTATTTCTTGAAATATTTAGTCATGTCTACCTCGAAAATATACTATATAAAAGTATAAATAAAATTTGCTTATTCGATGAGAAAGAGCAAACTGTTAGAACAGCAGTTCAAGAAGAAAAAAGTACTTATTAGTATTATGAATTTGTTGTGCGTAATCAAGTGAAAATTGCTGCGTAGGTCTGAGTTTAAATTGAAATGTTATTAATAAATTGTTGGGTAATTTAAACGTAGCTTTGCTAAGTTATGTACTTTTCTAAGTAACTTACTTTTATTTACTAAGTCGCTTTTCTTTAAAAGAAGGTGTTTTTAAAGTAACCTTAATAAATTGCAATAAATTTTGCATTCCTGAATTTTTTGTAGTTTTAGTATAGATCCACTACCTACCTACCGGTGGTACAGTTATATGCGTAGTAGTGATGACATGGTTGCACAGTTTTCATATGGTTTTTTAAATATATAGTGTAATCTTTATCCATTAAGAAATACAAATGTCATCAGTATTTTCGATTTTAGAACATTTCTGTTCAACACAGCGCTAATTTGCAACAGTCCGCCATATGGATTATATTTCTTCTGAAACATTTTCTTTTTTCAATGGGAAAAGCTGTAAAAATCACCCGAAAATTTTACGAAATTAATAACCTGTTTTAGACTCTTCCCTCATGCCAAAAATTCCCATTATTTTTGGGTATCTTTTATTAATGCGAAGCCATCCACAGTTACCCATACTTTCATTTTTACGTTTATGTAAAATATATATATAAAGTAGAAAAACATGAGGCTACCACTTAAAGCTGAGGACAAAATGCGGAAACAGGAGGAGCCGTCAATAAAAAATTAAGAAGAGCAAATAAAAAAATGTTTTCCAGTAAACTCACTAAACGATTTAAAGGAAATTACTGCAAAATTAAATTATTTACTGAAGTTCAACAATAAAAATTTTTCATCTTTCAATCCCTTATGAATCAAATTCGATTCTCGGTTATTAACTTCCTTAATTAACCTTAACATTTTTCATTTTAAAAGCAAATATTTTTGGTAAAAATGTTTTAAAATCTTAAAATACTATATAGATATTGTAACCAGATTTCGTAGATAGGCAACAATTGTAGAAATCTTTTCATCGTTCAACGTAGGACAAAAGTGAATTTGTCCAAATTCACGTTCCTACTAAGTTTGTAAATTTAGAAAACATATTTTAAAATGAATTTTGCTTGTTGATAATTATGATGGTTGGGGTTATGAATTTTACAGTTGAAAAATAGAGAAAAATTTCAAGATATTTTAATGGTAAAAATTCATACTGGAAGTTTATTTATAATAAAATATAACTTTGTGTACTTTTAAGTTTGCTTGTAAAAGGTTCGATTGAATATTTCTGTAATATTCTGCTGGATCAACTTATACTATCCTACTTAATGAGCTGTAGAACATTAAACTTCACCTGTTTTCTTACCTTACCCCCTTTGAACACAATTTTTATCTTGTTTATTAAATATATATTATTAAATGGAATCAACTACAAAGAGTTCACAGTTAAAAAACATAACAAATGTCATAAAATATTAGTTGTTCTATCAAATTTTCAGATTTGAGAGAACTATTAATTGATCATTTAGACGGGGAATTTAAACCTCATTTTAACGAGTGAAAATTCTGAAATAAGACTGGAGAAGTAGCATTATTTTATAGAAATGATTTACAACTCCATCTGTCCCATCAAATTGGCTTTTGATCGTGATGGGACAGTTTGTATTTTGGATTGTTTAAATAAAATCATACAAAATAAAAACTATTTTGAGGAAAATGTTACTCTATTATATGAAGGAAAATCTGGAGAAGGAATAAAACAAATATAAATGAGGGTTATCATTTTTATTACAAATAAAAATTACTTCTGTAATTACTTCTGAAAGATTACTTCTGTAATCTTTCGTTATTAAGTCATTTAATTACTCTACTGGCAGTTCATCTATTCCTGCAGCTTTTTTATTCATTGTATATTGTTATATTGCTTAAATAATATCAGGTTATAGGATTACTGCTCATCCATTTCTATTTCACTTGGTATTTTATAGGAAGATCATATAATTTTTTGTTTGACTGGTGTAGTTTCTTTATGTATTTCTTTCACATTTTAAGTAAATCGACCTCCTTGCTTACTTTATCATTTCTACTGGCAATTTGTTTAGTGCTTTTATATTTCCTCTACTTATCCCATACTGTTTTTATTTTTTGCCTACATTAATTCATACTATTTTTTTCTTTTTAAATTCTCTATACCTCGAGTATTTGTCTGCAGGTCAAAATTCTCTCTAAATTTTCTGTCAATTCCAAATTCTTCCAGGATTTTAATAAAGCATGCTCCATCTATAGAGTCATATGCTTTTTAAAGTCAATAAATATTGTTACATATAGCTGGGCATTTGTTATGATTATATTTTTAAGGCTAAAAATGTGTTCTGAACACCTTCTTTCCATCCTAAATCCTCCTTGATATTCCCCTATTTGAGCATCAAAAATCAGTTCTATGTTGATTAGTAATATCTTGGGCTAGATTTTACATGGTACTAGTAGTAAGGAAATTCCTCTAGTTATTCACATTTGATCTGTCTGCTTTCTAATAAAGGGATGTATAAATGCCATCTTCCAGCCTTTTTTGATCCTTTCTGTATTCCAAGTTTCCTTCACAGTTGCATGGAGGTGTTTTGTTACTTTTCAGTAACCTAATTTTAGAAGTTCGCTGTAATCCTGTCTTCTTCGGAAGATTTGTTGTTCTTGAGGATTTTAACGGCCTGTCAGACTTCTTCTATATATGAAGGATCTGACTGGTGGAATTTTTTCTGGTTTTTATGGGCGGCTTTTCACAGTTAAGAAGTTCATTGTAGTACTGCATTAAAATCGTGTGATTATCCTGGTTATTTGTAACTAATTTTCCTGATTTGTCTCAGAAATTTAGACTTGGGGGTTCATATCCTTAAACATGTCTTTTGAAAGTCTGGTAGCAATTTCTTGAGTTGCTTTTGGTAAAATGCTCTTGTATTTGCTGAAAGGATTGGATTTCATACTGTTTCTTTTCATTTTTGATTATGGTGAAGATACTTTACTTGCTTGTCAGAATTTCTCTAGTTGATTTGTACCAAATTTGTTTTGAATTTTTACCAGTCTCTGTTGTTTCCTAATGCTTCATTGCATTTGGCACTTCACTAGGTAGTCCAATTTCTGATTTTAGATGGGAGAGACTTTTCTGCTGCTTTGATTGTTCCAATCTTCATGTCTTCCCATGACGACCCTTGTAATTTGGATTTGTTTGAGTTTCTTACACCAGCCTTAATATTCTTGGTTCCAAAATGCTTTTCTTTAAGTTTTCTTCTATTTTGGTCTTTGCTTAGGATGAATTTAACTTTAGCCTTTGTAAGATAGTGATCAAAGTCCTTTTTGCTTCCCTTCTGAACTTTCATATTCTGAATTGTTTTAATTCTCTTCTGGAGATGACAATGTGATCAATTTGAAATTCTCCAAGGATATGATTTGGGGACTTCCATGTTTTGGTCTTTTTTGGTTGTCTTTTAGAGTGTGTACTCACAATTTTCAGGTTAAAAATTTGGCATAGTTCTACAAGTCTAACTTCATTGTTGTTCTTGTGAGCCAGGAATTCCCCAGTGATGCTTCATTGCCCAGTTGCAAGTGGAATTCCCCTAGTATAATAGTTATGTGCTTTTCTTGGATTTGCAGATCACATGTTCTAGTTCTTCTTAGGAAATTTGAACTTTAGCTAGATTTTTCTTATTATCAACGTTTGATGGTAAATTTTGCGTTAACTCGAGTATAAGTTTTTTTCTTACATTTAACTCTTGAGGTTGAAACTTTGTTAGATATAGAATTGAAGTTTGAGATTGACTGTGATATATTCTTTGTAAATTCAAAAGCTGTTCCTAGTAAGGGGAACTTTCCAGAATGTAATCTGTTAGTTTCCTTTATAAACCCTGTAGTTGTCTGTTTCAAAGATATTTTCATCAATGTAGCGGATTTCTTTTAGAGCTAGAATTTGCACATTGTAGTGATTGACTGCTTGTGTTAGTTTTCGATGTTTTCCTATTTTACGAAGTGAATTGATATTTAGTATTCCAATATTATACTTGTGCTTGAATTTAAGTTTTCCAGGATTCTTCAATAAAACCTAAACAGAAGTGACAGGCTCACCAGAATCCAAAATGTAACAATTGTAACTTGAAGTTAAGAGATTTTACTCCCAGGGGTAATTTGTTTTGTTTTCTACTCATTCCCATCCATAGAATTTGTTATGTTGGGGTTTTTGAGCTTTGCAGAGATTGCTTGTGATAAAACTGGAGTCCACTAGACTCCCATTTAGTTCAGTTTCAGGATTTCTGCTTTCACCTATCCAGCAGCATCACATGGAGGAGCCACTCAATCTCATAACTTCCTTTCCTCACATTTCTATGAAATGAAAAAGTGCAAAGCATCACTGCCTCTATTTCTTTTATTGTATTTGGTATTTCTTTTTTCGAACCACCTTTCTGGTAATTTATAGTTTCTTTATTCTTTTTTCATTAATAAACCCAATTGTTTGTTTGGCTGCTACTACTATTTTCATGGGATATTTCACGTTTACAAAAAATTCATTTACAGAATTGCCTTCTTCACATCTCTTCAATACTTGAGTAAATTTTCTCCTGCCATCTTCATTCCAATTATTGTTTCTCTTTTTTAAGAGTTACTTTCTTTATTCAATAATTCTCTTCAATATTACTCTTTTTGCTGCTAATAATAGTATATGGTTGCTATTAATAATCAGTACCTGGCAACTCATGTATGTGTATTTTTTGTCACATTTCTAACCGTTGTTATGCAGTTATATCTTCAATTTGGTATCTGCTTTCATCTCCTGATGACTTCCATGTCTACAGTTTTCTTTTATGTTTTTTAAACTGAGTATTTGTTATGATCATTTTATTTTTCTCCTAAAAATCTGTAAACTTTCTCCCCTTCCATTCTGTGTCAGTCTACACTTTCTTACTTGTTGTTCTTCCCATCCAATCCTACAACATCCAATCACCCTACTGCAGTAACCAAATTCCCATCATTATTTTACAACTTTATGTTCTTTTACTCTAATTCTCTCATCTGTTCATGTATTATTACAATCTTGTTATCTGCATACCAGTTGTTGATTCTGTTTATTTTCACCTCTCCTTTTAAATTTTTTAACTTACCTGCTTGCATAAAAGTTTTATAATCTGCTTTTACATTCTAAACTTCTTTCCTTTTCTTGCTGACTTATTTCTATCAGCTGATTGCCATAATTTTATCATGTTGCTTTTTCTAGAAATCTGAATTAGAAACTATTTTAATACCAGAATATTTAAGAAAAGAAGATTTTACTATGATGCTAATACATAGAGAATTATTAGTTATGATAGTTCTTTTCCTTCTAACTACATATTGGCCACTCCTAATTTGAGATGTAGGCATTGATTGCATCTGCTTGCTCTTAGTATAGAGAACAGACGGGGATAACATGTGGTGCTAGTTACAAGTCGCATGGGATCAGGCACTTCAAGAAATACTTGTTAAACTGCCTCCTATCTTCAACCTGTCCGAGAAAACAAAATAAGGTAATTTTGAGAAAAAGCAATTTTTTCTTCCTCACTAGAGGTTTTCCTATTTATGTTTTTAATTTTTATTTTATTTTATTTTTTATTCTAGTTTATTTTACTGTTTAATGGTTGATAATTTCTTCAATGAAAAAATAAGCTCATCAACAAAAATATATATATCATTTAAAAGCTGTTATTTTATTACTGAATACACTGTGGTGAAAATCAAATCCTAGAATGTAAGCAACAATAAATTCAGATAATTCCTTTTACAAAACGGAAAAATAGTTACACCTGTATAAGTAAACCTTCATTTTATACCTTTTAGACACAATCAAAATTTTACCTTCAGTTAATCTCAAGTAGTCTAATCTGTAAATATCATATCAAACTAATTGTTAAATTGTATTCTTATTTATTTGTGTGGTCAATGATAATAATTATAAACTGTATTATTTAGTAAAGATTTTAAAGACACCCACAAAATTACATACACCAGAAAGTAAATTTAACAATATTTCAGGCTAAAAAAGTACTAAAAAAAATTATGTTAAGTTCTGCTTTAAATAAGATTTTACTATGAATTTCAACTTTTAAACTTATAAATTTTATTATTCTTATTATAATCATATTTAATAACTTTGTTGAACATTTAAATTAATTTTAATTATGAATGATTATTACCAAAGTCACTCACTAATGAAGTTACATTAGGGTGATTTTAAATTGAAGTTCTGAATGATCCAAGTTTGTTCCTGGAAAAATTATTTTACTCACATATTTTTTAGATGTTAGTATCACTTTAAATCATATTTTCCTTGTATTATAATAAAAGATTGTTTGTAATTAATATTTCATAATTTCACCGCTTTACTTTTAGTGGTGAGCTAACAATAATACAAAAAATGAAGTTTTTGAACTAGCTATGAAGAAAGAGTTATTTATGTATAGCTAATTATTAAATAAAGACAACAAATTATTAAGAAAAGGCTAATCATTAAATTCTGTTTATCATACTATACTCATGAATTAATGGACCTTTTTTTCCTTTTTTGTTTCACCACCAGACCCATTGTAAGGTATTACGTCAGGGGACGAATGAGGATAATATGTATGTATGTAAAATGTAGTCAAAAAAAAGAAAGTAGTGATGATATGTATGTAGGAAGTGTAGTATGAAGTGTACAGTCTCAAGTTGACTGTTTCTGAGGTGTGAGGTTAATTGAAACCCAACCGCCAAAGAACATTGGTATCCATGATCTAGTATGAACTATTGGACACATGTGAAAAATGAGTTCACTGTCTGAAACTCTACTTCTCCTGGATGACATTGCCTATTTAATTATTAGCTGTGAAGCACTTCAGATTTCATTAATTGAAGGGATATCTTTGATACTACACAATTTTAATTGTTTTTGTGGTCTTCTATTTTTTCTTTGTTAATACCCCTTTGCGGTTGAAAAACTTTTTATGAAAAAAAAGTTTTATCACACTCCTTCTGAACTTTGGAAACTGTTACTCCAGATGAGAAAAAGAGGTTATTAGTGCATGAACACATTAGTCTGGCTAAGTTCTATAATTCCATGGCAGATAGAAAGCCAAAATATTTAACCTTTTGCAATTCGAATCAGTTACTTCTAAGTAAAATCAATCAACAACTAATTACATCAAAGAAGCTTTCATTTCAGAATTATAACTTTGGATTACCTCACAATTAACACAAAATTAAATATGAGAAGAATTCATAATTGCAAAAATTCAATGTTTATTAAGACATGCATACATAAAATCAAACGTTACGTTGAAGTTCAAAATTGGTTGCAATACATTCTTTCTATATGATCCCATTTAATTTAAACCTAAACCAAACATCCCATTACCTGAATTTATTCAGTTTTTTTCTTCAACATGCAAAAATTACAGAACAAATTTTAATAAACTAGCATGGTAATGAACTATGAGAAAAAACTGCAGTCATTTAACCTATACAGAGTGTTTCATTTTAATCGCCCTAGGCGATTTTCTCGTAAAATACGCACAATACAAAAAAATGACCTAAACAAAAGTTACTCAGATTGGAGAGGGACAGCTCATACTGACCTTGAACTCTACTTATTACAAAATTAACACGATTTTTTTAAAATGGAATGACCTATTTTTGAACCACCAATGAAAACAGCAGAAAAATTTACATTGAATGTTTATAATTTACATGAAATATTTACGTGGTAGTCACATATATGACCTTGAATCTTTTTTTGAAGGTCGTGCGGCTAACTATCAAAGATAATGTTATACATTATTGTAAAGTCAATTTTAAGCTCTTTACCATAATTTGCGAGATAAATGTCGTGGAATATAAAGCAGAAATATTGTATGACCTTCAAAAACGTGTAACTCGTATAACACTGTATAATATACTAGCTATACCCGCCACGCTTCGCTGTGGCACATTGTGGTTGCATGGGTGATAAATGAGAAACGAAACAAAGCATACGTTTCATAGAAGTTTAATTTTGCGATACTTGTGGATAAACAATATTTTTTTGTTTTTCCACTGTCTGCGTAGATATAAAGGCTATCTGGTTTGCCGACTCGGGAACACGCAACATACAGTTGCCCATGTGAGAAGCAATCCGCATCTAAATCTAAACCACACAATTCTAAAGATTGACCTTGAGCTTTATTGATTGTGATTGCAAATGCCAATCGAATTGGGAATTGCAATCTTTTAAATTAAAATGGTGTATCGGTCGGGATTATGGGTATTCGAGGAATGAGGACATCTTCACCTTTGAAAGGCCCCGTTAAAATCGTTGCTTCCACTACGTCATTCATCAATTTCTTAACTGCAAGTCGCGTGCCGTTGCAGAGTTTTGGCTGATTAATATTCCGCAACAGGATAATTGTCATTTTTTGATCGAACCGTTGCTAGAATCAATGTAATGAGGAATGTTTTACCAGTTCCTTCTGGCGCATCCAAGAAGAAAGTCCCCACAACTCCGTCATATATCATTTGCATTATGCGATCATAAATGCCTTTCTGTTCACGCGTTAATCTGGGAATGTTTGATTGCACATATGACTGAAGATCACCAATGTTGTAACTCTGTTCACGGCGTAAATCCACATCAAATGAAGCAATCGCAGCTCGGGTGGGTGCTGGCATTCCCAATTGACTAAGAACTTTATTTGCAATAGCTAAGCACTTGTCTTCAATATTTATCAATGCTTCGTTGTAAATTCCATGGTCATATTGGTATTTTCTAGGCGTACTATATGTAAAATATCCTCAGCCATAAGCGATCGATATCTTTCCCATAACTCTGTGGGAGATGAAGGGAAGCAAGCGGTCAATATAATTACGAATAATGCGCGAATTTGGTGTGGATGTGCAGTGTTGTACGCGTCATTAATACATATATCCCACTGTTGGTCGTTTTCTAATAAATTCAGAGCTTGGTGAAAGGCGCAGCTCAATCACGAAACGATCATACAAAAGTACCTCGATTAAAGTGAATATTTAATTCAGATTGTATAATAATCTGAATCAGATGCATGTGAATAAGTTTTTTTTTTGTTAATAAACAATGTAATTGGGAACAGGTGTTGTTTCACATGTGACTGCGATGGCGTTAGCTAGTATGGCGAGCGTTCTCCTCGCTTCCGGCAGATGGCGCGGTCACTGGTACACAGCTGACCGTTAAAAAAACTGTTTTCTCCCGGTAGCGGGTATGTGACTGATGCGAAAAATAGATAAAAACAATCTTTGATGCGGGTTATATATCGTGCTAAAATTTGAGCTCAATCGGTGCAGAACATTTTGAGTTTTTGAACCGTACACAAACCAATTTAACATTTGTATATATAAAGATTTGTGGACTGCGAAAAAAAGCCCTTAAGTTATGTGAAAAAACACATTATTTTAAATGCTGACAAAAGGAGAGTAATGCTTACAAATTACAGAATTATCAAACGGCGTTGATTTCAGATGTTAATAAACTGCTAACGTAAGTAGAAGTTGTGCTGCTTCAGTTTACAACGTGATTCTCGAGTATGAATCTAATAATGAATTACGATCTCCTAAGAAAACAAAACCCCGCAGGTCAATTGAGAAAAAGGTGAGATTTTGATAAAAACGCGATTCGTAAAAAAATTACACGAATTTGAATTATTTAGAAATAGTTTAGCAATGTATTATGTCCTTTGGAAGAGAATTCGCTTATTGTCTTTGACAACGCTTCTTATCATTAAAAGAAAAGAATTCCGCCGTGTTATAGAAAAACAATGATATCAAAATGTGGTTTAGTTCAAAAGGAATAATTTTTGAAGAGGTTTAAGTTAATGTTCAATCATTGCAAAGGGTTTCGCGTATTAAAAGTAATTATAGTCCGTATAAAATTGGTTTGACACACAACGCCATATTGGTAAGTCGTGTTTTTATTCGGCTTCTAACCAATATGTTTGCCGGCCTCCGTGGCGCGAGTGGTAACGTCTCGGACTTTAATCCGGTGGTTCCGAGTTGGAATCCCGGTCAGGCATGGCATTTTCATACGCTATAAATCATTAATTTTTTGGTCATTATTTAGGGATATTATTTTCTGTGTATTTGGTTATTTCGACTTTTTTTGTTTGCATAGTCTTAAGTCTATCTGGGCTATAAGAAAGTTGGGTGTTTTAATTTATTTACTGTAAGTCATCCTTCTTGGTGGCTTTTCTTTTTGTTTCGGTGTTTTTTGTTTTTTTTTTAATAAAATACAGATGTTTTAGCTGTTAAATATAATTCAAAGAAATTTGTTACTTAATCAGTTGTGATTTTGCTTACATTGGCAACGGCCATACGGGCTCTTTGTGATTGGTCGTTGTGTTTGACAGCGGCCATCTTGCATTGATCTGATTGGTTTTCCTTTGTTTACATTTCCATCTGATTTATTAGCCTCTTATTTATTAAAAAACTGTACAAATTAAAAATAGATAGATATATTTATTAAAAATAGATGAAAACAATCTTTGATGCGGGTTATATATCGTGTTAAAATTTGAGCTTAATCGGTACAGAACATTTTGAGTTTTTGAAGCCGTACACAAACGAACTTAACATTTTTATATATATATAGATATTATATTACAGTTTATATATAAAAAAATATCAATATTTTATATTAATAATATGTAAAATATTTGCAAACTTACTGGTCCATTGGGAAAAATCTTTATTTTTTTGGTAAATTCCTTAGGAAGAATTAAAATAATATAACATTAAGTAAAGCTGGATATTAGATTTTTAGAAACAAATGTTAGACAATTTTTTTTTTATTTCTAAAAAAAGGTTTTTTTTGTATCTGAACATGGGTTTTCGAGTAGCCCATCTGGTATTAAATAATTTTGTTGGTGGAAATAATAGTAGTGCTCTTATAGGTTCTGCTAGCATAGCAATAGCCATGTGATAATAGCGAGCGCTGGCTGCTTGCTGCTGAGTTACCACCGAATTTCACCAAACTCAGGCAATCAGCCTATTACACAAATTCAATTCCTCAGCTATACTTAAGTGCACGCGCGCGCGTGTGTGTTTGGAAATGTACTTACACATGAATTTCTAATCATTTATAGAGAAATTAGTTGAGTTCAAAAATAAACTTGCACAATTAAAACATTCTATATACTTCTAGATAATTAACTGTGTTAGCTATTTAAATTAAAAATTATTAGGATATATTTTTAGAATACCAGAATTATTACTATTGTATGACTATATTATATTGTGTGTTTATATTTTGTCTTACTGAAACATTGAATAAGTAGATCCAAATTTTATTCAATACCTTTGAGAGATTATAATAAAAAATATTATGAACATGGTCAGAATAAATAAATAATGAAAAATAAGTTTTATAACCTCACAAATTTTTACGCGTAATTTTCTGCCATCAAAACCAGGCAACTGCCATTACCTTGTATATCAGAAGATATTTTAAACAAAGAATAATAATTATTGATAATAATGATGAATTTAACGTTTTGTTAATATTAGGTTCTCTTCATTCTTCCAGAATCATAAAAAAATTACATTCTATATTATCTGAGTGCTTTATATTTTTCTAAATTTTAGTATTTTAGTCTTACACAAAATTAACTATTTTTATACAACAAAACGTTAACACAAAAAAATGAAGTTTGTAAATTAACGCAAGTACACGTAAGCTAAAATATTTTTTCGCATACATCCCAAAAAATTAGGAATAATTTTCCCACTCTCAGTAGAAAGTTATTTTTGTTTTTAAGACAGTAATAAGAATAACATTTTTATAACAGTAATAATTGTTTATTACACCGAGTAATAACTCATTTATTTTTTATTATGTTTTTTGTTTATTAATAACCATTTTCTTATTTTTGAAATGAAATATGGTTTGACGGACAGTTTAAATTTTTTACAACTGCATAATCGACACGCTATTTCAGCCATAGTTTGATGATTTGAAAAGAGGATGGGTCAGTCTTTTCTAAACAAAATGCTTCAGATCGTACCTAAAAATCATAACTTGAATCAACTAATACCGAAGCATTGATTAAAAGTTTCAATTGGTAGCCACTTTGACATTTAGAAAACGTAAAAATAAGAAATTTACTTATAATAATTTAAAGTATTTTATTTTTATAAAGTTGCGGTTTTTTTTAAAAATTATTTTAGAAATATTTAGGAAAACAGTTTTTCTAAGTGCGCTAAAACTATCAAGCTGCCAATTAGCAGCAGTATTCGAAAATGTTTAACTGAAATGAAAAGTTAGAAATAAGAAAACTTTTTTCAACATTTTATTAGCGGAACTCTTGAAAAATGTTTGTTCATTATCCAAGGCACATACAGTAAGGGATATAATATACATCTTTAGTTAACACTGTCGCACTTGAAGCGTAAAAATGAAGATTAAGCTACAGCAAAGTACGCACACCAAGATGTTTATATTTTATCATGGGTGTAGATTTTTTTTTAAGAACAATTTGTTCATTTCGTATTCTAATCGAGTTCCTTGTTAGTCAGTAGGAATCAAACATAATGAATGGTTTTTGTCGTGCAGGCATTTTGAATATTCATTTATGTTAATATTTTGAATAATAATTAAACCTATTTTCATTTATAAATTATAATCAAACGTTAAAAATTATCACGTTAAAAACATTGAATTTGAACTTGTCAAATGATTAATATGGTTTACCAGCAGTATAAAAATACTATTAAAAAAATTCAGATAAAAGTGAATCGTAACTAAATTTACAGTATGTATTATGCAGGGTATATATTATGAAGAGTATCATTGTGGGCGCGGCTGAACGTTTTGCTTTGCATGCTGAATAATAATATCATTCTTGCTTTTATCAAATTTGTTTCTCTTATTCACTGAGAGTAGTGTTAACTGTTATATTCTATCTATACTTCAGTAGCGATACAGATTGCTCCTCGGGGATTGTAGATTGTGAAACGCAAAATGAAGGTCTCCAGGGCCGCTTATCAGCTGAACACTCCCTTGTACACTGTACACCCTCATTCTATGAGGGTGTACAGTGATATTTAGTTACTAAATTTACACTAACTACAAGATCGCCTTCAGCAATGCAATCTCAGAATGATAATCAGAAAATCAATGATAATATGCTAACTCTTATGGTACACGGTGTAGGTAGAATAATTTACGTTACATAAATATTCTCAGTAGCCTATTTCCAAAACAAATCCCCACACGTAACTCGCGTACATGCCCACTCCAGGACGCATATATACGCATTCAGAAAGCCAAAGAAAAATCCACTCTGGTATAAACATTTATACCCATAAATAAGCATTAAATGTATAATGTATTTATACATTTTACATTTAATACACGTTTAAAGCCAAAGGCTACAAAAAAGAAATTCATTAACTTTAATTTTTATTACCCTTCGTTTAAATGCCAAAGATGATTTTCCTAGGAACTTGTTTATTTAAAGGGAGATTGGCGCAAAGAAGATATGAGTTAGGAAAGAAAAAAGAATAAAACATTGGGTAAATAGACTTGGTTATCTCTGGGGATACTTATTTCCTCTTGCCTCTAGCAATGACGGGAATTTTATTGTTTTCTCCTTCACACTGATTGTTAGTTTGACCAATATAAACAGACTCCCGTTTCTAATAAGTACGGGCTTTCCTTCATTCAACCTATTTTCAATATCTTAATAATGGATACTTTTTAAAATCTACGATACACAGTAATAAATATAACATTTTTTATTATACAAATAATAAACAGTCGTTAACAACGTTGCATTTCACAGAATAATAAAAATATCTCTGGATATTAAAATACGATTTACACTGTAGCTATAAAATAGAATGAACGTTATTAAAGTAAATATAAAATAAAAATATACACACCGAATTTTTGTAACCGATGCTATTTGCAGGTTTTGAACAACTAAAAAAAATTACAACTTATTTCACTACAATTTATTATTATTTTTTTCTTTTTTGAATGACTGCGCCATCTTACTTAGGTTTCTTTAAAACTATATCTAAATACAATTTGAAAAAATAAAGTTTTTTTAAGTGAAATATTTTTGAAGTTGGTTATAATATTTATTGTATTAATCAATTTCTTCAGATAATGCGCTGCAACTAAATATCTTGAATAGACTTTTTTTATAAGTCAGACTATTTTTCATTTCATGTTTATCTCTTGAAAATGTATCATTAGTTTTTTTTTATCTCGTTGGATGATGGGAATTATTGTTTGGATGAAAATTATAGATATTTTTGTCAGTTGAAAAATGAATTTGTAAGCTTTATCTCCCCCCCCCCCCGATTTAATGTTTTGGTGAATGCACAAACAAAAAAGTAATTATTTTTGTGACGTGGTTTTATATATATATATATATATATATACTGGCATAGTTAATAGAATATCATTAAAGTCAGAATAGTGGACTGTTTATATACAACGTTACTATGTTTTTTATTATATTTTTTAAAATTTAATCCTAAACACTTGAGATGGAAGGGAAAATATAACGTAATTTTAATAAGTAAAATTCACTTACACGTGGTGACAAAACATAATTTTGCCATATTTAAAAATATCTTGGTTTGAAGAAGTATCGGAAAAGTTTTTGAAATTTTTAAGGTTGTATAATACAAATAGATTTATTACATAAACATTACAAATATTGTTAATCAATATTTAATCAGTAATTGTACTACTTTTTATGTTCCATCAAATGTATTTTAAATATAGCGCAAATTATTATTAAACATTCTTTTTACTCAAAAATACGCTGTATATCATAATTTGTATTTTAATAATCTTCTACTTTTAACTGTATTCTCATCTAGAGTAAAATTCGGTTGAATTAATCAATCTCTCTAAGAAAAACCATTTGAAAGACCTCTTAACTTTGCTTTAACGAAGAGTTCATAGCAAAAGCTATCTTTAAACTTGCTTCAAACAAAGATCAGAGAATCCAGTTCTATTTTGCTCCAAGCTTTTGTCTCTTTGAACCTTAAAAACTACATCCTATGTATTGATCAGATGTGCTTATTTATTTCCATCAGTTATCTAACATGACATATTTTATTTCATAAACTGAAGTTAACTTATATTATGTAGGCTTACACAATTACGAAAAAATAATCACAAAATTAAATTTATATTAAATAAAATTTTGTGTCTACTGAATTTTGTACAGTAGAGAGTATACTTACTAGACTGTATACTTAAACTGTAGACAGTATATTTAGATTGCCATTTAAAAAATAATAAACTCTGGAGTATTATATATAAATCTGGTTAAATATACAATAACATGGATTGTAAATTTTTGATGGAAAAGTTTAGTTTAATTTTATTTCTATTTATATAAAGGATATAACTTAACGATGGACTGACTACACCTAAATGCTAAGATATCGCTGTAAAATGAATAAAACTAATGGGGGAAGAAAATATAACTGATTCACAAATACTGATTCTGGACATTCTATTTTACTAAATAAAAATGTTTCTAATATTTTAAAAAGATGATCCTAAAGTATAATAATTTTTTCTAGCCTAAAAAGCAAAAATAAGCTGTCAATTTTATTTCTCATAAAATATAAAAATTATTAATAAAATTTTTCACGCATGTAATTTATAATAAGCATTACAATTATTAATGCGATACGGAAGCATTGTTTCATTACATGTAAAGGATATGGATGTTTTTATGTGAAAGAAGCATATTGTATTGAGAAAAATAAACATTAGAAAATCATTTTTAACGTGTAAGATTTGTATACGAATACGTACGTGCTTTTAAAAACGTTATTACCTTATTTATAACAATATTTTCGGAGTTTAAATTGAAATGGTTTTTAAATAAGTTGCCTTGATCTCAATAATAATGCTGGATTTACAGATTTACAGTAAATGTGTGAAATAAATTTGGTTTATAACTTAGAATAAAATTTATTTATTTATTTATCGTACGGCAAATAGATGTGTTATGCCCAGAATATTAAAACTAATCATTCAAATAATTATAATAGCAAAGTTATGTGCAATATTTAGATAGGCGTAATTACAAATTTCAGTAAAGCTACAAATTAATATCCAGTTTTCTTTAGCCATTCGACTTCTCGGGGGGTAGCAAGATATTCTTGTGGATCTCCCTTGAATGCTTACCGTGGAGAGTTACTTACTACATATTCAACAGTTATGGAGTGACTCACTACACCACTACCAGCCATAGATGACATAACCCATTTGTTCATTAAGTAATTATATCTACCTTATCCAGTACTTACACGATTAAGTTTCCATCAGAGCTGTCGTGGTAGACTAAAGCGTAGCACTTGTGCTTGAACCGCCTCAATCTCCTGGCATCCGTAGTTTTCGTCCCACAAGATCTGCCACTGTTGGTTGATATTAAAATCCTCTTCTTTAAGTTTTTAGCCGGTTTCCATGTAGGTTTCCAAAATTTCAAGCGCCGATTATTTGATTGATTAGCCAGTTTATGGATTATTTTAGCTGGAGTTCTCAATTTTGCTGCAGTATTCATAATATGAAGTCTTGGAAGTCAGGTTTCTGTCAAGCACCTGGCCGAAGTACTTCGGGGTTAGATTATATAGTAGTTCTTTCCCTATAAATGAGATCTTTAGCAACTTTCTGGCATGTCTATTTCTTAAATGGAACCTGCTTATCTCTGTTTTAGTTGGGTAACGTTTCAGACCCCGATTATTAAAGTCATACTAAGCAATCTCAGATCAAACTCAATCATTATCTCACACTCTTTCAATGTTTTACATTGTGCAGCGAGAGACATATCATCTGCATACATGAATCTCATGGATCTAATGGGTGGTATGTCATTTATGTATAGATTAAACAACAAACATGCACATCTCTGAGGCATGCCAATGTTTAATATCCTTGGTTTACTGTTTGCCTCACCAAGATAATAGAATGATCTCTCTATTTGTCAGCATTTCATTGATGATGTTTTTAAAGGTCTTATAATTGATTATTCCTATTAGTTTATTTAGTAGTATGCGCCTCAAAACTGAAGATAATCCTACGAATGCCGCTTCTGTTTTTAATTTTTTCTGGAATCCTTCTTCAGTGCTAGAGGTAAGCGCAAATACCTGATCTGCACGATTTCTACCTTTTTTAAAGCAAGACTGCTTAGCTGCAACACCTTCCTGTTGTCAATTATTATTCTTATCCTACTGCACAGTTAGCTTCACAATTTATAACATACAATCAGCAATGATGAAGAACGATAGCTATCGACATCTGTTTGCGTAGTTTCAATGTTGCTATTATCTTACTTTTTTTTATTAGGGCGGTAATTTTACAGAGGTCAATATGCTATTATAGAAAACCTTCAGCCACTGTCTAATATTTTGGCCACAGTTCTTCAACAATTCAGGGAGATTTCATCTGCACCGGCGGCTTTATATGTTTTGACCAATGAAATTGCTCGATCACCCTCATCCGTCTTAAAGGGTGCTGAGAATTGCCTATTCTGAGAAGCACGTGACTTATTCATAGTTAGTTCATCTTTGATCTTCCTTCTAAAAAGCGTATTCCCCTTGAATTAAAGTCATATCGATAAGAGTAGTAGCAATATTATCTGTATAAACGGTTACTTTTTTAAACATGCTTCTCAGCAGACAGACGTTTGACCAAGATGCAGTGCTTTTTACTTGAGTGTTGGAAGTTGTTAGTTTCAACAGCTTTCTTCCCCTTTTCCCTCTTTCAAAAATCAAATGCATTCAGTAATTTTGTTGGATTATCTGAACTTTTATCCTCAATGTATTTACTGATTGTAGATTTCTTGACATTCCTCATCCTAGTACTTGATATACGATCTTGTAAAACATCTTGGGATATTCTTTTTGGCAGTACTGATATTAACTCTAAAAACCTATTATAATTTTCCACACATGACTGTACCCATTGTACGTCGTTATCAAGATTCCGAACCAATTTGTTCCAATTTGTCTTACAAAAGTTCCACCTTAGTTTATAATTATAATAATTATTATTATTTGTTTACAGTTATTATTATTATTATTATTATTATTGATTTGTAGTATTTTACTTATGTTATTAAACTAATAAATTGTAATTATATAAACAATTTTCAATTGTTAATCTCTCAATATTCTGATCGAGCCGCGAACAAGCGACAATATATGTATATGTATATATATATCCACTATCAATCAATGAAGTAAGTCAAATAATTTTAAGAAATCCTAATCGAAAGGGTAAAGTTAACTCAAAAACATCTAAACTACTGATAACCCTTGAATTCAGATCACCCAATTACCCACAAAGACTTAATGCATGCTCTATATCTAAGGTGAATAGAATAAAAGATTTTCACAAGAATGACAAATAGCATGAACTTTAACTTTATCAAACAGATATCCCTTCCCATCAATAAAAATTTAAGAGGCGGGAAAACAGGTTAATGTTAAATACTACTAAAAATAATTTGCAATAAATTAAAACTTTATAAGTGTGCAAAAATGAAGGTCCCTATCGTTACAAAATAATGTAGTTTTTGCATCATCATTGCTAAAAAAAGTTTCCAACTACCTAATATTATTTATTACTGATTCTTTTTAAAACGTTTATTTGGAATAAGCTAATTTTGAGATTAATTTTTGAGTAATTTTGGGGTGTAGCTTATTTCTATATTTATAACAGTCCAAACTCTTCTTCATATTAGTTAACATTTTTAATTAGTTTACCTAAGCATCTAGAATTGCGTATATTTTCTTTGTAAATTCTCCTTCAGAGTATTTAGTTTTGTCTATCGTGTACGAGAACGAAGGCAAATTTCTTAAAAGTTACGAAGATAAGGTTAAAGTTGTGATATTTAAAAATATGTTTTACATCGCTGCTATACGAGGAAATCTCTATCAATTCTTAAACAAGGTAGTTTGGCCGAGTTGGTAACTTTCTACAGATTGTTTTCCGTATGGTGATAATGGCCTTTTAATAAGATTACTGAATTCAACCCATCTTTTGTAATTTGTAAAACCGACTCACTCTCTGCGATAATTTTTCAGACCGAGGGGCAATCGGTTTGCTTCGTTAATCAATGTATTAAAAGCTGCGGCTTTATGTCTCATAAGATGAAAAGAATTCTTAGTAATGTAACTATCAATGTGGAATAGCTAACGAGATTTTATTATCGTTAATTTAGTTTTATTATCCAGATTGTAACATCAGTTTTCTTTAAATCTCAACGGTTACATTTCATTTTCTTGTTAGTTTGGCTTAATTCTATTACAAAAAATTCATGTCGTGTAATAAGTATAAAAAAAAAAGTATTACCTCAATAAAACTCGGGGAAAATAGTAAAATTCTCTTTTTATATTTCATTTCTTGGTTCCCCATACAGAGATCAGTTAGGAATCCAGATAGGAACATTAGAAAAATTATTTCTTTAAATTTTTTTATAAAAATTGTTGTAAATTTGTTTCATGCATAACCTTCAACTTTATCTGCTCCTTTATTTTACACGAATCCATGAATTGTGTGGTTAGCCAATCCTTCATAATTCCCATTCGAATTTCTGGGATTGGAAATCTTGATCGGAATGCAGGGATATAGAATACTACTTATTGTGATAATTTACTTTTTCAGTCACGGATGATTGTATAACAATTGAATGACCACCTGGTTTTAGATTTTAAGTACGTTTCTTGTTTTACTTTTACCAATTTTTTTCAATAATGATTTAACTACTTCTTTCTATTTCCTATAATGCTATGATTTTTGTCCTCTTTAATAAATATTTTCGCAATTTTTATGTAGTAATAATTAAGATGGTTTTGTTATCAAAATTATAATAGACTGTTCAAATTAGTATCGTCTTCAGATAATCAAGCAAGTTTTTAAATCATGACATTTGAGCGTTTTCCTGTTTTTCAATTCATTATAGGAAACATAACAATGAATTAGATGATTGTAAGAATTTAAATTTTGATTTTAATAATTCTCCCAGAACTTTATATTATTAATAAATGTTATAAAAGTATTTGTTAAAGTCTAGAACAACCAGTTTGGTTTTAATCTCCGAACTAATTGTAATTCCGAAAGTGTTATAAACAGGTGACGCTCCTACTGCACAAATTAATCTGAATTCAGATAAGAGTACTACTTCTAATTATTTAGTTTTGTCTTATCGCGTACTTTAATCAACTACTGCTGCAAGATTGAAACCCAGTCTCAATTTTATTTTTTTCCCGGTCATTAATAATTAGATTCTTAAATAGTTAGATATATATGTACACTAATCTTTCTACTATATTTTTTAATTTTATAATTTTCTTTTTGAGAAAATATTGAAAACAATTGGTTACTTATTAAAGTTTTTTTATTTAACTTAACATTAAATCTGGAGAAGGGGAAGATAATAATGATGATGAAACCAAGATAGGAAATTTTCTTCTGAAAATTAAAAAGCTGTACCCAAAATTTACACCAAACTGACTTTTTAAAACGATACATATTCTGAAGTACCCATGTCATATCTTAATATTCATACCTTATCGTAATCATATAAGCTGATAATTGAAATTTAAGTTGTTTATTTTAATATATCACAATTATGTTCAATTTTGAGTAACCTCATTCTTAGCATAATATTTTGATCTCATTCCTAGTTTATCAGTGCATATACTAGACATGACTTGCTTTGCTTTATATACGAGGGTAAGTCAATTATTATCCGTAATTTAGTTATATTTTTGTTTATGTTGGTAGTACTGTCGTATTGCGTAGATGACGCAAGCGTGGTTTAATTGTTGTTATGTCTGTGCAGGTTTGATGCTGCTAGGTTAGTTCCATTATCGCTGCCCTGCCGTTAACTGTGGCTGCTCCGCTTTCTGTTTGCACTAAAGAAGAGCAACGTTCAGTGATCCATATTTTGTGGTCGGAAGCTGTATCAGGGGCCGAAATTCATCAAAGACTTTCGGTACAGTACGGGAACAGTGTATTATCGCAATGGAGTATCTACAATGAATGGATTGAAAAATTCAAAAATGGTCACACAAGTGTTACGCACGACGAAGGAGCCGGACGACCGTTTACCGCCACAAATGAGGAAAACATTGAGCGTGCACGTGATATGGATTTCTTAGACAGACAAGTAACTATTGATGAAGTGGCACATCGTCTCCAAATTAGTCACGATTCAGCCTACGAAATCATCCGCAACAGTCTTGGGTTTCATAAAATCTGTGCAAGATGGCTCCCAAAACAACTCCTACAGTTGCATAAACAAACGCGCTTGGACATCTGCCAAAAACATTTGAATCGTTATGATAACGAACGGGACATCTTCCTAGACATAATCATCACTTGTGACGAAACATGGATCCATCATTACGAGCCGGAGAGTAAACGACAGGGTGTGAAATGGAAACATCCACCAAATTTGCCCTATAAAAAAAGTTCAAGACCCAACCGTCCGCAGGAAAACTGATGCTTACGGTTTTTTTGAAACTCACTAGGCCCAGTACTGGAACATTATGAGGAAAGGGGCACGACAATAAACAGTGCACGTTACAGTATGATGCTTACTGCCAAGCTGAAGCCTGCAATTCGAAGCAAATGCCGAGAACTGCTGCCGAAAGGTGTTGTGTTGTTGCACGACAATGCCCGTCCATATACTGCTCCCCACAGTGCTGAAATGCTCCAGAAACTCAACTTTGAAGTACTGGCTCATCCTCCGTATAGTCCTGATCTTGCCTCTTCTCACTACCACATGTTGTCGATTTACCTCAGACGAAACAATGAAAGAAGCGGTGCATTCCTGGCTTGCAGCTCAACCGAAAACCTTTTTTTATGAGGGCATCAGGAAGCTTGTGCAACGATGGACCAAGTGCGTTGAAATGCAAGGGGACTATGTTGAAAAATGATGTACATGTAAGTTTCCTATTTGTATTGCAATAAAATTTATAACTACATTGCGGGTAATAATTGACTTACCCTCGTGTATATATATATATATATATATATATATATATATATATATATACACACACATATATTTGCTATTTATTATACTTATTTGAATTTTTAGTTTAAATAACTTGAACAGAACACATCTCTGCACCATATTATAAATAAGCAGATTATTTGACACCAGAATACGATAAAATAGAAATATTAGATCGTGCTGTAAAAAGGGTTACATGATGTAAAGATTACCAGACGAAAATTGAAAAACAAATTAATGAACTAAGCGAACGTTAACGCATAATTTAAGAATGGCTGTGACTAAGAAAGAGACCGGATTATATTTGCCATGACACAATTAGATGCATGACAATTATGATAGGTCGTATTGAAAAGAGGTATATGGAAACTGAATTTTCTGAAAACTATTAGCTACATGTGACTTATTTATTAATGATTAAAATTTAATAATATTGAAATATTTAATTTCACCGGCGACCAAAACCAAAACAGTGACAAAAATCGAATTTTTTTTCTTTATCTAAAATATAAGTTATATTTACGTCTCAAAGTATATTGAAATACTTTATTTCTTAGCGTGGGTAACATAAGATATAGTCCAAAATATTGGCTCTTCATATACAAATAGGACATATAAACGTACAGTCGTTTAACCCTGCAGAAAAGGGCTCCAGTATTACAAGAGGGAACTGATGCGAAGCAGTTTAAAACATTGTGGAGGCAAGCTTAAGAAAAAATGCCTACGGCAAATCCAAGATGAAAGGGGCTCTCTCCCATCTCGTCTCCGCTTTTCTTGTCTTTATGAAAAATTGAGCTAGTCATCGTTCACTGAGCCGTGCATTCTTGTAAGCCGTCACTTAAATGTTTTGCTATCACAGCTGTACAAAACAAGAAAAAAAATAAAGAGGAATTTTCTTCTTTTTTTTATGAAATTTTGACTTAAAAAATATCTCATAAGTTTAAATTTTTTGTTAGAGAATTACGTTAACAAAAAATAATTATTTATAAGAATAATAGAATTTATAAGAATAATTTATACGAATAATTAAGTGAATGTATACCGGTGAATATTTATAACCTGTCTAGTAATAATCCATGTTTAAGACGTTTAAGTTGTTAAATAACAAAGTTTGAAATTTTCAAAATTAAAAGAGTTTTATTCTTTTTAGTTTTGAAAAATAGCAGGCAACCGGAAATCATTACACTCTCGGTTTTAGGATTGCACTAAAATTAATGTTAATAAAGGAAAGCTGAATTTCTTCCAACTTTTACGGCTTAGTGTACCTTTACTATTTTGAAAATGTTGAAACAGGAATAACTATAAGAATCAGTTATTTTTGAAAGAAGTAAGATTTATTTTCATCAGCCTGGATAATTTTTGGGGTAAAGTACAGTAACTGAAACGTACAGTTTTTCTCATTTTTATCGTAAAGAATAACAAAAATAATAAGGAATACAATGATTATAGACTCGCGGTTTTTTATTTTTTTATTTTATTTAAGATACTTACAAATTGTTGTCTATTGTTATTTTATTCGTACATATATATACCTCTTTCGATCAGTAAACAGATAGAAAAATAGAAAAAAGGGGATATCAGAGCACGAGATCGCAATTACACAAATTAAGAATTATGAAGTTATTATTCTTAAATTTCTCTTAGAGTTTAAGAAACAATTAAAAATTTCACTTACAGTAAGATAAGAAAATTTTGCTTACTAATAATATAATAATGAAACTCCTTTCAGTAAAATAATGATTACATAATTGTTTTAGCATATTGCAAACATTGTACTGATTAAACGCTAAATTAAAAGAAAAAACAAATTTGTATGAGTTAAAATTTAACAATAATTTGATAGTTAAACTGATACAAATGCATCTTTAAGAGTACTTCATTAATAAAGTTAAAAGTTATTATTTTATCGTTTAGCTAAATTAGTTGTATGAATAGTTAACCTTTTAATAAAAAACATGAATTAAACATTTTAAGAAAAAACGTGATGCTCGATAAGCAACAGCGTTTACTACGATAAAAGTAAATTGATAAGTATAACGTTTTTAGCGCTTTTTATGAAAAATTTCTCGGTAATATATTTTTTACAAAATTATTTAGAATAATTTAATTTTATCAAATTTTTTCATTAACCCTAGTAATCTCCTCATCATAATAAAGGAATTATTACACTATTTGGTAAACTATTCAAAACATTGTCATTACTTGGTGATCAGCGGATTCCAAAAGTAATACAACAAAATTCTGCATTATAGGTATGAATTTTTATTGTCTGTGATGGGTTTTAAAAGAAAACCTCTTAAATTTTTTTCAAATTAAAACGGATGCTAATTATTAAAAAAAAAAAATTGGAATAATTAAATTAATAAGTACCACTACATCGTATTTCATTTTGTGATAAGATATCATTATTTTTTTAAGTGAATTTTATTTAGAGACGGCTGCTCATACAGAAAGAGAGTTTATTAAAAGAGAGCTCATGCACAAAAAGTGGTTTGGAACGAACGAGGACTAATTTTAATTCACTTCACTAAACAAAAAATTATTAAAAATTACATAAAAATTTGGTTTAAAAAGTTAGCGTTTTATTTCAAGGCGGCTTATTTTTAAAGATATTTTGTCAAATGTACAATGGTTTAAACATATTTTATAAATCTTCAACACCAAATTTCACAACTTGTAAAAAGTGAAAAATTGAACAAATTTGACTTCGTTTAAAACACGACGGTTACTTTTATTTAAAATATATAAAAATTTTAAAAGTAAAAAACACGTATGTCCTGTAATTTATGTTTATGTGGATAGTTAGGGCTTTAAAATAAAATGGAGTTTGTGTTAGTGAAAAGAAATGTAAGATACTGAAATAAATATGAACCGTGAAACTAGCGTATTTTTGTCTCAAGAGCGGTATAATAATTTATACTTGTATTGTCTGCATCAGAAAGATTTTTTGTTCTGACAAAGTGAAGAAATAAATCACAGTAATGTTTAGATATGTGTTTAATATCTTTGTCCCGACAAAAATATGTTTTGTAACATCAAACGGTTAAGATTTTATCACCTACTATAACTTTCCTCAAACATAACATTACAAAATTCTGTATCATTTTTATACGTATAATATATATATTTTTTCTTTTTTTTTTACTGATATTCGTGCGTGAATAATACAGAATAGATAATACCTGTGAAAATTACATCCTTGAAATAATTAATAATTTAACGGAATTTTAGTTTAACCATAGTTTTTCTCCAGCAACAAGATCGAAAGTTTTGAAATAAGCTTAATACTACTAACACGGTTGTAATTTTTGTACATTGATGAAATAATACTTTGTCTCCTGTAAATGACGACGGTACATTTAATTGAAAATTGCCCCCTCACAATTTACATTGCAATATTTATATCTGTTTTCCATCGTCTCTGATTCACGGAAATAGCTGATACGTTGTAAAATGTTTATTATCTATGATAAAGGACAGGCTGGACAAGATGGGTAGAGTACAATATGTGTCATGAATAATAATACTAAAACCTAAAACTAACTCTGTAAAATTTATACTATTTATGAATTTTGACTGATGAAGGTTTTCATTTCTACTGTATCTTCTTATATATTTTTTCGTGTATAAATCTTAATAACATCCAAATGTAATATATGATGATTTTCTAGTCTTTTAAAGGGAGTTGCACTGGCGGAAAAATCGTTAGTTTCTTTGTCAATAGGAATATTCATTCATTAATTAATCGAAAAATTAAACGGTCCTAAAGAAGTTTTAAAATTCTTTTTTAAATTGTTTGTCTTCATCATTACTTAAAATTAGTTTGTATCGTAATGATATATAGATCTTAATCGACTCGATGTTCAGATTACTTTCACGCAAACTTCACAAAAACTTTATTGGAAAATTGTAGGCTAAAAAAGAGAAAATAATGTGGATTTCAAATGGCTTATTGCACGCTCGATACTAGATACTTAACGTCGTTCTCAACATTTTTATTGTGACGTAAGTTTTTCGAGTTTACATTTATTGTGAATGGGCTTTATTCATACAAACGGTTTTTTTGTAGGTCTATCCACATTTTAAGTAAAAAGAAAGAGAACAAATTTTAGTAACAAAATAAACTTCAGATAAATATAAAGAAACAACTACCAACCTTTAATAAACGAACTAAAATTTTAAAAGAATACTATTCAATTCTTCTTTAAATTGCAACCATATTCAAACAATTTTGTGTAGATTAAAATAAGTTCTTTTTTGAATTAAGCACCAAAATAGAAGTTGGTAATTTTTTTAGTTTTTTAATCTGTGGTGTTTTGAATTTCTTTTCATCTGTTGAATTGTATAATTTTTAAATTCTTAATGCATTTTATGAAAATCGTTTTGCTGAAGAAAATAGATCAATAAGACTAGAATTAGAACGCATTAAAATTTATTTAATAGTTGTATAATAACATTATATTTCCTTTTTTATTTTTGAGTAGAGATTAAATTTTGTACTTATTTTAGAAGTATATTGTATTTAAATGGTTTGCCGTAGTACATTTTTACTTAAATGGAACTGCTGATTTATCTATTATTATTATTATTACTATTATTATAATTAATATTCTTGTTATTGTTATTAAAGCGACTTTAATAATTAGTAAACATAATTACCTGCTCAAGAAACATCCGTTTTTCCTTTTTTATAAGTATTCAGAAAAACCGTTGGCTGGGGTATGAGGAAACTTTTCGCTAAGTATAAGAGGACTGCTCTCCCATATATTTCATATTACTTCATTAAGAACATACAAACGCATATAAAAATAACAACAAAAATTGCAGACGTAAAAAAAATAACTTTTATGATTCTTTTAATTGCTTTTTAAAATACGTGTTGTATAATATTGGAACTCCTCCTCCTGTTGGGTCGAAGTATGATGTACTAAAGTTTCGGTCTCTCAGTACTATTGTGTCAGTAGTAATGCTTGACTTTTTATTTTAAAAATCAGTTAATTTTTGTATTGCTATAAACATAAGTTTTTTTAATGGTCCTTCAAATATTCTTGAAATATTTTTTACTGAAACTATTGTTAAATTACGATTATTATTATTATTATTATTATTGTAATACTTATTTTATATATTGTAAAAAAAAAAAATTATTTTTATTTTTTGAAATATAATAAATAGTATTTAATATAAGGCAGTAAAATGCCTATTTTATTTTATGTGGATATGATTTTTAAATTTTCATGTTTTTTTTATTATGATATTTGATTTAAATATCTCATCTCAATATTATACATATATTCATATATTCATTTTAATAATATACATATAGCAAGAATTGCAATTCTTACTATATGTATAAATATAATTATTAATCCGCTTACTGTAATGATAAATAGAATATACATGTATCATGAAGATTTTATAATAGTTGTTCATATTAAACATACGACTTCTTTTCTGATGATTATAAATATACTAACTTTTATATATTCATTATAAATATTACTTTATTATAAATTATAAATGATTATAAATATACTTTTGAATATACTGTTTTTCGAACGAGAGAATTTTCAATAAATGTTTAGTAATTAAAATAAGTTTTTAATTACTTAGAAGATTTCAAAATTTTCTGGAATTTGCTCACAATCTTCTTGGGGAATAAAAAATAAATTTAATTTTTGGCAGTAAAATGGTTCACGGAGAGTTATCATCATCACTAATTACATTCAACGCATTTAAAATTCCTAGTCTCTGATTAATTGATCTATGTAATTATCAAATCGATCACTACGTCTGAAATTCTAGAAGACAGAGAGATCAATTACAGTTAGCTTTACAGTAATTTGTGAGATAATTTCAAGTTAAATAATAGAAATTTCCTTTTTGACAGTAACATAATTTCTATTACTGTATTTTGAATTCAAATGAACTTACATTTACATGTACATGTAGATAACGTTTATTTATTCATTTGGCTACATACTAGCCGACACTCTTTTACAGTTACCCTCCTTTTTGATGATGGTAAATGTATTTTTTGAAGCGTGCGAAAGACTCCAAGTCTAACCGAGTTTCAAACCCGAATCTGCGAACGGAAGGGAGAGAGGATAACATACAAAACAAATAATAATTTATACTTTATGTAATACCCTATTTACTGTATAATTATGCCAAATATTAGATTATTTAAAAGCATTACTTAGGCACATTTTTAATAAAAATTAATCACATCGCTTTCGACGACTAGCAATCACCTTCAGTGTTTTTTATTGAGACTTATGTACATTTTTCTTTAAAACATATATTTTAAAATAATTGTATCAATAAATGAAATTATTAATTATATCAAAAAAGTTTAAATTATTTGTATGTTTGTGGATTACCTTCAGATTTAAGCATGAGTAATTTTAAAAATTTAATCAAATATTTTTTTGTACATTATTATTATTGCCTCAAGGAGGATTACCATATGATGATATTTTACTTTGAATTAATCTGCTCTATTCCTTTTTAAATTTAACTTTTTCTCGATACTGATATATAAAATGATTTTAATAAAAATTGATTCTTGTACCTTTATAGATTCATTTCAACAATTTTATGACTTTCTGCAAGTGAGTTCGCTTTTAATAATGCCTATATAGTCATAGTTGTATTTAATCTATATGTTTCAACTTTAAAAAAGATTCGTTAAGTTATTCGTACCTAGTATGTAAATAAAATATAGTTTCACTTACGTAAAATAATTCAAAATCTTATATATATATATATATATATATATATAAACATATAAGCATTATATTTAAGTGTTATAACTGTAACTATTATAGGCCACTAACATGAGTTACAAGTCATTCCTAAAAATGAACAGTGATTCTTAAAATTAACAAACATCATGTCAAAACTACTAGGGAAAGTGAAGATGTAAGTGACTTCTCTTTAACTTCCTCATTGAATCAAATATTTGGTTACATGTCAGTATGCCAAGCCAATCGAATTGCAAATATATAAGTCCTATAATTGATGTGTCTTACCGATATTTTGTTTTATGTATGTCGCTACCGTGAAGATGTTCGGGTTGATTACTTTTTATATAATTTATAATATTTTTTGCTATTTTTAAATGTAATGTTAGTATTGTATTTTTTCTCAAAATGTTGGCTACCTTATAAGTTCTAAAATATTAGAACCAAATTTTTTTTTCGTTTTAGTTTTTACATTATTGATAGCATAAATGACGAAGTTATAAAAATACTTATTCTCAAAGTTTTAATGATTTATACCATCATAAGTGCTTTCTAACCGTTTGTGAATGATTGCATTTATTTCATTATGTATGACATCAGTAAAACATAAGTTTTATTCCTCAATAGACTATTGTTAAAATACTTAAAGGGGGAATTTTTATGGCTGCTTTGATCGGTTTATTCGGCAGGAATAACTGAAATCGCGGTTGTTTCCTTTCCAAAAAATTGAATTATAATGAAAAATTAATTCTTACTTCTTAAAGAAAAAGATTTATTTTCTTTTTCTTTTGTGCTTCGTATTTAAATCGTCTATTATTTAAATTCATAACTACGATCAAAAGAGCTATTTTGAAAAACCTTATTTATGTACTTTAAAAAACCTGCTTAAGTAGTAATTTTTAAGAAATTTCATACTAGTAATTCATTTTAATATTATTTATACAGAGATATATATAAATAAATAGTTCCAAATAATAAAAAGTAATCGATTAGATTTTCGCAAATGTTACATGTATAGAATAAATCAACAAATATATAGTAAACCAAAATTTATTTATTAAATTTTTACTTTAAAGCCGGTGAAGTAAATACTTATTTATATTTTTTCGTAAGCATTTCAAAATATCCAGGAGGGTAAATTAAATCTCATATCTCTTATTTCACGTATAAAATATACACCTCCGGCTGTTTGAGTTATTAATAGTCCTTATAAAATCTCCAACTTTAATTAAATTTAAAAAAAAATGTTTCTAATAAGATTACAAAGTGATAAAGAGAAAAATAAATCTGGATTTCACTCAAAAATTATGAACGCATGATAGCATATAATTAAATAATTGGAAAACTAATTATCAGTTATATTTTTAACATAATTTTACACCAATTTCCAGATGTGATTAATGAATCATTCAGATAGGAAAGAAAAAATCTTTGTGAAAATTTTACTGTTTGTACCTCAATAAAAAGTGTCAAGCAATCGAACTAATTATCAAATAAATTATTTATTAGGAACGAATTGATAAAATCAGTTTTAATTTGACTACGTAAATAATGAAAAAGAGTAGATCTAGAAAGAACGCATTTTTCCATTTATTGAAGGTTCCTGTCCATTACATTCTACATAACAATATTTAATATTACTAATGTTAATATATATATATATATATATATATATATGTATATATAAGCATATGATAATAAAAATAAACCAGTAATAATGATAATAATTTAGTGTAATTTCATTTATTCTTATACTCTAAAAATTCATTTACTCTTAAATCCAGTTGTAAAAAATATTAACTGAAATTATTAATAGTAATTGATGTAAAAATAAGTCTGAATAGCAGCAGCAGTACAAAAAGATATTATTTTTAAGTTATATTTTCGAACAAGTGACCGAATTTAATAAATTAAATCCATAATTATATATTTGTAAGATTTGTTTTGCCCAATAGCAACCAAAAATGTGTTTAAATCGCTTTATAATTAATTTTTTATTTGTTTTAGTTAATGTATAAAATTGATAAAAAAAATTTCTAATGATTTGTCTTATTGTATCCTACAATCATGTTTATCACACCAGAAAATTCTAAAAAAAGGAAAAACTTATTCTGATTGGAAAAACATGTTTTCCATTCAGTATAAATATATTTAGTATAAAAATCACGACAGCATTCTATGCACAAACGTACTATCTAAATGACTAAGTTTATTAAAGATTTAGATATAGAATTAAAAAGCTAATAAATTTCTATTTCAATGGATGTCTTTAAGATTTTAACTAAAAGCTTTACTCGCTCTTGTGAAGCAAACAAATTGCTTACTTAGGACGTATCACTAACTATATAAAATATTCATACTAATACATTCACCTTACTAGGTCGACTCCGGCAAGGTAGAGTTTCCTGGCGTTTAGAAAAAGGAAGGCAGCAGCACCAGGCGCCCTGCGTCCTCTCCGGCGCTCGCATAGCCAGTGCCACGACGCCAAAGCGCCGCGGCGCCTACCGTGAATCGAGCTACTAGTCATCCTGAATATATGTACCCATTGATTGCCTTGCACCCTCCTACCCTAACTCCGCTCGTTTTGTTATGACGAATGCCTCTGCGCTCGGTGACCTTTAATTGATCGATTATAATTAAATAATAATGTCGTTATCGATTAATTAATGTCAAATTTCCGTTTCATTCTTATATTTTTAAATTTTATTTTTTCACCAGTTATTACCAGAATTTACATCGTGTAAAGTTTGCATTGTGTGATTACTTATATCACATATGTATCGACACCATCTAACATGTAATTATTTAGTCCAGTAAACTACGAATATTTATCATACACAATTTATTGTCATCTGTACGTCCGTACGTTTATATATATATATATGTGTGTGTGTGTGTGTCTGTGTGTGTGTGTGTGTGTGTGTGTGTGTGTGTGTGTGTGTGTATGTTTGCTTGTGTGTGTTCATGCGAGAAATCACCTCTTATGTAACAGAAAACACACTTATTTTTATTTAAAAAAATAAAATGACAGAGAAGATTTGTACTACCATAAAATTATGCTAAATATTTTTCTCGACATTGAAGATTACAGATTTATTTTATTTTAAAACTTTTAACGAAAATAATTTATTAGAAAAATAGAAATTAATTTCATTTGGGTTATAAAAATAAATTGGCCATTTTTCTGAAAAAGAATATGATTTAAATATTTTAAAGTTTTCCTGTAAATTAATTCTAAATTAGAGCGAAAATAAAAATTTATTTGATTTTTATCATGATAAAAATGAGTTTTAAAGTATAATTGTTCTTAAATAGCGTAAATTCAACCATTTTAAAATCCTTTATTTTTATAAATTTAAAATAATGGAAAAAAAAATTCGTGTAATACCTAATTTTCATCGATATAACCATATAGTAAAATACTTTTTTTGTTGTAGCTGTTATAGTCGGAGTTCTTTGGGGTTTGGAGAAAGTAGGATAGAAGTATTTTTAAAGTATCAGTGCCATAACAGTTTTAAAACTTGAACTCAACTAAATTATCAATGAATTAATAAACAAGATCGTTTCCCTTAACAGCGATGCTTCTTTTTCTCCAAAAAGCCTCCTCTTTAATTCAATTAAAAATCTTATTTTTTTTTAGGTATTTGGTTTGGTTAAATTGAAAAATCATAACACTCGACAAGTGAAGTTTCTTTACAATAAAAGCTTTTTTCACTCATCTTTAACACAACTAAGAAATATACTACTTAGGAGTAGTTCAATATTACGTTCTTATGTTAAATAATATTTAAATTAATTTTCTCCAGTGGTATACTTTTTTATCTTAAAGTAATATAAAATTATTAAACTTCCTTCTTAAACGAGTAAAACAACAAAGCCAATAAATATTATTTTTAGTTTTTTTACTTAAATAGGTTTAACAACTAATAATAACTTTTTTTATTGATATTATACTGATATGACTTGTTGCAGAGAGAATTACCAAGATTTCAAATTTGAATTTACTCTTATTTAATTTCAAATCAATTCGTCCTGAAAAAGATTCTTTAACAAAAACTCCAGTGAATAATACAGAATGAAAAAAAAATCCCTTTCAGCACGCCAAAAGGCGGAGGTAGATTCCACCGGTTCTAAGTAGGGGATAAAAAAGATTTCCACTTTAAAGTTAAGAAAAACTTCAAATTTATTCAATACGATAATGGTTGCATATGAACAAAAGTTTTACATGCTTAGCATATGACAAGCCATCTTCTTACAATTCCAGCAACATTTTGGTAATCCCTTGCCGTAAGAATTTGGTCATATAAAAAATTGTTTTGATATGGACAAAAGTTTTAGGTAATGTTTAGAGGACTAACGATCACTTTAAAACGATTCGATACTGCACCTATTAAGAGAGGTATGATATTTTTGTCTTCTAAACCCCATTTTTTGCACCCCTGGGCCAGTAGTTGGTGATATCAAAAAATTTTACTTACATAAGTTTTAGGCCCTTATTCAAAGAATAGTAGGAATTTAAAAAAAATTCGGTGTTTTACTTAAGAAAGTTATAGAGATACAACCTGCTTGTTCTTTTACTATCAAAATAAAATATTTTTTTAATTCAACACCTTTTCAGTAAAAATTAAAAAAAAAAGAAAATGTTTTTTTAATAAAACACTTTGAAAGCTTTATATTATACTAGAATTCTATACTGTTTTTCATAGACCTCGCTAAAAATATATATATTAAGTGCTTAAAAAAGTTTCATTATAACCCTTAAACATCAGACATTCATTCTTACCGACAAACAGAAGAGAATTAAATATTAAAACAAATGAACCGGCTTTACCAAAAATAGAAAGCTTAAGCTAGTCAAATTAAAAAATAATTAAGTTGAAGTATTGCTTCAGAAATAAAAACATTCTGTTGCTTACTTTTGTAATAAGAATTTAAATTAAAAAAAAAATAAATAAAAAAGTCGGTAAAACAATAACTTACAGAAAGGAAACTTTTTTTACTTTTTTCAGTTTTTGATGAGAATAAAATTTGTAACTACTTAACGCCAATCGATAAGATAAACGTTAATTTACTTGAAACAGTAGACAAGGACTAGTGTATACTAGAAAACATTTTATGAGAAAAAAGTTTAGATCTGTTTGGTGCATATCTTGAGATTAATATCGTGATATCAATATCGACTGTTTCAGTATTAATCTTCAAGCAGTGAATGAATTAAATTATTGTAAAAGATTTATTTAATTAATAGCGAGTAACCTACGGGTGGGAAGAAAATGACTATTATAATTAAATTTAGAATAAGATCATCGTCCTTTGTATCCTTTGGATGGATGAAAAATATGATGAGGGGAAAATATCAAAATGGTTTGTTACCGAGCGATAATCAAATAAAGTAGAAGATCGATCCAGAAATCATGAATAAATACTAAACCTTGGTGAAATTAAAGCTTTGAATAAGTTTCTTGCTGATCTGTAATGTTGGAAACATCGGGAAAAAACTATTGTAATTGACCAAAATAAAAAATAATGTGCAGCTTTCAATGTAGAGTATTAATAACAGATTTCATAATTTATAAGCACAGATTGTAAATAAGTAATAGTCGATACTAAAAAAAATACTCGCATATTTAATCATTATTTGAAAGGTTTAATTAAAAATTAATACTTAATTATTGAACATAAATTACTTTTATGTAAGTTAATTAAATAACAAAAAAACTATTACAAGATTTACATAATCATTACATTTTAATAGTACAATTGTAATATCAGTGTAATAGTAAAACTTCTTAGGAGAAATTGTACAAGATATCTATTAAATAAAAATAATTGAACTTATGTGAATATTCTTCACAAAATAAGAATATGTGTAATCGTAATTGTTTAATGAAGTTTTTATATCTGCTTTTACACATTTTTACTTCCTTGTACGAAGTACGAGAAAGTATTGAATCGCGAAATTTGAGGTTTTCATATTTCAACGGGAACATCCATTTTGACCATCCGTGAATCCATTTTGATTACTTTCGTCGTGATGTCTGTACATACGTACATATGTACATATGTATCTAGCGTAAATAAAAAACAAAATGGATCAGGAGCAACATTCTACAGCTTATTAGCTGTAGAATGTTGAAATTTTGGATTTAGAAACGTTGCAACATCTAGTTATGCACCTCCAAATCCAAAAAAATTTGATTTTTGACTTTTTCTTAACTGCAGTAATAAACTCTCATTGAAAGTTTTTCAACGATATATTACAAGCGGTACTTATTTTCATTGGTTCCAGTATTATAGCCAAATAAAATTTGAATAATGAAATAATAGGATCTTAGGGGAAGGTACATCGGTTCGAATAGGTCTTCATCTGCTTTTTTAACTTTTATTTTTGTTTTAACTTAAATATATTGATTTATTAATAATTTTTAACCTTTCATTGTAAAAAAATGTTTACGATGAATAATAATTCAATAATAACAAAAAAAAGAAAAATTATCAGAAGTTTTTAATAAAATAAAATTTTATTTACTTTTTCATTTTCTAAAAATGTGTAAATGTAATTTAATAGGCGTATAAGGAAGTCATGTGTTGTTCACATCAGATTTTATAAATGTGTTCGGTTCAAAAGTTTTCGTTTTCACTGAGTGTTATTAAATAGTAATAGAAGAAAAACGGAAATAGATTTTCAGAATAAATAATTTAATATTTAAATATAACACTATTTGTTATTTTCTGATTTTCTCTTGATGTGGATCAACACATTCTATTTCTTGTATTATGAGCGTACTACCTGTTGATTATCGATTATTGTTAACATTTACAATAATCTTCTGCTCAAAGAAAAGTAAAAAAATGAAAAATATTCTGCTTGAAATTAACATCTTCCTTTCTTAAAAATCTTGTTTGTCGTGAATTTTTTTATAATACAGTTACAATATGTCATAAAACCAAGGAAAATTTCAATTTAAATCTATCGCAGTGATTTCCTGTTAATTTAAAATAGTTACAGTACAACAGGATAAGTAATACCAATTACAACTATCTGTCTCCTAGTCGACATCATGCTTCTAATTATTTGTAAAAATAATTAACAGTTTATATTCGAACAATTTATATAAACAAACACAAAAAAATCTGATGTAAATACCATATGACTTCCTTGTACGCCTATTAAATTACATATACACATTTAAAAAAAATGAAAAGTACATAAAATTTTATTTCATTAATAACGTCTGATATTTTTTCATTTTTTTATTGTTATTATTGAATTATTTATTGGAAATTGTTTTTTACAATCAGAGGTTAATAATTATTAATAAATCAATATATTTAAATTAAAAAAAAGGAGATGAAATCGGATTCAAAACCGATGTGCCTTCTCCTTGTAAGACCCAAACACTTCATTAATTAAAGTTTTATTTGGCTACAACTCTGGAACCAGTGAAAATAAGTACCACTTAAGATATATCGTTGAAAAGTTCTCAATGAGAGCTTATTACTGCAGTTAAAAAAGTCCATAATACAATTTTTTGGGGGATTTGGGCTTTTATAGACACTTTTGGTTCAATCGATTGCAATCAAAAGGGGTGGTGCACAACTAGGTGTTACAACAGTCCTAAATCCAAATTTCAACATCCTACGGTTAATTGTTTTTGAGTTATGCGAGATACATGCGTACGTACGTCACGCCGAAACTAGTCAAAATGGATTCAGACATGGTCAAAATGGATATTTCCGTTGAAATCTGAAAATCTAAATTTTTCGCGATCACAATACTTCCTTTACTTCGTACAATGTAAAAAAGGAGACATTTAAAATAAAACACTATTTTGTTGCTCCTCCCATTATTTTACCTAATTAAAATTATTTTTTCAATTAACTAAATACTTGTAAAACTTCGATAGTAAAAGTTACCATAACTTTTTTTAACCATATTATGAATTTTTTTTTTTTTTAATAGAATAATTTTATTAAGCGGAAGAAGAAAGTAAAGATGTGGGTTCATAATGTATACAGGCTATTGCATTAACATTTGTATACATTTTGTTATTGCACAACCATATTTTTATTAAATGGCACGTCTCATTTCTTGATTTCGATATCAAAAACATGTTTCATTAATTTACGGTTCTATTTTAACACAAAAGACCCCTCGTGGCTTCACCCGCGCTATATTATTATTTGCGTTTCTCGACACGGTCAGGGCACCTGCCCTCTGAACTCTGTGTTTGTAAACTCATGGTTGTGGGAATAAAAATTGAATTCTGTTAAACTGAAAAAAATATCAGTGTATTAAAATTTCTTCAGAGCAATAATTTGGTCAGAACCAAGACCCGAAACTTTGAGTTATCTAAGACTGTGGGTTTCAAAATAGTCTATCTTAAAAATATTAGTTATAGTTGGTTCCTCGTCATTCTTACACGTAAAAATGTATTTCGGCCGATTCTTAGCGTAATCCAACAAATTCCACTAGGAGGTAACCGTTCTTCGTTTCTCATTAAATTTTTTTTTTTAATGTTTTTAATCAAGTAACGGAGGTAGGTGCAACCAGAAGCATCGTACAGCGGCAGTGGCTGTATTAGTTGAGGTGCCTCGTCGTACCTGTTGAAAAATCTAAATTAAAAAAGACTCGAAATTAAATTAGATACATTATCTGAAGAGTATTTGTAAGTCCAAATCTACTGAATATCTCGTTTAGTATAGTCGGAAATGCGGAAAATTTGCAATCATTTTTCCAATTCTTTTTTACCTTTCTTCACTCATTTCATGCTCGAATTTCGTATAAAACTAGAAATTGGTTTTTAGGTATTCGCATGAAGATTAAACACCCCAAAAATAATGTTGATGTCCTCATTCTTCCCGATAAATTAAAAAATAACGGAGTTTCAAAAAAAAAGAAAATTCAAAAATCCGTTTTAACGCTTTAATCTCGGAATTTCAAAAAATGTAAAAAATAGTTTTTAAATATTCAGATTCAGATTACATACACCATAAACCAAGTTGTTATCTTCATTTACTACCTTGAAGTTTAAAAAAAGAAGATATTACATAACTATTACTTCATTTTAAACCTTTAAATTTTAAATTTCAATAAACCTTTCTTAGTGTGCACTTACACGCTAAGAACGTGTACAAATTTTCATCAATTTATCTTGTGTTGATTATGAATCGGTCACCTGATTGAGTGTACTTCACGAACATATCAGAGAAAAAATCTTAAATAATCAGTAAAAGATGTTTAATGAGTACAGTAATCGTTATTTTTTAAATGAATTCTGTTGTTTAATTATTTACTTATAAAGAGCAGTTATGTACACAGTATTGGGTTATTTTTACTTTTGGAATATTCACTTATCAAAATTGGTATCACTTAAATTTTATCTTAAAATCGACTGACAAAATCTTTATGAAACTTTATCATTAAAGATTTTTTTCTAAATATTTAATTAGTATAATACGAGTATTATAATTAAAATATGTACATTTATATATTCCAGTTTATATTCGTATACACTATAGCTTAATAACTTATTATTAAGCGCCCCTTTTTAGTATGCGTACGACAAGGAAAATTCGATTTTATATAGTATTTTATAAAATAAGAAGAAGAAGAATAAAACTGTTTTAATAGTATGATCCTAAAGATAGATTAAGGTTTTGAAACCCTCATAAAACCTATAGGGATGTAAATATATTTGGAAAAGATTTATAATTGGCATACACAGTCTCGTGTGAAGACGGAAATGGAAAAATAAGTGGGATTGAAGAAAAGGAAATAGGTAAAGAGGAACTTCCTTCAATAAAGAAGCCATTTCTAACCCCCCCCCCCCCCGTCGTAAAGAGTCATCTCCTGCTTTTACATAAGAAATTCGTGAAACGAATTCCAACTGTAAATACATACTTCCCAAGCATTACTACTGTTAGAACTGCACTGCAGTTAAAGGATGATTTAAAGGAGAAAAATTTAGATTAGAATGAAGGTTATGATAATTCCTTGTTACTTTAGAACGATAAAACTCAACTATGAGAAAATTCTTGTGATTTGAGAAATGCATCGGTTGAACTCGATAGAGGTTAAAAAAGAGAAAATAATTTTATAATAAAATAGTTTTGTCACCGAAACAAGAAACAAGTATCAAAATGTAGTGCAATAGGAAACTATAACTTTTTTAATAAATTGAAAATTAATAGTTCAGAAACCTTACCTTCTAAACTTTAGCATATATTTCAAAGGCTAAGTATCTAAGACCTCTAAACTTAGATCGTAAAAACTATAATCCATACAGAAGTGGTGCATCGCAATGAAATACAGATTTCAATCTCCAGCGGTGAGAAAATCTTTAATGCTGAGAGGTAAATAACTGTGCATTATATACATTATGCGATACAGATAAATTTAAAATTGAGACAGATATATAAAAAAACCTACATTTTTATCAATATGTAAAACGTCTAAGGGTAGCAGAACATAGATTCCAATACGCAGATCGCTAATATCGTTTTATCATACATCCGAAGGATAAGAGATCGTTTTGGATCTGAGATTGAATGGTCTGGCAAAGAATCAATTAGAAGGCTTTTGTATTAGAAATGGTAGAAGTAGTGAATCATGAAAATGCTGGATTAATCCAGGGGTTGTAGTTGTGTCAATTGATCACTGAAATATTATAGATGGAAATTTGATCACGGAGAGATTTTATTGGCATAATTTTTATTACTTCCATTATCTAACATATATAAGATATAGAATGCAGATTTTTTTTTAAATAAGTGAGTGATTGATCTTTTTATTTTTTCAGTTGATCAATATATATATATATATTTTTTTTGTCTTCAGTCATTTGACTGGTTTGATGCAGCTCTCCAAGATTCCCTATCTAGTGCTAGTCGTTTCATTTCAGTATACCCTCTACATCCTACATCCCTAACAATTTGTTTTACATATTCCAAACGTGGCCTGCCTACACAATTTTTTCCTTCTACCTGTCCTTCCAATATTAAAGCGACTATTCCGGGATGCCTTAGTATGTGGCCATAAGTCTGTCTCTTCTTTAAACTATATTTTTCCGAATGCTTCTTTCTTCATTTGTCGCAATACCTCTTTATTTGTCACTAAATATATATTTATATATATATATTCTATATATATATATATATATATATTTATAGAATAAATAAGACGGTATTTCCACTGATTCGATTTAGATTCAAATTTTTGTTTTTATGCTAAAATCTCTATGCGATTAAATTTCTTATTTATTGTAAATGAAAATTTAAATGTTAAATTAATAATTTAAACCATTAACAATTAATTAATTAGTTCTTAAAATATTATGATTTGCTTTCGCTTCTGCCTTGTAATAATTTATTAATAAGTATTCAATTTTTAATATATTTCAGTGTAGAATTTGAGAATTAGCTTAAATTAGCCAAAGGGCACCCCTGCAGGGAGTCTTCTGATGTGTCTGCCTTAATGTAACATGGAAACCGCAGTAAACTAATTTCAGAACTGTTGACCTACAGACTTTGTTAACAAAACTTTAATAGCGAACTAAATACTGACCTCGCTATTAATAATGGTTCCGTTTTTGAGAATATAACGTAAAGGAATTTTACTTTTTTTTTTAGTAAAATACTAATCTTAAATAAATAAAAAAATAATTATTATTTCATATACTGTTCATTAAACGGAACATGTAGTTAAGAAATCGATTAATAAAAAAATAACTAAAATTAATTCCTTTCGTTACATTACTGAGTGAAAATATTAATGAACTTAATAAATAATAAAATTTATTTACAAAATTATAATTTTATTAGAAAAAAATTGATGCGTAAGAATGACATAATTAGTACGTATTTTCTAGGAGTTATGATTCACTGGAAGTTATTGAATCATAAAATCAATGTTAGGTTTACAAAAGTCTAGCTGTATAGGAAAAAAAAACATTATAATTATATAATTCCTAATGTTTACATAGTAACATTTCAAAAATAATGTAATGAAATCTTTAAGTCTAGTTCAATGGTATGGCTATAATTAAATTTGTAATAACCTGCAAGGTACAACTGGAATGCTCTTGTACGAAATACGAGAATTATCATAATTAATCTTTTACGAGTTTTGATATTGTTAATAATGGAATATTTAAGTGCATTCTTTGTTTTTTTATGATTTAAGAAAGAATTAAGAAAAAGTAATAATTTTAAAATCATCATTTTTTTAATAGGTTTTATATTTAATCGGTTTTTATATTTTAGTTTCGTTAACAGACACTTTGACCGTTACCTTCGACCAAAAATTTTAAAAAAGATAACTCGTCTGTTTATAAAGATGCTTTCATTTTTTTTTAAAAAGAAAACAATACTTTATTCCGAGTAATGTAATTTTCTCTAATTATCTATTAATTTATTATTTTTTAATGTTAGTATGGTTATTAAGAAGTTAGCATAAAACATTATTTACAAAGTGACACAAAAGAACGGAAACGTTTGAAACGCATTTTGGCAGCCATGTTGGCAGAACTGCTTTATGCAGAGGCAATCTTGCCATTCAGTCATCATGGAGCAATGGAACGGTCGGTGAGCTTTGGCTATAAAAATGTTTTACAAAACCAACAATAGTTTGGAAGGTGCCCAGAGGGAGTTTCAATGTCATTACAATTTGGGCGTGTTCCATCAAAACACGCGATAAAAACGTGAATTAAAAACATTTAAGAGACTGGATCGGCTCTGAAAAAGGAACTGACAGGATAACCACGTAGTGCTCGGACTCCACACAGTATTGAGGTTATACGCGTTTCAGTTGTATAGAGCCCAAGGCGTTGAATTCGTAAACAACCAGTTGTGGTTGGGTTGTCCCGAAAGAGTGTTCGACGAATTCATCAGTTCCACTTATGTCATCCTTACAAGTTACAGCTCGTGAAAGAACTGAAAGAGAACTATCACTCCACCCGCTTTTTGGTCAAAAATATGGCAAACAGTAACGAAGACAACGGATTTCTGGACAAGTTGTGGGTGTCAGATGAAGCATATTTTCATCTCACAGATTACGTGAACAACCAGATATATCTTTACTGGGCAGACAACAACCCTAATAAAGTTCATGAACGCCCTTTATACAGCAGCAAGGTATGTCATGTTGTTTCGTCACATAGGGAATGGGACATACTTTTCGAAAATGAGAAGCGGATCACGACCACTGTCACTTTGGATCAGTACGTTCACATGCTGCAATTTTTAGATCCATTTGCGTTGAGCAGTTTTCCTCTCCAGCACGAAACCTGGTTTCAAAAGGAGGGCGATGTCGCCATACTGCAAAACAATCAATGACAGCTATCCGAAAATTATTCGGTAACCGTGTCATATAAAGATTCGATGACATTCCCTGGCCTCCAAGATTTGTCACTTCGTGATTTTTTTCTTGTGGAGATACCTTAAGAGTGTAGTCTAAAGTCAGCCGAAGACACTGGCTGAACTGAAACAAGCAATTCGTTGCATCCCACCTGAGGTGTTACGACGAGCAATGGAGAATCTCAACGGCAGATTGGCACAGTACGTAAGTAGAGAGGAGACGTGATTTTCAAAAACTGATATTAGCTATTTTGATAAATTGATATTTTATATATTATATTCTTTAATTGTAATGGTTAGGTTGCTGTCAATAAATTTTTTGTTGTATTTTTCAATAGTTCCCGTTTTTTGTGTAACCTTTCTTATTTATAAATATACATATATATATATATATAAATAAATGTTAAGTTCGTTTGTGTACGGATTCAAAAACTCAAAATGTTCTGCACCGATTGAGCTCAAATTTTAGCACGATATATAACCCGCATCAAAGATTGTTTTCATCTATTTTTAATAAATCTATCTATCTATTTTTTATTTGTACATTTTTAATTTGGAAATGTAAACAAAGGAAAACCAATCAGATCAATGCAAGATGGCCGCTGTCAAACACAACGACCAAATTTCTTTGAATTATATTTAACAGCTAAAACATCTGTATTTTATTTTTTAAAAAAAACACGATAAAAAAAAATTTCAGCACGATATATAAAGATATCGCATCAAAAGATTGTTTTCATCTATTTTTTAATAAATCTATCTATCTATTTTTAATTTGTACAGTTTTTTAATAAATAAGAGGCTAATAAATCAGATGGAAATGTAAACAAAGGAAAACCAATCAGATCAATGAGATAGCCCCTGTCAAACACAACGTCCAATCACAAAGAGCCCGTATGGCCGTTGCCAATGTAAAAAAAATCACAACTGATTAAGTAACAAATTTCTTTGAATTATATTTAACAGCTAAACATCTGTATTTTATAAAAAAAAAAAAAACACCAAAAGAAAAAGAAAAGCCACCAAGAAGGATGACTTAGAGTAAATAAATTAAAACACCCAACTTTCTTATAACCCAGATAGACTTAAGACTATGCAAACGAAAAAAGTTGAAATAACCAAATACACAGAAAATAATATCCCTACATAATGACCAAAAAATCCTTTGTTAGGTTATTTTTTACATATATACGACCAAACAATCCTTTTTCGTCACTTAGCGTTCTTTGCTATGTAAAAGCAAAGAACAAAATTTACAAATAGTAACACTGAAACCACACAACTAAGTATTCGTTTTTTTTTTGTTTTTTCTAACCTCCGAAACCACCGTTATGCATTGCTTCAGATGATGATATGAATGATTTATAGCATATTAAAATGCCATGCCCGACCGGGATTCCAACTCGGAACCACCGGATTAAAGTCCGAGACGTTACCACTCGCGCCACGGAGGCCGGTATACGTATTCGTTAGGAGCGCATAAAAACACGACTTACCAATATGGCGTTGTGTGTCAAACCAATTTTATACGGACTATAATTACTTTTAATACGCGAAACCCTTTGCAATGATTGAACATTAACTTAAACCTCTTCAAAAATTATTCCTTTTGAACTAAGCCACATTTTGATATCATTCTTTTTCTATAACACGGCTGGAATTCTTTTCGTTTAATTATAAGAAGCGTTGTCGAAGACAATAACCGAATTCTCTTCCAAAGGACATAATACAACGCTAAACTATTTGTAAATGATTCAAATTCGTGTAATTTTTTTACGAATCGCGTTTTTATCAAAATCTCACCTTTTTCTCAATTGACCTGCGGGGTTTTGTTTTCTTTGGAGACCGTAATTCATTAGTAGAGAATCACGTTGTACACTGAAGCAGCACAACTTCTACTTGCTTCAGCAGTTTATTAGCATCTGAAATCAACGCCGTTTGATTATTCTGTAATTTGTAAGCATAACTCTGCTTTTGTAAGCATTTAAAATGATGTGTTTTTTCGTACGACTTAAGGCCTTTTTTCGCAGCCCACAAATCTTTATATATACAAATGTTATGTTCGTTTGTGTACGCTTCAAAAACTCAAAATGTTCTGCACCGATTGAACTCAAATTTTAGCACGATATATAACCCGCATCAAAGATTGTTTTTATCTATTTTTCGCATCAGTCACATACCAGCGACCCCCCAAAAAAAACAGTTTTTTTTAACAGTCAGCTGTGTACCAGTGACCTCGCTATCTGCCGGAAGCGAGGGGAGCACTCGCCATACTAGCTAACGACAACCGCAGTCACATGTGAAACAATACCTGTTCCTAATTACAGTGTTTATAAACAAAAAAAAAATCATATCCAATTGCATCTGATTTAGATTATTATACAATCTGAATTAAATATTCACTTTAATCGAGGTACTTTTGTATGATCGTTTCGTGATTTAGCTGCGCCTTTCACCAAGCTCTGAATTTATTAAAAACGACCAACAGTGGGATATATGTATTAATGACGCGTACAACACTGCACATCCAAACCAAATTCGCGCATTATTCGTAATTATATTGACCGCTTGCTTCCCTTCATCTCCCACAGAGTTATGGGAAAGATATCGATCGCTTATGGCTGAGGATATTTTACATATAGTACGCCTAGAAAATACCAATATGACCATGGAATTTACAACGAAGCATTGATAAATATTGAAGACAAGTGCTTAGCTATTGCAAATAAAGTTCTTAGTCAATTGGGAATGCCAGCACCCACCCGAACTGCGATTGCTTCATTTGATGTGGATTTACGCCGTGAACAGAGTTACAACATTGGTGATCTTCAGTCATATGTCCAATCAAACATTCCCAAATTAACGCGTGAACAGAATGGCATTTATGATCGCATAATGCAAATGATATATGACGGAGTTGTGGGAACTTTCTTCTTGGATACGCCAGAAGGAACTGGGAAAACATTCCTCATTAGATTGATTCTAGCAACGGTTTGATAAAAAAATGACAATTATCCTGTTGCGGAATATTAATCAGCCAAAACTCTGCAACGGCACGCGACTTGCAGTTAAGAAATTGATGAATGACGTAGTGGCAGCGACGATTTTAACGGGGCCTTTCAAAGGTGATTATGTCCTCATTCCTCGAATACCCATAATCCCGACCGACACACCATTTTAATTTAAAAGATTGCAATTCCCAATTCGATTGGCATTTACAATCACAATCAATAAAGCTCAAGGTCAATCTTTAGAATTGTGTGGTTTAGATTTAGATGCGGATTGCTTCTCACATGGGCAACTGTATGTTGCGTGTTCCCGAGTCGGCAAACCAGATAGCCTTTATATCTTCGCAGACAGTGGAAAAACAAAAAAATATTGTATATCCACAAGTATTGCAAAATTAAAATTCTATGAAACGTATGCTTTGTTTTGTTTCTCATTTCTCATTTATGCAACCGCAATGTGCCACAGCGAAGCGTGGCGGGTAGAGCTAGTATATATATATTTATGTATACATAAATATATTTGTATATCTGTACCCAGAAAGCAACTTGTCCTGACTGACTTATTGACTGTTTCATCAACGTCCAACAAAAACTACTGAAGAAAATTTTATGCAAATTTGTATATGCTTTCTTCTTACGGTATCAGTGCACATGAAAAAATATTTTTTTTGAATTCTGATTTAACAGGGTTAAAATCAAGTAACAATGAAATTTATTATTTTTTTAATCTCTCGGTAGCAAACAAAGATATCTACTTGATTTTTGGTGTGCATAGTTATAATGAAAATATTTAAAAACCAATTACTAGATTTTTCGAAATTCGACCTTGAAAAGAATGAAGAAAGGTAAAACAACTTGAACAGTGTTTGCAAATTTTCCCCATTTCCGACTTTACTAAACGAGGTATTAACTAGATTTGGCTTGCAAATACTCTTCAGATAATATCTTAAAGCGATATATGGGAATTTTTTTAGTTTCGATCTTAAGGCAGTGTATGAAACAGGCAGGTGGATGAAACAAGGCAGGTGGATGAAACAACACAGCCACTGTCACTGATACTGTACATGCGACGCGATTGGATGCACCTGGTTATTTGACCAAAAAAACATAAAATAAAAAAGAGATTGACCGCGACTGGAAACGCAAGTAGCCATGTAGAGTGGGCAAAGTCGCGATGGAGATGATAGTATATACATATGTAATTTAATTAAAAATATGAATTACACATCTTGAAAAAGACGTTAATAATAAATTTCTTTATCTTCTTAAAGATATTGTACCTGCGCATAAGATATTTTTCCCCGTGTTTAACCTCTTAAATTCACGCGATTTAATTAGGAGAGGTAGTTTAATTTTTTTTTTTGCCAACAGTAAGTTGTAGACAAAGTTGGAGTTTATTTGTAAATCATTCTTTTTACGAGATTTTTAAACCTTACAAATTACTTTAAGGTGCATTTTTTTATTCCTGGCAATAAATAAGAATATTTATTGAAAAAAAGTTTTTCATTTTAGCCTACTTTTAACTGCAACAAAGTAAAAAAAATTCATAATTTTTAAAAAAAATGTTCGAATGAAATAATTTCATACATTTTTTTAAATTACTACCTTAAGTTCAGACGTTTATAACTGATTATCACCGTACACAATAATAACAGAACTCTAGTGACAGTATAAAATTTAAAATCTTTGACAAGAACAATTTAAAAATAATATGAGGAACAGAATACGTGCAACATGTTTCTTTCTATAAGTGTTATCATAACTGTAGTGTGTGTGTGTGTGTGTGTATATATATATATATATATATATATATATATATACATATATACTGTATATAAATATATGTACTTTGTGTCTGTGTGTGTGTGTCCGCGTGCGCGCGCGCGTGTATACACATGCTCGCGCGTTCGATACATGACACATATTGATTACTCATTCATTACTAGTGTTTTAACAGTTATCCGAAGGAGTATCACCACGTCATCATTCATCATTAAACTTTTAGTAGATACATTATTTTGCTGTTAACATGCCTTTTTGAATACATCGTCATTACACATAATAAAATGAGAGTAATAATTAATGATTCCATTTGAATTTATAGTGTGAATTTATATTTAATTTTTTTAATAAGTACCTATTTGCGTGTTTGAAATTTTTGTTATAATTTATCTATCAAACAGTATTACCCTAAATGTAATAAATCATTTTAATTACTTCTTGTGTGATAAAAACAGCACGCTTGACATTTTTGTTACGAATATGTTACTTAACATATTGCCTACGTTAAAAATATGTTTCCATTTTATTCGTTGGTAATGAGCGTGAGATATCTCAGTTGCTGAGGAATGAGGTACTGGAAGGTAAAGAGGAGGTTGATGGGAGGACGATCATCACCTGGATCTCCAGGCGGCTCAGCGTACGTTTTTAGAACTGCCTTATCAAGAGGGAGGTGTAGCCGCGCGCAGTTACTATAGCAACCTGTCAAGCCGGATAAACAGTCTCACTGCACTGCACAACGCATCTACCCCTCCTCCCACTCTTCATTCTTCTACCCCCTTCCTTTATGTGTCACATCGCACAACCGCACTCACCCTTCACATTGTAACAACTGACAATAGACAAGAGGATAGTATTTATATATCATCTTTCACAGCTCTGTTATTCTTATTTCTATTACGAAATTTTATTATTTATTCTTGGCAATTAATTCCAGTACACAGTTTTTATGCCTCAATTTAAAAAATCAAATAGACAACATTTATCCATTATTTATCTTTTTTATTAGACTGATTAATAGTTTTAGTCCTTCTTTATTTTTTAATGAACAGCAATAATTAAATAAAAATTAAACTGAAACAAAAGTTTAGCGTTTATTTCATTTCACTATCCGGAAATATTCTGAAAGTCTATAAGACAAAAATAAATAAATTTTACATTCTATTGAATTGTAATATTATATAGCATTACAATTCATTCGACAGTATAAATGGTTTCAGAATGTTGTTAGTACGTCCAGATCTACTTACGTTAAAAATTATTTTTTTGAAATCCAGTTTATGTTATCAATTTTTTGAACATAATATATATTCGTAAATACTAAGTTAATCATCGACCTTTACAAAACTTTACAAGCATAATTATTTCTTTAATAATATTTTACAGCTATATTAAATGGTACTAACAGATATTTTCTAAAAATATTAGGCTTTATAATTGTAAATTATATCAAAATAAACAAATACCCTAATAAAAAATTTTAAATAATTCAGAATTTGTGTTGGTAATTCGTTTGTTTCTAAATAAAATATATAATTTGTAAAACGGAATTATTTAATTAAGAATTAATTCCGATAAACTCAGACAATATAAGGGATTTGGAATTATAAAGTAAGGTCGAGTGGATCAGATAGTGATACATTATTGGAGTATCATGATGCGTTTTTACAAACCTATTATTTTTTTTTTATTATTCAATAAATAATTTTTTTTTAATATTCCAAAGGAACTTAATAATAAAATAATTAGTAATTAATTTTTTAAATAAACAAATAGTAGGTAGTGAAGTAAACAAAGATTTGTTGTTCCTCAGAAAAAGGGTGCCTACAAAAAAAGTCATAATTTCATATCTTTCAACTGTTATTTTACTATTAAATTTAAAAAAAAATTGTTAGCCTATAAAATACACACGCGCGCGCGCAAAATTATAAAAAAACCTTTCAAGGTTATGTGATTCTTTATAGAACTATAGAAAGACTACTGGAAAAAAGACTATACTTATTTTAGTTCGGCTTATCGTATGTATTTTTTTATTCGAATAATCAAATATTGCCTTACAGAGCTACTTTTCTGATTGTTTAAAAATCATTTTACTTTAATCCTTTGTGGTAGTTTAAATTCTTGTATACATAGAAAACTAATACGAGTACATTGCTATAACATTTAAAGATTTAAACTATTTTTAAATTTGTACAGATGATTGAACGATTCTTACGTAAAAATTTGTAGTTTTATAAATTTTGTTTTATTTAATTGGTTGGATGATTTATCGAGTTTATAAAAATCTACACAATTATAATACTGAAAATGTAACCAAACTTATGGTATAGTTTTTTATTATTATTTTTCGTAGACTAAATTTCACTAATTTTACATTGTTAATGTCTCACAATTTTTGGAGTGAACCCTCAGGAAGTTGTTAATTAGTCAAGAGATTATTGATTTGTGAAACTGAGTTTAGTTGAGAGTTTCCGAAGGAATGATTCTTGTGGTAGTACAAAGCACGCATTATTATTAATTATTTATCATAATTAATTCACCATTAATTATTATAATGATTAGTTTTATAATCATAAAACTTGCCTACCATGAAGTTTGATATAATAAACAACTAGCAGAAATTTAATTATTTTATGAAGTATAATATTTCAAAATAATAAAATAAAATACACATACAATTATTGAACCATGAATCACCAGAAAAATGAAAGAAGTTACTGTGAACCTTTATTTTTGGACAAGATATTTCTGTCTTTCATCAGTCTCAAATATTATTTATTGACTAAATTTCATTATTTATATAGGCGCTTAATTATAAATAAAGTCCCTGACTTTATAATTTTTATTTATATTTTACGTTATAATGTTATGCTAATTTTGTTGATTCAGTATCTAATAATGTAGTTAAAACGAAAGTGTATGCCAAAATAAATGAATCAGTACTACTGTTTAGGTTTTGGGTCATAAGCAGATCGATTCGACTAGCTGGCAAAAACAAAAATTCTAAGTTTATTTTGCTTTTGCGACTTGTAATCTTTATGATAAAAATATATAGATGAATACAAAAAAAAAGTATTTTTATGCCGGAGACAAGATTTTACTGAAGGTCTTAGTGCCAATAAATGTATGATTGAATTTTAATAATAAATGTTTTGCCAAAACGAAAAATTTTAATTGTACATTAAACAGCCCCCCATCCACCCAAACAACACACACACACACACACACACACACACACACACGCACACACACACAGACATACAGACACACACACACACACACACACACACACACACACACACACACACACACACACACACACACACACACACACACACACACACACACACACACACACACACACACACACACACACATACATACATACACATAAATTGTAATCTCAATACTTTATTTTACATATTCTTCGAATTTTTTGACACTTAAATAAAGAAGTAATGTAATATAAATAATCGATGAATACGCACAGTGTGGTAGATCTGGCTAGTGACCGCCACCACTGAATCAATGCTGATATTCATTCCACACCATTGATTGCCACCAGTAAATCCAACAAATCAATCTTTAACAATTCGGAAAATCGAAACCACTATTATTCATAAGTAAATAAAAATTGTAAATAATATACTAAATTTCCATTACATCAATAGTTTTTGTGACGATCTCAAAAATTTAATATCATAGGATTGTTCTTTGTATCGCTATTCTGTTTGATTAAATATCTTAATGACTGACAGTTTTATATAAATTTTTAGCGTCAAGAAAGATACCAGCTGTAGAACCTACTCAATCTCAAACAATTTCATCTTAGAAAAAAGAAGAAATGTGGACGTAAAATGGCAACAGAAAGATTTTCGATCTCTGTAATGTATTAAATTTAAAAACTGTAAATTTATAAAACAGTGTTAAGGAAACATATTACAAGAAATTGCAGAGGAAAAAAGTATTACTACAGTAATACACTTAATTAAGTGCATTAGCACTTAAATGCAAGAGCATTTATTAAAACTTACAAGTTCATTCATTATATCGTGTTAATAAAAATAAATATCTTAATCTTTCTTTGATTTATTCTTAACAGAAATTAAATAGAAATCAGTATTTCTGTATTTTAAAATATCTATTTCTATGGTTTGTGATTTGACAGACTTTACTTTTAGCAAATCAATATACAGATCGTAAGTCATTTTAATATGAATTTTCCTTTCAAATTAAAGGAAAACTAATTGGATGATATCCTGTTAAAAATCCTTTAAAAGCAACTTTGTTTATTTACTACAGTTGAAAGAATGAACCCGAAAAGTAAGTAAACTTTTACTTATTTTAGATTGATTAAAATTACTTCCCGAGTAAAACATTTGTTTAACGCAGTTCTTGGGAATATGGAATCAGCACAATCAAAAACGACAACAATGAAATTATTATTAAAAAAAGATTGTTCAATGTTTTTCAATATATTGAAGCGGCAGCAAGTGTGTGACCTAATTCACAAATCTCTTTTTTTCAATTGTTATTAAAGTGTTCTAACAATAAAGGAGTTATTCACTGCTTAATAAAACAATCTTTTAAATTTACGTTATACATTAGGTACAATGTAATCATGAAACACCTGATTGGAAAGGATTGTGGTAAATAATTAAAAAATATATATACATATATATTTTATAAACATATTTAAATTAAATATTATTATAATTACCTTAAGGTAAAATAAAACTAATATCATTAATGTATATATATATATATATATATATACATATATATAGAGAGAGAGAGAGAGACAGAGAGAGAGAGAGAGAGAGAGAGAGTTGTCATCTTCCGGATTAAATAGATTCTCGCTACAGTGTCAAAAAAGTTGTAAGCCAGTTCTTGATGTGAAATCCTCTTTGGGATGAGGCGGTTACATTAATTTGAAGAATATTATATAACGTCTGTTCTGCGATGAACTGATTCCATTTAGTTGAAGATAAATCACAACCACCAAAAACCAATTTCATTGAAGAAGTGTTATTGAATCTCCTTATCACCCCCTCAAAAAACCGCCTCCTCTTTTAAAAAACATCTTTAGTTTAAAAGAGGCCCAAAACACAATTGTTTTTCCTGAATACCGACAAAATCAGAATGATATATAAAAAATTATGAATAATATAAACCCCCGACCAGCACTTACGAAAAAATTAAAATCCAGAATCCGAAAAAATTGACAATTATCTTTTTGTAGTTTTGTGTAATCTACTATCATTTACAAAAATTAAATTTTCTATTTCAGAATTTTAGTAAATTCATGTGCTTTATTTCTATATAATAAAAGCCTTTTGCTTTCACAAAAGAAAAAATCCATGAAGCAATTGTTTAAAAAAATTGTAATCAACCATGGTATTTATGATCTAAAAAATTACGCACGAACAGAATACTCTGTATTTGGGTTCTTACACCCAAAGAAGAAAAACAATAATGTTTTCTAACGTATAAGACAGCAAGAAAAGACAGTCTTCGTCAGATGAACAGAAAAAAACAGCCGCGTGAAAATTGTAATTTTTTTAAATCTTTTGCACGACTTAATTTATTAAATATTTTTCCTCTGCGTTTGAAGCAAAGAGTTGTGTCTTAGAGTAGTAAATAATATCCAGTTTCTTTGCATATCAAATTTTGTTGGATTCAGGGGAAACAATTTTTTTTGAGGACTTCACACTATAAGTATTTGTCAGGGATTTGTACCATTCATCACTTTTTTAAATCATGTTTTTGTTGGTATTCAGGAAAAGCAGTTGCTTTTTGGGCTTCTTTAATACGAAAAATTTTTTTAGGGGATGATAAAGAGATTCATTAAAAATTTAACGATGAATTTTTTTTTGTGATAGTCACCAAAAAAAATTATCTATGAAAATATCAACAAAGGATTCATAGAGATTAAATAAAGGTTCTCTTTAGAGGCATCTGATATCTTTCAGGAAATGAAATCAAGGCGAAATTTTTCTGTAAACGTTATTCGATAACAAAACGTTTTCGAAAATACGATTGTATGAACTTTTTCCTTATTTCAAGCTTTAGATTCAGTTCCCAAATTACTTTCCTTTCCTCCTGAATCATTCTGTATGACTTGCCTTAATTTCATTTGAACATAATAAACCAATTCCTATAGTTTCTTTTTTTTTATTTTCAACCTATTAACTTCAATGAAATTTTTATTTAACCCCACCCATATCTAAGTTCAACGATGCCATTGAATACGGGCGCCTTTCCAGTTTGCAGGAAGGCTGCAAAAAATGGTCCTGGTGCCCAAACCAGGAAGACGGCTCGACGATCCTGGAGCATGCAGACCGGTGTGTTTATTAAACACACTGGGCAAGATATATGAAAGGATCGTCGAAGGAAGACTTACCACACAGATTGAGCAGATGGGCGGACTCTCCCCCTAACAGCATGGTTTTAGGAAGGGCAAGTCGGCGGTCCACGCGGTGTAAGAAGTCATGAAGTTTGTAGATGAGGCATCAAGAGGGATGAGGAGAACCAGGGATGTCCCGGCTCGGATACTTTTAGACGTTAGAAATGCCTTCAACAGCCTCCCGTGGCATATCATTGGAGGATCGTTGGAGGCAAGGTGTGTGGATGCCCTATTCCAAAACATCATCAAAGACTACCTGAGTAATAGAGTAGTCCGCACAATAGCCGACGCCGGGGATATATTTTTGATATGAAAGCAGGTGTACCGCAAGGAGCAGTGTTGGGCGATTAAGCAGGTTCAGAAAGCAAAATACCTGGGGGTCTGGATAGACAAAAATCGGTCGTTCGAGCCTCATATAGTGAAGACAACGGACAAGGCGAAGAGACTATTGATAGCATTTTCAAGACTAATGGCTAATACGGTGGGCCCGAGCGAGAAAAAGAGTCAAGTAATAGCGACCACACTGACATCAATGATGCTATATGCTTCCCCTGCGTGGATCAGAGGAATAAAGATTCAGAAATACAGGACGCTGCAGGAGTCTATTCATAGGAGATTAATCCTGTGCACTACATGCGCGTACAGGACGATCTCATATGATGCGATTTGTGTAATTGCTTATACCCCACCAATAGATCTGCGGGCGAAAAAGCGGGGTCTCCGCTTTTGTTGGATGTCGAAGATAGAGAGGGAAGATCACGGCCAGCTGGCAGATGAGATCGGAGACGAGCGAGAAGGCAAGTTGATCTCGGAGTGAATTCCTGCAGTGAAGGATTGGGAAGGGCGGAGACACGGGGAAGTCGATTTCCATCTTACCCAATTACTCTTTGGCCATGGTGACTATGGCATCTTCCTGAAGAGATTCAAACACAGGACATCAGCGATCTGCAGATACTAGGCCAAAGAAGATACTGTAGAACATACCTGGTTCGAGTGCGACAGGTGGGAAGCTGAGAGAAACAAACTATCGGTTAATATCACACCGGGCTCTGTGGTTGGACAAATGGTAGGGAAGAAGGAAGGCTGAGAAGAGGTGGCCAACCTGGCGCACACCATATTGAGACAAAAACAGAAGAGGAGTTCACTAAAAGAAAGTGTGCTAGGTCGGTTTGTATTGTCTTGCTTCAAGTAACATCTTAGGTGCCAGCTAGTTTCCTACCGTGATGTATCAAGCTGCTATTGGTATCGTGATGCTGAGTGCAGAGTATCTTGTATGGTACTGTATATCATGTAGTGTGTAGATTTATTTATCATGTTTTTACAATATAGCCGTGTAGATATGTTTATGTAAGGTGTAGCGTTGTAGTATTATTATGGTACATTATATATTGTCATATATTATTGTATTGGGTAGTGGGTAGTGTTATAGTATTGTAGTTTTTGCATTGTATTTAGTATGGGCTTGGTGGATGCACAGCCTCGACATCATGGGTAATAATTATGTTTCCTTGTGTGTAGTATTGTAATGTTTATTATTATGTATTGTGCAGTATTATAAAGTTAGTATTAGTGTAGTACTATATTGTTTTTGTATGGGTTGATAGGTGAAATACCCCGCCATATCTGGAACAAGGGTAGTATCATGTGACGTTATGTAACAGTAACGTTATGTATTTCTTAGTGATTTCGGTGTAAAATTGTATTAATGAGATAGAATACCGAGCAACATAGGCATGCAAGGTAGTATGGTCGTAAAGTCTTCAGCATAAGATGGTCTTTAGCCAGAAAAGACCACTATGATGATCCTGAAAGGTCACCTAGCCGCGACTCGTTATCCACGAGTCTTAATATCCACGAGCCTTCCCACAAGGTATGTCACCACTCAGAAATATCTGTATGTAATCCTTGATGAGAAACTTCAATTCAAGAAGCACCTACAGTATGTTGAAAGGATGCTTTCTTTGGTGCTCGTAGGGTAGTCCACCCAGAGTGGGGGTTGAATTTCCGTACCATGCGGATTCTTCTTAAAGGTGTCTGTGAGGCCATAGTGTTGTACATTGCGCCCGTCTGGGCTCATCGTATGAAATTTCAGTGTTATAGGAATATTTTATTGCGAGACCAGCGTCTTCTATTGCTAGCTGTTGTCAGGAACTACAGAACTGTCTCGCTAGAGGCAGTCTCTGTAATCGTTGGCAATAAACCCATAGATATTCAGGCTACGGAACGTAGCAAGAGGTATGTGTTGAAGAAGGAAGGCCTTCTACTCCCAGGGCGAATGAAAGAAATTGAAGACCAAGATTTTGACTAGCAAGTTAGGTGGAACGAATCTTCTATTGGTCGATATACGCATGGTATGTTTTCGGATGTTAGAGTACTGAGAGCGGTTATGTGGATTTCCCCCAATCGGAACATAACACAATCTCTATCAGAATATGGTGCATTTAGGGACAGTTTGCTTCGGTTTGGTTTGGTCGATTCGGGCCTTTGCCCGGATTGTGGAGTTGATAACACTGCGGACCATGTCTATTATGTTTGCCCCCGGTACAAGGCTGAACGTATCAGGGTCGCTAGGCAACTTGAGAGAGTAAATTCCTTTTTGGATCTGCGGGTCAATTGGAAGACCCGTAGAGAATGGACAATAGTGGCTGAAGTATCTCGCACTGAGCTGAACAGCTGAGGGAGTATGAAAATAGTAGTACCCCGGGTAGCTAGGATACCGCCTGGACAGTTAGATTGGCCGGAGGTAGGCGCATTGGCATCACGCCTTGGTAAGTTAGAAGTATATTGGGAATTACTTAAAGAATAATCTGTCGGCGGGATGGTGACTGCTCTGCCGAGAGCATGGGTATCCATGCAGCCGTGGGGGTGTAGTGCCATCTTGACGATGGTTGTTTTAGGTGATGAAGTAAATTTCACGCGGGACTCTGCGATGGAGCTGAGTGGGAGTCGGCGGTCTGTCCACCTCTCCCTGGTAGACCAGACAGGAGTCCGTAGTTGTAATCTAATTGAAGGCTTAGATCAGAATGAGATGAGAACATTAAAGGAAATAGGAATAAATTCCGTTGTTGCGATCAACATTGCTGGTGGTATTCATTATATTTACCAAATAGACTCGTACGATATGAGTGAGGACGACCTGAATCGTCACAAGGTGGTTTCCCTACGGGGGGGGGGGGAATGTAAATTGTATTGTAGTATTGGTACATTATATTTTGTTTTATGCTGTTATACAGCACTGTTGCGATTATTATTATGTATCATGTAGTATTATAGTACTGTACTATTGCTATTTTATTTTGTATTTTGTAAATTATGTTAACATGCTCTACTGTATTGTCTTGTTTACGATTATGTGCTGTATAATTTTGTAGTATGGTATTAAAGTGGTATTGTTGTATATTTATTTTATAGGGTTGGTGGGAGAAAGGTCCCCGTTATACTCGGAACGAGGATATTACAGAGTGCTACAGTAAGGTTATGTATTTCTTAGCATGCACAGTGTAGCACTGTTTTGTAGTATTGGTATATGGTATCTCGGTATTATCTGGTTGTACTGCACTGTCATGATTATTATGTACAGTGTAATATTGTATTAGCATAATATTGTATATTAAATTGTATTAAGTACGGGTTTGGTGGAGGCACGGGAAAAACAAAGGGGATAAAAGACGCCGTATTTATAGGTTATGTATATAAGGGGACAAAAGGAGGGAATACGAAACGTGGCGACGTTCAGGGCCAGGGAGGTAGCCTCTATGTCTAGGGTGCTTTGGTTTGCTCACATCCAAGAGTGGGTGGGTCGGAGTTCCCCGATGATGACATGGGGGACCTTCAAGGTGCGTGCAGATGGCGCGGATCGTAAAGGATATGCGTAACGCATGTCTGGAGTGTGTAGGTTAAAGCCGGGCAGGGCAGCCCTCCAACGGAGGAGCGCGTCGGCTGTCCGGAAGAGGAGGTCGGTGTGTCCCTATGAGGCTCGGGGGACCGCTGTTGGTAAACCCTCTGGTGGGAGTAAGATAGGGAGGGCAGAGACTGCTTCCACGACAAGCTGAGGCGACCGAGTAGTGTCTAAATTGTGGGAGCCGGTTGCCTTGGGGGGGTGTAAAAAAAAAAAGATTCCAGCCACGTAATTCAAAAGTTATAATACAGCCGTGTAAATAAGTTCATTATAATACAAAGTTTTTCTTTGTATTTAAAAAAATTTCAGAAATGGAATGTTCTATTTTTGCAGTACTTTCATTTAATTATAGATTTATGTAACATAAAAAAATTGAAAATTATTGCTGAAAATAGCATTATGTTCAAAATTATTTATTTATTTTTCTATGCGTATCAATTACTCTTTAACGTTCAATTAAAATAGTTTTTTGTTACAAAATTAACTTTTAATAAAACAAAACTATTATATTTTTACCAGTACTCTAAATTATTGCTCATTCCCAATAATTCTGGAAATTAATTTCCCTTTCCAGGTCAATCATATGATTCGTAGTATGGAACAATTATTTCCGATCGCTGTTATAATTTTATTCCAAATGAATAATCTAAGTCCTTTGGAAGAACAACAGCAACAATACAACAAATCGTTTCACGAAGGAAAATGTAAAATTTTATGCTCTATTAAGTAGGATTCCTAATTCTGGGCTTCACTTTACCCCTACCTCATTACTGTCATCTTCTTTTCCCCTTAATTGTGTCATTAATTCTTCCAGACACTCCAACATTTTAAATATTTCTTTTATAAAGCTCTTGAGCATTTTTACCTAAAAAAGATTGATCAGAATAAGTAAAAACATCTTTTCATTTGAACTCTTCTTTTTATTTTAATTAAATTGACATAAAATAACATTTGTATTTCTAAAAAGAATATTTTATTTCATTCAGTGAAAAATCTAAAATATCTTATTTTTAAAATGTTGCTAAATAACACAAATAGATTTTATTTAAAACCATTAACAATCTAATTTCTTGCAGAAAAATATCGAGCGGGGTTAAGCACAAATATATATATATATATATATATATATATATATATATATATATATATATATATTTATTTATTTATTTATTTACGTAAAGAAAATAATAAAGTAAACAGTTTTTAAATGTTGAAAATGTTCTTTTATCATTACTATATTATTCAAGCATAATATACCACCTATTGTGTAAAATAGATTATAACATATTTTTTCTATTCCGTAAATTAGGAAGTAGTCGAATGGTTCAATCACATGAAAATCAAAGAAATATCTTGGTAGGGTAATCTGGACTTTTATTTTTACTTTGATACAAGATCCTTGCACCAATTAAACTAGCCTCAAGCGATATAAGAACTATAATTAAAATTCCTTGATCAAATTTGAATCGGTGTCTCTATAACACAAATTGAAGACTAATTTTTGTCTTAAATAATTCTACTACTGGTAATAATCATTCACTATTTACTTATAAAAGCAGAATATATATTTTTAACTTTAAACGGAATAAACTTTTTTCAACCCAGCAAATAGAGTCATCTGATGCATTGTTGACCACAAGTAAAAAATTAAAATTAATCAACGTAAACAAATAAAACTGCAGTTTTTGTAAATCCGTTTTCACGTAAATATATCTAAAGTTGATTATCAGACATCTAAATTGGACCTATCAGTTAAACCCTTCCTTGTTAATAAGCCAAAATAAACCCGTTCAACTAATTAACTGAATAATTATATATTTTTTATGAACAGTAAAGGAAATCAGCCGTTAATAGAACTAAAACAGTTATTTCTATACGAAACGGTTCATGTGATTGATTTACATCGCAAAAGTGAAATGTGTATTTAAATTTTTCAGATTACTATTTTTATAAGTTAATTTTTTTAATCAGCATCATTAATTAGTCAGTCTTATTCAGTTCCAGACAATCCATTCCTAATACGATAATATGAATTGAACTGCAACAACCAAAACCGCTTAACTAATCTTTGAAGTATTGCAACCACCCACAATCCTGGAGTATCCTAGAGAGTTGCCAAAACAACTGATGTGTACCCATTTTCAACCTATAAGTGTTATAAAACGAAAACAAAAAGGTAAAAATAATGTTTGATGTGATTAATAAAAAGTACTGATAAAACTACAAAATATCCTTTTTAAATCCCTTATGAAACATCGATCCAAACCGTATCCATATTTTTCAAATGACTCGTGAAACTAAACAATTACAACAAAACTTTCTACTGCTAGGAGTGTTAAGAGTAGAAGTTTGATGTTTATTTCATATCCCTCAGGCTAAAGTATAATTCATAAGTTACGAGCCTACAAATATTCATATAAAAACTTGAAAAAAATATACCTGTAAATTTCCAGTTTCCTTTAATTCTGCTGAAAATATTATCGACAAATCTTACATTTCTTTTTTAAATAACTTTAAAGATCATATGGAGGAAATATGTTAATTACTAGTTACAGCTTACCATTCTTTTTTATTACCTTGCACTTCAGCAGTAATAACTAATGAAAAAGTGTAGAAAATTTTTTAAAAAGTTTATAGTATTCCAATATCAAACCAGGAACTGGTAGTCGGTCAATTTGGCTCATAACCTGCTGTCTAACAGAAAATTACAGTGAGAGATAAAAATATAATGTACAAAATAAATTTCATGAATGTTACGTATAATAACAATAAAAGGATCACCTTCTCAATTCTTCTACACCTATTTCATTAAAACCTTAACGTATAATACCGGTTTACTATACAAAATTGGTATTGTAATATAATATTGGGGAATCTCATAACACAAGAGAAACAGCATTAATAAAGTCGGATCGATTACACCTTCTGAAACAATTATGAATTCTAATTACTAATTCTAATCGCTTAGTTATGAAATATTTAATGAAGAACAGAAATTGGAAACGTTAGAGGTTTTAAATTATTTATGCATTTCCATAAGTAATAACCAAGATTTAAAATTCTACCTCTTAACTGCACATGAATCCAAAATTGTTTTAAAAAGAGGTAAATGATATAATTTTACTTAATGAAAAAAATTAAAAAATTACAATCACGTATCGTTAATTGAATTACCACAAAGGTAAACTAGTGACTTTAATTTTCGCAAAAACAAATCTCGCTTTGTATTATGTATCTTTTATTTTTCCACCTAATCCGATCGATGTGATGTCTGTTTCTGATTTTGAAAACAGTGATTTTTGTTTAAGAAAAGATCAATAATCCTGCCAGTAAATGTTAAAATAAAGGCTAAAAGAAATAAGGTAAGTGAGGGAGGCATTGTAGTAACAAAACAATTAGGTGTTTCTAAACACTAAATCATTTCAAATGAAGTTTTTCCTGTCTAAAGCTCTCCACCTACTTCTGTTTCTAAGGTAACAGACATCTTCATTAAAAATAAATACTCTTATAAGCTTTTAACGGCACATCTAACTAAAATTATATAATTTACTGAATTATATTCACTTTATTTTGATCTATTTAAGTTATATATAACGAATTTTATATAATTACAAATAAGTATCATATAACTACTTCAATATAAAAATGTACTTATGAAAATTTCTCTTTAAAATTTTAGTTTTTTTAATAAATTAATTTTAACTTTGAAGACGAAAGACTTCTTAAGTGAATTTTTATTATTTATATTTTTTTCCTTTTAACACTTTTTCTTTTAATTTAATCAATTAAAAAATACATAACTTATTTATTTTTAATTTAAAAATTTTTTTATTTATGGTTTTATTTAGCTTTTTGATTTCCTTTTATAACCTCGGTTGGATTTTAAATTAAGTAAAAAAAAAAAAAAAATCGGTATTTCTTCTTTTAGATTTATTTTTTATCATAGTCTAAGTATAATCTGTAAGTAAAATTATCTATAATCACAAACTATGATTCTACATAATTTTACTTATCACAACATATTGAAATTTGTTTCAGTAATATGTAAATAATACTTTCAGAGTAGGAAAAAATTGATGGCTACTCTATCACGCTGATAATCATTCTTTATGTATAAATGCTTAGTATGTTTTAATTAGGTAAACAAAGATTATAAAGATTTATTAGGTAAAGAAAGATTAGAAATGAACTGATTCATCTTCAAAGTTAGAAAATGACCTTTGGTTTGGTTACAAAGGTAATAAAAGGTGTTTTATAAATGGACTAAAAAGGAAACAACTCCTTACAGAATTCTATGGTAATTAAGTTCAACGAATAATTCATCAAAACAATTATGAATGTAAGAAAAAAAAAGATTCAAATACTTGACGCAGAGAGCATGAAATATATAAAAAAAAGAGTAAAAAATATATTTAAGCTACAAATGAAAAAAAATGAAGTAAATTAAGAAGTTATTTTGGATATACAAATCTATTTATTCACTGCGGATATACTCACGGTGGCATAATTGTAAAACGTTCTCAGAGAAAAGAAGAAAAATATAAAAATGAATGGATTGATGTGATAATGTGATGGAATTGTAAGAAATAAGCCAGAAATGTTGGATAGAATCTCTGAGAGGTTTGTAAATATGAGAAAAAACGAAAGTAGAACAAAAAATAAGTAAATGAAATGCAAATATAGTTACGTCATTATCATGACCAAACAAGTAAAAGAACAAACACAAATACCAGATTGTATAACAATGATAAAAATGAAAGATTGAATTCCATCCAATTTCAATCGTTGTAAGAGATAAAATTGAAAAATTTTATTGTATTGAATGCAGTCTCGAACACGAAAGAAGAACCTCAACTTGAATTTATAATTAAGATTTTATCATTTTTATCTGATATTTGATGAAAACCGTAATCTATGTGAAATTAATACCTAGCTGTATTTCTGAATTTTTTTTCTAACCGTAACTCAATAACAAAGCGTTTTCGGAAATGTGTTTGCATGAACTTTTTCTCTTATTTGAAGCTCTAAAATCAGTTTCCAAATTATTTATTTTTTCTCTGAATTACTCTATGTATTATATATAAATATTTATTTCTCTAGATTAGAAATAAATAAATAAATGTCCTCTTGTTATTAGTTAGCTTGGTCTTAACATTTTTATAGAGTATAAAGAAAGATTAAGCTTCAATTTCTAAAAGCAGAAAGGTTTACACTTCCAAATGATGTGAAAAATATTGCTATAAAATCGATGCTACGAGTGAATTGCTTGAGTTTACTTGTTAAAACAAGTCTTATGTTAATCTACATGTCATATTATCCACACCAATTTATGATACGACGAATACAATTAGAACTATACTCGCATTCTTAGTAGTCAGACCTCATAAATATAAATAGGATCATGTAAATTAAAAAAAGGAAAAACCAGACTAAATAACTTACACAATATCACTATTTGAATATTATGACATTTTTAATAAAAGGTTTCCCTCTGTTTTAAAGCATTCATTATTCTAAAAGAAAATAGTAAAAATTAAAAAAAAATCTTTAAAACCAGACGTCATTTTTCGTCAAATTTTAAAAAATTTTATAAATAAAAATTTCAAGACTATGTCACTTTCATTAAAGACATTTTATCATATCTTAGTGTTATTCATCTTCAATGCTAACAAAAAATAGAGAGCTGATATTTCAGTGAAAACATATTTTATAACTGAATTTTGGAAGCAATGAAAACCTACTTGTTATTTGATAGAAGATTTACAACTTAACACGTCAAAGTTTTTGGTTAAACGTGACACATGTAAATTTAGTGTCGATTGTCCCTTACGACTTCTTGAAAGAATCCTAAAACTAGGGTTTACATGTAAAAAACAAGACAATTCAATAACCACATTCTCAAGTAGCTATTAAAAAAATTCCTAAAACCTGATTTTTCTTTTTTTTACTTTTTCAACAAAAGTCCGAAGTTAACAAATTGAATCGTATGATTATTTTTCTGTGGAAGGAAAGTTATCACTTTAATACTGAGTCAGAATCAAGTCTTTTACTGAAAGTTAAAACAGTGTAGTAATGAAATTTTATTGAAAAACTTCAAAAGTTTAACATCTTCACAAGTCTTCAATTCGGAATCCTTCTTTTACACCTAAATGTGAAAACGATTTTGTAGCTCTCAATAATCCAATAAATAATATCTGCTTCAATTTCTTGAATTATAGAGTAAGTTCTCACCTTAGGACATCAACAGTTTTAACGTTTGAAAAATGTTAGGTGAAGATCTAGTTGAGGGAAATGTTAGTTCTCAAGCACGATAAGGTAAGTATCGGTCCTGACAGTTAGTTACTGGAAGAAAAACGCTGCGGTTACACGTTGTAAAATACGTCGTACCACACACTGACTTACGGCCTGCACATGTTGTGGCATTTAATTAACACATTTTTGAAAAATGCATTATCATTTTCCACTTCATGTAGAATGTATGTAGCTTCGGGCGTCCAGTACACCTCTAGCGTGTAACAAAACCATTCTTACTGGAGTCAGATAATATGAATAGAATAAATTAAATGTTCAAATAAGACCTCTAGGTAGTAGATTATATTTTTCTCACTTCATATTTTCAGTTTACTATTTAATTAAAATAGTTTTGAATAATTGTGTTTAAAGAAATAAAATAATTAGCGGACAGAAATATTTTGCTTTAAGTAGTGTAAATACTTTAATAAATTCCTTTTACTAGAAGAATTTTACTTCGTTACTTAAGATTTTTACATTTTTTCTGTATATTTAAAAAAAAATTAATTACTCTGTTTCTCATCTAGTTAAATTTGTTTATTTATATTGTTTATTTTTTTAAAAAAGCACACAAAGCAAAAGAAAAGTTTATAAAATTTAAGTTAAAAACATCGTATACCAATATATTTGGCGTTTTTCTAAGAGAATTTGTTTTATTCTCGTAAATAAATGTTATACAAGAAATTCTTTAGTAATATCACTTCTAGGAAGCAGCAAATAGAGGAATGATGAAATGAGAAAAGATACATAAGCCTAAGGGAACAAACACATCCTGTATTTAGGTATGGTGCAGAGCATCTCATCTCCGGTTAGAGGGAATGTACATTTTAACGTCTGGTAAAAGCAATTATTTTACCTTTTTTCATAACAGTTAAGAAGTATGAAAATGTACGGTAACAGGTGGTGGTAAAATTGTTTGTATTTAGTCCTTGGAGGATGCATTTATTAAGTTGAGAGTATATCCTCCTTTTCAAAGCTTACTTATTTTCTGCATCAAACTCGTTGTAAAATAATATTCTTGGAAACGAATAATTACTTTCCTCATAATTCTTTGTGGAATTCTCATAAGCACATAATTGTTTTAATATTTGCTTCAATATATAAGAATGTTACATTTTTACAAAGAAAATAAACTATTTATTTAAAAAAAAACAGATTGTCATATTTTGATAAACAGTACAGTTTTTAAGTTTAAAACAAAAAAATACTTATAAACCATTAAAAATGTTTACTTAAATCTATAAATAATAGGTGACCATTTCAGTTGTTAAACAGTTATAATCAATACGGTATATATATATACCGTTATAAAAAGTATATATATATATATATATATATATATATATATATATATATATATATATATATAAATAACCAAGAAAACAAGTATACAAAACAAACAAATAATAAATATTAATAAACGACAACACTCACAAAACAACATAAAACGATATCTTTTATAAATAATGCACCGTTAGAAATATTCGTTTTATAATGTTTCGAAATTATTGTTAATATTTGTAAATTTATATCTTTTATTATTTCAATATTGTATTATAATTTATTCCAATTCGGTTAGTAGCGTATTTTTTGACCCTAGTGTAGGTTTTGAAATAAATTTAAACTCTCTTTACGACAATTATAAAGAAACAATTTAAAAAAATTGAATTAATAAAATTCAATTATGTACAGAATTGAATAACTATTCAATTCAATTTATGTATGTATTCTGTCTTTACAAAACTATACTTTAAAGACATTGAAGATTCAAGTAAAACTTTTCATAAACTCTTTTCTGTTTCATTATGTCTTATAGATTATTTTTTATTGAGAACTAAATTGTTGACACCTTAGCGTATTTTCTGGATAAGTAAAAATGATTTATAAAAGCATTTACAGGTTACATTTAGTTATAAATAAAATCAAATTTTGTATGACTTTCTTGAACTTACTTTCCACTAGAAAAGTGCATTTTATCATTATATATAAAATACCAACGGGTAAAATGTTGCGGATTCAAATCTGTAAACAATTTTTGTCACCTTATTTTTAATTTTAATGATAGAAAAGTTTCTGCTTTGGAAAGAATTTTCAGTATCCTCTATTCATTTGTTCTATAGTACATGTTTAACTAAAAATATGTTTGTTCCAAAGGAAACAAAGAGTCTAACACAGGGTAAAAATATATACCCTTATTACAGATATTTTCACGAATCTCTGTGATTACTTCTCTGATACGAAAGAAAAGCTGAAACATATTTCATATTCTCTCAAAATTACATGGTAACATTAAAAATTATATTTTTTTAAACTTGAATTTTAACTGCATAGCAAGATTGTACTGATTCTCAAGCTGTACAAGCCATCCTGAAAATTGAAACAAAAATACAAGAAAGTAATTTTTGCATTTATATATTAATCATAATCCAAACTATGACATTTTATTAATGTACTGTATGTACAAAATTAACCCGCTTAATATAGTGCGAAAAGTGATAATTTATTTTACCTCAAAGTTCTCTTTTTTACTCCGCTTGTGTTCGCTTGTAATCTACAGTTACAAGCGAGATCTTAAAATACAACTAACTATTTTTGATACAAATAAATTGAACTATACTGAACTATACTGTCGTTCAGTTTTAAGCTTTCTTAATTGAACATTTTCTATTTCAATATTTTTTAAAACGTTTTGTCCACTGAAATAACTTAAAATTAATAGAATCCCAAGCGTCTTTATGAGATTTACAGCAACGGTAATAAAAAATAAACAAATGCTTATAACAAAAGACAAATGCTGGTTAAAGATAGTACAAGAAATAAATATTAAAAAACTAAGACCGCCGAAAAAAAATATTGCTGAAAATTGCTCTTTAATGTAGGATAATTGTAGAGCGCACCGGTGACAGTTTTGTATATATATTTTTTTCAAATTTTTTGTGTCTCTTTAAACATATATACATATAAACGAGTATATATATATATATATATATATATATATATACTCTCGTTTTATTTATATAGCCTATGACACTTCCGGTAACGTAAGTATTCCAACGCGTAGTCATACATCTAAATAGATTCAGCCGTTGAGCTCCAACAGTGAAACAAACGTACATACATACATATATAAAAAAAAAATTACACTCCTCTTTGGGCAGTCGTATAAAAACACTAATTACATGAACACTAGTTACGTTGATTATTTGATTTATCAAATGATAGATTTTTTAAAATCTATCAAATGAATGAGTCGTTTTTGAATAACTTGCATCTCAACGCTTCATTCTGAAATGCGAGTTAACCCATAAAAAAAAAGGGATTGTTAGTTAATATTTATCAATAAAGAACATGCTTACATGATCGAACATATGATCGAACATCAAAAAATCATACGGTTTTTTCTCTTAAGTATTTACAAACATTAAGTAAGAAGAGCAACACCAAAAAATAAGAGCAAGAAGAAAAAAACATACTTACATCATCAAACATTCTACCCGTAAAAAAATAATTTTTTTCAAAATATTTATAAAAAATAAATAACAACAGTAATAATAATTATAAAATAAATTAATAAATTTTATTACCATAATTCATTCATTCAATATCGTAGCAGATCTTAAAACACAACTATTTTCGATACAAATAAATCGATATTGAAAATACTATCGATCATCCATTTTATCATATATGCCTTTTCTAAATGCACTATAAACGTTTAAAGTTTTTTAATAGACGCCGCAGGGAAATCAAGCGTTTAATCAAACACATTTAAATTTAACATACTACTTGTGAAAACATGCAGCACTCAGCACAGTGAATGATGTTTTATGTTGTTTGAGTAACATTTCTTTGGGTTAATTAATTTATTACCCCTGTTATACATGTGGAATCTCAGCCCTTCTAAACCGCTCCTTATATATTAACTCAATAATTTCTAGCAGTAGAAAATATAGACTAAATATAAATGCAGCAAAAATTTAAACAATAGGAATCCTTTTATGAAGTCATGTACGTGATAAGTATGTTTACTTTATTTAAATGTTTATTAAGTTTACTAATCAGTGAAATGTAGATCCAAGCTTATCTGTAAACAGATTAATGCAACAAGAAGAGATATCAATAGTTCATTTATTGTGGATAGACGACCTCACGATGTGTAAGAATATTATGTTAAAATAAATATATTCAGAACATTATTTCAGTGCTAGATTTTTCTTAACATTCAGGCATGGAGAGAATTAAGTTTACTGATATTATTCCATTAAGACTTCTGTCATTAAAATTTTGAATAATTTCAGTTCAAAATTTTTAATCCCGTACTTAAAAAAAATAGCATTTTAAATACTGAAATAAAATTCAAAGATGAACCTTTTAGTCTCAGAATCTTCATAAAACTTAAATTTCAGATGAAATTCAAAATTAAATATTGATAATGAATAATTTCTATGTTGAGTACGTAAACAGAAGAAAATTAAAATTAAGATTTAACGAACACATGAGATTTTTTAAAAATCAAAAAAAGATTTTAATTATGCAGCGCATTTAACAAAAGAAGGACATACCCCAGTGAAAATCAAATTAAAAAACTTAATTCACAAATATGTTAAAGGAAAAATAATGAACATTTTAGAAAATCTAGAAATCTTTAAATTAAAAGTAACAGTGAAACGATCATAAAAGAAGAGATCAACAATCAAGCGGATGTACTTTTCAAGAACCTCACTTTATTGAAAACAGGAAATAATTAGCAGCCAGCAAGTACCTGTCTACCATTAAAGCGCTTGGAGACTTAATCTGGCTGGTAGCCAGCCATATCTCTCGGTTAGCTTTCTACAGCAGCGCGGTAGAAGTCTTTTTAGGTAAACTACTGATGTCAGTTGAACGAAGTAACCGCATCAAGGAACTCCCACACGGTCCAACAATGTGGCCTCGTCACATTAACTCGCCGCTTATGAGTGGCCATTTTTCCCCTTGACCTCTAAGTTCCAGGGTAGCCTGAGTTCTGGCTCCCCCAAGAGCTGGGCAGTCGAACATCATGTGTTCGTTCGACTGGACCTCCCCGCAGACGCACAGCTCATCAGCCGCCAGGTGGAATCGAAACAAATATTGGTTTAAATTTGCATAGTTGGAGAGCACTAGGACTCCCGTTGCCCTTAAAAACGAAGGAGAGGCATACCATCCTCCCAGACCCTGTATAAATTTATACAAGAACCTTCCCTTAGTCGTGCGTGCCAATCTTGCTGCCATGCTTCCTTCGCGAGGCTGTAAAGCCGCCTCTGCAGGCGGGAAATGAGCAACTGTTAAAAATTTAGAACCGGTGCATTGAGATCACCGTTCCGCTCCGGTACAGGCCCGGCTCGAAACTGTATCCCAAATACCTCGGCATCCCTGCCTCTTTGCAATTTCCACATGGCCGCTCGACCTTTCACAACTACATCGATTAGAAGAGCCTTTCCCAATACAGCCATATTCTCGTAGAAGATTATTTTAAAAACACCAATGCATACAATTAAGGCTCTGCGCTGGACACTCATTAAATTTTGAATAAGTGCACTATCTCTTTCCAACCTATGCACCCAAATGGACCCGCGTAAGAAATCATACTTTGGAATACACCTCGGTACACCATGTAAAAATGACGGCCCGACAGCCCGTAATCCTTTCGAGCAATCCTCCTATACTTGTGTATCACAGAGACGGCTTCCGCCGCTACTTGTATAATGTGGTTGCTAAACAGCAACTTCTCATCAAGCAAAATACCTAGGTACTTATGAACTCGAACTCGGCTGATCACACAGCCTTTAGTACGGGGGGGCCTTCAGTACGGGGGTTACGACTGTATGATAATTTGTCTGCACCCTTGAGAAGCATAAACTTCGTCTTGGGCACAGAAATCTTTAAATTTTGAATTTCCATCCAGACCTCTGTGGTTGATAAGGCCGTCTGGGCCAGGTCTTCTAGCTGTGGTCGTGATTACTAAAAGGAGACAGTTATCGGCGAAAGCCTGGGCCGTGACCCTTTCTGGAAATCTCAATCCCAAAACTCCGTCGAATACCAGGTTCCACAGCAAGGGACCGGGAACGGAACCCTGCTAGCTTCCACTGGTAACAGATTTTTCCACAACTAGGTGGGCATCCTTAAAAAAACTCTACGGTTAGACAAATATTCACGTACCACGGCCTGCAGTGCTACGGGACCATTGTGGCGTTCCGACTCACACATGACAGAACTCCAACACAAGGAAGAAAATGCTGTCTCTATGTCTATAAAAATTGCCAAAACATATTTACAGTCGGCGCTTTTCAACTCGGAAAGAGCATTTAAGATGCAATCCTCGGTGCCAACTCCTTTCGTGAAGACAAACTGGCCTCAGTTTAGAAAACAGTTCACCTCACTGCATTTCTACATCCGTTCCACAACCAGACTTTCAAGCAACTTGCCGATTACCGGCAAGTGGCTGATGGGTCGCCAACTGCCGACTTCACTAGGATCCTTTCCTGGTTTTACTAGCATCCTCACCAAAGCCACCTTCCAACAAGTCGGGAAGCAGCCCCAGCTTAGGCACCCCGTGGACAGCCTGCTAAGCGTCTCTCTTGTGACAGGCAGCAGATGAAATAATATATCTGGGTCAAGTTGGTGTGGTTTTTCACCATTGAAGGGTAAACCTCAGGCGGGTTCACTTTGGCGTTACCGTCCAGAGCAACCAGCACTCTGATGCCCGAGAGACCTTCCAGAATCCTGCCCAACTTCACCAACAAGTCATCGATACTCTATCAAAGCTGGAAGTATCCGGACACTAGTACGACATCGAGTGTACCACTCGTGATTTGCGCAACAGTGCGGAGCACTTGGCAGGCGCAGATTTGGCAAGGCATTTGGCTGCCCTGTGCCCCGGAAGAGAACAGTAACCACACATCTCCGAGTGCGCTCTGCAGTGGACAGAGATGTGACCAAAGCACTGACACTTGAAGCATCGGGCGACTTCTATATGGTCGACAACTCTACGCGAGGCCACCCGAAAAACAGACGTCCACCGGCCATCAAGACCTGCCGGATCTTAAGTGAGATCTCTAAAACCCAGACTCTTTGGGGCTTCCTTCTCCCTAGCTGCCGAACCACCTTGGTTTCCCTAAGGATAGAGGACTTAAATGTTTCTTTTACTTTGATTATAGCAGTCAGTAGACAAGCAAAACAAATCTGTTACAATTATTGGATCGACCTCTATCTTACCGCAGTCAATCCGACAAGTCACAACGAAGAAGACATATAGATAGTGTTACAACACATACAGAAGCTATTTTCCCATCTTACCTGTGGTGTTTCATGAAGATGTTCATTTTCTTAAATCAGGTAACAAAAATGAAACAATCTTACATGTCAGCATGTCTGGTTCCGATAAAAATCGGAAAAATCAATTTCTTAGTGAACAAAAGGATTGTAACGTTTTTTTGATAGCTCATTACATAAAAATATATATTCAGTGATTCCAAACCTACAATATGTATCCAAAATACTAGGGCCAACTATTTTGTAGCAGTATCTTAGAATTTTTTTAAATTAATCCTCGTATCCAAAAATTGTAATGTTAACCGACGCTTTTTTACTACAATTCCGTATATAAATAAAAGATATTACAATCTATTACGTTTTTCTTTTTTTCAATTACAAAGAAATTGATATAATTTATGAAAACGAAAAATTATAGTCATGGCTCTAATATACAATTACCCATGGTTCCAACGTTTTAATGTTTTAAAGCTTTTTTTTTCAAAAAAATAAAGAAAGGTACTCTTTTTGGCTACTTAACATAATTCTAGATTAAGCTCTTATTAGAAGAGAAAAGATTATTAGGATTAATAATGCAATAACTAATTTATTCTCATTATCCTCACCCAGTTGGACTTTTTATAACACCGGTTTCCTGTTATCGGTTATAATTTTCAAGAAAATACGTTAGAGTTATCATGACTTGAAAGTAAAACATTTTAAGTAAAAATGCAATTAAAAGTTCCACGTTAAAATACCAGTATATATTAACTTTCGAAAGAAAATGATTACAAATCGTCTTATTTTATGGGCAGCAGCAAATAATATCAGTTACAAAGATAATTCTGTATCGTATCTGCTTTTGATCTTTGCAGCAGTTAATAAAAATTTTATTTTGTTAAATTTTTTTCAATGCGATTTTTCCCTGTTACACTAACTTACTAATTCTAGTCTTGCTAACTTTTTATAATTCAAACCTTCTCTTTCTTATCTTATAAAAATAAACACGCCATTTCTTTAATTACTAAAAGTAACCAAATCTGTTACAAATATTTAAAAATTGGAACTGAAACACTGTTGGTCCATAAAAACACAAACTGGCTGAGAACAATTATAGAAATGATTAGTTTAAATATTAATTCAATTTTGAATTTCATTTCATTTGTTGGTTAAAGTTTCATAATACAGAAATAAAATTTTGCTGATGAAATTAATTTTTATTGGGTACCACAGTATAATAGATAGAATCTTAATTCTCTCTTCACATTATATTAAAAGGAAATCAATTTATAATAAAACATAATAAAATAATAATGTAATTATTTCAGTTTCACAAAATAGAATTCATTTTTTCTTGAAAATAAATAAAGAGATAAAATTCCAAAACAATATACTTGTGTTTTACTTAGGAATTAACCTAAACTTAAATTCTAATATAACTTTTTTTGCAAAAATGAAAATATATCAGGTCTAAAGTGAATGAATCTAAATTAGCTAGTAATTATATCATGAATTTGTTATTTAATCATTATAGAGTAATTCTAATAAAAATGAAAGGGTATTCTTTACTTCTTTAGTTCGTACAAGGAAGTAAAACAAACGCACAGGGCATACATGTTACTAAATGTACATATACCTGTTGTTTTTTCTGACATCGAAAATGACACTCTTCTATTTTTGCCACTTGCTGTAGTATGTGTAAATATTTATTTGTATATCGATATAATTTAGTAATTATCAACAATTTCCTTTGCGCAGTTTTGTTTGTTCTTTAATTATAACGGCTTACTCTTAATTTTACATTTATTAATAATAATAAAATAGGGTTGCAGATAAGTTAAACAAAACCTATTTCATAAAAATATAATACTAACTGATTTTATTACACTTTTAACAATTTATCAGATATTTAACATAGATTGAAAGTATATGGTTGTGTGCGTGTTTATGAATTTCTGAGACAGATTGAAAAAAATACTGTTGCAGAAAACGTGTTGGAATGTTGGTGAATATACTACCCAATCACAGCGAATCAGTTGCAGAATACTATTTACAAAAGAATTTTTCTTGGTTCATTAATGCGGTTATTGATTTTCTGACTGGTCGGCTAACTATTCTCCTTAATATTTCTGTATCTGATCGTTTTGTATTTTAATTTATATACTGCAAAAATTCTTTTAGAGTGAAAATGGAATTAAAATTTCTTATTTTTCAACAAATAGCCTTAATTTAACTGACAAATGTAACTTAATTATTAGGTTACAGTAAATTGAATGAAATTACATATTGATATTTTAATATTATATTGTTTTTAAATTTAACCGTTATATTATAAATTTGGCAAATAAAGGAAGAAACTAATAAGATGAAAGTGTTATTTATTGAAACACTAATTATCTGCTACTATTAATACTACTATTTCTACTTCTAATGCTACTTCTGATACTACTGACCTGCTACTGCTACTGCTTCTTCTATTACTATTAATATTGCTACTGCTGACTGCTGTGGAATTGAGTGCATACGCCAGGATAATATTCAATTTTGAATATAATTGTATGTGTATACTAAGCTGTTTTGTTCTATGAAATATTTATCTATTGAGAATAATTATATTTAATTTTATTAAGATGCATTTTGCTTGTTTTATAATCTTCCCGATAAAAATTATCTAGTAGAACTAAAATTTTATTGTAGTAAATAAAATGAATTGAATTGTTTTTTGTTTTTTTTTTAAGTGTGTGGTTTTGTTTTATTCTCAACAATAATCCAGGAGAATTTTTCATCCAGGCTTATGCTTATTTATTTAAAATTAAGTCTTAATATGTCCGAACATCTGTTCTGGACTGCAAAAAAATTACATCCTTACCAGCCAATTAAGCTGGATTTTTGTTTGTCTAGTGATACGATTATTTTAAATCTTGTTGAAAGAAATTACGATGAAGTTGGCATAAACTTCGGCTGATTATTCAACCGAAAAGTTTAAAAAAAATATGTCTCCTTTTTAGAGAACAGGACTAAATGTAACAGGTATATTGAATGTTTGTATTTAATAGTTTTGGTGTAATTTACAACTATGTAACATTAAGCATTATTCTTAAAAGTTTAGAAACTGTTGACCAGAAGAATGGAAATTGATTGCTGAGCCGACTACTGGTTCTATTGGTTATATTGTCCAGTTACGCTACACTTTCATCTCCACCTGATTATTAACAGCACCAAGACTATTTCATATACTGCAGATAGAACTTCTCGGGTCGTACCACCGATGAAAACCAGAAAGGTTGAAGTAGCGGCCATGAAAGATCTGGAAGCGCGATTGTCGTCATCCGATGTGACTTCGGGAGACGTGGTGACAGAGGTGATTTGGATGTTCAACACTCTCTGTTGTGAGGTTGAGGAGTTCGTGGGTGTTTCAAAGAACATAAGGGAGAGGGGTGCGATGTATATAATGAAAGGAATGAGAAAGAATGGTTGGTCCGCAATTACAGGGAACTGAGGTACAAGTTGACCGGAAACGATTGCTTCAAAGCATACCGTGTGATTACTTAGTTTGTGGCATTTAGTGTGATTATTGCGAAGGGATGCCATCAGATAACACACACTGTTCGAATGCAACAAGTTCTTGCAGCACTGGAAAGTATGCTTGACAGAATTCGGAATGCTAATCACGGATATCACGGGGACTACGCTGCAGAACGAAGGGGCGTCGTCCTTGGCGATGGGGATGTTAATATCAATTATTACTTGGGGCTGTGTTCGTAATAAAAGTCGGACCCAATTAATGGTAAAAGATTAAAACAACTAATGGAAAGCAAAGTAATCCATTATTCAAAACTTTACATAATCAAAGATTTACAGGAATTCTTTTTAGGGCAGAAATATTGAATATTTCTGCCCTAATTTTCTGAAATTAATAAATTTCAATATTTAGTCACAATTTCTAGGGAATTTCTTTGCCCGCGCTGTATGGATACAGAACTTCAAAAATTGGAAATAACTTTTTAGTGATTATGTATGGGCTTTTGATCTCAGTGTAATCGGTAGTCACAATTTACCGGATAAAATAGAACGTTTAGATTAAGTATGTGTTCCAATATTTTAATGAAATTAAGAGGATATTGAAGTTGTTCCCGCAACTACTTTGTTCCCGCACAACGATAATCGAAAATTGATTGAGCCCTAACATTTTTCTCCAACGTTGAATTCAATTTTGATCTAAGCGTATACGTTGCTGCTCAAGTCATTGAGAACGTTCTGGCGTAGATTCACATTGTCTAAGATCATAACCTAGAAGTTCTTCTTCTTCTTATCTGAGATCTCGCCGATCTAGGCATTATTGAAATACTAATATCGAAGTGAAAGTCGAATGTATGTCAATTATGTGTGTGACTTATCCTGAACGTTTTAGTTCAGGATATAAAAATGTATCGAATGCTAATTTGCTCGGGTGAGGATGAGCTCTCGCGGGTCGTCATCAGATAAGCAAACACATTAAATCTAGTAAAACACTTAACAACTTTCTGAAGAAGTCGGTATTGATGTCGAAATCAAATATTCCTCAAAGCATCAAAACTCTGGTAAATATAAAAATAGTTGTCATTTCTTTTAATTTTATTATCAAATTAATTTGCCTTTTAAATATAATACAAGTTGATATTTTATAGACAATGACATTAAATTTAGTAAAAGAAGTTCTAGGTTATTTATTTATACGCTTTATTATTAAAATTTACATAGTAGGAAGACTGGTGAGGTTTGAACTGTTGTAAACATTCCGGAGGTCATGATAAAGCTACAGTTAAAATTTCATAATTGTAGATTCAACAGTTTTCGCGGGTTCGAAACAAACGAAAACGTCATTGGCTATATAGTAGTGAGATATTAAGGAATACGATTTAAAATGTAAAGGAAGGCATTACAAATAAATTTCTTGAGAAACTAAATTAATCTTTTTTGTAAATTTTATCTGTTAAGAAAATTCAGAATTTGATACCATTCTACCATCTCTAAAGATAATTTTTAGAAAGCAATCATATTATTTGATGAGTGACCAAAAAGTGTATTTGATCTTAACAAATTGACAGCAATCAATTACTATACAAAGGCTAGAGAATACTGAAAGAACAAATTAGAGCAATAGCTAAAAAATTAGACGGCAATTTTCTTTCTTCCTTAAATCACATGCTTTTGATTTTATCTCGCATACGCTTAATTACTAGTTTAATAATTGAGGAATATAATTTTAAAATCTTTCGAAACAAGTAATTAATTTACAACAGATATAATATTTTAAACTTACTCATTATTTAACAACGTAAATATAAATTTAGTAGAATAAAGAATATCATTCAATATAATGAAAAAGTAGTTGATTATTTTTTTTAATTAACTGTGCTACATTATATACAAATCTGAATCAATATATTAACGTTAAACAAATTCACTGATGAATTTGTTGAGTTTTTTATTCTCTGAATTTTATTTTTATTTCGTTTTCTCAAATAGGTAAATCGATTGTAGTTATTCTAAACTAAATTCGTCCTTTCATAAATCGGGTAGCTCCTACTTCAACTTTTCCTCTTTTTGCATTGCTCTGTGTAACGATGTTTTAAATTGGGAACATAAATCAGAATTATTGTTATTCTTGGGCCAGCTACAAGCCATTTAGTGAATTATTAGAATTGCTGTATGGGGTATAGCGTATAAGCTATTATTTGAAATGTTTACGTCATATAATATTAATCTCGTGACCAAATTCAGCATAAATTTTGTACCATTAATTTAAATTTTATTAGTTTGAAAAATAATAATAATAAAATATATATATATCGAGATAGAGAGAGAGACAGAGTGAGTGAGTGAGTTTGTGTGTTTTTTCTTTCTTTTCTACTAGAATGGTAATACCTTGTACTAATAAAATGAGCCGATCGAGTACTGCATTAATTAACAAATTTTCAAACTTTATAAAAATTTATCAAACTTTTTATAAAGTTACGAAGGAATTATAACGACTTATAATAGTTAAAAGTAATAAGTATTATATTCTGTAATTATAATATTCGGCCTGGCATTATGATACAGAATAGTCAGATAAATAACGAATATTAAATAGATTTTTAAAATATACAACCATACAACCAAATAAAGCTAAGCCCAACCAAATAAAGCTAAGCCTTGAGCGTCCTTCAACTATAACAGGGCCTCCCACCTACCGGCACTTCGGAGGGGGGGTTAATTGCCATGCCGGCACGTCCGGCATGGCAATTAACCCCCCCTCGCGGTGGACCTTTTTATCGCCTTCCTCTAATCTCCGAGAAGAGGTGTACCGGATCCGACTATGTCGTTCCCGGGACCCTCCCCGGAGACCGGGTCTTGGTCTATACTTTTTAATGCCTCACGTCTCTAACCACTGAGCAGGGAGAACCGGGCTTGACCAATTCACCCCCGGCCTCCCAACCCAGCAGCCGGGTCTAGGTCTTTTATTTTGCCCCATCTCAGTCTAAGAATCCCGGAGTCCCCGGTCGATCATAGTAGTAACCGACACACCTCGGCATGCCGGCTTTCACAACCGGGGCTATCCGCCCTTCCCTAACTCTAATATCCACACCGGCGCCCCTCCTCGACTTTGTTGCGTAGCATTTTAGTGGCAAACGAATTAAAAGCCCTTCAATTTTCATCTGATATCATAATAAAACGTATTACAGTCTCTCGCTGGACTACGTTGCCTGCCTACGTGAAACGCGCCATTCCTCACACTCGAAGATTGTATGTTCCACAGTATCCACCCTACTACAACACATGCAGCAGGGGAACTACGTCTGCCGAACCTATGCAAATAATACTCGAAAGTCCCATGACCTGTTAACATTTGTGTCATGAAGAAATTCATTTCGTCATGATCCCTATTTAGCTAACGATCTATGTTTGTAATTAGCCGCCTGATCTAATTAGAACATCCACCTGTCATCCATTTCATTTTCCAAGAATTTCTCGTAGCATCCATTGCATCACGTTTCCCTATACCTTCATATCGCTTCACTCGGTTTTCCACTTGCTTTCAATTGGCGGGGCTGAAGCTAGCAAACAGGCTGCGTCAGATGAAACGGTCCGACATCCACATATCACGGCCAACTACGTACGGCGATGCAAACTTTGAATACGAGTTAAATTTCTTTTAACATCTACGGCAGCGCCCCAAACCGGTGCAGCATACAGAACATAAGACATAACTGTAGACACTATTAATCTTCTCTTGGAAGCTCTCGGAGCAGATTGGGTAGAAAGCAGCATGTTCAGTTTCTTAAAAGTCTTCTCAGATCTCGCGTAAGAGTCAAGAATGTGTTAGGTAAACTTAAAGGATTTATCAATCCTGACACCCAAATATTTAATGTTTTCACTGAATTGCAGTCTCAGGTCTATTCCGCCAATACATCTCCTCCCCGTTAGGGTGGTGAACATACATTTCTGTGGAGCAAGCCCCAGCCCTTGATTTACCATTTAGTTACTCATACTAGTTAACCCCATATTTCCACGTACCTCTATATCTGCTTCCGACCTGCCACCAGGACTATGAGATCGTCAGCATACGCCACTAATTGGGTATCTGTCGGCATGGGATGGTTAAGAACCCCATCGTACACCAATAACCATAATAGGGAGCCAAGGACTGATCCCTGAGGCACTTCGCCAAAGACTTGGAATCTTAATTTACCTCCCAACGCGTCGGCCTCAATCAACTCTTGGTCAAGAACTCTGCTATTTATCTTCTTAGATAGGGACTAATTCCCTTCCTCCCAAGCGCTGTCATTATTGAATCTCAGGTAACAGACCCGAACGCATTGCGAATATCCAGCATAATGATGGTGGGTATTTTCCTGGTCTTCCAGGTCTTCTTCTCTCCGAAACAACCCAGCTAACCAGTTTTTGAATACTCTGCATCGTAGACCGTCCTTTCCAGAAGCCGTACTGATTTGCATGAATGTCAGCGCTCCCATTAAGCTCCTCAATCATACGAGAAGCTAGCATCTTTTCCACGGCCTTCCCCATGTTGTTAATTAAACATAGTAGTCTATGATTAACATTAGGCAAGTTTTCAGCAGATTTCGGAAAGAAGAGCAACCTTGAATCTTTCCAACTCTTGGAAAAGCTTTTGGTTTCAAGGCCGAAATTAGAAATGTCAGTCAGCTCCCAAAGCACTTCACTTGCTAGACCTTTTAAGACCGCAGCTGATATTTCATCAGGTACGGGGCTCTTGCGATCACGCAGCAGATTAATCGCTTTGTCTACTTCCTCCTGCGTGAAACTCTTACGATCACATTCTATGATTTTGGTTAAGCCACTCTCCTCCCTATTGAAGAGTTTAGATATCTGTCTAGAAGCATACTCTTCCGTGAAGACGGGTAATCGCCTACCGCTTCACTGCTATCCGACAGGCCCGCCCCCACGGATCCGCGACGAGTTCACCACATAACTCCCGCCATTTTATCTCTTTTGACTTTTTAATCTCGTAGTTCAGAATGAGTTTCATACTGAGTAACTCCTGGCAGCCTCTTCATACTCTTCACCACCAGCCACTCTCAACCGCTGCTTTATGCGTTGCAACCGCTGTAGATTAATCCAAAGTTGAGCAATATTTTCAGTCCACCAATACCCCGGATGATGCCAACCCATTGCCTTTGGTATTTGAGCAATCGCCTCTATTATAATCTCTTGAAGAACCTCAGGCGACAGCCTTTGACCAAGTCCCAACTGTCTTGACACATTGCCTACAACTGTTCAACCTGTCTCCAACTTAATCTCGATGATCTCTGCACTCCAGCTATTCTAATCAGTGGGTCTTCAATCTCTACCATTGTGGCAAGATGGTCACTGGCAGTCTCGTCCTGCAGGACCCTCCAGCTGCACCTGGAGTGATCCCAGCCTCCACTCAAGATGTTCAAGTCCAGCACAGACTGATGCTCTCTCACTTTAAATAAAGGTGTCTGATCATGTAAGCAGTATTAATGTCTACTGGCAGGATTAATGGCATTAAATTTTTTAATGCCAGTAGACATCATCAGTTCTGTCAGGACTTCGCCTCTTCTATTCGTATAAGAACTGCCTGCTGCGACAGCCTTACAATTAAGGTTGCCCATCAGGATGACCTTTTTTGGGGATCTTGTGATGACATCATGAAGACAATTGTCCACATATAGTTTCCTACAGAATATTTATGTGAATTATATTTCACATGTTTTGCAAATAATCTTCAATAAGAAATAAATAGTATAATGGTGTAAATATTACTACAGTTGAACCTGTTCCATGAAAGATTCATTTTATTCTTCTCTATTTCTTGAACGTATTAAATAGAATTTGAATATAATATTTTACTTTGGATAGAGTTGCAATAAGTTTTAATATGATTTTATTCACAAAGTGATACAAGTAAAAGTAAAATTCATTTCAGGTTATGAAACTAATGAACAAATTTCTCTAATTTTTATTAATATTGTTGGGAATAATAAAAGTTTTTAATGTAACTGTTCTTGCATTTGATTTTCTTTTTTGAATAGGTAAATTTTTCTCCAAGCAGTATTAATCCATTGACAAATTTTTCCTGGATTTCTTTATTTAAGTTTTGAAAAATGTTTGTGTACAATTTGCAAAAACAACAGTGACAGACTATATCCTTGTTTCTTTCCTTTCTGAACTGTAGCTCTATTGTTTTCAGTTTCTGCTATGCTTCTTTTAATTTTATTTTTAATGCCAATGCATATAGACTATTTACTGAGAATAAAATAAAGTAGAAGTTAAACTTAAAAGTTAATAATTGTTTAATTGTCATCATCATTTGGGGATAGAAAGGAGTTATTATTAAGAATGATTCATTTTTTCTAAGCGTTTAAAAAAAGACTTAATCTTTAAGAAAAAAATAAGTAAAAAAATGTATCTATATATTTAAATATATATATGTTTCTTGTCACATGTTACTAATGAGTTTATTTTAATGCAAGTATATTCTACATAATCATTCCAAGAGAAGTACAGTGAATCATTATGTCAAAGAAATTCATTAGTGATATACACTATTCAGTATAATATTAATGAAAATGTACTATACTTTTAACACTATCTTTTACTATTTAGAATAATTTAAATGATTCTGAATTTGAATTTAATTTAATTAAGCAGTAAATAACTGTATGTATTTGTCTATAAAAGTACATATCTTTGATGCATACATTGACAATGCATTGCATCAGCAATGTTTGGTATTTAATCCATGTTATTTGTTTGGGGAAGGTGGGATTTTATATATTTAAATTTTCCAGTGTTTATTAATATATTTTAGTAATATATAAAATATAAAAATTTTAAAGGTGGTTAAACTAACAACAATGATTTTCCATTCTAAAAGAAAAAAATTATTGGACATAATAAAAACTAAATAATGTAAAAATACTTCTTAATATTTATGGAAGATACACATATTTTTCTTATGTGTACATTGCAATGTATTTAACTAGTGAAAAAAAGCAACTACTACCATGACCCAGTGAGATGAGGATGATATATATATGACATGTAAATGAGATTTAGTCTTTTATAGACTCAAGCTAACAATTCCTGAGATGTGTGGTAATTGAATCCCACCAACCAATATCCACTGTTTAGTATTCAGATCTATATAAAAGTAACTAACTTTCACTAGGATTTGACTTTGAAAATCAGCTACTAAACAAGTGATATGCTACTAGATGATGATGAGTTTACCAATAGGTGGGGCATACCTTCTTGTATATATTTCTACATCCTACTTTCCCAAATAAATTTTTCATATATATATATATGTATGTCTTGATAGCTTCTCAAAATCTGTCTTCATCCAGAAAGCTTCACAGTACCTGCAAGTAGCCTGAAAAAACTGCATGAGTAAGTCATTGTTATGGAACTTACCCACTACTGCTGCAGTTACTCATCTGATCTGTCTACATGAACTTGATAGTGTGGTGAAATATGGCTGCAGGCCAGCAAATAAAATACTTTTATGGTTAGAACTTAGCCTATCAATCTATTTGTAGAGTAGATGAAATTAATCAATTTTCTCGTCTTGTAGAGAAAATTTCCCCCTGTTGCTATGGGGGAAATTTTTGATGCTATTTTTTTTAATTTTGTTTTTTTTTTTTTGTCTTCAGTCATTTGACTGGTTTGATGCAGCTCTCCAAGATTCCCTATCTAGTGCTAGTCGTTTCATTTCAGTATACCCTCTACATCCTACATCCCTAACAATTTGTTTTACATACTCCAAATGTGGCCTGCCTACACAATTTTTTCCTTCTACCTGTCCTTCCAGTATTAAAGTGACTATTCCAGGATGCCTTAGTATGTGGCCTATAAGTCTGTCTCTTCTTTTAACTATATTTTTCCAAATGCTTCTTTCTTCATCTATTTGCCGCAATACCTCTTCATTTGTCACTTTATCCACCCATCTGATTTTTAACATTCTCCTATAGCACCACATTTCAAAAGCTTCTAATCTTTTCTTCTCAGATACTCCGATTGTCCAAGTTTCACTTCCATATAAAGCGACACTCCAAACATACACTTTCAAAAATCTTTTCCTGACATTTAAATTAATTTTTGATGTAAACAAATTATATTTCTTACTGAAGGCTCGTTTAGCTTGTGCTATTCGGCATTTTATATCGCTCCTGCTTCGTCCATCTTTAGTAATTTTACTTCCCAAATAACAAAATTCTTCTACCTCCATAATCTTTTCTCCTCCTATTTTCACATTCAGCGGTCCATCTTTGTTATTTCTACTACATTTCATTACTTTTGTTTTGTTCTTGTTTATTTTCATGCGATAGTTCTTGCGTAGGACTTCATCTATGCCGTTCATTGTTTCTTCTAAATCCTTTTTACTCTCGGCTAGAATTACTATATCATCAGCAAATCGTAGCATCTTTATCTTTTCACCTTGTACTGTTACTCCGAATCTAAATTGTTCTTTAACATCATTAACTGCTAGTTCCATGTAAAGATTAAAAAGTAACGGAGATAGGGAACATCCTTGTCGGACTCCCTTTCTTATTAGGGCTTCTTTCTTATGTTCTTCAATTGTTATTGTTGCTGTTTGGTTCCTGTACATGTTAGCAATTGTTCTTCTATCTCTGTATTTGAACCCTAATTTTTTTAAAATGCTGAATATTTTATTCCAGTCTACGTTATCAAAAGCCTTTTCTAGATCTATAAACGCCAAGTATGTTCGTTTGTTTTTCTTTAATCTTCCTTCTACTATTAATCTGAGGCCTAAAATTGCTTCCCTTGTCCCTATACTTTTCCTGAAACCAAATTGGTCTTCTCCTAACACTTCTTCCACTCTCCTCTCAATTCTTCTGTATAAAATTCTAGTTAAGATTTTTGATGCATGACTAATTAAACTAATTGTTCTGTATTCTTCACATTTATCTGCCCCTGCTTTCTTTGGTATCATAACTATAACACTTTTTTTGAAGTCTGATGGAAATTCCCCATTTTCATAAATATTACACACCAGTTTGTATAATCTATCAATCGCTTCCTCACCTGCACTGCTCAGTAATTCTACAGGTATTCCGTCTATTCCAGGAGCCTTTCTGCCATTTAAATCTTTTAATGCTCTCTTAAATTCAGATCTCAGTATTGTTTCTCCCATTTCATCCTCTTCAACTTCCTCTTCTTCCTCTATAACACCATTTTCTAATTCATTTCCTCCATATAACTTTTCAATATATTCCACCCATCTATCGACTTTACCTTTTGTATTATATATTGGTGTACCATCTTTGTTTAACACATTATTAGATTTTAATTTATGTACCCCAAAATTTTCCTTAACTTTCCTGTATGCTCCATCTATTTTACCAATGTTCATTTCTCTTTCCACTTCTGAACACTTTTCTTTAATCCACTCTTCTTTCACCAGTTTGCACTTCCTGTTTATAGCATTTCTTAATTTCCGATAGTTCCTTTTACTTTCTTCATCACTAGCATTCTTATATTTTCTACGTTCATCCATCAGCTGCAATATATCGTCTGAAACCCAAGGTTTTCTACCGGTTCTCTTTATTCCGCCTAAGTTTGCTTCTGCTGATTTAAGAATTTCCTTTTTAACATTTTCCCATTCTTCTTCTACATTTTCTACCTTATCTTTTTTACTCAGACCTCTTGCGATGTCCTCCTCAAAAATCTTCTTTACCTCCTCTTCCTCAAGCTTCTCTAAATTCCACCGATTCATCTGACACCTTTTCTTCAAGTTTTTAAACCCCAATCTACATTTCATTATCACCAAATTATGGTCGCTATCAATGTCTGCTCCAGGGTAAGTTTTGCAGTCAACGAGTTGATTTCTAAATCTTTGCTTAACCATGATATAATCTATCTGATACCTTCCAGTATCGCCTGGCTTTTTCCAAGTGTATATTCTTCTATTATGATTTTTAAATTGGTGTTGGCAATTACTAAATTATACTTCGTGCAAAATTCTATAAGTCGGTTCCCTCTTTCATTCCTTTTGCCCAGCCCGTATTCACCCACTATATTTCCTTCCTTGCCTTTTCCAATGCTTGCATTCCAATCTCCAACTATTATTAAATTTTCATCTCCTTTTACGTGTTTAATTGCTTCATCAATCTCTTCGTATACACACTCTACCTCATCATCATCATGGGCGCTTGTAGGCATATAGACGTTAACAATCGTTGTCGGTTTAGGTTTTGATTTTATCCTTATTACAATGATTCTATCGCTATGCGTTTCGAAATACTCCACTCTCCTCCCTATCTTCTTGTTCATCACGAAACCTACTCCTGCCTGCCCATTATTTGACGCTGAGTTAATTACTCTAAAATCACCTGACCAAAAGTCGCCTTCTTCTTCCCACCGAACCTCACTAATTCCTACTATATCCACATTTGTCCTGTTAATTTTGTTACTGTTACAATAATTTTTTATACCTTTATGTAATTTTCTCTCTTTTTTCCAGAAGAAAAATATAAAATTTTGCAATGAACTATAAGACTAATGAATTACTATTTAAAATAAATTTCACTCATTTAATTGAACCTGTTAAAATTTATACTGATGAGATACATTTTTATAAGATTACATAAATCTAATTCTTCCTGATATCATGGTCACTTCAACTACAAATCAAATTTATCTTAAATACTAATATACTTAATAATTTGATTTTATATTTTGATGTGCCAAAATCACATTCAACTATAACTCTTTGTGTTTATCAAATTATATTTATACCATACCCTCATTCTTATAATTTTTATCTGTAACAGCGACCTTTGATTCTGAGTTACTACTTCTTGCATTGTTTTCAATGAAAATTTTATTCTAAATCCCCTTAAACCTTTTCCTTGTTTTAATTCACTTCATTAAAAACGTTTTTAGACATTAAATTATCCAATTTATTTCATCCAGTATATAAACATCGTGACATGAATTCAGCTGAAGTATTGCACACTAAACCATTACCATATTTATTTATAAATCATAATTGGTAAAGTACTACATTTTTTCTTAATTTAAGAAGTAAATATAACTGTTATATTTAACAGTTATATTTATTGTTCATTTTTTAAAGTATTTATGATGCATTTATTAGCCATTGATTAATTATTATTTATTTATTTGATTCATATTTTAAGAAAAATGGATTACGGACCAAGGTCAGTTTGTATTTTAGATTAGGATGCATCGGCTTTACATGGAAGACGCTTCATTTGGCATTCACCAGACAGGAAACAAATTCTTAGGATTGATCTACAGATAGCCTTCCACTGCCAACATCACACACCTCAAGCAGTACCAATATTTTTAACATGAAATTATCACATTTTGACTCATACTCACACTAAAAACCAGTCTGAGATTAATGATAAAGAACCTTAGACATAAACATTATAGATAGCCACCTGATTCTTATAATGAATGTTTTTAAAATGTTATTTCTTTGTTCTCGAATTCTTTAATTTGCAGCTTTAATCTGCTACATATGAAATCTACACATTATGGATGTGGAAGCATGTCATCAGTTTCTAAAGTTTTTAAGTTTTCATTATTAGTTTACAACTTAAAAGATTGCGATTGATATTTTTGGTAATGCTTATTTTTGTTTTTAGATCTGTTGATGAAAGTATATCTGGTTTATCAAGCATTGTATTCCAGGTATCTGTGCACTTCTGAACTGCTGTAAATGAGTGTGATTCATTCACAATTATATACACAGACTTGGAAATAACATGTTAAGTAAAATAGAGGCAAACTCAATAACACACATAATGACAAAAATACTTAATGCTAAGATTTATTTCATTTTTTTTGAAAAGATTGTATTGAGTTGTGCTCAGAAATAAAAAAAATGTACAAGGTTTTGTAAGAACATCAAGACACACACTGAGACACAAAAATCCAGGTATACTGCATGCAACATGAAAACTATTTTTTATAGAAACTGAGTATGTCGCTAACACAAAATGTGGAAATATTACATACAATACGTAAAAACCATCAACTCAGCACATTTAACCAAATGATATTAGGGAGTCAAACAAGTTAGAAAGATATTTGATCTATGTAAAAAGTTTTAAATTTGACCTGAACTATATAGAATATAAAGAATATACAAAATATATATACAGAATATTAACTATACTGATGGAACATGCATCAAATATAATGTTTGGACCTGTATACTTAGCAGATTTCATTATGAATTTAAGACTGATATTTAGCACAGCAACTGCATACAGTACCATTAAGAAAGGGACTGCTTTATTTTTTGAAGCATATGTTGCTCTATTAAGTTAAGTAATTTATTTCATTTTTTTTTTTCATAAAAAAATGATCATTCCTTTACCATTAAACAGTTATCTTTTATAAGTTGTTTATTTGTATTCAGAGCATTTACCCACTGCTTTTTTTCTCACTGAAAGTGGTTTTTTTATTTAAAATTTTGACTATTTTCTTTTAGATTTTATTTTTCCAAAGTGATCTTTCATTTATAGTAATACATAAACTTTCCAAGCCATTTAATTTTCTTCTTCACTTTTCTCTTCTCATTGAACCAGTTTTATTGTAGTGCATTGCATTCATAATATATTTACTTCTAAAAGGAAGGTACATTTATAACTCTAAAATATTTTTCTTTTATATACCGAGTACATTTATATATCGTACATTCAATGCCTTTTTCTTTATCCCAAGATTTCTTGCTTATTTCTCTTGATGTTACTTTTGCTTACTTTTTTTTCTATCTTAAATCATCCATTCCTTACCTTCACTTTCTGCTTTTTAAGTAATTTATGCCTAACTGATGACTTGTCTAGAATTTTCCTTTACATAGTTATTGCTTTATCTACTGAATCACAACTATTCTCATTTATTTTCTTTGATTTCTTTAACTTAAATACATAGTCTTATCTATATTATGATCAGGATCTATGTCTACAGACAAATGTTTACTTCCACTGAGAAGTGAATATCTCCGTCTTGTGGATTCACTTCCCAGTCAAAGTAGTTGGCATTTTTTTACAATGAAAAAAATTCATTTCTCATCAGTAGATATAACTGGGCACTTAGCCTGAAGTTTCTCAGAAAGGAAGTAAATAAATAGTTGATTTAAAAATATCTGCTTGTGATTTAGAAGTAATTTGTCTGATGCTGTTTCACATCTCTCAACCTCACATATTTATTCCTTCTACTTTAAAATTTTAAAAGAGAAGTTTTTCATGAAAAGTAGTATATTGTGTTACATTTCCATGACAAATTCATTATTCCAATTATTTTATTTTATTTTCCCTACTCAATATTGACCTATTTTTATATAATTAGTATTTCTTCACCTCTTGAAACTTGATAAATGTGTACATTTTTTCTTATGTATTTTATATTTAACTTTTGTGTTGGTTGTATGTCATTTAAGTTTATTTAAATAAAATAATTCCCACACTTTGGTGCTGATATCAGACAATATAAATTAAAAAAAATTGTATTCTACTGTATTTAGATATAAAAAGTAGTCGATAAGTTTATTTATCTTAATTTAGAAAGTAGGTCATGCTATGGTTTATTTTCTGTTCAACTGGAGTCTACTTGCACAACTTTATATCTAATTCTTTATAAACTATCTATTTATGGTAGACATTGGTCAAGTAATAAAAAGATATGATTTCCTATCTATGAATCATTTAGTTATATTTTACACTTCAAATATATGTAAGTGCATCTCCCTATGGGGAGTCTTATTCTTTAAGACTTTGGGGGTTGGTGTTCACATGAGTTTAGGCTCTGCAACTTGTCTTCCTACAACACACAGAGCTCCAGAACACTTTACACTATACACATTTACTACACCAATTACAACATATACTCTTATATAACTACACAATAAAATCCTACACTGTTTCTTATTACATTTATCATTTGTGGTGTTGCAACACCTTATGAAACGCAACCATAACTCAAGGTGGAAACTATCATGCCAATGGGTGGATAGCCCTACATAGTGAGTCTTGAATGATGTCCTCTGGGCACCTGGACAAACCCAGTTGTATTAAGCTCTAGCCTTTGTATGCATGGGCTCTGTTGAGGTAGTCCTATATTTCCCCAGTACTCGTGGGACGAAAATTAGTACTCCAGAGATAAACTCCATGATGGTTGGTGATCCATCTGAAAAAATCATCAATATTAGTCTGGTGAAAAGATCTCGATCAACTTTGTCTGATGACGATAATTGTGCAAGGTAAATAATAATTTAAATAGTGATAAATCACACCCACAATACACAAATGTCAGATTTGTAGTTCTACACAATAATCAGTAAGATGGCTCCCTTCATAAGGTTTCACCTTTCCTGATCAATAAGGTAGTAACTGGTTCAAGTGGCTTCCCTAAGAATGTAAGAAAACTGAGAGGTGGATCAATATTAATAAAGGCTTTCAGTGATGAGCAGAGACAATCACTCTTACGTCTAACCAATATGGGCACTATAAGTATTACTGTGGCAAGTCACAAAACCTTGAATTCTAGCCGAGGGATAACTATTTGCTGGAATCTTCTTGAAATGGACGATGAAAAAATTGACAGAGAGCTTCATCCTCAAGATGTTAGAGAGGTGAAGAGAATAATGAAACGTTAGAGTGGGGTGGAAGAACCTACTCCCTCCCTTATTTTAACCTTCAACCTTCCCATACCACTAGAGAAAATTAAAGTAAGTACCTGTTGGTTAGAGTACGACCATTCATCCCTAATCCAAGGCGATGTTTCCAGGGTCAAAGGTATAGCCATACCATAACGCCTTGCCCGAACACTTCAATATGTGATAGATGTTCAAAAGAAGGTCACAGAGATACTGACTGTCAGGAGGATGAAAAATGTATTAACTGCGGATGATCGCATTCAGCTCGCTCAAGGTATTTCCAAATTTTTAAAGAAGAAAAAGTAATTCTCAAAATTTGTACCGAGCAGAAACAATCGTTTCCGACCGCACAAAAAGAATACAAAAAGACACTAAACTCCCGGAACTTAGTTAAATCAGACGTCTCTTTTTTGCCGTTATATCAAGCCAAGCTTACACATTTACCTGCAAATGCAGGTAGTAAACAGTGTAGAAGCTGCAGTGAACTAAAACAGCTCGTTCATATTTATGCCTGATCAAGTTGCCTCGCTCACGGCAACTATTTCAGAGCTAAGTAACAGTATAAGAAAAAAAAAAATAGGTATTATTAGTGGAAAGACCGACAATGGTTTACCGAAAATTACTTTAATCACTGCATCGCCAAATGAAAGCCCCGCTGCAACACGTATTCAGCAAACTACCATGATCCCTTTAAAAGGAACTATCAAAAAATCAACGCCTGTTACGGTATCTCCGGCCTCCCAGGCCTCCAAATCCCCACCACCATCTAGAGGTCTCTTCGAGGATATGGTAGGAGATGAAGTGCCGGAAGAAGCCAAGCACTTCGTATAAGATATAAACACAAGAAAGAAACACCGAATATTATTCGACAAATAATCTGCACACAATAATATTTGCGAGAGAAAACCAGAATAACCGATAAATAACTTTCATATATCGGTAATCCTATATCTATTTATATCTATAATTACGTCCATCTATGAACATTATGCAGTGGAACTTCTTCCACTGAATCTTCGTTCCTGAATTGAAGATGTTAATGTTTTACGTGCACAAGAACCTTTAGTAATGTGCTTACAGGAAACACACCTTCTACAACAAGGTGCAGTAACTCTCAGAGGATATTTCTGTGAGAGATACAACTCTCTCGTTGATAGTAAAGAAAGTGGCGGGGTTGCTATTTTCATGCAGGACGGGGTACAAACTACAAGGATACTACCAGTTAGCCACATTCCCGCAGTCCCCATAGAGATCTCTGTCCCGTTCAAATTGCACATCTGCAATCTATACCTCTCACCGAACTCGGTGTGTGATGCACATAAAAATTCTCCCTATTCAAATACTATCTCCATCGTTAATCGTAGGACTTCAATGCCCACCATATTTCATGGGACTCAACAATCTGTTCTCCGCGAAAATATCATAAACAGAGTAAGACAGGACTTGAACCTCTGTCAACTGAATGACGGATCATGCACATTAGGTCGTCATCGACAGGTAGTTGTCAAACATTGATCTCTCCTTATGCTCACCAAGTTTACTCCCTAATATTAATTTGCCTGTTTGTAACGACTTGCACGGCAGCGACCAATTGTCAATCATTTTCTTTGGTGCCGACCGCGGGTAAACAAAAGAGCACGGAGCTGGATTGTTGAAAGGGCAAATTGGAACAATTACCATAAAACCTTCCCATCACAATATGACGATAGCATTGATCCCCTACATCAATGTTCCTCTTTTACCTCCCTGGTACTCGAGAATGATTTTTTCCTTCTGCTCTCCTGGGCTGGATCTGCAATCAAGTTTAGCTCAACCCAGGAGAGTGTCCTTTAACTCAATCAAGCCTTCCCGCTTACCTGCAATATTTCCGGCACGTCAAGTCGGCTCGCCTGTCTGGATCTTTTCATTCTTCGATTCGCCCGCCTCAAACCACCAGAGAGGGGTGAACCGGCTCCGACTATGTCGTTTACGAGTCCCACCCAACGGCTAGGTCTCGGTCTTTTGTTTTTATTTATTTTTTTTTTTTTTATTCTATCTGGACATTAATGTCTCTGGTCCATTTCTTGCAATCTGTCTCTTTAGTTTTTAGGATCTCGGTGAGCAGGTTCTCAACTATCCTCCATTCTTGTTGACCTTTAAGCATAAATTCTACTATTGTATCTGGAGTGACATCCAAGACTCGAGATCTCTCTCTGTGTTCTTCCCATTTGATACTTTCAAGACACAGTTAGCGAATTTTTTCTTTATAAACCTATTCAGGTAGTCTCCGAATTCCCTATTGCCGGAGGGGAACTGAGAGATATCCCACCTCCCCATGTTTTCTCAACCATGGTCTCAATCTGGAGATTAACCTTCCAGGTCCAGTACTCTAGAATGCTAGTAGATTCATTCCATAACCATCAGGTAATCCAAGGAGTTCCTCCATTCCCTGGTGGAGTAAGGATTTCCAAAACGCGATTAAGAAACAACGGCAAGCACTGCTTCGTTTATTATATATTATTCTGCGTCGTATAAATTTAACCGTAGACTTACAAATGAACATCTAAATTTATATCGTAGAGCTTGAACGGAATGTCATCGCGTATTTATTGAAGATAGAAGGAAGTCATAGAGGAATTACATAGTCACCACCTCACGCACAACTCCCTTGTCTGCTGTGTGGAGAAAAAATAGTGGAATTTGTGGATCCCATAGTTTATCGTCGACCTCATTCATGAGGGAGAACAACTTACATCATCTTCTGAAGTCGCAACTAACCTAGCTGATTGTTTTCGTTTGGTGTCCCTAACTTCATCATATACTAATGAATTTGAGAGCTATAAGATACGAATGGAAAAAAAAATTCCGTTAAAAATTGGTGATTCGGTCGGCGAATTAAATACTCCCTTTATATTCAACGAGTTGTCGCATGCATTAAAATCCTCACGTGACATTTCCCGTGGACCTGATAACATCCATCTCAGTATGCTTTCAAACCATCCCAGTTCGACCCTTTATCAGAATTACTGCATATATATATAAGGATTTGTTCTCCGCGGAAGTCTTCCCACCCATCTGGTCGGAAGCAACTCTCGTACCAGACCTTAAACCTGGTAGATACAAGGCACTCTCCTTAGACTACCTACCTGTCTCCTTGACAACAATTTTGTGCAAAGTGATAGAGAGCCCTTAAAGAATGGGTAGTCGTGGGTAATATGCTTGCCTTTATTAAGGGTTTTCTTAATGACTGTTCAATCCGTGTTCGTGTTGGAGATTCTGTGTCGAATAGCGTCACCTTGGAGAATAGAGTGTCTCAAGGAAGTGTTTAAAGTACCACCTTGTTTATTATAACTATCAACAGTATTACTAAATGTGTGCAACTACCTGTTTCATGTTGTCTATTTGATGATTATTTCGCTACATATATCACGACTCGTTCAACAGCCCTAGCTGAGAGACTACTGAAAAATACTATTTCTCGCCTTAAAACTTGGTCCAAAGTCACCACGTTCTCACCGGAAGAAACAAAACGTGTAGTCTTTTCTCACCTACGAGACCATTTAACTCCACAAATCCTGTTCAATGGAGAGCCAATTTCTCTCTCTCCTGACATTAAATTTCTAGGTTTACTTTTTGACAATTGTCTTACGTGGGGCAAACGCATTAAACAGTTAAAGGCGAGATGTTTGGAAATTCTAGATATGCTACGAGTCCTTAGCAACAACAAGTGGGTAACTGACCGATCATGTGTATTAGTTTTTATTATTCTTTAGTCCGATCCCGATTAGATTACGGTTGTGTAGTCTAGTCTTCACTGCGTCATACCGTGTTTAAGAAGCTGAAAGCTGTTCATCACTCTTTCTTCGTCTTGCCATTAGTGCGTTTAGATCGAGTCCTGTTGCAAGCATACTTGTTTACGGTAAGGCATCACTTTGGGATAGACGGAACCAGCTACTAGCGTCTTACTCTGCTCGTCTCAAAGGACAACCAAATCACCCACTTCTTAAAGCAGTCCCCGCAAACCCTCATTTCCGATGGTGTGAAAACTATCCACGTAATTCAGCCCCAGTGGATGTCCTTATACGACGATTAATGTACCTTTTACATTTTGACCCAATTTCTATTTTCCCAACCTATCCCTGTACAAATACTCCGTGAAAACTCGACCCCATTAAATTTAGTTACGATCTCACCATGTATAATAAAAAAAAAAATAACTACTCTCGTCTTGCAGCAAATATTTCATAATTTTCTCTGAGACAAACCCAGACGCATTAGTATATAAAGGTAGGTTGAAACAGGGTGATACAGTTGGATGCGCTTTTGCCTTAAATGACGAAACTTATTATGTATTTGGTCTACCTGGTATTATAAGAGTCAACAATGCTTAACTTTCGCCATTAAAATGGCCTTGAATATCATTAAATCAAAACATCATCAAAAACTTATCTGTAGCAATTCGTGTAGTGCTCTCCAAGCTTTAGAGGATTTGTGTTACAGATATCCTCTTGTCACCGAGATACATAATGCAATCGCTGAATTAAATCCTCACCATAGGTGAGTTTCTACTGGATCCCTAGCCATGTGGCAATCCTGGGTAAGGAACGTGAGGATACCGCTGCTAAAGATGCATGCAACCGATCATCTTTCTCCACTCGAGTTGCAACTACTGATTTCATTATTTCTATTAAACATACTCTTGGAAGAAAGTGGCAAAATGACTAGGCTGTTACACCGGATAATAAACTCCGATACATAAAAGATACGGTGTTACCATTAGACTTTTCAAACAGGAAAATTCCCCGAGATGAAGTGGTCCTGTGTTGATTGCGATTAGGACATACCAGGGCTACTCAGGACACCTGATGTCAGCTAAGAACGCACCACTGTGCGTCCGATGCGACTGCCGCTTGATTGTGTACCACATCCTTTTGAACCGCATATGCTATGTGGCCTTATGTCGCAAATTTAAATGCCGAGGGACATATAGCACGTCGAAATGACAAGAATGTACTAGATCCGGACTTATTACTTCTAAAAAGAATTAATTTAATAAGATTTAAGCCGTCAAAATATTGATATTATTTTGTTATTCACGTTTAATGTAGTATCCTAACTGTTGCGTTTCTTTTACTGTTAATATTTTATTCCTATTATTATCATCTTAGTTTTAACCATATTTTGCTAATATTTTAATGTCTGAGAAGAAGCTCTTCTTATTACTTTAAGCCGGGCGTTAAGAGTTTCTCGCCTCCCCCAAACAAAAAATAAATTGCACAACCTAATAACTAACACAGTTCATTCAGGTGAACTTCAGCCATCTCAGTCATACATTCTAAGTTCATATTTTTAATTCAGAAGTGTGTATTTTTATGTGTGTAGTTTAAAATCATGTACATTAAAATAACATTAAAACCATTTTAACAAAGAAAATGAATATAAAAATTTTTCATCATGGTTCTAATGGTATTTGGTAAATAAATTGGTTATTTTAAAACAAAGATAAAAAAACCGAAAAAATAAAGATCTGAAAGCGAAATATCTTAAAAATAGAAGAAAGAGTAGAATTGTGAATGTGCTAAAGCACTTCAAAATCTTAACAAATAAACTAAGTTTGATAGAGCATATAGATTACTTATTAGTGAATAGACCTAATTTACAACAAAAAGCTTTATTTGTTTTACAACAAAAACATATAAAACGTTACGTTATAATCATTTTCATTTCTTATGTTAATTAATCTACTACTGATGACTGAATTAATCAATGAGTCTTTTTTTATTGGAAGTTTTTTAATTCATTTTTCGTTTAACTTTATTGATAATTATCTATCAAAGTTTATACACGTATATATAAATATATATATATATATATATGTGTGTGTGTATGAAACTTGAATATACGTATATATTATTTCCGATTATTCTCTTTTAGGAGACTGTGTGAGCTTGAGCCAATCATGGTTTTACTTCCTTCTTCTCTTTTCTTTTCTTCCCAAAACCTCTTCATCTGTTCATTATGTTCCTTCTTCCTCACCACCGTCTATCTTCGTTATATCCTTTCTCTTTTTTTCTCTTGTTCAATTTTCTTATTTCTAATTTGATCTCTAAATTTCCTTCTGTCCTTCATCTCTTCTTCTGAGATGTTCAATCATTCCAGGTCGTCTTGTTTTATTTCAACCAACTGGACTTAATTTACTTGCCTTGACGATGACGAAAACTTTTTTAGTCAGTTTATATATATCTAAAGTTTTTTTTTTTTATAAATTTATGTGAATAATCCAAGATTTTTTCTCTGGCAGTATTGTTTTCCATAAATCCATTTCTGCAGTAGTGTAGATAAATTATTCAGAATTTTTTCTCGACAATATTTTTTTCAAAATATTTCTTTATCTATTTCTAAAAAATGTTATGAATTAATAAATAAATAACTAAATTGAGTTTTTAAATACATTTTGCTTTGCTTATATTCTGAAAATTGCAGTATTATAATACCTAAAATTATCTTAAATCGAATTAAAAGAAAGTCCTGCTCATGCAATATTTCAATACTGAATTTAATACTACATAATGGGTTCTGCATATTTCAAATCTACTACATGTTTATTTGATCTATTAATATGATGAGGTAGATGTTCAACTAAATTGTAGTTCTAGACTGTTGGTCAGTCTCAAATAAAAAGAATTAATTTTGTTCTCAAACAAGTAGTCTCAAATTTGGAAAGAAAAAATTGAACCGTTTTCATTTTTTCTGTATATTCCAAAAAATAAGTAGATGTACGATTTTTAAGAATTACTTTCCTGTTTATTTTTTCCTTCTCCATCTTTTCAGTTATTGTAAAACTATACCCTAATCACCAAACCTATCTTTGGTAAGTGTGCGTTCATTTTGTATTTTCGAGAGTATTTACAATTTACATTAAAAATTTAGTTATACTTAATATTTAAAAATTTACTGAAATTATAGTTTTAAATGATAAATATTAATTTAGAATAGTTATAACTTATATAACTATGAATTAAATTTTATTTTAAAATTTCTGAAGAAATACACATAGAAAGAAATCAAATTCTATTCTCTTCTGTATAGAATTTGTTTTTCAAATGTTTAGTAATTTCTCATCAATATTTTATTGAAAAAGGTAATAGTCTAATATGCTTCTCTATTTTTATTTGTAATATTTTGCACCTACTCAAAATGAACTGAAATTTGGATAAATCTCTAACGGAAACAAACTTTAACAAATTTTTTTACATAAATTTTAGGTTTAATTACGTTTTAAAAAAAATAAATTCAAAAATTCAAAATCTATTCGATCGGCTGCAAAATCAGTTTTTCCACATATTTGTATTCGATTTCTTAAGTATGATTCAATAGATTATAGATCTAGTTCATTTGGTTAATATCAGTTAAATTGCTCGACTCCAAAACATATGAAATGGAGGACGATCTTTTACGAGTTTAGCTACATAAAAAATTTGTTAATTTGAATATTAGTTTGAAATAATTTAAACGTTTTATTAACACCAAAACTAATTGAATGATCTCTCATGAAATGTTACCTTATTACCGTTTTTGGCAGCCACAAAATCCTATTTGCAGGTTCTATGCTTCAATTTGCTTCATGTACTTCAATCATGGTATGAAAAAGAATAATCTGATTTTAATTACTGTCCGATTTTTCCTACAAAAATGCATAATAAATCAAAATTGGAAAAGTAGTTTCTATAGATTCTGCTAATAAACGACTAATAGATTTTCTTTTTAAACTTTTACAATGATTTCTTATCTAATTTAAGGATAAAACTGTTAATTATATTCAGAATAATTGTTTTATTTCTTTTGTTTAGTTTTACGTAAAAGTATTGTAATTATGGTTAGTAATAGAAAGTTTTAAAACTCATAAAGCAAGAAGGATTTTGTGGCTGCCATAAATGGTAATAAGGTAACATGAAAATGAAAGTTTTATCGGAACGTAGAACTGTTTGAAACTTTGAAAGTAGAAAACAGTTAAAATTAATATAAACGTTTCCTTTAAGAAAAAGTTTTTTTCTGGAATTCACTAATATCATTTCTTGCGTCGTTCAACGGTAGACGAATTTTCCAACGTCAAACCTTAGAAAGTCGCTTAAAGGAATGTGAAGTAACGAAACAACAAACAAGAAGTATCCTCAATATTTCTTCTTCATACTGAATATATTAAATGACTTACATATTAAAACTGAACGAAAATATAAAAAGGCAATCTTAAAATAGCGGATGTAATTTTTAAATGTGTCTCCCTATTTGAATTTTTTATAAACAACTGTATAGTTTTGTTTTATAAATATTCTTTTTTCATTACTAAAAGTTTGTAAAAACAATGAAAACATTACAGTTTGTGGATATTGTTACGTAATTTCCTTTAAAACCCCGATCTTTAAACTAGCTGCTGTATCGTGAAAAACATAAGGAAAAGAATTCTGCTCACAGAAAAGTTATTTGTGACTCGTACTTTAATGTATCAATATTTTCTTGCTAAATATCCTTTTAAATATTCCAAGAAAATTATAACAAATCTGTAAATAAAGAAATTCCAAGTCCTCATGTAAGTCATGAGTAATATAATATTGTGTGGTTATTAAAAACCAATACTTCGACCTCCACTTTAATAAATATATATCTTCTTTTTTTTTAACTTCATTCAAAAAATTTGTTTATATTTACAATTATAAATTTTTTTAACGTAAACCGATGTTGGTTTTAATTTTCATTTACACAGATTTAATCATTTCAAGTAATTGTTATATTTCAAAATTTCGTTTATGGAAGGAAAAACTGTTTGGAAATTTTAAACATAATTAATTAATTATCTTATCTTCTTTATAGTTAATTAAAATTAGCTGATTTTGAAGGTACAAATTTGATTTTAGTAAATTAAGGGTTTATTGTGGGATTGGGTTTATGGGAAAATAGTAAACTCTAACATCTGCTAAACTCTCGCCATATTAAATAGTGTTTTAGTGTCTTTATCCTCAAAGGAATAAAAAGGTTGTTTTTTGAAAATTCTAAGCACTAAATTTGCAAAAAAATAAAACTAAAAATTTTAATTTCATTAATAATGCTATATTATGTAAATTTAATCAAATGGTCAGTATTTGACTTTTTTAATATTTTATTTTGAATCTTTATAAGAAAGCTTCTTTGTTGGCCTTTTTACAAATATTTTTCTCACTATCTTCGAGTGTAGTTAATCGAAAATAAGAGAATCCTGCACAAAAAAATATTACTATAAATATAAAAGCTTTTTTTATTTAAATTTACTTTTATTTGAAATCTTTTTATGTCGTAAATTATTCGAGTTTCGAATGTGGCCCTCATATTTTTAATCATTACAAAAATTAATCTCTAATTCCTAGAAATCAATTGAAAATAGGGATCTGTAATTATTAAAATAAATTTAATAATCGTATAAAAATCTGTAAACATTGCAAAATAATATTTTATAAAAAATTATTTTAAATATAACCTCAAAAAAACTGAATATAACCTTTTGTTGTCAGTTTCTAAATGAATATTTTGTAGTTAAAATTAACATGAAAATTTTTTAACCAAGAAAAATGTTGAGTTTTCATAATTTATTTTCATGATGGCAGCAAAAAAGATAGTATATACAATCGCAAAAAGAAATTGTTAGATAAATCAATCAAAGCCAACTTTTCCATCTTTTAGAATAAAAAAATAAAACTGTGAAAAAACTTGTCAAAATATTGGATGACTAAAAATGTGTTTGGTGAGAAAGAGTAACATATTTCATATTCCGTATGTAAAGAATTACCAACGGATGAAAATTGTAGTTAGCTTTGAAGATTTCACTCAACTCAGAATATGCAACCATTTTAATAAATTAAAAAAATTCGGGTTTTTTAAATGGAAAAAAAACGAAAGTAAGAAAAACACTTCAATAAAAAACAAGGTATAAGACTTAAACGAATACAATAACTAAACGTGATTAAAATATTTAGAACCGATTTTGTTCACTACTGAATTTTATATCTTTTTAATTTATTTTTCGAATAAATCACGGATGAATATTTTGGAAGTGGACCGAAAACTCCAATTTTTATAGACACTACATAGATTATCAATGCATGCTGTAAGAGGAATAGGATTTATAACAAACATCATATTATTAACCTAGCGAATAGATTCAAAAAATGATGACTACAACGATCAGATTTATTTAGTAAATTACCTCAGAAATGCAAAAGAAAAGTTAATCCATAATATTTCCCAAAATTTAGTCATAATTATGACTAACCAATCATACTTAACTGAAATACAATCATACATAACTGTGGTACCAATCATACCACAGTATTAAAAAGATGCCTATATCCATCCACATTAAGAAAAGAAGAGAAGAATAACTGATTATAAAAAAAATTCTGCATCTTTTTTCTTGTTGAAATTATAATTGTTCGAATTAATTAAGAAAGATAGAGAAAATTCCAGTGTAATTGTTGGTGAACTCCTGATGACATACCGATACGTATTACGATTACCTTCTTATTATTCACAGTTAAACCCTATTGAAATGGTATGATCTGAAGTAGAATGGTACATTAGTAGCCATAATATAGACTTTGGTATTAAAGATATTTGGAAGTTTAGAAAGTAAATTTTCTGCAATGAAGGAATGGTACTGGAATCGATATTGCGAATAGGTGAGGAAAATGAAGGACTATTTCACTCGAGAGGGATTCCTGATTGACAGTAATAAGGAAATTAAAAAAAATTAAAGGTTTGTGAACTTTAATACCAAAAATTCTCATTAATGAAGACATGAAAGCTAGAAGTTTAAGAGTTGCTTAAATCTCAATTAAAAAAAAACTTTTAAATAAAAAATACACTACAGTAAAATGATAACTTTCAGTTGATAACTTTTGTTGTTAAATTTATAGATATTAATTTTCTCTTTAGGTTTTTTCGATTGTAATGGAGATAGCAGGTGCTTAATTTTATTTTATTTTTTATCTTGGAATAGACACTTTTGTTTTGGCTTTCAACAAAAAGAAGACGTTTCCAGTTTTCATTTTGGTAAAGAGTGAAGAAAAAGGTTCACCAGTTGTTGGTATTGAATGAGTGCTGCAGAAGAAGATAAGGAGAAAGGAAGAAGAAAAAACTGAAAGCGTTTAAGATGGGGGTTTGGAGAAAGCTGGAAAAGGTAAATTTGATGATGAAATGTTGGAGAAAATAACGAAAAAAGAATATTGATACTGATAAGTATAGGTGAATCATTCGGGTAAATTTTACCCGAATGCTTCCCCTTGATTATGGGAGTCCCTAAAATGAAAAAAAAAAAAATTGTTTCATATTTTCAAATTTTTAATGCTCAAAACGTATTTTGTTAAACATTAAAGTCACTAAAATAATTATAATAATACCCATTTTGCTTGATTAGGAAGCTCTTTTCTTTTATCTGTTTAGCCTCCGGGAATTACCGTTCAGGTATTACTTCAGAGGATGAATGAGGATGATTGTACGAGTGTAAATCAAGTGTAGTCTTGTACAGTTTCAGTTCGACTATTTCTGAGATGTGTGGTTAATTGAAAGCCAACCACCAAAGAACACGATCTAGTATTCAAATCCGTATAAAATTAACAATTGCCTTTACTAGGACTTGAACGCTGGAACTCTCAACTTCCAAATCAGCTGATTTGGGAAGACACTCTCACCACTAATGTTAACAAAAATGGCTAAGAAAAATAAGACCTTAATTAGGCGTAATCTCGAGATACTGAGGGTGACCTTGTTCTACAGCCTCACCTCCTTGACCTTTTAAGTTGAAAATTTAATGCCATCAATCTCTAATATATAGAAGTAATCTGACAAAATTTGGTCAAAATCGGCCCAATAGTTCCGGAGATATAAGGAATGCAACACCAAACACACGCACGTTCATATGAACATTCGGAAAATTTCCATCCGGTGAAAACGGCATATGCCCAAATATGGTCGATTACAATACTATCTCTTCTAAAGCTATAACTCTGCTCTAGTGCTAGACGGGAAAGTAACATATTGATGTAGTTCTGTAGCAATCAGCTGCGCCTTATTAAGAAGGTGTCAAAATTTAATTACGTAATGTAACAATTTTATTTTTAGACAGCATTCTACAATTTTTGGTCAGCAGAACAAGAAATAACTATACTGTTACGCCATTGTGAGCCACTGAAATATCCAATTAGTCTTTCAATTGGACTTTCATCCAAAGGACTATAAACTTACATAAATTATTTATCGCATTATTTGATAAAATTTATCAATTCTAACCGGAGTTACAAATTAGTAGACAATAAGTATTTTTAGTCTGTTCAAAAAATTATCGAACTAAAAGGCATAACATACTGGTACATTTAATAAAGAGAACAAACTAATTTAATACAATATTATTACCACTGATAAAAGGTATTTTAATAATGAATAATTATTTTAATTAGTAATTATCTAAAGCTATAGAACTTAATCGAACTGAAAATATAAGAATATAAGGTCGATTTATGTAGTCCTGTTCTTGTTCTGATGATATTCTTTCTATTAAACTTTTTATGTAAGAAGTAAAAACAACTAAAAACGATGTGGTAGTTTTTGTTTAAAAAGCATACGATTTTTTATATCGACAATCTCTTCTTGAAATACTAAAACATCCGGTGTAAATGATAAAACCAGTAATATAATCACAGAAACACTAAAAAACACGACTTCAAAGGTTCAAGTTTTTAGTTGAATTTCTAATCGTTTCCTTATTAAAACGTAATTAAAATAGGGTTATGAATTTTCACCAATGTTTTTCTAATTATGTTTTAGAAAAAGTGATCTGAGAATAGAGAAACAAATATGAAAAGCAAACCAGTATTCCCTTCAAAATTGGCGTAAGTAGACGCTGCATGGTTATTGACAGCCTCGCTTTAAAGATGATTTCGTTACCTAGTTAGACTACCCCAGATTTTGACAAAATAAATAAAGATCTTACAAGAAACAGCAGAAAAACATATATACAACATATCAGGAATGTCCCAACCTTTTTAAAAACCAGGCATGGAAAAGCATAATAGTTTAAATATCTTGGAGGAGTTAAAGAATGGAACGGCCAGTAAAAAATAGCATTAAAAATTGAAGTGAACAAAATGGTATTGGTCTATCGTCTATCATAAAACATTTACGACAAAAAAATCTGTCTCTATAAACAAAAAAATTAATAGATCGAATACGGTGATCCATTCAAGAGCGATGCTGCAGAATATTTGATAATGATTAATAAGGGCTTGTTAGAAAAAAAATCCCCAAAAAAACAAAAAGAGTTATATAAGGAAAATATTTGATCTTGTAAACTACGGCACACTTAATGTATATAAATTTCAAACCAAAAATTTAAAGAAATTATAACAGTTATGTATTAATGGATATTGGCTTACACTAGTCACAATTTAAGTATAAGTTACAGTAGAATTCTAAAGAAAATCCGGTCTTTTTATCTAGAAAGAAAAATAGAAAATATATATTTTGATAAAATTAAGAAAGACAAACCAGGAATAAATATTCCGGAAAACACAAAAAGTAAATTAATTAAGAAAAAACTAAAAGGAATCTCGGTAAGTGGGTTTCAAAGAAGAAGAACCTTCAATCCAAAAAAATTCAGGAGAAAAAGCCAGTAAAAGATTTTAAAAGTACTGATTGGAAAGGATTGAGAGGGAAACTAAGAAAAATATTAAACGTGGTCTATAGTTGACCTAGACGATAAAGTAATAAATATAAATTTAGTTAGTAAATCTAAAGTTATTTAAGTTAGGTAAATAATCTAAAATGGTTTAATTTTAAATAACAAACAGTTTTATCTAAGTTTCTGAGCGTAGTTTTTAAAATTTGATCCTTAACTACAGATTCGGTCCGTCTAGTTTCGCTGCATCCATGCGCTCTATGGGTGTAAATTACAACTACTAACTAAAAGATATTTCTGTGATTATCTGCTACCTAGTGAGCGTTAACGGAATTGATAAAATCAATACTAAAGCGGTTATCTCATTCAAATCGGCGTAGGCGGTTTATAATCTGAGAGCAGGGTTTCTCTACGAAAAAAATAAATATGTAATTTGCTAGAAACAACACGTTTTTCAAAATAAAGTTTGTTAAATAAAAGCTCTAATGCAATCTAAAAAAAACTCCTTCACATTGAATTTTTGGTCTGTTATGAAATAATATTTCACTCCTTGATGAAAAATACATATTATTTTTTTGTTTAATTTACGACGAAAGTTTCTTAGAATTTATCTAAGGACGTACAGTTGAAAGATTTAAAGTTATATAATACAGTTGTTCTCGCTTTTCGGGATTAATGGGCAACTTCCTGATTATTTTATCATTACACGAAATAAAATAATTTAACCGTTATTTTAGCCGTAAATAACAGTTAAAATACATTAATTGATGCAAACATTTTTTTTTTTTTTTAATTAATCCACCATTAGATTTTATAACTCTGATTTAACATCGATGTAATACGCATATACATGTAAATACGTATAGTTTGGTATCGTCTTGTCGCATAAAAAAAGTAATAAAACAACTCATCTGCAAAAGAGAAACACATCATTCCACGTCATTGAACTTATTTAATTGAGTAACATTAAATTATAGTTATTGGTTATTACGGCTTGGATTCAGTATTATCAGCATCTTCTCCTAAATTCGCATTCTCCTCTTTAGCTTATTTACTAGTACTGCATGTAAAATAAGTAAATGAATTTTGTGAGCCTAAAACTTCGTTACACAAAACTCAGTTGATATTCTTCGGATCTCTGTACTATAATCAATTTTCTAATCTAAAGTTTCTATGGGGCTCAATAAGCACTAAAAACCAAGTGTTTTAATCTTTCAAAATGAGATGAATGTGTTGTAAAATAGGGTCGTAATAATGTATACAAACTAAATTATTTGGTTAACTTCTACGGAAAGAACTCTATGATGAAGTGTTAATACTTAATTAAAGTTAGAAATTAATATATTAACCAATCCACAACCGATTTAATCAGTCATTTTTTATTTATTTATATTGATATACAAAAAGTTGAAGATAAAATTTACAATTTACATCATTATTTAAAAATAGAAAATTAAAATTCTAAGGAGGAGGGTGAAGAAAAATCTGAAAAAATGAATTACTTCACAAATATGTAAAAAATAAAAATTATTTTAATTAAATTCTATTTGAAACGAAAAAAGTAAGAGTATTTCCTTAAAAACAGTGTGTTGATCTAAGTTTCAAAATATAATTTATAATCCAATGACAAGCTACGCTATTTTTAGTTAAAATTTACACGATTAGTGCACACTTTGAAATTTAATATTTCTTAAATTAAATCCTTCTATGAATCATGAGACCTTGCCAATGGTGAGGGGGCTTGAGTGTTCACAGAGTTAAAGCTTGAGTGATACAGAGTAGCTGGACCTAAGGTGCAACCAAATCGGAGAGGTATTTGTTGACAGTCAGACTAATGAATTATTCCTGAAAGAGAGCAGCAGCTCTTTAAGTAGTTGTTAAGGGCGTAGGTCAGGAGGACTTAAACGGCCATATCAACATCATTCAATCTTCTGAGTACTGCGAAGCTGAAATCAATGGAAAACTATGGATCGTTCCAATTACAGTTTACTCATTATTATTTACTCATCTTATTTAGTGTTAAAAAATATTAGAATATAAACGTAATGCATAGAACACTCTTTATAATGGTTTTATTTAATAACTGAATGTTATAACCGAACCGAACAAATGTAAAGTAACAAGTGAATAATATTCTAATTGCAGTGTAAAGGGAATTGTAGTTTGATAACCCAACCAAATATTATTTATTTCTATTAGTACACATGACCATACGCCTACCGTAACCGATAGCATAGAAACAAATAATTGTTCACTATCTTCCCTACACAAGACCATACGCCTACTGTATACGATAACATAGAAATAATTTTAAGAATTGTTCGCTTTTATTTCTACACTTAAATACAATGGATGTGTTTTTTAGACTTCATACGTTTTATGACACTAAAATAATTAGAAATAAAATATATTTATTTCTAAATGGCCAAAGACTAATATTCCAATTCAACCCCCTAATTAATTTAGACTCACTGGGCTTTATTTACCAGGGTGATCGTTTACAAGTTAGATGTGTAGATTGTGATATATGTATTAATATTTGTGGGAACAATGGGATGATACCTTAGTTGATCATTTAATACATATTCAAACGTGTAGGTTTTGTCGGAAAACACTTCCATAAATATATAACGGCCCTTCTAGGACCACCCTAAACCCCCCCGAATCGATTACCGATTAAATCATTTTTTTTTAAATATTGTAAATATATTACTAATTATCGATATGGCCGGTGCCAAGACCGGGATATAAGAGCGGTGAGGCGGGTAAAATAAAAATAATAATAAAGAAATAAATATCCTTTTTTCTTCTCCTTATATTCCTTTCTATAAGAAAGACGGTCAGTATAACAATGAATGTCAAGGCGTCAATAGCTAAAGAACATTATCGTCAAGCTCTTAGAAAATTCCCAACGAGGTGGTTGAGCTAAAAAATATTAATTATTTATTCCAGGCTGACCTGATCGAGGCTGATTTACTCGAGAAAATAGATCGAACAAAGGTTACGGTACATACTGACGATGGTAAATGGTTTTTTAAACTGGCTTTCGGTGTAGCGATACAAAACAAAACCGGTACCAAATCGCCAAAGTCCTCAAACCTATACTAGATAAACACCCGATGCGCCATTTTCAAACCGATTTGGGTAAAGAGTTTTACATTCCGTCAATACAAAAGTTATTAAATTCGTACAATATAAATCACTATTCTACAGATTCGGATAAAAAAGCTTCGATTATGGAATGCTTTAACCGAACTCTGAAAACTATGATGTGGCAAAATTTTACCGAACAGGGTACTTTTACTACTGAACAGGGTTAGATTTACTACCGAAATTTATCGTTAAATACAACAACACTCGCCACCGCACCATCGGAATGAAACCGAAAGATGTAAATAAATATAACGAAGCTTATGTTTTAAGACGACTCAATACGGTTTTTTAACGAAAGCCTAATATACAAAAATTCAAATTCGGTGACCGAGTACGTATAAGCAAATTTAAAAAGTCATTCGCTAAATTATAATTTCAAAGGTCAAATGAAATATTTACTGTTCACAACGTACGCAACCGTATTCGTCCCTGTATTCTTACGCTGATGGACATTAACTGTCAGGTGGTGAGCGGTAAATTTTACGGTGAGGAACTAGCTAAATCTACGGTTAATAATAACCTGTATCTGGTGGAGAAAGTCCTGACAAAGAAAAGGAGATGAATTGTTTGTAAAGTGGCAAGGGTTCGATAAAAAGCACAATAATTGGATAAATACGGCGGATTTGGTACGGGGAACGCGTCAATCATATACATGAGGTTGGAATGTCAACAAATCGGCAGTATTAAGTTCCAAAATTTTGACGAATGGACCGGCGGTAGTACTGGAGGAATCAGAGGTGAAAATAAGCGACATGGTCCTGTTTTACCAAATACAATCAGGTGTATTATTTGCGGAGCGTTCAAATGCGGGAAAACAAACTTCTTATTCATTTTATTGATTTCGCCCGATGGCTTACATAAAAAATATTTATGGTTTTTCCAAATCGCTATACTAACCGAAATATAAACTTTTATGAATGGTAACCGGTATATAACCTGACCTGCGTATTCTGAAAACGGCCATGTAATGCCTCCGGAGAAGCGGAACCTAACTCTATAATTATTTTCGACGATGTAGCGTGCGAATAACAACATAATATTCGAAATTACTTTTCTATGGGATGTTTTAATAATATCGATAGATTCTATCTCACATAAACCTATTCTAAAGCGGGTAAGTACCTTGTACGAAACAACACCAATTTTCTGCTTGTATTCAAACAAGACGATCTCAATTTTCGTCATATATATCACGATCATGTAAATACTGATATGAAATTTGAACAGTTTAAAAGTCTGTGTTTAGAAGCATGGAAAACAAAACACGGATTTCTATGTGTACATAAGGAAAGCGATATAAACAATGGAAGATATCGAATAGGCTTTGATGTCTTTGTGAAAGAGATAAATATCGATGATGATACAAGCATACATGTCTATGAAAACGGTAATGTCGTCTGCGAGCGCAAAACACGTTAAATAAAGTGATGACACGCATGATGTGTAATCAGTTGTTTTTATGATGTCGTACAAGTATGATGTCACTCCATCGTCCACGATCGCGGTGGTTATGAAAATCGATAGAATACGAGATTCGATTAAAAGAAAACATCGTGCTCTTAGCTAACGAATAACGGACGCGGAACAAGGAATGGAAAAGCATTTTAAACCGTTTGCTGAACTTTTACGCTAACTTAATCAGACATTTAAATGAAAAAAAGGAAAATGAGGATAGTGTATCTTCACCGACAGTTATGAGAAGACTTTTTAAAACACCAAAACATCAGTTCGCTAAACCTATAGACCCATCGTCTCCGAAATTATCGGATTGTGCAAAGTATTACTTGGATCAGACTAACGGATAGAAATAAGCAAATTGATAACGTTTATGAGGTAAAAACTGTAAACGAGCAGTGGATGATGATTGATTGGTGATCGCGTTGTTGCATTCAAAGGAAATAAAGTTATTGTCGGTTAAATAAGGTATATGGGTACTGACGACTTGTATCAAACGATATTTTCGAGGGAACCCAAAAACTATACGACAATGGATTTATAATATTATTAAAAAATATTACAATATACGAAGCGCATAAATTCAAACGACTGGACGTATAATTTCCAGTATATCCTTCAAGTATAATAATATTATTGAAGAATTATTTCTTTCAAAACGTAAGTATCAGTCAAGAAGAAGAGGAGGAGGAAAGCACTGTAACCGGTCCAGGACTGCTTATGAGGACGATGAAAACAGACAGGATTACGTGTATTGGGACCATCCAAACGTACTTTGTGACAGACTGCGACTTTGGTGGCCTCAGGGCGTGCGGATCATACTGGTCATAATAAGGAAATAATTTCCATTGTAGAAGAATTGCAAGAAGGTGGATAAATAAAGGTTAGAGGTATTATTTTATTTTAATGTCTAAATATGAGTATCGACATGTTAGGACGGTTTTGCGGCGGAGCGTATAGTAATAGACCACCGCCTACACGAGTTATTGAAACATTTGACCAAACCACCAATGGGAATTTTTTTTTCAATATCAAAAAACGGAGGTTTTGCAAAGTGGGATGTCTTATTGAGGATGATAATGCTGCCACTTTTGGTTTTTCGAACAAGATTTACGTAAAGGAAAGCGATTTGACCACTGATACATAGCAATGGTTTTGTCCTCGGATAACAACATCAACAACGGGCTATCCTTTTCAAATAAGCGTTTATTTGATATCGGTTTGTTGAAAAATCGTTTTGACGAATTCTGGAGAGGCGATAAGAGCAAAGGAACTTGTCACAAGGTGATATACTGATCTAATGGAGCATCACATTAACAAAAGGTATCGATGAAAAGTGTATGTTTAGCAAAGATGGAATAGTAGATGCCAAAGAAAGTGCTGTTACCAACGCTAGGATACAGATAGATTTATTGGATCGAATGACAAAGGGCTACGTTGCGGAACATCTATTCAGACTTTACAGTCTTATAATGCAATATTAAGAGGACTCCAATTTTTTAAAAAATGATCAAGACGCCTTCATGCAATTTTTAGACAATGCTAGGGTTTTAAGCAAATAATAACTAATAAACAAGAAGAAGAATAAGGAGTAAAAAAGACGACCAAACACAGTAAATAAACACTTAAATAAAAATGAAAAAAGCTTACCGATCCTTCCTCCTGCACTTAATAATATTAAAGATAAGGAGAAGGAGAATCTGAATAAGAATGAGGTACATTTCCAACAACTAAAAATGAAATACCCCCGCTATCACGGATCCAAACAAAGTCATTCCTCATCCGAGGTGCGTCGGTGGACAATCATAAAAGATTCAACCTCTCTCCAACATAGGAAGGGCAAGGAGGTCAAAACGTATTATAAGTAACCGGGTCCTTAAGGGTAAGGTGAGGAAGTCTAAACGAATCGCCGGTCTTAAACGAGGCGCGGACTGTTAACAAGTCTAACTGCAGGAACGTTAGGATGTTACGTATATTGGAGTAAAAGCATTAAAAGGCTTCAAAAAGGTAGTCGGTAAAGTGATAAACAAATGCATCAATCTACTGCCTGTAGAATTACATATTCCAGGGTATCAATTTTAAGGACCGGGGATGAATTTAAGAAAACGCTGTAAGAGAGGCGATCCGGGTATAGCAAGTCGAGTGTGGCTTGTAAAGAACACGACATCGCATACAATATGTACAGTGGTTGAGAAAACAGAGCAGCCGATTGCGCTTGGGAACGGGTGAAAGCCAAAGACTCAATTATCGCAGAGAAGGCTGCTGCTGCATTGGTCGTTACAAATGCGATTAAACTAAAAGCAAAGTTCGGTGATGGAAAAATAAGAAGAAGAAGACGTACAAAATGGAATAATATAGAACAACTTATAGAAATGATGAAAAGAAAAGCAAGGACTGGGACAAAGGGATTATATCTTAAACCTTACCCTTTGACAAGGTCGGAGATAAGCGGCAAGAATAAAAAACAAACATCGTCGTCAAAGATATCTCCGATATTCGCTATCGAATAGCGAATTGATGTGGTACGCGAAGAAAAGACTAAAAGTAGCCGATTTTCATGTAGTATTCATATAGGATGCATTACCCGAAAATCCGAAGACTAACGAGTCGGCCATAGTTAATCTTGATCGCAGTACTGGATATGGAATACATCCGATATATTATCGAAAATGATAGCTGATGGGGTAGACTATTTTGACAGTTTAGGTAATTTGCGTCTACCGAACGAATTGATGCATTATTTTCCATCCGACTCGATTATAAATTACAATTATCAAACCAGACAGTGTATGAACACAGTTATCTGTGATCATTTATGTCTTCAATTCCTCAGTCGTGGACTATTCGCGTACCAGTAAATATTATCATCTTGTTCTGAATAAATGGAAATACATCGTTATTAAACAATACCTTCTTCTCGGCTTTAGATCAAACCAATGGTGAGTGGAATTGGCGCCGATAAACCTGACCACATACAATTCGATACCGAATGTGGAAGAGAGGATCATCAACACTATTACCGTTTTACCGGTTAAAAAGAAAAAGATCAAGATGATACTACCGATCGGATCGTACTAAGTGGATGATATGTTAAAACATTAAGTAATGAATTAAAGGAAAAACACGAAATAACCTTATTTATGCTACCGAATAACAATATGCTGAAATGTGAAGTTAAATGTACCGCCACGATGGATCTAACGTCGAAAAATAGTTTGGTATCTCTATTGGAATTTGAAACAGTGAGTCTCGCAGCAAATAAGTGGCACATGTCATCGGTCGTCATAAACAACGCAAACACCTACGTGTCGAATGCAATCTTATACGAGGTATCTATAAACAGATCAGAAGGTCACGTGTTGCATGAATTTACGTTTAGCGTATCGCTAGGTTTCAAAATAATCGAATCGCCAAAGAATATAATATACTACCGGTTAATACAAAGAATATAAATGAGATCACTTTCAAGTTTACCGATCAGAATGGAAAACTGACAAGTTTCTGCTGAGAGACCAAACCGTGAGATCAAATTTAAGACGTAGACTGGTGAATATCAATGGGGTTAATATATAGTAGCAGTAGCGGTATGGTCGCAAACCGATTAGTCGACGTTTGAACACCAGAGCATTAACATCGCAGAAGTGTTTTTCCTTCGCAAAGTCGGTTTTACAGTGAATCATAATGGCAGCAACGGTGGATATGTTGGACGTTGGTGAAAGAGTTTCATATAATAACACAATCACTCAGTTTGAATATCACATCCATTTACCCTACGTTTCGTCAACTTATAGCAAGAACGACGAAATTCGGATATCGATTTACTAACAGGACGTGTACACCGCATAAATGTTTTTGAATGTCGAAGGTACATTGACTACCAAGAATGGTGATTAAAAGACGGTGGAATCAACATTGACCAACAACGCGGTTCCGTTTCTGTTTGAGATACGACATGAAATAAACCGAACGAAATTGTACTGCGATCAAAAGTTGGGAATTACAATTACAATAAAAGACATTTTGTCGTTACGTAAAAGTGAGGAAAATATATTAGAAAACTTCGGTTGGGTGTTCAACGTGTCGGATAAATTTACTTCAGATGCAAAAACGGGAAGATTTTGCTTTTATTTGCCTCTGCGTATGCTAATGGGATTCGTTGAAGACTATAAACATATAATATTGAACGTGAAACAAAAATTGGTTTTGCTTAGATCTTCCAGCAGCGTAAACGCGCTTGTATATTTGCAAGAGGCACCCGATTCCAAGTTGAAGTGATGAAGGTGGCATGGAAAATTCCATAGGTTCACGTCACCGATACAATGCAAATAAAATTGCTAAATGTAATAGATTGAGAAAGGCAGTTGGCGATCGTTTTTCGTACATAGCAGATACACGAGTATCCGGCTGTACCGCAAACGGAGAAACCGAGATATGTGATATTTGGTTAACAGACCATGGGGGAAAGGTAGATGACACAAATATCTACACCGAATCTTTGGTCAACCAATTGCTGTAGGATTATTGTTGTATGCTCGTGGACTCTTATTAGTTGTTCTATGATTGGTCTTGCTCTATTTATTATATTAAAATTTATTCATGATGCTATTTCTAAGGAAATTAATGTTTAATTTATGAATGAATTTTAAGTTCATGACAATTTTCTGCCACTCTTAGAATTTTAATATTAGCTCTGCGAGTGTGATGATGATGGACGCCAGATCATTTATGCTGATTAGATGGCAGCGTCATCAGCGTTATGTGTTATCGCTGGCGTACCTCCAATAGATCTGATGGCGCAGTATAGATTTGAGAAGGCACAAGGTGTAGAAACACGGGATGCCAAGGAAAGAATGCTGATTAGATGGCAAGAGAGATGGAAAGTAGCTACTACTGGAGTACGTACTAGAAAGCTAATCCCCAACTTAAAGAAATGGCTTAACAGGGGACATGGTGATGTTAATTTTTATACTGCTCAGTACTTCACAGGCCATGGTTGTTTCAACCATTATCTGTATAAAATCAACAGAAGACAGACACCGGCATGTATGTATTGTGGCATAGATGATGATGTTGAGCATACATTTATGGAATGCGTTAGATGGGAGGTGGATAAGCAAGATGTGGACTTATCCAATGTAAATGAGAGAACCACCTTAAATATGATAGCCAGCGAAGAGAATTGGAATAGAACAGAAAGAGTAATCAGGAAAATACTCATACAAAAGAGTGAAGATGAGAAGCAATTGGGGTATTGATTATAAATTAGGGCAGGGTGGACAGCCCCATAGGTGAGGGCTGACATGCCTAGGTGTGTCAGTTCCGATGATCCAATGGGGACTCCAAGGGTTTGTCGGAAGACGCAAGAAGATGTGGGAAATGAAGATTAAAAGACCCAGTCGCACGTCACGGCTGTTCAAGGTATGGCGTGCGAAGTGCATAAGGGCATTATTAAAATAAAAATGTGTGACTCAAAAGAACTGACCGGTGAGCCGACCTGCCATGCCGGACTTACAGCCGGTAGGTGGGAAGGCTCAAAAGATCATTTATCAACGTTTCCAACGATGAAGATTGTTTTCTCAAGAAGCTACCGTACAAGACGTTGTCGATCTTAATATCGCTATAGGCTACATATTGTTGGATATGAGAAAGGTATTTACACATTATGGTGAGGTTCGAATTTGTGTCATCTTATACAACTCTGATCCTTCGGACAACGAATCGTATTGCTTTTAGCGAAATTTAAGAGAAAGATATACAAACAGATTTACCGAAGGCGAAATGAACGTTGTGGGACATCATCCGATGAACCTAACTTATTAAGGTTTAAAAGACGATGGTATCACTGAAGATTTAAAATTAAATTTTGTAAAAAACGGTTTTCTTTCATTCACTTTGCAACAAGATGTGTCGTTTCCGGTTGATAAGGATTACTTAAGGCGTTTTAGAATTACTTGATAAACTTGTTCGGACATGTTGAACGTCGTCCATAACTGATACAGTTAATTAAGTAGCGTCAAAGACGTTGTAAATTATCTCATTACGAATGACAACTTTCAAGTGTTATCATCGTTGTTGTCGTCGTCGTGGTGTGTATTATCGAACTAATTAAGCAAGTAGATGTTGTGGTCGGTAAACGACATTTGTCACCATTACATTTCAAATTAAAGTGCAGTTATGTATACAATGTTAATTTTAGCGGACATGTATTTAATAAAGACGGTGATAATGTAATTATAAAAATGATCTTCTATCCGACCAATAATGAAAAATTTTATTGCGACTTTGAATGCGGGAATAATTCAATTGGTCTTATCGACAATAAAGAGATAGTATTTTTTGATTTCCAAGGTGTGGACAATAAACGGGTAAAGGCCTTTAAGTTAAACGATTCATTGAACATTCAGTTGGATACGATTACGTTAGACAGACAAACTATTTTTTGTGTAAAAATAATTTTCTAACTGTTACCGTATATACCACAAAGGGTTATTAGCATTACTGGATGAAACGGTTCCAAGGCCGGTGTGTAATCTAATATTGGATTCGTCTACTGTCAAATTATATTACAAATGGTGAGGAGAGTGCTTCTAAGTATTTTTTAAATTATTAATCTAACCGCACTAAGGTTGCTATCTGTAGAGTGATGGTGATGTGGAAATGCAACCATAAAAACTAAAATATATAGGCGTATAATTAATATAATATTGATTGTCTAATGAAGACAATCAATATTAAGACATTAGAAAAGAGGATATGTTAATATATTTTTAAATAAGGATGAAATAATTGTATGCGGATGTGGTAATAATAAATAAAGATATATATTTGTAAAATTATATTGCTGGATTTATTTAACAAATATATACATGTGTTTTATATTCACCTTTTATTTACGTATATAATTTCAATATTTGAATATATTACATAATACAGAACTTACATATTTATTTACGTACAAAACTTATCGATACAATAAAACATATGAATAACCATTCCTGTTAATAAATTGCTCTCTTTCAATTATATACATCTTATACATATAAAAATTATTTATTTCTTCAAATTTTTGAATTTCTAAAATTTTATACTATATTATACAAATGATCTGAAACAATTACAAAAATATCTTATATTTATTCTTTACAATAAAGTTTAAAATTAATTTTATCTTATAATTTACATGGTGGTCAGGATTTATTTCATTTACATTACTCTTCTCCCCCACCGACAAATAAGTAGTACAGCTAAAAATGGAAGTGGTTTTTTTAACTCTATCTGTTTATAAATATTTACAACTTTGCCAATTGTATCTGATAGATCGAATACAAAGACTATCATCGTTTGGAAATACGTTTCTGTTTGATAAAATTATCAATGGGGTTTTACTTAATATTTTAGGAACGACATTTTTAACTTGAACTTCTAAATATAACCATACATTATTTGTTTAACATCTCATAGGGATCTAGACAAGCTTCATTCCAAACATTTTTTCGCCTATTTACATCACCTAAAAACGAGAATCTTTCAGATCTTCTGGGATTAATAATCGTACCAGGATTAAGTAAAAAGCTGCCAACGGCATAGAAAAAAAATCTTTTCTCCAAATTGGATGGTCCATAAATATATACAGAATTAAATTTACATCTGAATTATTTATATCTGTGTAATCGTCAGGAAATCTATGGCTGTCAGTTTCCGCCTTCTATATATTTATTTTTGTATAGGTGTATAGGTGTAACTGACCGGCTGCTGCGCGTGCTTAATTTACTTTCTTTTAAGATATATTAGCAAAGACATCACTAAATTTGTATTATTCTAGCTAGATATATTTAATATATATTTAAAATGTGAATAAAGGTGAACTTAACTAAAAACATAAATTATTATAATTCACTACAATCTTTAATTAACGAAGTGTAAATTTTGAAAGTAAAAAAAGGAAGTGATTACTAATAATTCTACACAGTTTTCACAACCAACGGACTGCTCCGCGGTGAAATTGTTGTACATTATTTTTGGTTTCCGGGCCGGTTAATTAAAAAATATGGATAATACCGGATATATAAACAATTATGTGAAATATCAACTATATGTGCAGTTCTAACATTGTAATATATATATAAATACACTGCAGCTTAGCAAATTCAATCTTCATTGGTGATCTTCAATAACAATAGTTAATTATAAATGAACGAAAATATTATTTTGGAGATTTCTTTACTACATTGAAACCGGGTTCGTAATTTACGTTAACTCCATTATCTGTGTAATATTAGTTGTATAATTTAGTTTTACTTGGTTTTTTGGCCATATTAATAAATCCAATAATCTCCGGCTAGTTGATTCCTTCATTAACGTTAAAAATAGGTTCTTATATCTGGAACGAAGTTTATGCAACAATTTTAATCTTAAAAAGGAATATTCTGCCTTTATGCAAGAATACTTATGTCATATGTCATTACTTAATTCTGATGATTTATTAACTAATGAATCAGATGTGTATATTTCTTACATCACCACCCAATGTTTAAGCCCACAAATCTAACTACTAAAATGAAAGTTGTCTTCGATGGCTCAGCTAAAACCTCTAAACATCTAGTTTATCTCTTAATGATGCACTATTAGTTGGGCCTGTTGTCTAACAGGATTTATTCTCAACAATAACTTTGATTTAGAATTCATAACTATGTCATTACATCGGACATAGCGAAAATGTATCGTCAAATAATAGTGAAACCTTATGAAACTAATTTACAACGCATATTGCGGCGTGAATCTCCAGAAAAACAACTACAATATTTTGCACTTAGAACTGTAACATATGAAACCGCTTCTGCTCCATACTTAGTCACTAGACGCCTAACTCAAATATCAACTGAAAACCAAATACATTTCCCATTAACATTCAATGCTATTAGAAATGATATTTATGTTGATGATTTGATTTCAGGCTCTCTTCATCTAGATGAAGCTATCCAACTAATGACTGATGTTTTTAATTTACTCCAACGTTGTGGTTTTCCATTTTATCAATGGTTCTCTAATAGTCATAATATTGCAACTCCTTAGCATAACTGTTCTATTCCTTTAGCCCAACAACACGAGTTACGTACCTTAGGCATTTTATGGAACAATTCTACAGACATATTATCATTTCAAATTACTCAGTCTATTGATACTAAAAGAATTATTCTCTCTATTATTGCAGGAGTATTTGACCCATTAGTTTTTATTGGTCCTATTGTTTTCTAAATATTTTATCCAATCTTTATGGTAACTTAAAATTAATTGGGTTGATAGATTACCCACAACGATTTTATCTGAATGGTAAGTGCAATCAGTTTCATTTAATTGAATTAATTAAGAAACGCCGTCCAATGGCGTTGAGAAAAGTCAAACAATGGCGCTGAGGTTAACTCGACCCAAATACATGGATTTTCATACGTCTCTATAAAGAGTTACGGCTGTTGTATCTTCATTCGAACTTTATTTTCTAATCGACCCGTTGGCAACCCTGTGGAATTTCAAATCTGGTGGTCCAACAGAACAAGGGAAAAGGTAATTTCCTACAGGGAAAAAGGGAAACCACAAGATGGCTGCTTTTGTCACGTATCCAGACTCCTTCAATGTAATTGGATCGTGGCGCAAAGGCCCTATTTAACCACTACTCTCGTGTTTTTATTAATTTTTTTTTTATACAAAACGATTTGTAAGTATAATTTTATTCTATAGGGTAAATATAAATTTCAAAAACGTCCAAACTTTATGGTTACCGTCTAACAATTTTTCTGCGGTGCATTTGAAATAAGGAACGGCAGGTTTTGTTTTGTTATTGCCGCTCGATAAGTATAAAATCTTTTTATGTTGTAAAGTCCTTTGCTTTTCGACAAAGTGTTATGGCTTTGGAAAGTTCTTCCTGTAATCCACGGATTCGTACCGATTCGTGCCAATATTCTTCAATGTTTTTTTTATATATCTTGTCACCGTAAAATGTGCTGTTATTTTCCAACAGTCGTCGTCCGGTTTACACTTTCTCTTCAACAAACTGTATGCTTTTATATTGTTGCGTCCTCATCTATCATAACTGTCACTTCGCTTTCCATCTCGATTGACTTATCGAAAATTTTATCCCCATTATCAGAGAACACTAGTAGTAATATTTGATCATCTTTTTTGTCGAATACTATTTCTAACCGTTTATTAAAATTTATCTCTTGACGTAATAGTTTTACGTGTCAATCTGTCTCATCGTCCGCAGCTTTCGACGAAACATAAGCACCATCGCGTCAGGATGTCGGTAATATTCCACCGTCTAATCAATCTCAAACATTTTCTCAATATAAATCTCAGTACTTTGATAATTAGAGCAGTATTATGTTTCTGCACACTTTTTATACTACTTTAATCCTTGTATCATTTTTTATTTATTTCCTTCTATTCTTTTAATTCCTTTTTTAAATATTTAAATTTTCCTGAAATTTTAATTAATTTGATTGTAAAGTTTTATTAGCCCTTCAATATTTAATTAATAAAATTCGTAAGCAGTTGATTAAAAAGAGAAAATAAATATGTTTTAAGTTAAATTCAAAGTAATTTGGTGGTATAATTATTGATAAATAAAACGACTAATGAATAAAAGTCAACGTTATGTATTACTTGGCCGGTTGTTTGACCTGCCATGTTGGAGTTGTTTCACAAACATACATTAAGGGGGGAGGAAATTAGGGTGCAAATGAGGTTTTTCTGTCAACAGTGTTACAGAGTTTTCCACCTGCTCATGAAACGTGCCTGTGTAATAGAATAATCTTAATTAATTAAAAACTATATGTAGTATGTAGTATGTTTAATTACAAACTCGGGTTAATATAATAACAAGACTTACTGTGAATATTTATGTACTTTATACTTCCTGGCAAAATTATGAATAGAAAAATGTATTATTTATTAATACCCTTTGATATAAATATCAGCAACTTTAAATATTGATAGTATTATCATTAATATTGAACAATATAATGGTAAGACATTGATAACATTTTGTGATCTTCAACTATATTCAGTTGCTGATTAAATTTTTTTCAAAGAAACTAACAGAATATACATCGATATAGATAGATATATGTTCATGTTCGTTTCATTTCGAAAAATTAATTGAATACATTAAAAATTAACTGTTTTAAATAATTTTAAGGTGATATTATTTACCTTCTAATAACTAATTTCTTCAGACAAGGAAGTAATTTTTAATCTCAGATATTTTACAAAGTTACAATTTAGGTAAATTTATTATATTTATATGGCTACCTCTGTTCCTACGACCGATATTCATCGCTTTATTGCGCAATTCTTATTTCGAAGTTAAATATGTTTGAAATTAATGGTCAGGGCACAACCAATAAGGTCAATTACTATATTTTCAGTCAGGTTGTCTGTTGCTGAGATAATACTTTATATGATATTTAATACTACGAACTATTTGTTATCATTTTTTCTTTTATTATTAGGCCTCTTTACCAATCAGTAAATGGAAAATAATGCCTGATTTATAAATATGGAATCTCCATAAACACTGGCACAAAATTAAACTGTAAAAAAAACAAAAGAACAAAATAAAACAATATTTGACCTAATATTATTTTAAAGTAAAACTTCAATACAGTAATTTTATTTCAAGTACATTTTATTTTTGGCAAATAAAATGTGCTTACCAGCTGGTAGACTAGTAAATTTCTCATGCTTGGTGAGCCGATCTTATAATTTTAGAAGCCGAGTAGGACATAATTAACAACGTTAATTTTACATAAATTACAAAAAGTCCTTACGTTAATATTGTTACTTAGAAATAATAAACGTAAGAAATACTAATAAAATTGTTTTATGAGAATTATAAATAAATAAATCAGATCAGAAAGAAATCAAATGACATTGTAAAAATTATTTGATTATATTTTTTGAAATGTTAAACGAGAATGCAGAAAATGTAAAGTTTATTTTTATTATATTGTTCAGTAAATTATTTATTGAATTAATAAAGGGTAATAAGAGTAGAGTACATTTGAGTAAAGCTGGGAAGGCCTTTTAACTTTACAAGTAAATAATTTATTAAAAAACGCCAAAGAAAGCATAATATTATAAGCATACCCTTTCTTCCTCTTCTTCCAGGACATTATGCACAGTCTCTTCTGGCACCCATTATTCCATGTCTTCCCTCTCTCGCCTACCTGGGGTCCTTTTTTGAACGCAAAAGCATTGGATATTGGGTTATGCCAAAATAATTATGATACCTGGTTAAAAAATAAATGGGTTTTATTACTACATAGAAATTAGCTATCTGATCTATATAGATCTAAGAAGATTTTAATTACCTTAAGTAACCTAAATTTTTATAACGTTGGTAAATTAGAATTTAACCAACCGAAATCAGATCTTGTGATATAACGCGGTACGAAAGTGATATTTTTTAATAATATATGTAAAACTCAAGTGAATGCTTCACTGAGATTGCAATATATTCTAATGAATTTTTTAAAATTTATACTGTTTAAAATAATTTTAAAAAATTGACTATATTAGAATTTTTTCTAATATAATGCTGTATATACGTCAACAAAAAGATTTTTTGGGGAAATTTTAAGTGTCTACTTTTTCAAATGATTTATTAGTTATGACTAATAACAAAACTACTCAATAAATTTGTTTTTCAAGTGAAAAGCAGAACCTTTTTTATGGAGAGGCATAACGATGGAGGTTTTAAGGCGAGAAATGCTCTACTGGTAATATAGCGTCTCCTTTTGGCGGCCTTCCGTACTTAAAATATTTGATTTTATTTTTTAGTAATTTTTATCCTTACTTTGATTTTATTTCTTCAAATTACAACCATGAGCTAAGAGATATTACAGCCAATCTTTTGCATACTTATATATATTAACTTACGGCAAATGATTTGTTTTTAATATTAAAATTTAATTCTTGAATTTAACTTTTAAAGTTGGACTCTAGTTGAACGATGTTCGTAATTCAAGTTTGATTTTTATTATAAGGTTGTGTAGTTGCACATTATGTGTTAAGTTTCCAAATTTGCCATTTTTTTAGGATTTTCAAATTTTGTTCTAAAGAAAGAAGAAAATTATTTATTTAATGGCTTGCTACCTTCTTATGTTTCACATCGTTTCTTGTACGAATTTCAGATTTTTATTGATTCAAGTACTATTATTCTAATTAAGATTTAATTTTATTCTTATTTTTCAAATTTTTGAAGTTATGTATCCCGGTAATTAGTGGGTCGATTTTTTGTCATTCAAGTCTCGTTGTTTTTGGATTTTACTATGGTTATTAAGTTTTTACCATTTTTTGTAATTCAATTTTAACCTTTTTAAAATTTCCCATCATGATAAAGTTTAATGAAATATACTTTAATTAGATAAAATATCAATTTTATTTTCATATCAATATTTTGGTAATTAATTAAAGGGCAAAAGTAAAATTTACAGAGTATGCAGCCTTCTGAATATTGTATTGCTATCTGCAGAAAGCTTTAAAAAATACCAGTAATAAATTTTGATGTTTATATAAAAAATATTTTTTAATTTATAACATTAGAAACATCGTACAAAAAAGACATTTTCTTACAATTGAATTGCATTAAGAAGATATGAAAATACATAAAAATATCATAAGTTTTACAATAAAAACACCCAACGAATTAATTTAAAATATAGTTTTCAAGGTCGTTGTGCTAATAAACTTTTAGGCCTTTTGCTAAGTTTTTCATATAAATATAAATAACCATTTTTATATTTTTATTTACCGAACTATTTATTCTTACGTGTATCATACAATATCATTTGTACATGAAAAAATAATAAAACAAGTAATTTTCGAAAAATTAATGGCGTTATATTACTACTTTTCCTGCAGAGGAAAAAATACGTGTTACCGTTGAACCTTCATTTTCCAGTATTTTACCATTCAGTCTTATTTATTGTTTTCGTTTTATCGAAATTTGAAGAGACTATCTTTTAAATGTAAATGATAATTTCTTATCGGATTTGAAACATTGCTTTTATATCCGATTTAATATCAACATCTATATATATATATATAGTCTGAAAGAATCTTATGAAAAATACGTTAAGGAAATTGTTATATATCGTACTACAATTAACCATGTATTAGTAAATTAAATACATTTAAATTTATTTAGTTTACTGCCCCAAGATAAATAAAAAAAATAACTAGAAGGTTTTTTAACATTCCTATTGTTTTTGTATCAGATTTAACATATATGTATCATCTGGAAGAAAATCTTATGGAAAATAGGTTTAAGAAGATGGTTAATTTATTATGTATGAACCCTCAACACATTTAATCCTCAACACAATATGGGCTTATAAAAATATCGTTGGCGTACAGATATCAAAAAGTAGCTCAATCAAATTTAAAAATTGTTTTATCATTTTAATATAAAGTGTAGTATGTAAAGTATTTCTTTTCACTCTTTGGCCAAAAATTTCAATACAAAAATTGTACATAAAATATTGTTTGCACTTTTTAGTAGATTTCATAAGAAAGCTACCTATTGAAATACCATGATTCGACTTCCGAAAAATTTTGACATATCTTCGTGTTTCACATCCCCCAGATTCCAAAACCACAGTCAGCTCAAAAGTTTATATATATATACTTCTTTTCACTTTCTTGTTGACACGATAATTGCCGTAATTTCGCGTCAACCACTTTCAAATTTAGTCTTAAAAATAACTCGTCCCAAAATCTTGTTCGAGTTTGCTACCAGCCAAAATCGGATCATGGTGGGGGGAAAATGGGGGAGCTTTTTCAAAAACAAAAAAAAAAAATATCGCTATAATTTTCTTATTAAGTAAAATACCGAATTCGTTTAAAGTTCCTACTATTCTCTGAATTAGGGCCTAAAGCTTATACAAGTAAGTTTTTTTGATATCCCCAACCATTGGCCAAGGGGGTTGAAAAAATGGGGTTTCGAAGACAAATAAATCATACCTTCGTTAATAGACACAGTATCGAATCGGTTTAAAGTGATCGTTAGTCCTCTAAACATTACCTAAAACTTATGTCTGAAACAATTTTTGATATGACCATCTGTTACGGCAATGGATGACCAAAATTTTGCTGGAATTGTTTGAAGATGGGGCTTGTCGTATGCTAAACTTGTGAACATTTTTCTCATGCAACCATTGTCGTATTGACTAAATTTGAGGTTTTTCTTAACTTGAAGGTGGACTTTCTTTTATTCCTTACTTAGCACCGGTGAAAACTATCTCAGCCTTCCGGCGTGCCAAAAGGGATTTTTTAAATTATACCCTGAAAAAAGAAAATTTTATATAAAAAATATTATAAAAATACATCAAAAAAGAATATTTTTAATGAATATAAAGATTGATTTAAAATGGACGTAAATTTTGATTAGCTCCTTCAACTCACCAATATATTAGTGACATATCAAATTTTGAGTATTGAAATATTAAAACAGAATTGTTAAATGCCAATAAAGATTTGATTTAATATTTATCCCATTCCAACTTTTATTAGTATAATATCTATTTTTCATTTAAATTTTTCATCATCAATCGGAAAAAAATGAATATTTGTCATAGTTTAATTATTTTTCAAGTATAAATTAGTAACCTGAAAATTAGAACAAAAATTTAAACAGTAGAAAAATAACCACAATGAATATTTATTTTATCAATATTTCCATTCAAAATATAATTACTGATTTCTTTATGTAAGTAATATGTATTCAAAATGTCTATTTAGCTCTAAAAAAGAATTCCTTAAATAAAAATTAATAAATTATAAAATAGGAAATATATAATGTAAAACAATAAATACAAACTTAAGAATATACATTTTTAAAAACATTAATAAAACGTGTTCCAATTATCTATTTCTATCACATTTTTCCTTTCAATCTGTACGCCTTATTTTTATATTATTAACACCTGAAAAATACGACTTAAAAAACTAAAGAAATATCAGTTAATTATTCATATTATTGTTACGATACTTACTTACAAATTAATTTTGTCTTTTTATTGTAAAATAGAAAACGTTTTGCTTTATGTTTTCATAACATTATTATAGAAAAGAGATATGTAATTCTGTTAATTTTATGAAGTCTATAAATAAAGTGTTGAGACTGCTTCAGAAAAACTTTTCATTTACAATCCAGTTACACATGGACTTTATCACCTTCGAAATAGTTCCCTTCGGAAGCCACGCAACACATCAAACGGTTTTCCCACTCTTCATAGCAGTGATGGAACTCAAAAACCGGAATATCCTTCAGGTAGTCGGTTACATTATTTTTATGTTTTCTACTGTTCTAAAATGGTGTCCTTTGAAGTGGTTTTTTAAAGTCGGTAATAGGAAAAAGTCACAGGGATTCAAGTCAGATGAATAAGGTGGTTGAGGAACTACAAGAATATTTTTCTTTGCCAAAAACTCATTAATTGAGAATGAAGTGTGACAAGGTGTATTGTCATAATGCAGCATCAGTTGTCTTTGATGGCGGGTCTCACGCAGGTAACTCTTTTCCGCAGTCTTTCAAGAATTTCTCGGTAAACATATTGATTTACAGTCTATCCTGTAGGCAAAAATCTCTTATAGACAATGCCATAACTATTGAAGTAACATTAACATGGTTTTGATTTTTGATTTACTCATTTCCCTTTTATGGGACGTGGTGAGTTTGAAGTGTGCCACTCTTTGCTCTGGTGTTTTGTTTCTGGGTCGTACACAAATATCCAAGATTCATCATTAGTAATAACACTTTTTAGAAAATCAGTATCACAAATTTTTTCATTTCCAATTCGTTTGTCAAAATTTGATGGACTGTGGTATGGTTGAAATTCAATTGTTCTGTAATCATTCTGACAGTTAATCGCCGATCGTACCGTATCAAGTCTCTAATTCGCTCAACATTGTCGTCACTTTTTCTTGTTAACGGTCATCCAAAGCGTAGATTGTCTGCAATTGATTTCTGGCCATCTGAAAATGCTTTAAACCACATAAAAACTTGGGCTCATGACAGAGCATCATCACCATACGCCCTTTGCAATTTTAAAAAAGTTTCAGTAGCATTCTCACCGAGTTTAAAACAAAACATGATTGCACAACTTTACTCTTAATTAGTATCACTCATTTTTATAACGCACAACAAAAACTCGTTTCGCGAAAACTTTTTTACGTCTCATGTAGTAACAATAGACTAAAAATATTAATATACCTAATATAAAGCAGCTGTTCATATAATCATATGTTTATTAGTAACTTTACAGTGTTACCACTCTGACTAGCAAAAAAAATTAGTCTCATTACTTTATTTACAGACCTCGTATATGATAATTTGATATTCAGTTAAAACCTGAGAAATATTCAAAATAAGAATGAAGAAATAAAACAATAGATAAATATTAAAAAACAAGACTGTCAAAAAAAACCATTGCTGACAAATATTACTCTTTAATATAGGATAATTACTAATATGATAGGATAATTAGAGTGTATTTTTTTCAGATCTTTTAAATTTAATTAAATATATATTTATATTTATTTATATATATTATTTAAATATACTTATGTAGGTTATGACCCTCCCGGTAACGTAAGGATTACAAAATACATCTAAATTTCAGCCGTTGAAGTGCTTCGGTGGAACAAACATACATACACCCTAAATACATGCATTCCTTTTTACAGTCGTGTAAAAAGTTAACTGTTTTATAAGCAAAACATATACACATAACTTATAATTGAAAATTATGTACATTTGACACAAAATATCATGTTGGTTGGAAACTTTACTTCTGTTTTACAGATACAATTGTATTTTACAATGAATTTTCTGCAGTTAATTTTTTATATTGTATAAATAAATAATTTTTCAGATCTATAATCATCATCAAATAATTACCAACTGAAAAAAACAACTTCAAAAATAAAACCTAACGAAAAAGTGGTACCACAAAAATTATTTGTTACATTTATTTTTTATTAACAAAAACAATATATGACCAATCTGTAACTGAAATAATGTAAAATTATTACTTTTTTTGTTTTTATAACCATTCCAAAACTTTTAATGTTTCACTATCACAATGTAGAATAATTTTATTTCGATTTCTATTTTAAAACATAATTAAAATTTACTTCGTTCTGAGATTTTTATTTGTTCACTGCCTACTCCCCCGGGCTGGAACCACAGTAAAGCATACCATAGCCTAGGGGATTGTCCACTCTAATGAGCCTTCCCGTCCGCCGACCGTAAATCCGGCACGACAGGTCAGCCCACCGTTTGGATTTTTTCAGTGCCTGCCTCCAACCCCTAGAGCAACGTACCAGGTTCGACTATGTCGTTCCTGAACCCCACCCTAGGGGCCGGGACTCGGTCTTGAGCTCAATGCCTCCAATGTGAACGTCCCATAAAGGGGATCCAGACCCTGTCTCGGTCTTTTTCACGAAGAGAAGAGGGAGTCCCAGTGCCTCATCACCTGTCGTCCATCCATGCAAGCACTGACGAACGGCAGCTCAGCAGGAGGCTGTCCCTCACCCCTCGCCAACCCATCCTCCCGACACTTCTGCTGAAGAATACGCGTGATGAAATTGGTTGCCGCCCGAAACTTCTCTATCCCGGACAATATAGGTCAATGATGGTCTCAACTATAAGGGGCACAATGATCAATTCACAACCATGACGTTCGCCGTTCTACGTCCGACAGTGGAACACGACGTGCTCTGGTGTATCTAACCTCCCACACATATAGACAGAATGGGTCATCTGCCTCCTTCTGTCGTGCAAGTTTATACGGAACAACCAAATAAGAATTGGTCAACCAGTAGAAGACTTCGCCGAAGTTACAGTTGACCCACGGCTCGAGCTGCCGGATCAGCCGGTGTGTCCATCGTCCCGTGTAAGACTGATCCAAACGGACTTGCTATTCCTGGAGTAGTTCTGTGCACTTCATTCCTGTTCGCTACCTGAAGAACTCCGATCCTCATTCTGACTAGCTGTTGAAGTGGGGATAGTTCTGAGATTACACAGCTGTTTGCGTACGTGTTTGTTGTGTGTCTGAGTATCCTATATTCTTTGTATTAGTTGTATTGTGAATTTGGTAAAGGACGTTAATTGTTTTTAATCCGGTCTTGGAGCTGGTAAGTATTAAATAATATTTAAAATAGCTCGCTAGGTCAATAACGAACAATAGGTAAGTAACGATCAATTGGGGGTAACACAAGCAGTTAACCCCAACATAACCTATTAAGTTCTCCTAATTCAATGCTCGGCCCAGCTGATCGTCGTAACCAAACATTTCGAGTCTACCACTGAGTACAGGGGAATAGTTATGAGTAGGGAAGACCAAGTAACAGTATGTGAAAATGTATCTGAGAAAACGGCTAAGTGTAACAGATTACAAGCAACTTGGAATAATTAATGAACCATCGAGTAAAGATGAAAAAATCAGAGAGTTACACTCCGTAGCCCAAAAATTCACTTACCCCGGTTCCGGGTTTGAATCCCAAGAAGTCATGGCATTTTGACAAGCTAAAAAATTGTTATTCATTTCATCCTCTGAAGCAATACCTAACGGTGGTCCCGGAGGTTAAAAATAAACTATCTTACCCCAATAAAAATCAAGCCGTAGTACTAGATCCCATAGGGGGTTTCCGATCAGTACCTATATCGTAACCATCGATAAATTAGTTACTTCCAAGAATAACTTACACACCCAAGATCTCCATGAACCAAGTGTGTATCAACCTGGCGAATAGTGATCTTATTAAATTAATCATCGACACAAACAGTAAAGTTAATGTTGGCAACAACCTCCTGGAGATTTTTCCCTTGTTGACCAAATTCAAACGGGTAGTCTTCTCTAACGCGTACACAGTTATCTTAAATTTGATATTAGAGGAGGAATATAAACGCTTTGATATTCACCTTGGGTCAGCTAAAACCTTCCTGCGTGTCGTTATCCCAAAGCTGGGCTACGAACAAATGCTGAGTTTTCGTCGTCAGGTGTACGTACAACCTGATATTACAAAGTTACCAAGTACCATAAACCTAACCTTCGATGATTCGCAGTACTGAATATATCTCTCGGCCGATGCCGTATCCTGCTTCTTCTGTAAGCAACTATGCCATGTAGCGAAAAATTGCAACCTACAAGAGGGAAACCTCTGCAATCTAGATGCGTCTTTAGGGAGTACAGACCGCAGGGGTTCAGAGACCGCTTTTCCTAGCCCCTACCAACATCCGGATGCACCGAGTAAGGGATAGAAGAGGGCTTTGTCCACCAATTCCAGCTCTGATGACCATCGGGGAGACATCAGGAACGCAGAAGAAACTCCAAGCAAGACAGCTGTCAGTAAAATAAGATCAAAGAATTCAAAAAAGGATAATAACAAACTTGATGTGAGCCTAGAACCTCTAATAGAAATCCTCTGAGCTAAAGACAACCCGTACGTCCTGTTAACTTCAAAAGCTTACTGGAACGCTGCAAGGGAAACTCAGCGGTACTAAAGCTATCACTAGAATATACGTCCAATACAATGGAACTCATACATATGCTTTGGGAAACCTACCTGAAAGTACCGGAAAGGGGTATTAAAAATAGGTTTAGGCGCCTAATAAACAAATTGGCGCAACTCATTTTGACTAATGAGTCAATGGAAGTTGCTGAAGTTACTAGCATATCCGATGAAGATTGCATCGACAGCAACGCTGAGATGTTTCTCGTCAATAGCCCGCTGGCTGATCCAAGTGTATAGTCACCCTTGCAAAGAATTTCTTATCCACAGGTAATATTCACCATATCAACGATTCAATCCTACAATGGAATATTAATGGTTTCACCCCCAGAGATAAAATTTGCAGTTTCTTATTAAATGGCTTCGTCCGACTCTGATATGCCTTATCATGAGACTAATTTGCCTTGAGACTAATTTTAAGGATAACCACTATGCAGTACTGAAGGGTTATAACGTTGTTTTCAAAAACCGATTGGACGTTTCCCGGCTAGTGGTGATGTGACCATCTACATCAGTAATCGACTAACCTATAAAGAAATTCATCTATGTTGTAGACTTGAAGCTGTGGCTATGATTTTCACACTTTCTACTGGCACATTTACTATACACATATGTTATATCTATCTCACTGGCAGTATGGAGTTTACTACAGCATCAGCTGGGGCTGCAATAAGTTGGTCGTTAGGGGTAAGTTAGTGGAAAAATTTCTCGATAGTCTGGAGCTTGTTTTCCTAAACTTGAGCACACATGCTCACCTCAACAGCTGATACGGGATCTTTAGTACCATCAACCTAACTAAACGTGATTCGTCATCAGCCCATCTCCATGAATGGGGAGTCCTACAGGAACTAAACAGCAGCGCCATTTCCCTATTGAGATAGCTATTAAACACCGCAAGTAACCAATATTCCAAGAAGAGTGAACCGTAGGTGGCTATTGCAGCACGCCGACAGGAATAGATTTAAGGAACTGATTTCTAAAGACGTTGGAGGTCTATTCTAACAGTCAACGAAACACAGATAAGTGAATATGTAGGGATTTTGCGGATCTTGCAAAGCGCTCTGCTGTGCTCAGTACACCCAAATCGACTGAGTTTATCGGTAAAAAACGTATTCCTTGGTGGAACAACGAATGCAAACTGGCTATGCAAGAGTCAAAGAATGCGTACAATAGATATAAATGGCATCGAAATGAAGTAACTTTTGTGAAATATAAAATATGTTGCTCGAGGGCTAGGAGGACATATAAAGAAAGTAAACGCCAAGCGTGGTGAAATTACTTTGCTTCGCTTAACAGCCACACTCCCATGAGTGAGGTATGGAACAGGATCAACAAAATCAAAGGGAACTTTTAAGTCCAACCATATACAAGGTCTGGTTGAGAATGGCCGTATAATACACTACCCTTACAATATAGCAAATATTTCGGGCGATAGAATTTCACTGACTTCGAGCAACTCAAACTTTAACGACAGTTTTCTGAGACTTAAGAATGGCCCTGAATCAGCTTAGAGGAAATGCTTCGGCAGGATAATAACATCAACCGGGAACTGAATGCCCCTCTAATCTTGACGGAATTACGGGACGTACTTGCAAATGTAAAGTCTTCTAGCCCTGGATCTGGTGGAGCATTACATATCATCATACAGTAGCTCCCAGAAAAGGTTCTCCATTACCTCTTACACTTGTTCAACACTGTTCTAGAAGAAGGAGTGTTTCCGGGCGTCTTGAGGGAAGCTGTAGTCATCCCTGTGGCTAAGCCCAACCGTAACTTCACTTTGGCAGTGGACTACGGTCCGATTACTTTAACATGCAAGGTGATGGAGAAGATAATAAATAACAGAAATGGCATCTGGAAAAAATTAAGTTCTTTTCCTAATACCAAAACGGGTTCAGAGAAAAGAGATCTACCTTGTATCTACAATGGATCACCTTGTATCTATACAGACGGATGTGTGTGAGGCATTTTCCTGTAAGAAGCACCTTCTTGCAGTGATCTTAAACATTTTAAAAATTATGAGATGATTTGGAGAGAGTGGATAATAGTCGTCTTACTACAAGACGGTGTTAATGGGAATGTATTGAACTTTGTGACCAATTTTCTGAGCAAACGGACAATCGGTATTAGAGCCAATGGAATACTTTGAAAAGTCTTTTGAAATTAAAAATGGAGTCCCTCAGGGATCCGTCCTAAGAAAGATGCTCTTCTTGGTGGCCGTTAATGGGGTAGCTGATGTTATCATTCCGGCGGTGGAAAAAATTATCTTCGATGATGATATCACTATCACCTCTAAAGGCAAGAAAATTGAAACTCCTAGGGAAAAATGTAGAATTCGCTGAACTCAGTGCAAAGATGGACACAGTGTAGTGGTGAAAAATTATCGTTAACTAAGTCAAGATTTACTGTTTTCTCTAGGCACCTAAACGGATACAAGAACCTAGTGAAATTAAACTTATGTGAAGATGAAGTAATAAGAACAAACGAGATTAGACTTCTAGGTGTGACTTTTGATAACAAGCTGACTTCCTCTAGCCACATTAATTACACTGAGGCTAAATATCTAAGGAGAATTAATGTCCGTAAACTCATTTCATCTTGCAACTGAGAAGATGACAAACACATAATTTTGAACACGTATAGAAGCATTGTTTTATCGAAGCTGGATGGAATACGGGGTCTATCTTTTATGACTCTGCGAGAGAAAAAGTTAAGGACTTCCTAAACTTCTTGCATTAAAACTGCATTCCCATATCCATATATATTTGTCACTACCCCTACACCAAGTTTACTGACGGAATCCTATGAACTCCCATTACATTACAGAAGGCTACATTACAAGGCTATGAATTACGTGGTCCTATCTCTCCATCTGCTCAAGGCAAACGACCAGGGCCGCTCGCACACAAGTCTAGGGGAAGTCTTTTTCGCAGTCTTTCAACCTCAGACTCTTTCACTATCTCCAGGAACTAGACCTGCCTGTTCCGAGGATTCTCGGAAAGGAAATCGAATGCGGCGCTCCTTGATTGCGAGCATCTCTAAAGATCGAATACTTACCATCTGGAAGTCATAAACGGGACCCACATTATGAATCTGCTAGAGACAAATTTAGCGAGATGACCAAGAAGTGCAATGGGTACACTCACATCTATACAAACGGCTCTGTCTCGGCCGACGGATGTGGCTATTCAATTATATTCCCAGACAAGAAGATAATATATAATCTTAGTACCTATTCCTCTGTGCTCTTTTGCAAGACCTAAGCAATTTACTCCGCCTTGAAAGTTATCGAATCCCGTAGTGACGACAGCTTCCTGGTAATAACCGACTCTATGAGTGTACTTGAGAGCTCGAGCTGCAGACGCTCTGAACTAATCGTCCAAATAATCTATGATACCCACTCAAGAATAAATAAGATTGTGGTATTTGTATGGGTCCCGGGCCATTGGCGAATCCTCAGGAACGAACGGGTTGATGAAGCTGCCAAGAGAGCGGCAACAAATGGCCTCCGATTAGAATTAACATGTGATAGCGACTTAATGAAAATAGTCAGTGTTAAACTACGTTCTCAGTGGAATAAGTTCTCGCTCCTAAGTCCTCCCACAGCTTTACATGGCATCCGGGAGAACGTGTTCGATAAACCTTTTAACCCAAATAACAGAAGAAACCAAATCATCCTAACTCGACTGAGGACTAGACACACAAAGCTAACCCACGCCTATGTATTTGGGTCTCCTCAGCAGAAGTATGAGGGGTGCAATTTACAATGGTCTGTAAACCACTTACTCATAGATTGCCCATTGTTCGGGTCTAATAGAAGACAACAATTAAACCCGGGTTCAGATGTGAAGATTTTACTAAACCAGAAGGAATACATAAAAAGACTGTTGCGGTTTCTCTCTAATAGTGAGATGAAGAACTTAATTTAGCGGTTTTGCTTACGTGAGATCCCTTACGAAATTTTTTTTTCGAATAGTTCTTTCAGAATTTTATTTTTGTATGGTAGTTTTATGTTAAGTTATCTCAAAACACTTCTTTTTATCTTTAGGGTTTCAGTCGCATTAAAAACATACAATTGAAATGATATTCCGCTCTCTTTTACAATAATATATTGCAAAGGCAAGAATCATGCTAAGAACTTACTACGAATGATATTTAATCAACATAGATAAATTTCAACGTTGTAGCACTGATAATTTCGGGAGGTGCAGCGATCACTCATCATAGCATCACTCATCTAAGCATTGTTTTGGGCAGTATTTAGCTTTGTGCATTATACAGTATGCGTCATACAGCTGAGTTGAATAAATAAGAGTGGGGAGAACAACAGACCCATTTCAACATGACAACGCGCAATCCACTTACATATATTGATAGTACAGAACTCTCTTTTGAAATCTGAATAACGTTGAATTATAATTAGCTCACAAATTTCAACACCATCCATTATAACCGGTTTTTATTGATCATACATCTACTGTATACATTTCCGCTCACTATTCCCGTATACTACTAAGAGTATTCTACTAAATATTTATTGTAGAAAAATTTTGCTGAGCATTATGTGCAAAGTTGTTGCTAATTCGTTCAAAAAATATTATGAATAAAGCACGCTAATGTGTTGTAAAGTCGTAATATAATATGTCTTACTTTGATATATTTTACAATATGTCAAACATATTTAACATAATTCAATTGGTTTTTTAAATAAAAATATTATTACATGTGTACAATGGGTATATTTTAATACTCATAATTTTTACTACAATCTCCTTTGTTTGTTTATTTTTTTCTCCATCCGGTAACTACAGGACTATTCCCAATTATAACAATCCTTACTCCATTTGTTTTTTATGGTAGGATGTAAACTTTTTTATGAAAAGTTCATATAAAATAGGAATGATAAAATATCAGGCCTGAACGGGATTTGAACCTAGAAATTTTCCAGATAAAAGGAAGAGCCAGCATGGAAGTAAACGAAGTTACTGTTTTATTCTATTATTATTATTTTTAATTGCTTGTCTCCCTAATTTTTAATTTGTAATATTAATGTGACTGTAAAAATTTAGCTACTTATTTTTACTTTTTTAAACTATGAACGCAGATAGTATACGCGGGTAATATAATTTCCTGATATAATTTTTTGGTGTGTAGTAGGTAATTCAAATAATATATAACTAAATAAAAGTATATTTATTTTCTCGAACATTTTACATACATAGATTGCACTTATTTACTTGTATTTATTATTTATATTATATTGTTCACTATTATTTTCTTATAAGTATATTTAAGCAGATGAAAAATGACGGTTACAATAGCTTCACTCTTTATAGAAAACGTTTTTAAGGAAAAATTGAGAAAGATGCAACTTAGGCCATAATAAACACTTCAGCTAATCCTGTATATACTGGAGTGAGTATATATGAGGTTCGTACGGAAAATGAACTCAAGAAAGGTCAGGAGGATGGGCTGTAACATATAATTCAGCTTAACAACCGCTTATAAGTAAATAGGCTTGTAATTTATTAGGTACTTGAGGATTATAATAACAACTTAAAGCCTACAGTTATTTGGTTGAAACTGCGCTATTGGACTCCCACAGGCGTGTTCCGATGAACTATTATCCACGTTTATTACCTGGCTGTGGTAAGTAGTACAGCATACAAAGTGTATCAAGTTCTCCCAGAACCTTTGTAACCTATTCCACTAGTAAAAATAAAGGAAAAAGCTAATATAAACGTATGTCTAAAATGCTTCTTTTGCGAGTTACAGCAAGTGAAAAATTTTTCTCGGATTTCAGATACTTTGGTGAAATGAGGTCGTCCTGAATGAAAGCTTTAGAACGTCAATTAAGAAGCAGAATTAGATTCTCATGGTTCTTGATCTGAAAAATGGAATAAAATAGGTCCCAGAACTGTATCTACTGTAATTTTTGAAAACTCTTGGGTGAAAACCAATAAACTGGGGTAAAATCCCCTGTTTTTATGTTTGACGTACAACAACTTTGTTGAACGGGTAACAACACATAAAACGTTTAAAGGAAACAAGTAGAGACTTTAATTTTGAACAAAATGCTCTAAGAAAAGTTGAACAAAACAAAGAAAAGTTAGACAAATTCGAATTTCAGTTAGAAACAGTACATACAACATCTGTCAGAAAAGGACTTATTAAATGTAAACAAAAACCAAATTCTTTTTTGGTGGTGTGAAAAATTTGTAGAAACAAGATTTATTGTTATTTTGAAAAAAAGCTGGATATTACAAAACAAAAGAAAAATTACTTGGATAAATTTTTTTTTATTAATGACAAATGCGATAAATTATTTGAAAAATTATTATTTCAAAGCTGGCAATAAAATAGCAGCTGATCTATAATGCTCTATACTGTATTAGTACTTAATTCACTCTGTAAGGTGCATTAAGTATATCGGATACGGTGAACTGTGCTACTGTTAGCGAAGGTTTTCTATGAATTTTAGTTTGAAAGTGATCGGTTTGTCATTAAAGCTAATACCGTACTTATTTACAAATATAATATGCTGCTACAATATTTATTTTGGATGTGTGTAATAGCAATGACACAGCTACTGTAGTAGAACATGAAATGCGTTTTCCGAATCGCAAGATTCCAGATTCCATAACAATTAGAGCTACTTTTCGAATCTTTGGAAACAAGTTTAGGTACTTTTCAAGAAGATGCCCTGCAGCAGGTCTCTAACAGGTAGTTAGACCGTTTTCGTCGTAGTTAGATGGCGCAACTGAAAGGAGAAAATAAATAAATTAAAATTTAATGTAACTTTATACAATAAATAAATATAATTATAAATATAATCTAACCAAACTTAACCTGCTCTCCCTTTGCTCGATAACCTTGACTATCGACCGGAGCGAGCGTAAGATAAGTTTGGTTAGATTTTATATATACTTTTAGATTTATTTATTATATAAATTTATATATATATAAACTTATATATGTAGCTGTTTATATAAATTTATTATACAATGCACTTTCAATTTGCGCGAGTGTTACGTTCCAGAAAATATCCGCCTTTAATGAAATCGCGTAAATTAGAAATACAGGTTAGGCTCTTAATAAGTGATACAGTAAATGATATACGTAAATTACTGTACTCAAAAAATACTTTATTTTACTATTTTATTATTACAGTGTCACTGTATTATTTTAATGATATTACTGTACAATGTATGTATTTAAAAAAAAAAAAAATATGTATTATTTATTTATTTTCTACTTTCAGAGGTGCCATCTAACTACAACAACAAATAACTAAAGATCGGCTGCGGGCATCTTCTTGAAAAGTACCCAAGTTTACCTAGTCTTCGTAACAGCTAGGAATGATTTGTCCAAGTCGACGTAATTGCTGAAATTATTACCGATGCAGTTCACTGCAGTTCAGGTTTCAGTACCCAATTTCTTTCTAATCGGATCGAAATTTCGCATTCAATGGTTTGGACACTTAAACAATACAAGTTTTATTCTTATCATAATCAGCCAAATGCATCTATACCCAGGAGACGGTCCGCTTCGCTGGGAGTTCTGTAAGTGGTGGAATACAAATCGACAACTCTACAAATATGTTTTTTACCGACGAGGTAAATTTCACACGAAATAGTTTCAACAACTTACGCAGTGAGCATAAATAAATCCTCATGAAACGGTAGAAGGCAATTTTCAACACCGATTTAGCATCAATGTATGGCACGGTCTTCTTCACAGTCAGCTGTTTGAACTGTCATATTACCTAGCCGCTTAAATGCTGATGACTACGCACTTTCTTCAAGAAGAATTGCCGCAGCTGCTTGAAGATGTTCCTCTGGCGCTGAGACGCAAACTATACTTCCAGTGCGATGGCGCGCCTCCCCTTTTCTTTTGTGTCTTTTCCACTCACTTAAATCACCATTTTCCTGAAGAATGTATCAGTCGTGAAGGTCCACAATCCTCGTCACCAAGATCGCCTATTCTTGGATTTTTCAATTTTTACGTCTGGGGATGCATGAAAAATATTGCATATAAAACAAAAATACATAAATGTACGTAATACAGAAATGTGTTGAAATTGGCCGTGTCATTTCTGAACATTGATTATAAACAGTAAACGTATAAATGCACTACAGTCTTGTGTACTGTTTCTAACTAAAATTCGAATTTTTCTAACTTTTCTTTGTTTTATTCAACAGTTTTTTTTTTTTTACCTTCCGGGACCACAGTTATGTATTGCTTCAAAGAATGAGATGAATGATTTGTAGCGTGTGTGAAAATGCCATGCCTTACCGAGATTCGAACCCGAGACCTCCGAATGAAAGGCCGAGACGCTACCACTCCTTATTATTGAACTTATCTTACAGCATTTTGTTCAGATTTAAGTTCTCTACAAGTTTTATTTAAAAGTTTGAAGTGTTTATTATCTATTTAAGTTATTGTTCGTTAAACATAAAAACAGGATTTATTTACCCCAATTTATCGGTTTTCATCCCATATTTTTCAAAATCTATTGCAGGTACGGTTCTGGGATATATTTCATTCCATTTTTCAGATAAAAATCAATCAGAAACCACTAGTTTTACTAACTTCCTAAAAATTTCAGTATGACCTCATTTCGCCGGGATAGCTGAAATACGAGCGAAATCTTTCACTAACTGTAACTCGCAAACGAAGAATTTTAGGACATACGTTTATATGAATTTTTGTATTATTTTCACGGGTAGAATAGGTATGAAAGTTACTGGAAATCATCGTGATACACTTTGCATACCTAGGCCGTAAAATAATTAGTTATATTTTTTTTGTATATCTACGAGTAAGATGGCTTGCGTAGTGGTTTGTAATCATTCGTATTATTCCTTTTTCATCCTTTACTCAGTTACAGTTTTAATTACTCCTTGATTGATTTGTCGAATGCCGTATGAATCTGTGGAATGTATAAACAGTTTTTAAAAATGTTTCTTAGAAATCTGTTCTTTCTTTATTACCCGTCCACCGAGTTTCTGTGTGTGCACACACGTACAAATTAAACTTCTAGGATTTTTCTTCTGTGCAATATTACTCTTGAATAACAACTAAATAGATAATGCGTCTTATTTTTTGTAAAAAAAGAAATAGATTAATTTATTTTCTTTGTTACAATTCTTTATAACAAAAATTGTCAAATTATTTTTGTTTGCGATTACTAAAATGTCAAAACAATAAGGATCAAACAAATAAGGATCAAAGGATTCTATTCTGGTCCCATTTATCTAAGTTGTTTTTTTAATTTCTTCTTGGTCTTTTTTAATGTTAAATTAGATAAATGTTAATAGATGTAATATACCTTAAGAACACAATAGATGAATTGAAATATATTTTTAACACTATGAAAGGCATACTAATTTCAGGTCTGTTAAAATTTTCTTCAACGCCCTTTATAGACGTTGAAGAAACTTTCAACAAAACCTTTTAGATCCAACTGTTGACATACGAGTACATCCTCTCTTGCATTAAGAGCGTGGTGCCAGGTACAGGAACAAGTACAAAATGAAGATTCATGTCAATACAATTTATATTTTTATGAACGACATCGCAAAAAATAAATTATCTAACTTCAAAACCGCTGAAATTTTTTATGGCTTAAACTTTACAAAATTTTCTAAAATATTGCTACATCACCTGCTAATATCAAAGGAAAAAATACATACTCAATTTCCAAAAGGGGAACATGATATTGGGAGGTAGACTAGGAGGTAAGAACTCTGTACTTCCTAATTTGAGCCTGTAGCGCTGTAAAGGACAGTTAAATTTGAAAAATCCAATGGTTAGTATGCTTAGCAAGAAGAAGTAGCAATTCGATATTAACACATTTGCACTATGAGCTGGCCCAATGTAAAAACTGGTAACAAGTGCTCCTGAAAAATGTATAAACTTTACCATTTTACTAGCTTGAGATGTTCACATGAGTTATGATATTGAGTCAATGCAGGTCAAACAACCATCCAGTCGGTATTACAAATTCATAGCTAGTCTGAGAGTTTTATAATTATGTAGGTTAGGAGAGAAATAACTGTGAGGTAAGGTATGGCAACCCTGACAATCAATTATAATCTACTACATGATGATACTAGCAAATGATTGTTAAATATATCATAGTTACTAAATTAAAGGTAATATAAGTATTTTAAAAACTAAAAAAATATTTTTGTTTGAAATAAGACTTTATTTGTTGTTCTTTTTAATAAAATTAAGGGTAAGAAGGGTAATATAATTTTATATTTTACATAACAATGGAGTTAAAATGTTTTGAAAATTGTACATCATAAAGATAATGTGCAGATCAAAAGTTGTTATAATAATTCTAAAAGTAAATGAAAACTATTTTATCACAGATCTCTATAAACCTTAAACGATAATATTCTAAACTTATATTAAAAACGGTTAGTTCTTTAGGACAATACTTTATAAACGAGCTATTTCTTTATATTGTAATCCTATTCATTACTTCCTCATTCCTAATGACATCTGCCCGTGTTACTTATTACATCTTTCTACATGTCCATATCTCAAAAGCCTCAATCCCCTTCTTCTTCCTCATCATCCATTCTTTACTTCCATGCAAACAAGATACTCCATGAAAATCAACTGGCTAACCTCTTCCTTAACTTTAAATACAGATTTACTTCAGCGTAAATTCCTCTTTTTACTGAAGGGTTCCTTTATTATAACATCCTATCTTTTATTTTTATTGCTCTCTCCCAGTCTTTTGTCACCATAGTCTCCCAATATCTGTAATTAAATCAGTTGTAACAGATTATTTAAAGTAGATTTCCAAAGTTATTGTAATACATATGCGGTGATAATAGACAGTAGTACAAATTTCATTGAATTGAAACATATTTATAGCATTATACAATTGGGTGTATTATATACATATTAAAAAAAAATCTTTGAATTCATCTGATATAGCCAAAAGATTAATAGTTGTGAAATCTACCTTTATGTAATTTTCCCAAATTATGATGCGCATAAATAAATACACACTAATTCGGTCAAAACAGATCCCTTAACCAAACAGATAAACTTTACATCCTCGCCAGATAAACAATAAAATATTTACTCTTTCTTATTGTTTATTATATCTTTTTTTCAAGGCTTGACCTTTACTTCACAGCAAGATTGTGGAAAAAAGAAGCGAATTCAGTAAATGCAGAAATGTACTGTATTTTCTGTTTGGAGACAATGATAAAAAATACAAAACAGTCTGCCCTATAATCTAAATGATATCCAATCACCATATTATATCTAAAGTAGATTCCTTGGATTTAAATGACAGATGTCTCAAAATTTAAAGGTTACATGAAAGTCAAATGAAGGTTTCTCTTTTACAAGTTTGTTTCTGTTATATTTTTTATTGATTTTTTCTTAATATTCCTTTCATAATTATTAAATTATTTTCAACAAATGTTATGAGTTTTTGTTTGCCTTTTTGTTTATTATTATTTACCTTTGTATTTATTTTATGAAAACGCAAAGGAAAACGTGTTATTATATCTAAATTCAATTCCTAAAGATTTTTTCGTCTTAAGAGTTCTTCACTTCTAAGTTTATCTATATATATATATCTATCATTTGTCATCTTCTGAAACAATACGTTTAAAAAACCTCTACTTTTTCCTTTCTAGTTTTCCTATGTCTCCATTCTGCTATCATTATTCTGTAAATAATATTATAATCCCTTACAGTGTAAAATGAATTTTATTTAATCTTTTGAGGAAAAAACTATTGTCATCCCACAATATTTAATAGCGTTTCAAGTATTTTATTTCCCTTTCAGTTATTAAATTAATTGAATCCACTTTGATGTGAATATATAGGTATTAAAAATTTTATTATCATTATTTTATGTTTACTTTTACTAATATTTGCTGATGTAAAAATACATTTAAATGATTACAAATAACCAGACACGGTTTTATACTTAAATAAATCATACAAAATATGCATTACACTCGTACAACACAATAAAATTAAATACATTTATAAACATAATGTATTTCATTCATTATACTTATAATGTATTTTATTATTTTGTAATATATTTCATTCATTAAGAAAGTATTTCATTTTAGTATACTTGATGTATATCTGCAAATGCTGGCACAACATTTTTTAGTCCTAAAAGTATAACTTTTTATCTTAAAAAGTTTAACTCATAAGATAACTTTTTATCAATACTTTTAATAAAGAAAAGGAGAATTAAATGAGGAATTTTGAAATTTAGTAGAAAGTATGAAGAGGCTTTGGTTTTTATGCATCCATAGAGTGATTTAAATAAATTTGAATCTAACACCAACATTCAACGTTCACAGAAACAAGTAAAATTATTTCTAGTAAATCCTCCAGAGAATATATTAATTACTAGAAGTTACTAAATTTGTTTTAAAAGCCATGATAACAAAAATTGTGGTTTGCACTCAATGACAATTAAACAAGGAACAAATAAACTAATTTTTATAATTATTATTTTGTTGATTATTTTTATAGGAATTTATATTAAAACGGAAATGTGACCAAAACTGTAAAATGTAATACAGATGAAAAAACACGTTATTTTCAGAGTGAATTTGTATCCAAAGTGGACAAATTTATATGAAATTTCATTATACGTGTTACTACACTGACACATGTTACTAAAGAATCTAGTGAAAATACAAGTAAAAATTATGTTGATAATAATTCAGATGGAGTTCTACGTATATTATTAATATAAATAACATTTAACAAATTTAACTGGTAGTAAATTTTTTATTGAAAACTCTGTCATCAGATTATTAAAATCAGGGAAGTTCACAGTAGATGATAACTTATAAAACCTTCTTTAAAGAAACCCTTCTCTGTAACTTTCAACTCTTCCAAAAAAAGTCTTCTTCCCAAAAACTGTCTATTCTTTAAAACTACTAATTATTAATTTAAACTTGCAAACGCTGTGAAATGTACATCAATATATGAAATACTCATCAATATTCTCAGAGAAAGTTACTATGTCTACTTTTCCTTGTATTTTTTGTCTCAGTGATTTATATGCATTACACTCATAAGGAATACTTGGATAATTCTGAACTAAATCATTCTGCCTCTTTCTGTTGTGAAGCAATTCATTATTACCAGTCTTATCAGCCAGTAACTGTGTTATATTGATTATGTAATTAGTTATTAAAATAATTTTGTAATTGTACACTAACATATTATTTTAATGTTCTTACAGTTTGAAGCCAGTAAGAACAAATGTAATTTTAAAATATTTAGATAACAAATTTCTAATTTTTTTAAATGAAAAGCAATACTTTATTTCTGTTTTTCTTTTATAGTGAGATGTTTTATATATATAAAATCTAATTCATGTACATTACAGAAAACAACTAAGGGATTGTAAGGTGATTTTACTAATTTTTTAAACTACTACTTTTTTAGGGTTATTATTATTATTACCAATTTATTTTTAAAAATTTATAATAAGAAATTTAAGAAATGTGAAGCAGTCATTGTATTTATTTATATACATATATATTTCATTAATAATACAATTGTAACCTTTTTCTGAAGATTTCAAATTCTTATAGTAATTCCCTGCGAAGAATAAAAATCATATATATTCTTCGACATTTTTATACTTTTTCTGCTTCCAAAACTGCAGTAAGAATAAGGAAGTACCTGCTGGAAATGTAAAATATTATCGATACACATTACTCGGATATAAAAATAAAAGAAAAAGGGATAAAAAATCCAATCTGAGTGTTGTAAAGCCACACATACACACGTATATATATAAATTATTACTGGCAATGGAAATAACAATTTTATATGGATAATGTAATACTGAACTCATTCCTTTTAGAGGAAAGTAGAGTGAGTATCAACATATATGGCAAATATTACACCGTTTTATTTTTATATCTATCTAAAAAATATGAACTGCCATTTATATTTATCTAGAATTATAGTTTACTGTCTATCTCATGATATTACAAAATATTATATTAGTACTATTACAAAGGTTGTTTTTTAAGTCATGGTTATTTTTATTTTAACTAACATTTTTTAAAACTCTATAATTTAACCCTTCAAATTAATTTCAAAGCACACAGTTAATGTTGTCATCCTAAATTTTTAAAGGTTTAAATTTATTGTACTAAAAACAATTGTCTTTAAGTTTTAGAAATTCATAAAATTTTTCTGTCAAGTTTCATTCTGTTCTGTTTTTAATAATAAAGATAATTGTTTTTTTGTTTTTCATGGAGTTTATTACATTAATTTTCTCAGAATTAAATTCTGTACAAGTGTGATAATAAAATCTATGTAAATATTAGTCATTTAACACAGTTATTGTATTTTGTTACTGAATTTTTCTGTTTTACGTTTGATATCATAAAAACTACAGTATATATAGTTGTGGGACCTCTTTTATTTGATTTCTACTACAAAATCTAAGAAACCGTCAAATTTATTACTTACATCTTAAAATACCTCTTTATTTACAACACCTTAAAAATTTCACAGGGGTAGTTGAATCCCAGTGAAAAATTTTACTAGCCGTAACTCAATGACAAAGTGTTTTCGAACATATATTTGTATGTATGTTTATACTTATTTCATGATCTAGAATCACTCCCAAATTATTTCACTTTCCTCCTGAATCACTCTGAACTTAGGCAAAATGTTATTTATTGAAGCTACCAAAAACAAAATTTTGATCTGAAATTGAGAATTATTTTTTTTAGCAAACAAGTAAATTAAAGCAATCCTTAAAACTTTCAGAGACCTTTTGAAAACATACTTTTGTTGGAAAACTTATTGTAATTATAACCTCAAAATAAAATGAGAAACTTTCAGGTTAGGGCTGTAATAATGAACGCTATAAACAGTTATTCTGAAAATACGATCTATTAAGAGATCAATTTGTTTCCTTTATTGATTTTTTTACAAATTAAGAAAAATTTCATGATTGATAGATTAAAAATAATTTGAGAGTACCAAATTACCACTCTCCAGATTGTAATTATCTGTCTATTTAAATTTACCCATACAAAAAACTTTTCCTTAACCTATTACTCCCCAAAGAAAAAAACATAATACACTTATGCCTATTATCTGGAAAATTGATGCTATAAGATTAAGTTTGTGATTTGTTGTTTTTATCAGTATTTTTCCTTGTAGTTTATTGTTAAGATTATGTTCATGCCAATTGTTCTGGCGCTCCATATTTAATCATTTTCACTGTGCTAATATAATTTTATAACCATAAGACATTTCAGGTTATAAATGAAATTAGTAATATTAAATAAACGTTTTTGTATATGTAGTAGTAGTGAGAGAGCTTATTCATCTCTTAATTTGACTTTTACATTTAGTTTTAAGCCGTGTTTTTGGTTTAATTTTACTATATACAACCATGTATCACTCTTACATTTTGTTCAGAATGATGGTTACAAAAATAACATGCATGCCTTTCATGAATTTTAAGGTTTCACGTTAATTTTAATCATTAAACTTATATATAAATCAATCCATTCAATATTGTTAAACAAACTCCTTTATTTTGGATACAAATCTAAATACTGTGAAATAAAAAGATTTTGATAAAACATGACATCAATCATACCACATTTCAGTTACTTTGTTCAGTATTATTGTGGAGTTCAGTAGAAACATTACTCACCTCTTTTATCTTCGTTGTCTGCTTTTTTCATCATATTTACTACTGACAGCTTTTACTTGGAGACTGTAAACAAATAAATACGTTAGCACATATTTTTGCTGCTATCTCGTCCGGTGCTTGATGAGAAGATTATACTCACAAGATTGGCTTTTGGCACAAATTACTTCATTATTTTTGTGGAAGAAAATCCTTTTTCCAAGAAAATTGTCTAAAGAAATTTATTAGTCAAGATCTCATCATCATTAGCCAAGATTTCATTATGACAATCAGAGCAAAACATCAGTGGTGTGAGTACTCAACCTAGGCAATTTCAATTTAAATTATGTAAATCATTCTAATGTCATTTTGTCTATTTGCAGACATTTAAAATCGTTATTGGAAGTTTTGGGGCTGTCTTAAACAATGTAGCATGGTGTCACATTTCTTCTGATCAGGACAGCTTTACCAGAAGGTGAAAAGGTCATATAATAAACACAAGATGTTACTAACAATTATACTGAATATACTTAAGAAAACAAACAGCATATTAAATTTATTAGAAAATAATCAATTGGAAAGTTTATCAGAATAAAAGGATATGATTTCTACAAAAAAAAAAAGAAGGTAACTGAATATTACAGACAGTATCTTCAGAATTGGCCAGTTGTGAAGTATTAAGATACAGACTTGTCTACTTGGATTATTTCCGTGTTATATTGCTGATCTGTTACATTGAAATAAGTGTTTACAAAAAATTGATTTTGCTTTTAATTGGATTTGCTGAGGATTTTGATAGTGCACTTAGAACAGTTATTTCAGTTCTACTGTGTCAAAAAACATGTACAAGACATCTTGCACATTCTAAACTGTTGAAGGGCTGAACATTTTTAAATCAGAATCTGGGATGTCTGTTGAATAAAAATAAACAAAAACTCATAATTAGGTGTTAAGTAACAAAATAATCAATGATATGTTAAGTCATTTTACAGAATTGAAATTTTTTACCAGAAAATAAGCAAACCTGTAACTGAATATAATCTCAGTTATCACTCTTTGATAGCTTCCCTCATTGAGAAATTTGCATCTCAGGTCCAGAATGTATATGTGATAATAACATCTTATATGTGCAATTAAAAGTATATAAGATTTTACTCAGGTTAATGATGATGGGGTTGGGGGATAGAATTAATTAGTGCCAACATGCTAAGCTTTTTAATTTTTTATATGATTAATTTTATTATTATTGTGCGAGATATTTATCAAACTATGGAATAATTTTTGAGAAATTTTTTCATGTTAAAATCTAGTTTGAATTTATTAATCTGTGAGTTAAACTAGGAATAATTTTTGTTTTATATGAATGAATGTGGTGCTATAGGAGAATGTTAAAAATCAGATGGGTGGATAAAGTGACAAATGAAGAGGTATTGCGGCAAATAGATGGAGAAAGTAGCATTTGGAAAAATATAGTTAAAAGAAGAGACAGACTTATAGGCCACATACTAAGGCATCCTGGAATAGTCGCTTTAATATTGGAAGGACAGGTAGAAGGGAAAAATTGTGTAGGCAGGCCACGTTTGGAGTATGTAAAACAAATTGTTGGGGATGTAGGATGTAGAGGGTATACTGAAATGAAACGACTAGCACTAGATAGGGAATCTTGGAGAGCTGCATCAAACCAGTCAAATGACTGAAGACAAAAAAAAAAAATGAATGAATATTAAAAATTAAAATTTAGCAAAGGAAATTTGATGAAATTCCATCAGTTTCTGTTCAATTATGGATTTAATTATTTTAATATTACCATAAAATTGTATCTCTAAGCTTCTGCTGTGATATTGCACTTTTGACAATACCAATTATTTATATTATTCAAATTTTGTATATTAATTTTATGAATTTATTTTAATTTTAATAATTTTTCATAATCCAGACTAACTGTTAATTGTAGTTACATCTCTTTACCTTTATCTTTTGTCTTCTCTACTAATTCTTTTTCTTTGATACAACTGTTTCTATTCAGGAACTTCCTTTCTTATCCTTCCATGATTGCTCTCTTGACATTGATTTCATTTCTGTGAATCACTTCCAGTTTGGATATTAGGGATTTTATAAATATATATTGCTGCAATTAAAATGAATTATTATTCCTTAGTTTAATATAATAGTTGAGAAGGAAATTGAACACTGTAATAACAGTGTGAATTTGTAATAGTAGTAGAGTGATGGAAATTATTTCAATCAGTACTTTTTATCTAACATAGTAGCTGGAAAAAGATAGGGAAGTAAACTTTCTCTCAAACAAATCATGAAAATGGTTCAATACTGAATAACTCAAGACCTTTGAGGAGGTTTAGTTGACAGGAATGAATGATACTACTACTGAACAGGTTCAGGAGGGTGACCAAACAACTATGATCAGTTTAATGAGACATGTAATATCCAATTTATTGGATGATCAGTTAGCAAGTTTGCTGAAAAAATTGATTTGTGAGGCAATGAAATCTTGAGGAAGAAAATGAGTTGTTTAAAAACTAGGTTAAACAACTTAAAGCACAATAACAGGGTGTAAGTGATAGATTTGCTAACCTCAAAAATTAGGCATATATGTATAACCTAGTATTCAAAGGCTTGAAATACAATAAAAAAAGTGATTTGAAAATGGTAGTACACAAATTCTGTGATCATAATTTGCAAGTAGGGTCTACTTAGGTATAAGCACGACTCAATGTTTGAGTAAAAGAGGGGAACTTCCCTTAATAGCCCACTTAATACAGATAATAGAGTTATTGATCTAATTTTGCGAAATTCCAATAAATTGATGTGTACAGCATTTATATATCATAAGCAATTTGCTGTGAAGGCGAGGAATAAACTTTCTTTTTATGAAAATTGAGAAGGGAGTAAATACGATTTAGTGCAGAGAGGATTATTTTGATTATTCTTGACCAGTTGATGGTATTATGAGGGCTTTAGTGTTTGAAGGTATGAAATTAATGTGTGGCAGTAAAGATTGCATAAATATGCTTTCTCAGATTTCTTAACAAGATATATCTGAAATATTAAATCTCTATAGACTCAGTATACTATTAATTACACAGGCAAATCTGTCAGAATTAGATGGTAACTAAAGGTAATAGTTTTAAGGATGCTGGTTTAAGGATACTTAGGTATAAGCACGACTCAATGTTTGAGTAAAAGAGGGGAACTTCCCTTAATAGCCCACTTAATACAGATAATAGAGTTATTGATCTAATTTTGCGAAATTCCAATAAATTGATGTGTACAGCATTTATATATCATAAGCAATTTGCTGTGAAGGCGAGGAATAAACTTTCTTTTTATGAAAATTGAGAAGGGAGTAAATACGATTTAGTGCAGAGAGGATTATTTTGATTATTCTTGACCAGTTGATGGTATTATGAGGGCTTTAGTGTTTGAAGGTATGAAATTAATGTGTGGCAGTAAAGATTGCATAAATATGCTTTCTCAGATTTCTTAACAAGATATATCTGAAATATTAAATCTCTATAGACTCAGTATACTATTAATTACACAGGCAAATCTGTCAGAATTAGATGGTAACTAAAGGTAATAGTTTTAAGGATGCTGGTTTGAGAACTAATACTATTAAGGATAATGGCGCTTTAAAGATTTTTGTTTACGATATTAATAATTTAAATAGTAAAAATAAATGAATATGATTCTGTAGAATTTGTTAAAGGATATGATATTCATGTTCTTGGAAATACATATTGAAGTATCAGGTTTGGGTTTTGGGAAAATTATTTCCAGGATTATTACATTTTTGCAAGCCAGCATGTAGAATTGCCCTCACTGTTAGGGCTAAGGGCTTTTTTTATGCAACTCTGAATTAGTAGAGAATATTCAAATATCTTAGCTGAGAAATTTTAATATCAAATTATGTTTTTTGAGTAAGAAAATATTGTTGCTTCCTGCATACTAAATGCAAATAATGATACAGAGTGGAAGTATGATTTTTTAAAGTTGTGGGATATATTACAATTACTAAAAAATAAAAATCTAATCCTGAAGGGCAATGTTAATGCCAGAGTATCAGATTCACAGTTTCTTCAGATGAAATTGTAATGAATGTGCTGATATTAATGATAAGGAGTATTAAAGTTGCTATAAAAAAAACAGGAAATTCTTATGTGTAAAGCTTTTAATTTACTTGTTAATGGCAGAAGGAGAATGAAATTAATGTAGAATTTACATATATTGGTTCATTGGGATCATCTGTTATAAATTATACATGTTGAATTATTCCTGGCTATACAATATGATCTGATACGTGTGATTAAAAGGCTTTCAGTTGAACTAGCGAGTTACTTAGATCATAAACCAGTTGAAGTTGAGTAAAGGCATTCAACTTCTTATAGGAATTTTGAAGTACATCCCCTCCTGCTAAAACTACAAGGATGGAAAATGATAATAGATCGTTTTCTGAGCAGTTGCGCACAATCTGTTCAAAATTAGGTAGATTACGTTCGAATGTAGGTGGAGCAAACAGATATTTTAATTAAACTGAAGCTGATCAACATGGCAGAGTGGTAGTGACTTGGCCTTTCATCCGGAGGTCCTGGGTTTGAATCGTGTTCAGGTGTGGCATTTTTCATATGCAACAAATTTTCATTTCTGTATCCCATGCACAAGCTTCAATCTTGTGTGTTGATATCATCAAGCAAAACAACAAAAAATATGTGTATAAGGCTGCATCTTCTAGACAAGGAAAACCCTTTACCCTCCTGTGAAGGGAAGAAGGGTTTAAAAATAAATGGTTTGATAGCTGTTAGATAGAAAAAATAATTAAAATCTTGTCAAACAGGATTGTATATGTGCTAACAAAGCTTATAAAATTTTATCCCATACCAAGTATTTAATATATCCTACCATTTAATAAATCACAGAGAAATTTAAAACAGTCAAGGGTTCTAAAGGTTTTGGATGATGGTCAATCATTTCAAGTCTACTACTTTTAAATTTTCAGATGTTATCTATGAGCATGGGGAAGATTATTTCACTAAATTGTTTTAACAAATCGACTTATATGTGATACAAGTTTAATGTAGACAATATTTGACAGTCCATTGGCATGAATAAATTGGTTTTTGCTCTGAAGAAGGCAAAAAACCATAGGGTGAGACAGAATTCTTTCAGAATTTTATAAAATTTCACCTGTTTTGAAATTTTTTTAATGTTGTTATGAATATTGGGATTGTACCAGACTCATTGAAAAATACATTGTTTCCTGCATCATAAAATATGCCCTCTGAATGAATAGGCTAACTAAAAAGGGCATATCGTTTCTGGATGCAGTAGCTAAAGATTTCTCCAGAACTTTAGTGGATTAGATGACTGACTGTCAGAAATAATATATTGAGTGAGTGAGTGAGTGTCAAGCAGGATTTCGGCAGGAATACTTAGTGATAGATAATATTTTTAAAATAGATATTATTTTGAATTTAAAAGAGTATCAGGTAGAACGTGAACCATGTTGTTTATTGACTTTAAGATAGCTTTCATTATTGTTAGTAAATGTGAGTACATGATTATGATGTATAGGCTGGGTGTGTCATTTAAATATCTAAATGTTTCAGAAAAGTTTGTTTCTGAGTTTGTTTCATGCTATTAAACTAAACCATGTGTTTCCCATAGAAATGATCAGAATGAGTTACGTGGAATATCATACGGAGTGAGGTAAATCGTCTGTTGTCTCTTTTACTGTTCACTTAACATCAGAGTTTTATTGTATACTAATGAGTTAATTAATTTTGTTCACACCCTGTAATGTTTCAGAAAATGATTGATAATTTTAAAGATTATCGCGCTTGGCGGAAATTTCAGGTCAATCTGAATAAAACAAAAACTATGTTCAGAGAGGGTAAACCTCTCATGAAAAGTATGAAAAATACAATTTGGCTATCTCTTTTTAAGTAGTTAAAAACTATAAAGATTTAAGTGTAATCTTCACAAGTTTGTTTGCCAATAGGAAACATTTGAAAGAAAAAAACCATAATGGGTTAAATAATACATAAATAATTATTTTATTAAACAAGATATCATAATTTCTGCTAACACAAAAGTATTATATTTTTGAGTAAACTTGTTGCCTCATATGGTGCACAGGTTTGGTGGTACAAATTGGGTCAGGAATATGAAAATTGGCACAGATTTTTCTTAAAACGAATTTTTTAACTCCACAGTAATACATATCTAATTATGAATTACATTTGAAATTGAATGAAAGACTTATACACGTGCATACCTTAGACATTCTCTTTAAATATACCTACTTTTATTTTTTTTCCCCTACAATCCTGAGTCGGTCATCCAGTTAAGTATAGCACATCCCAGGAGCGCGTCCTCGCCGCGAAATGGCCTCCCCGCCAACCGGCAGTAATATGGTCCTCGCCGCGAAATGGCCTCCCCGCCAACCGGCAGTACGTCCGACATGGCAGGTAAGACAATCACAGCTGGATCTTTTGATTTTTTATTCCATTACCCATGTTAATCAATCCCCTTTTTTAATTTATAAATATATATATACACACACACACATAGACACCCATCATCCAAAATCTCCCCTGGAGTCCCCAGTTGATCAAACCGGCACACCTCCGCATGTCGGCCCTCCCATCACCACTGGGCTGTCCACTCATCCCTAATCCGCACACACATTATCGCCCTAATCGTCGCTCCTCTTCATTCTTTTTCTTTATAACTTCGGGAACTAATCCGTCTACCAACCTTCAGTTAACCTCAGACGTTAACATATAGTCCATCAGGTCGTCTGGCTGCAGCCCATCAATACCAGCAACTTCTCGTAAACTACGCCAAACCATACACTGGAACACAGTATGCTCAATAGTATCAACGTCATCGCAAAAAAAGACATATAGGCGTTTCTCTCCTGCCACATCGATGTAGGTATGCCTCAAAGCACCCATGACCCGACAACAACTGGGCAAGATGAAAATTCATCTCCCCGAAAGCCCTATTATTCCACTTCAGCAAGCCTGGAATTGGTCTTTTGGTCCATACAGCTTTGTTTGTCTGCTGCCATCTGTCTTGCCACAATCACATGACATTTAACCTCCCACCTGATTTACAGATGCCATCATCATGCCTGTATCCCTGCTCCATGATCAACAGTTCTATTGGCGGAACACCTGCCAGCACACAAACGGCTTCGTACGACATCGTACGGTATACTGTAACCACTCCCAACAGAGATCTTCTGTGTATACTGACGAGCCTTCTTAGACTCCGTTTAATGCGTATTACTTTTTTCCATACAGGCAAAGCATAAAAAAATATAGATATCACAACAGTCATTATAGCCCTTCTTTTGGAAGCTCTTGGTGCCAATTGGGCTGAAATAAGTCATCTCAACATCGCGAGTGTACCTTCTGCACGTTTACAAAAATATACCACATGTTCACTGAATGAGCAGTGTTTATCCAAAATAACGCCCAAATACTTAACAGACTCCACTCCCCGAATCCGGTGTTCGCTTACGTCGAACCTTATGGGACGCAATTTCCTTTTAATGACGCAAGCATTAGATGTTGACATTTTTCCGGAGACAAGGCTAAACCACGCAACCCAAGCCATGACTCAATAGTTGCTAAGGCCTCGTTACCTCTTTCCTGGACTTCGTCCTCAGCCTGTCCACCAACAATCACTGACAGATCATCGGCGTACGCAACTGCTGTTGTCTGTTGCGGGAATCGAACACGCAATATCCCATCAAAAACAATGATCCATAGGAGGGGGCCCAGGACAAAGCCCTGCGGAACCCCCCTAAACAGCTGCAGTTTAAAGCAAGCTGCCTTCAGTTGCTTCAACTGAGACCCATCTATCTCGTAAATATTGCCCAATCTGGTCCATAAGGTACCCACTAATGCCTTTTTGTCTCAGTGAATCCATAATGCTCACCCATGAGACCGATCCAAAAGCGTTCCGAACATCCAACAATATTAGAGTCGGAATACCCCTGGTTTTCCACGTGCCTCTTCTTACTGTTGTAGCCCACTCTACCACCTTCCCGACTGCCTTGATGGCCGATTGACCTCTGACAAATCCATATTGATGTTCATGAATACCATCACCCGTACGCAGTTCATCCCATAGTCGAACCGTCAGCGCCTTTTCGACCACCTTGTCCATATTATTTAAAAGGCACAAAGGTCTGTGCACTCCTCCAATCTCTTCACGATTTCCCTTGGGAATAAAAACTAAACGGGCTTCCTTCCAACACGAAGGAAAAAATCTATTCTCCGGCTCTTTATTAATCAATTCAAGAATATCATCATGTGTCTTGCACATAAGTCATTTGAGGACATCAGCCGGCACTCCGTTAGGACCCGGACTTTTCTTATTATTAAGCTCATTAACAGCTCTAACAATCTCTGACATGGTATAACGTTTTAGACCAAATTCAACAGGTAAATCAATCGTTCGCTCTTATTAGAGAAAGAGTGTTCTTAGTTCTTCTCGGGCTTGCGCTTCAGAAAGCATCGGCAGCCGCCTACCAAATCGTCTCATAACGATCTGGTAGGCCTGTTTCCAAGGATCAATGTCTAGTTCTTTACACAGGGCTTTCCACTTTGATCGTTTGGCATTCTTAATTTCTTAGTATAGGGTTTTCCTACATGCCATAACCCTCTGGATAGCATCCTCATATCCACTTCTTTCATTCCTGTGTAACCTTTGTGCTATCCTTCTCCATCTTTGATACTCCTTATGAAGTTGAGCGATACCTGGAAACCATCAGTACGCAGGTTTAATATTCCTCTTAACTAGAACTATCTTATTGTTATCTTCTGTATCATTATCGCCTGCAGATTTTCAGCAGTTACTGGAAAAATCTCCTCCAGTTTCCAAATGACTCTATCAGCAATAACATCCATCTGTTTGTCATTGAGTCTCATAGGAGGCCCACTTCTTTCTCCAAAACTATATCCTTGATTTCCAGGAAGGTTGCTCGATGTTCACTTGCTGTCTCATCCTCCAAAACTCTCCAGTTATACGTCCTGTGATCCCATCTCTTGTCAAGTATAGTTGAATCAAGAACTGCTTCATGTCTACTATCATGAAAGTTCAGCGTCTGATCATTTAGGCAATTTTTTTTTTGTCTTCAGTCATTTGACTGGTTTGATGCAGCTCTCCAAGATTCCCTATCTAGTGCTAGTCGTTTCATTTCAGTATACCCTCTATATCCAACATCCCTAACAATTTTTTTACATATTCCAAACGTGGCCTGCCTACACAATTTTTTCCTTCTATCTATCCTTCCAATATTAAAGCGACTATTCCAGGATGCCTTAGTATGTGGCCTATAAGTCTGTCTCTTCTTTTAACTATATTTTTCCAAATGCTTCTTTCTTCATCTATTTGCCGCAATACCTCTTCATTTGTCACTTTATCCCCCCATCTGATTTTTAACATTCTCCTATAGCACCACATTTCAAAAGCTTCTAATCTTTTCTTTAGGTAATTCATATCCATAGTCTGCAAGAACTCAATCAGCAATTCGCCCCGTCTGTTAGTGTAAGAACTCCCTAAACTAACCCCCTTACAATTCAAATCACCAACCAGGAAAACTCTCCTATGAGTCCTATATATTAAAGTCTGCAACCTAGACACAAAATCTTCATATTGTTCTAAACTACAATTAGAGGAGATATATGCACCTATTATTATTGCATCCCCAACCTCTACCAAAACCAAACCCTGGCTTCTATCCAACAATCGCCACCTAAGTCTACCGGTGACGTTCCGTACAGCTACATTCATCCGTATTGGTGTCATTACACCTCACATTTCTTGTGAGCTAGTAGTTTGTTCGGCTCCGTTATCACCAAAATATCCTCCCGATAACGCCTGGCTATCTCATTAACCAAGACATGTAACAAGGTACTTCTGTTAGAATTGATTAAAATCAATCTAAGCATCACGCGTGATCTGAGACCCTAGGCCTCCGGTGCAGCATACAGTACTTCGTGCGAATTCTGGACAATCCACTTTAAAGTGGCTATCTTTGCCACAAATAAAGCAGCATCTTCTTCTATCTGGACCGACACAATTTATTGCCTTGTGAGCTACTGCCCAACATCTGTAACATTTATCTGACTCAATACCTGGGATCACACGACACAGATATGCAGCCAATTTTGATTCTACCTTTTTTACAAAGCGCGTCAGCCACCCTGCTTGGCAGAAGCACCGTCGCCGTCTTAGTACTCCCAAATGAGTCTCGAATAGTCATTGCCCTTAGTTGAGCTCTATCCAATTCCGTTAACGGTACCAACTCCTCAATCACCTCTTCCGTGGTAGACAGCATGTCTATATCCTTTATAAGTACATTCCAAACCCGAAGGAGGAGACACCCACCTTTTGACGTTACCAGTCACCACACCCCCTCCGTTCCAAGCCCTGAGGGGCTTTCCAGAGGTCGTCTTTAAACTCTCTAACTGATTACATCTCACAGTCATCAGTCAGGTCTAATATTCATTGGAATCCTCTTGATTGAAAAATATGTAAAGCCTCTGCAAAGTCTAAGCGCTCTCCAGCGCAATCAAGGAGGTCTTATGAAGTCAAACAGGAGCAAGCTAAGCCTCAGGACATTGCCTCTGGCAGCAAAGAATTACAAGTTGTGGTTAATGTGTACCCTTTTCAACCCAGTTCTACACTACGACGTTCACCGGAAATGCGTAGAAGGGTATTCAGTGAAAGGAAAGAAGATAACAAGGCAGTTGATGTTGCACGTGGCAGCAATGATGTTGAGACGGCTGATGCTGGTAAGGCTGAGAGAGCTAAAACGTCAAAAGGAATTGGCACTAAAAAGAGGTCCGACATACCAGAACTTGGAGAGAGCGATGAAATGGAACTCGATCTGATGGCTCCTAATTTGGAGAGGCAGCAGACCAGTGCGTCTGCTGATATGGAAGTGGTCCAGTGACACCCAGACAGGAAGGGAGGAGTAAACCACAGCGAGTAGCTGATGGTAGGAAGGAGGCCGCCAGGCTGCTTGTGAGTTCTCAAGCATTGGGGGCTACATCATCCTCCTCTGATAGAGAAGATAGAAGATCCAGATAGGATAGAAAAAGACGAAGACCCCCGAGTGCTGAAGACCGAGGAGCATATAATGAACTAGTTGAACTGTACTAATAAACAGACTGGAAGATGAAACCCAAATGTTACATGACAATATTGATAAGAATACGAAGCATGAAATTAAACAGGCCGAGGGTGAACTGTCCATTTTGGTACGGCGAATCGCAGAAATTAGATCTGTACTTGTATCACGGAACTTAGAGAAATCGACTCGAGAAAAGGCAGTGCAAACTGATCCCATTAAGAATCGCGAAGGAATCATTAAAAAACCGAAAGATGGTGTGGATGTAGCAGAACTTCCGGAAGTGGTGTCAAAACGATGGCCCAAGGAAGCATTTAGTCAGGTAGTGGAATTTTTTGATATTGAAAAATATTTTTCTAGACATTCCAAGGCTCGCAGGTAGTAGCAAGAGCTCCAAATCCTTACCAATAGGATAATCCCTGCCAAGGCCGAAAAGACTGACTCACGCTGGACGGCGCAAGACTTCGGCAGAGCAAGTTCACAGCAGCTCATTTTCAATGCCGCCTCACAACCGGGAAGAGAGATTAACACTCCCTGACCGCACTCCGCCCAACGTCGGCAAACAGAGCTTACTTCAAAGGGAGTTCCTGAGTAAGACTATCTCCCCGTTAGCCAACATAAGCACAAGTACCGAAGTAACATGTCGTTGCGCGACCCGGTCTTGTGCGTAGATGTTGCACGGACGTGGGATTGAATTTATCCGGGATATTATTAATATTATTTTTATACGGGCATCGACTTCTAAGCATTAGCCCTCGTCACATTCTTTAAAACGGGTTTAAATCACAATCAGGTGCGTCATGTGTAAGAATGTAAAGGGCCCTTTGATTTTATTTAAAAAACCTAAATTGGGAATACAGAACATTTAAACAGTCATACATATTAAAAAAAAGAGAACATTTACAAGGTGCAAAAGACCCTGATATTAAAATGAAACAGTAAACAAAACACAAAAACAGAAGGAGAAACCAGTGCCTTCACAATCCAACATTATTAAAATAATGTCCATCTCCATAGAATTTTTTATTTCTTTTAAGCACCCTCGGAGCAATCGGAACCGTCGTTAAGCATTACATCAGTCGCCCCAGGATGCCATGGCAGTTGACTTCCCTCCTATAAATTGTCCCGTTGGACTTAACTCATCGAAGTGCCCCCCCCCCTCGTGTAACAGGAGCTATTCGACCACCTGTTCAGGACTGCCAAAGAACTCCTCGGTGGGGAGGCTGCCCTTCACGGTCCTGACTTACCTGGCTCCAGACATGCCTTGCGCATAACCTTTCCCCCGCCCGCACCGATCACCAACAAGGGTTCCCCATGCCATCATCGGATACGCCCCGTCCCCCCAGTCTTGCATGCAGGCGAGCCCGGGCGTGCTAGGAAAGAGTGCTACCTCTCGGCCCTAACCGTGCCACGATTGAAGACCCCCTTTTTTTATCCATAGAATTAAACTACTTCACTTAGAGATTCCTTAACGTAGTTTGAATTTGCTTATAGACTTTTCAATAGTACACTGGCGTGCAGATAAGCAACTATTTTTCTTCATTTCCAGTTTCCAAATCAGCAGCAATATTATTTCTTAGACCAAACCTCTTTCTGAGGTCCTCATATATAGTAAACTGTTCCATTAGATACTTGACTGTAAGTGCTTTATAACAAACACCGCAAATTAATCTTTCTTCTCCGGTTAGGAAATATGAATTAGTTATTCGTGTGTGACCGATTTTAAATCTGGTCACTGCCACTTGTTCTCGGCGAGTCAGATTCACGTCGATCTTCCATTTATATGGAGAAGTTTTAACTGAGTTTAATTTCGTATTTAATCTTCTTCATTCATTACACCACCTGCTTCTTATTGTATTAATTAGACAATTTTTAACATTGGCCACTCGTACATGGAATTATATTCAAATTATTACAGACTGTTGCCGTTCTGGCAGCTTCATCTGCGCTTTCATTTCCTGCAATAACAGCTTGACCTGGAGTCCATAAAAATACACATATCGCTGTCCTCGTCGATTTAAAACGAATAAAATGGACTAGATGTTTGCAATACGGACATCCTTAATGTTCTTGTTCCGACATGCAGTAAGTGCACTTAACGAGTCGGAACATATAAGCACTCTCTCTTCGCAGAAATGTTCAGAGTAGCTACGAGCTTGCTGTATGGCAATAAGTTCTGCCGTATAAAAAAATGCTATATGTGGGAGTTTCCAATAATGCGTTTCTCCAATTACATTTCTCCATTTATAGAGCATTCAACACTGTTCGGTTTTAGAACCGTCAGTATAAATTTTTATGTATTCTTTGTAACTACTGACGGATGATAAAAATTCCTGTTAGATGATTATTGCTGTCTTCTCTTTTATTTTTCCATGGGAGAGATCCAATCTTGTGTTTACCGCTGGTAAGAGCCATAGCGCTATTTTTTTTGTAGAAATTGCTAATGTCGTGCTAGGTAGCACGATGTTTGTAATGATGATTATTAAAAGTTTTATTTTTTATATGGGTAGGAAAGGCTTTTCAAAATAATATGTGCCGCATATCTTAGCAAAAAGATGTCTCTTCTATAATAGAATGGCATTATTCCGGCTTCCGATACTAGATTAGTCGCCGGACTTGTTCGGAAAGCGCCTGTGGCATATCTTATTCCGCTGTTATGTATTACATCTAACTTTTGTAAGTGCGACTTTCTAGAGGATGAATATAGAATACGTCCGTAGTCAAGCTTTGATTGAACCAACGCTTTAAACAGTTTAGTATTTCTTTATCTGAGCCCCCAATTTATGTCTGATAAGCATTTAATAATGTTTAGGGCTTTCTTGCATCTATCACTCAAGTCCTTTATATATAATCCCCATGTAAGGAATTTATCTAATAATAAACCTAAAACCTAAACATTATCCTTGTATTGTATTGGATGGTCGTCGTTGGTTAAAACAGGACTTCGGTGAGGAATTCTCTTCCTACAGAAGTGTACACAACACGTTTTCTCTGGTGAAAATTTGAAGCCATTACCGTTAAGAGTATTTATTTTACGTTGCAACTTGGCCTTCAATATATATGTAATATTGCTGGCACATACGATTGCCAGATCATCGACAAAGACACTTTTGCTGATTTCTGATGGAATAGCTAATATCAGTTTATTGATGGCGATCGTGAACAAGTCGCCGTTCAACGGCGAGCCTTGTGGTATGCCATTTTTCAATCTTTTTTGTGATGAGTATTTGTTTTAACACGTACTTAAAAAGTACGGTCGTTCATATTGTTTCTGAATAACACTGGCATATTGCCGCGAGTGATCCATTCATGCAATTGAAACATTACTCCATAACGCCAGATCACACAGCAGCTGTGTTGCCAAGTTTTTCCAATGCTTTCACAAGTTCTTCTTTTTTGAAAGGTACATTGTACGAACAATTCGTTCAGTTCTGAAATTTAGTAGGCCCTCAAGTTCTGTTTTTTTTAATTGTAAAATATTAATCGTAGTTAGTCATTTTGTTGACTTCTTCAAAATGATTGGCTAGAAGCTCTGCAATTTCGTTTGGAGTATCTCTAACTCCATTTTCATAATGACGGCAAATTATTGGAGCAAACCTTTTATGCCCACATATAGCCTTCACTTTCTTTCAAAAGTCTGATGCAGTCCTGTTTCTGTTAATGAATGACACGTATTTCTACCAGTATAATTTTTACCATCTATCATTAGTAATTTTTCATACGCCCTGTACTTTTTTTTTAAAGGCAATTAAATTTTATAATGTTGGACGTTTCTTAAAAGCGTTATACGCTTTTTTCCTTCATTTAATAGTTTCACTTATTTCATCATTCAACCACACAACGGGTCGCTTCTTGAGTTTCCCGGATGTTCTGGGAATATATTTTGATTCTGACTGAAATATGACGTTCGTTATAGCATCGATATCAGTTTCGGTAACTCCAGTTGTTTCATTAAGTATTGTACTAGATTTGAAGCTCATCCAATCCACTTTTTAAAACATCGATCTTTTGGAGATGGGATATATTTTTATCATAACGTCAGTTACAACTTGCATCGGTAAGTGATCGCTTCCACGCAGATCTACTAAAACTTGGAAACAGTATCTCCGTGCTATCGATGCACTTATAAGTGCTACATCTATACATGATGTCGATCCATCTCTGTCATTGAAATACGTTCCTGAATCATCATTTATGATAATTAAATAAGTCAATAGGAACTTTTTCAATTCTCTTTCACGGGGATCTAATCGATCCGACCCCAAAGAGAATAGTGTGCATTAAAGTTACCCACCAGTAATGGGTGGGTGAAGCTGAGCAATTTATCATATTATCCTTCCAATCAAAATTCGGGATGTATATGATGCAGATAGTGATCTTCAGTGGACGCACTATTATGATTACGACCGCTTGCAGATTTATATTTATTTCAACCGTTTCGGTGGTAGCTCTAGTCGATGTTAATATGACTACTCCACCTGCAACTCTTATATTTGGCAGTTGATCTTGTCGAAATGTATTGTATCTAAAAATTAAAATTAAAAATTAATTGATAGTTTTCATTTCGGCAAAAATGTGATTCTTGCAGGCATATAAAAATTGGGTCTACATCATGTACCAAGCGCTGGAGCTCATGGATATTTGGCAAACATCCACTGATGTTTAATTTTTTAAATTATTTAATCTCTATATTTTCCTTTCAACCATCCTTTTTCCTCTTCTTTCCCATTTTTGGAACTGATTCCTGTTCGATAAATATGTCATCGCCCATACATCTCCTGGCCTCCGAATCGGAAAGCATCGAATCCGTAGATGACAACGGACATGGATTGGCGCTTGGTTTAGGCGCCAATTGTGAGGCAGGAACCTGGGAGACCCCACAACAGGAGTCGCACCAGTCACCGCCTAAGGTGGGGGGAAACAGGCACCCTGTGTTTTTTTTTTGTAGCTTCTGTAGTTTAGAGATCACCTTGGTTGCAGGAGTCTTAGGAGCTTTACCAGAAGACTCCAAAGCAACCACTTTTTCGCACAGTTATCTAAAATACTGAGCAGACGCACCGGAATCTCTTATTCCAGCTGTCTTCTTCTATTCAGATGCGCTTTTGCCCATAGCCGAACTATTAGCTGGAGGCTGTACCTTTATCACAGGATTTGTAAATTCCTTATGAGTGAGAGATTTCATTCTATTTTCAATTATTCTCGCAATCATAGTAGCTAATGTGGGCGCAAGTTTGCCGAGAAACTGGTCTGTATCAACAGCAACTGAGCAGGAACAGCAGCCCCAGCCTGAGCATAAGTTGTTGTTTTAGGCTTACGTGCATTTACATTCTTCTTTGCTTCGAAGTACCTGAACTTCTGCAGGGTTTTGACTTGCTGTACTGCCACCTCGTCTTTGTAAACAGGACGGTTTCTTGATCTGCACGATTGCTATCCTTCGCAATTTACACAAGAAGGAGAATCCTTGCATAGTTCCCCTTCGTGAATTTCCTCTCCACACATCCATATTTGTGGCCAAAACGTTAATACCTATAACATCTCATTGTGGCACAAAAGCTCGCATATCCAATTTGTGTATTCCTGCACGCACTTTCTCGGGCAGGGTTGGTTTGTTAAAAGTAAGGTCATGAGAGGCAGACGGAAGAAATTTCCCATTCCTTCTCACGTTTAGCCTTTGGCATTGTATCACACCTTGAGGTGTCAAAATTCAACAATTTCATGATCCACATAATTGAGAAGATCCCGACTAACCACAACACCGTTTGAGGTATTGAGGGTGCTGAGTGAACGACTAATACAGCAAACTCGTCTATCTTCTTTAGCCCAAGAATCTTCTGCTGCTGGTTGTCATTAGTCGTCTCTACATGAAGTCCGTTGTAAGTTTTACAGACTTCCTTTACTGGGCCTCCAGCACAATTATTTATCTCTTGAGCGATAAGGAAAGGACTTATCCTCGAAAAATTACAATCCTCTCTACTAATAACCAGATACTTTGGTTTAAAATAACTATTCTTGAACAAAGCTCTCTTGATACCCTTGTCGTCTTTCTCTATTCTTGCGGTATCATAATTCCTCCGTTTCGCTTCAGGCAAAACGGCTGGTTCAAGACGAGGGTATTTGGTCATGTTTGTCACGTTTGGCGATTGCTCAACATGCATGATTTCTTGTCTCTTCTGTAGCAAGGCTAGCAACCGGAGTACAGTCGCAATCCAGGGCGCTACCAAATCTGCAGGTCCGGTCCGGTACTCCGGTGGAACCGGCATACGTCCAGCAGAAAACGGATGCGCAATCTCTGCACTGACTCCAGGCCCTAATAAACCGAATTTTTTAGGACTTATCATCATCATCGTCGTCATCATCATCATTTTTTTTTAAATTATTTGAGCATAATATAGAATTACACATTTCTTGTGAGAAGAATTTGAAACTAATCAAATGATCAGTAATAATGAGCTGGAAGTTATGTTTCCAGAATCTATTCCTCAGTGGTACGACTAGTTATAAGAAGAAGCAGAAGGTTTATCTTATTTTTTGTTTGGGAATAAGTATAATTTGTTCTCTTGTACAAAGAGAATATGGAAATATTTTTCTTACTTAATTTTTCTTACTATAGTGACAAACAGTAAACAGCTGTTTGTGAGAACTAGTTTTTCATTAATGTTTTTGTCGATACCGCATCTATCCTACTCTAAAGTGCATTGTATGGAATATGATGCAGGTGTTAACCATTAACCATGCCTCCATTGTGGTTATTTGAAAATGATGCATTGAATGGTTTGTTTCAAGTTTAATTTGAAGGAAGGTAAAAATATTCATGACGAAGTTAAAAAAAAAAAGTAAATTCAAGAACAATTGTATGAAAAATAGTTTCATACTTCTGAAATTGTTTCATTTACATGAAAAGACTGAATTAATCAGTCGTTTTTTAGATTTACCTTTTAAATTATGGCCCTTTCAACAGTGTTCTAAGGAATACCTATTGGAGAGCTTTCACTTATTAAAATTGCTACACACATTATTTGTTACAAGATGGAATGCAACCATGTTTTTTTTTTTATTTAACAGGAAAGAAGTTAATACGGGTATGAAGACTGTAAATTTAAAACAATTGCCAGCACTTTTTATATGGTTGCTATAACATACAAAGCAAAATTTAAACAACTCTAGTTAGATTTATAAATTAAAAGAGAATGGGAAGAGTCCTAATTATTAAAATCAATAACAATCATATTGCTATTGAATTTAAAGATAATGAAACCACATTAGCGGTAATTCTGAAAGTGATTGGTTTTAAATGGGATAAAACAGAAAATAATAGGAAAGTTTAATTGAGAAAATCAGTTTAGTGGAAGAGAATTGAATATTTAAACCCAGTAACATTCTAATTGTATATTTGAACAAATCGTACATGTTAGCTTCCAACTGGATATCAAAGTCTGATGACAGCAGTGAAGTGAAGATTAATAAAGTTGATAAAGTGAAGGTTAATAATATCCATATCGGAGAAAATACAAAAACGCGATGTTTACTTGTAAAGACAGTTCAAATTGTGTTGATCATCAAGAGAATATGAATGTAAACAATTTTATGAAATCTGTATCTGAAAAATGTGTTCCTAATCTTCCTCCACAGTCAGTGGAAGTTGTCGTTAATGCCCGATATCAGAACTCACCGGTCACAAAAAGTCCGAATTCTAACTCCGAGAAAAGTGACATGACTGACTTGCTGGAAAAAATCATTCTTTAATTTACAGTAATACGAATTAAGTTACATAAAACTGCTAAAAAACAGTTTCACTTCGATTAAAATTTAATAAATATGGACTTATAGTTCTTAGAACTCTGCCCTAACCTCTTGATTTGAATTCGTTCTAGCTGATATTTAGTTTTATGAAATACTATAAAAAACAAAGAAGACAAATTTGTTCAATGGGTGATTTAAGAAATACATCTAAATTCTGTGTTGATGGAGAAAATAATAAATATTAAAATTGATGACAGACTAAGTTGCAGTTTACTTTTAACGGATCACTGATAAATACGTACAAAATTATACAAGTAAGATTACAAGTTAGTAACATTTTTTTGAAATAGAACGACTTTTATCAAGTTATCTACGTATATATTTACAAAGTTAAGTTATCGGTATATTAAAAACTGATTTGTGTTAAATGAACCATGTTGAGAAAACAGAGGCCCACCAGATTTACTGTACAAGGACTTGGTAAAAAGTTTAACGCACGACTAATCATTAATTCCAGCAAGGAGATAATGTACCAGTATTGAGCAGATTAACTCCTCTCTCGAAATTAACTTCAGCTAGTAAATAAAAAATAAAGAGGTACATAAATTTCTCCTTGGAATTGCGTATATTTTTAAATAGTTCAAAAAGCTCTTAAAACATTAAACTTCGCCAGCAATATTAAAATTTATTATTTGTATTTTATACATTTTTTTATTATAATAAAATCTCTAATTTGTTTTGACGAAACGCTACTATTTTCTTGCCATAAAGTATTACACTACATAAAAATATTTAAGGATTGTATTCAAATTTCTAAATCAGTATTTGATTTCTTTTCTCGATTAAAGATGTCGTGGCTTTTAGTGGACTACTTTTGATATTTTCTTTGCTTCGTCCATTTCACAAAAGATTGAAAGATTTTACAAAAGATTTAACAAAATTCTGCGAGTTCAGATTTTTATTCTCCTAAGTTATTACTCATTTTCTACTTTCTCTAATCATATCACATTTGATTTATCTTTCTTCACACCCATTTTAAATTACTTCCTTAGAAGTGAATTTGTACCATTAATTAGTTATTCTAACCCTTTCCCGTTTTCCTTCAAAGTATATAAAATTTTATCTGCTCTTTTATCGATTTTAATTTCTGTTTCTGTGCAGTTAATCCGACTTGTATTCTCTTTATCAAGTCTTATATTCATAAATAAAAAAACAGTGCTGGTAGGTTATCCTCACCGCATTCCTGTTTTTATTGTATTTTTTCTCTAAACTAATTTTCCTACAAAACCCATTTTCTATACAGATAACATTTTTTTCTCTATCGTTCACTTTCATAATTTGAAGTATTGTATTTCATTCTAGATTATAAAATGATTTTTCAATATTAAAAAACCTAATGTGGACACCAAATGACTTCCTTGTACGTCTATTAAATTACATATACACATTTTTGCTGTACTTCATTTAAACTAATTTCATTTGAAAGTTAGATACGATCCTCCAATTCTTTAATAAAAGTGGATAGTTACACAGTTGCTAAAATATTAGTTTTTATTAACATCAAATATCTATAATTGTTAATTAATTCAACCATTTTACCTGAAATATTAGGTTAGAGTAAAAGTCCCTTGATTACTCTTTAAATAAATTGTTTACCAAATAATCCAATAATGAAAACTGAAATTTTTGTATCATAAGGTCAAAATTAACATTTGTAACCAGTATGTAGCAGTTCATTAAACGGAATAATTTAATTATTATTAACTTTTATTTATACAGTACACCAGAAACCTGAAATACACATCAGAAATCTTGCACTATTACGCACAAGTGAAGAAAAATTTTCAATCCAAATTTTCTGTGATTAAAATTATCACTTTAATTGAATACAATTCAAAAAAATTATTTTATTTTTCTGTCAAATAGTTAAATAAAATGTTTTCTTTTAAATAAATATACAATTTTTATCAGAATTTTCTAAATTTCTAAAGTTTAGAATTCTAAATTATAATTTTCAATTAATATTAAATAATTAGATGTTTCACCAAATATATTACACATGTAATGCCTATTAAATTACATTTACACATTTTTAAAACTACATCAAATTTTATTTCACTAATTATTTTTATTTTTTTTTATTATCATTGAATTATTAATATGTAAAATTTTTAAAAGAGGATTTTTTACAATTAGGGTTTAATAATTATTAAATCCATATATTTAAACAAAAAAAGTTAAAAAAATAAATAAAAAAGTTAAAATAAACAAAAGGAGATGAAATCTGATTCGAACCGATGTGCCTTTTCTTTAAGATCCAAATATTTCATTAATTAAAATTTTAATTTCGATTGCATTAAAAAAGGGAGGTGCACAACTAGATGTTACAACAGTGCCAAATCCAAAATTTCAACATACTACCGCTAATCGTTTTTGAGTTATGCGAGATTCATACGCACATACATTTAAACGTACTTCAGACGTCACGCCGAAACAAGTCAAAAAAGATTCAGGGATGGTCAAATTGGATATTTCCGTTAAAGTATGAAAACCAAAATGTTTTGCGATCACAATACTTCCTTTACTTTGTAAAAGGCAATAAAAAAGTACTTTTTTTAAACCTTTTCCACAATGAAATTCTTGTCATTATGTCCAAATAAATGTGTAGTAGTACATTTTTCTATGATATCAAATACCAAAGATGGTTGGAAGGAACTACAGGAATGAAAATATAGTCTGTTTTATTAATTATTTACTTTATCTTTAAATGTTTATTAACGAATAGCATGTAAAATAAGCTTATTCTGTATTAAATATTAAAGTGAAATTTGGTGTATTAATAAAATAATTCTAAAATTAAATTTTACTTACTGAAATAAAATTAAGTACTTATACACAATTTTATACGTAATCATTAAATAATAATATATCAGTCAAATACTTGCATGTTCTTGTAACGAAAATACAGAAAATAAATCAGTAAAATATTTCCATGTTTCTTAGTCACATATTTAATCTTAGAATGAGAATAATGAAATAATTTACTTATATTTGTATACTTTGACTTTAAAAGAATGTTTATTTATTACATAGGTTGTCTAACTTTTGGTGTCTGCTACAAATTAAACATTTTTTTTATTTATTAAAAAAAAAAATATTAAAAAGTATTTCAAACATTTTTTAATATTAATTAAAATAATGCTGACGGAAAAATTAATTAAAATATATAAAATTGAAGGGCTTTTTTGGGCCTGCCTCTAACACTTTGTCCGATAAGTGGCAAAAAAGGTTCCATTCTTTCGAGGTTGTTTATAAGTCGGTGTTTGTTTATTTTAGAAACTAGAACTGTTTTTCGATTACAGTTATTCATGAAAGATGACTTTTTAACGAATGAAAAATTCCAATACTAACCAGAATTCGAAACTAGAACCTTCTGCATGAAAGGCAGAGACGCTACCACTCTGCGAATATAAGCAAAACGAAGATTAATTGAAATCTACTTTAAATTAAATAGCTCCTTAAATATTAATCATGAATTAAATAGAAATCGGAACAACCTCCTCGAGCAATTAGTAGTTTACTGTATGTATAAGTTATTTTTAATCATACTGTTAAAAAATCAGTTTGTTTTTTCAATCAGTAAATGCAAATAAAATAAAACATACTATAATGCAAATGTAGAATACTGCATATCGATGAAGAATTAAACAATAAAATTAAAGCAGAAGAAATAAAATAAAGATTGATACAACGACAGTAATATTAACTTTTAACTTACAACTCATAAAATTAATTGTCTATAAGCATTAATTAGAATTTTATTCCATTTATAAATAACGGATAGACTGTTCTCAGGTTAGCTGTTATTTAGTAAAAAAATTTATAACTTCAAAATTTTTTAGGATGGTGAAGACAAATTCAAATTCAACGTATGATTAAATATTATTGTAGTCGTTTTAATATTGTCATAGCAATACTAGAAGTAATTTTTAATGGAAAAGCTCTTAAAGTGTTAAGTAAAATACTTATTTTATTACTTATTTGATTCAGTGAAAAAAAGATTTAGAAGTAATTTTTCCAAAAATTAACTCCATAACTCTGAACATGTTCGAAACCATGAGTTAGATGACTGGATAGCTTATTTTTTTGTGTATTGATATTTTGAGTCAAATTCTGATCAGAATTTTTCATCTGTCAAAATCAAGAAATGTGTTTTGTACACATCAGACATTTAATAGAATATGATACAGATTCAAATCTTTCGTAGGTATCGTGTAATAATTTTTGTTGTGAGTGCTATCTCTATAACAAACTTATAATTAATGTTAGTTCTATATGTTGTTAACAGTACGTTTTATTTCTTTTTGTGCAAACCTAAAGCGAAAGCTCATATTTCAACTCGTATCTTTTAATACGAGTACATTAATTTTAGTCCATTTTTTTTTTATATTTCCGTACTGAATTAAACATGAAGGAAGAACTTATTTTAATGAAACTTGTAAAATTCACTTATTTTAATCCATAATTTACACGATCTTGGCGATCTGTTCTGATTTCATTAGAAGTATCTACCAGTAGCTCACTATCTTTTCGTAAAGGATATATTTAAAAATTAATAATGCACAAAAAATGTTATTCACTCCCTTTTAATCAAACGAGATCATTTATTAAAAGATTTCATCAAACGAATATAAAATTCCTGGAAGTTTGCTGTTTCATTTCGGTTAGGGAATTTAGCTTTCGCTTTCCTATTTTCATGATTTATGTCTGAGGGTGTAATTTCCCCAAAAAAGAAATTGCAAGATCTAAAATTTCTTTTCATTACAAAAATTTAAACAAATTTTACAGAAATTTTTGAAGTGATTTCTTTCCCTCTTTTGCAGAAACAGTTTTTTCAACTTATTCGCTGGGGATTGGTTTTGGTAAAAAAATTCTGGGTGCAAAAGATTTAAAGGGAAAAAATATCTTAAATAGGTTTTTTTTGTTGTAATTTTGATTTAGAGCTACATTCCGAATAATAGATAATGACTGTTACCTGTAGAAATATTACTAATTAATTCAGGATGGAATGAAATATGGAATTTCTTCACGTAACGTATAAAATATCTAACTGACAGTTTGTTAAAGGAGACAAAGCCACGACGTTGTTAAATAATAAATTACTTAAGAGAAATAAAAGAGGTTTTATGGAATCAAGAAAGCGCTGAAGTTTTAAATGAAAAAACATCAAGTGCGCCGGTCATGAGCGTCATGACGCCTGTTGCAAAGCGTCGGTCATGTACCGAGCAACAGTTCCACCGTCCATTCCAAACAGTACGCACGTTACTGCAGTATCATCCCGGGGTGCGCTAACTACATTTCGCAAATTCGCATAATGTATAGTTTGAAGTTGTCGTAAATGAAGTATCTATTTATAAATGTAGTATCTGAAATTTTCACTTAACATCTATTTCTTTTCTTGTTTATTTGATAATTTACTTTAGTGATAAAAAAAAATGATTTAAATTTACTTTTGATAATATGAAATAACCATTTTTTTTTTCAAAATTATTGAATATTAATTAATTATAGAATAATTAATAATAAATAAATAATAGAATATTATTAATTAGTAAGAAATCCTTGCGTAGGAATGGTAAATAATTAAAAGATTTATATCACTTCTTTGACTATTTTTATTATTAAGATATTACTATTATTTATTACGAAGATATTTCTTTGAAAAATTAGCAGCAATTAACGTCGTGCTACAAAAGTAAATTTAACTTTTTGTTCATATTTACCCGTATAGAAAATTGTTATGACGTTACACTTTGCCAAATAAATTAAGAAAGTCAGCTTTATGTTTATATTTCTTAACGTAAAAAAATATTACCGAATGAAAATTTTGTTTTCATAAACGTTATTTCTTTATCCGAATAAAAATTTTATCAAATTTAACTCAACGATTTTTAAAAAAATAATTGTTTATAATTTATTCTGCATTATTTTTTAAGCCTTGATTAACATATGTTTTGATAGTGTAATTAATTGCATTATGTGTGAAAATAATTATAATTAACTTGAATATTCATAATTAGAAGTGTTTCTTTACAAATTGAATTTTTTCCATTCTACAGTAAATATACACCGTCTAATTGAGATTATATTTCACTAATATTATTAATTACTTCAATAATTTTTATACTTAGAAAAATAAATTAATAAATAGGATTGGTGTATTTAAAAAAAAAATCTAATGAATGACTGTGTGTGAATGTGTGCACGTGTGGAAGTGTTGATGTTATTGTGTGTAAATGGAAGCTTCTAATTCAGTAACGTATTTAGGTGAATACAACTGTGAAAAATCAAAATTACATAATAAACAACCCATGTTTCAATTAAAAAAAAAAAAAAATACGATAAAGATATTTAAATACATTCACTTATAAAGGTAATCCTTCCGATCTTCACTAATATATTTATGGGCATAAATGATGAAGAAAACTCGACTACTTCCTACTCTTCTTCAAACAGCTTTCGTCATTATTACTGCAGGTAAGACATTAAGATATTTTTTATTGTACTTATACACCTATATTGAACCTTTAAAGCTTTACTAAAGTAAATTTACTACCTAGCATTTTTACAAATTGTTCCTTAAAAATTACGGTCAAATAATTATAATAACATGCTTTAGAACATTGATATGCGACTTTTAACTCGTTACAATAAAATTAACATTTAGTCAATCTCATAATTTCCATTAAGTTTTCTAAAAAGTATGGGTGGAATGGGATCTTATCAATGTTATTTTTTATTGGATTTGATGATCCTGTTTCATATAAGAATACTAGGTTTAGCAAAATTATATATCAATAGCAGTATTACACTGAACGTAATTAATTTTAAATTCGTATGTTAAGTTGTAAAAGATTTACTAAAAAAAGTTAGAAAAGAATTATTACTTTCATTCTAAACATGCAAAAGTTTCTTAAGATATACTTGAAATAATAATAGATTTCATTAAAAAAAAATCTTAAATTTGAGTAATAATATTTTTGAATTTTTTTACTGTTGTAGAAAAAACGAGTTTTTTTATAGGAAGGATGAGAAAAATAGTCTAACTTGTCATGAAATAACTTTATGGTTGTTTGTAGTTTAAAAATTTATTTATTTTTATGTTGATATATTTATTAATTAATTACACAGTTAATTAATTAATTTAACCTTATTAATGATAAAATACTACATATATTTCATGAAAACGTTTTAAATTCTTTAAGAAAATAAGATATATTTAGTAAGAATTTTATAAATTTTATGTAAAATATTAGCCTACTTACTATTATAAGTTTATGAAAAAGATAGTAGTAAAGTTAGAAAAATAGAATTTTATACCAATAAATCATCATCTCTTGAGGAAAAAAAATCGTTCAAGTCTCATAAAACTTTTGTAACGATTATTTTTAAAGCTAATATTGAAGAAAGAAACGCCCATGCTAACACTAGACATAAAACCAGTAATAATCCATTGTAAAAAAAATACCTTACTATTATATTATTATTAGTTTTATTAGAAAACAAAGCTACATAAATATAAATAAGTGTTTGAAGCGTAATCATGAATTATTCTTGCAAAAAAAAATCTCATCTAAATCATATTATTCTCTTAACTTCCATTTTATATATTTTTATAGTTTATTTTAATTTTACTGTTCTTATTTAAACAAATCTATAGCATTTACGTAAACATAAGACTCACAGGCCAAGCCTACACGCAATCCTGCAGATTTCTATTACTTGAAAAATTTGTATTACTTGGAACAATTTCAAACCTAAAAATAATAATAACAATATCACAACGAAAAACCAAAACGTAACTGTAGTATTATTGCTTTATTTCGTTATTATTCTGTTTACTGATATATTTTACTTAGTAACTTTAACTTTAATTCATAATTGACTGCATGAAAACCAACTGATAGATTGCTTTCAGATTTTCAGGATACATTTATGTTTTCACAGAGAATATTTTAAACATATTGAGGTCCTAGCCCCCTTGGGGGTTATGATATTAAAAATATTTATTAAAAAAATAAAAGCTTCTTCCAATAGAAATATATTGAAGTAGAATGACTAATTCATTTTTCCTTAATAAATATCAGTGAAATATTTAATATTCTCACAACTACAAGAATAACGAACGCATCAAAGGTCCACTGAAAGGAAACTTGACCAGCTAGCGTATGTAAACACATACGCATAAGGAAAAAATATTTAGTCTAAATCACTAATTAGTTAAAATGTAAATATCATTGTTGAAAAAAGGACAATAAACAACATTAGATCGTTAGCAATCTGTTCATTAAAAATTGTCACGAACCTATTAATCTATAAAAAAACAAGTATAAAATTGCAGCCATTTCCGACTAACGTCAATTCACAAAATAACATTGTTCGTCTTCATAAAAATGTCTTTTGGGAAAAGACAGCAGAGGCAGTAACTCCTCCCTCTAACGTAAAAATAATTTTATATACCGTAATATTACTGGCACAAAAAACTTTTATTTAAACACTATTAAATATAGAAATTTCTTTCAACATAAAGTTCTTTACTTTTTTTTTTACTCATTCCCTTTTGGAATTAGTAGATAAATAAAATTTTATCTTAATAACAACCATTGTGTTAGATTCATTTTTTCATCAGTTTCTTAATTCATTGACAAATGCTTATAGTATTTGTAACACATATTGATCAAGCAACGATGTTAAGAATGTTTTTAAAATTGTCTTAATGTACAAAAATGTTACAAACAGTTTAAAACTCACACCTAATATCTGTATCTTCAAAGAGATTCAGAAAAAAATTAACTAACAACAAAAATTTATCAAAGAAGAATTGTGAAATTTCTTTTTACTAGATGATATTTCTCTCGAAAAAGTTGATTTTCACCAAAAAATAATATTCTGTAAACGCTCCTTTGAGAATATGACTTAAAAAAAATTATTAGTCATTTCAATTGCACCAAAATCTATTACTTAATACATAGACGTATGAGATGAAGCTTTAATACAACAAGTATTTTACAGTACATTGAAGAAAATCTTAAATTAATGTATTAAAATTTAAATCGGTCAACGTGAGTATCTGGGATATAGCATGAGTAATCACTGGCACTCAGATTTTTTGTTAAAATGTCTCTACACTTTAGGTAATACATATAATATATACGTATTCATGTATTTTGAAAATATTTATTTATATCAATATTTCGAAAAGATTTCTGGCTAACAAACCGTAATTTTTAATTAAAAAGATTAGTATCATAAGTACTTATATTTTTTTATATACCAGAGGGGTCCAAAAAAATGTACTCACTTTTGCTAGTCCACATCTGACAATTTTTGGCACTGAAAGGGGGTTATGGTATGTGTTCGTAATGACCACCAGCAGCTTCTATACAACGTCCTTACACAATGCCGAACTGGATACCGAACTACGGCTATTAGTGTATTTGAGGTAATGGCGGAACATGACTCCACAATTTTTTCACGTAGCTCGTCGATTATTGATGGTGTTTGTCGATACACGTCATTCTTGACGGTCCCCCAGAAGTAGAAGTCCAGGGGTGTCAAATCAGGAGAAGATGGGTACTCAACAACACCTCTTCGACCCATCCACTGTCCGGTTAGAACTTTATCGAGGTACATCCCAACCCCGTAGGGAGAAGACACCCCCTTTTGACGTTACCGGTCGCCCCTTTTGCACACCACCCCTTCCGTTCCAAGCCCTGAAGGGGTTTCCGTAGGTCGACTTTAAACCCTCTAACTGATTACATTACAAAAAAAGTATACACAACTGTGGTGGTTCACAGTACCGTTTGAATTGCGCCTTGTCAGTCCACACAAACATTCCTGTAAAACTCGCCAACCATGTGCTAAAACCATTCACAGTATTTCATCCTTCGATCTGGGTCATACTCATTCATCACGTGTAGCAGTCTTGGAATGTACACTTGCCACTTTGCACTCTTCAGAATAATTTTACACTTGACCGGCTCACCCCGCTTTCTTGCGCTCACTGATATGATTTATATGATTTTTGCGGGGATCGGGTGAAATGATGCAACACCGCAGCACTGGATGCCGGACTTATAGCTGTTCGTGGACGGCCGAATCTTTCCTTGCTCCAGACACTTTCTTCCACTGCCGTTGTACCCCGTAAATGTTCTCGTACTTCCAGTACCACTTCAGTACAGCCTTGCGTTCAACAAACGATAAGTGGACCTCAGCCATTGTTGCTGCTCGACTCTCTTCTGCTGCATTGGCTAACATGACTGGTTCGTTCCACCGCCAACCACCCGCGCATTCGCGGCATATATTGCCAGCTCCGCCTACCAAAACAAATTTAATACCTTACACTACACTATACATTAAATTAATGAGTGTAAGTCTGTTTATACAAACTGATATTATATAAGGTTTTTAATTAAAAATTGTGGTTTAAAAAAAAATATAATTATGGTTTTATATACGTACATGTACGCACAGTATTTTGTCAGAAAAATGTATGATAGTAACTTTAAAATGAATTCTACCTGTAAAAAAAAAATCTTATAAATGTAAGTTCGAAACTTTGTTTTCAAGTTATGGGTGCTAAAAAACTTTTTCTTTATTTCTGCTATAAAAGATTATACTAGACAAAATTTTTACCGATATCATATACTGAATAAATTTTGTGGTTTAATTGTAATTTGGCTTGAATCAACTGAAAAATGGAGCCTAAAAACTGAATCTCTATCGTTATTCGACATTTATTTTTAAGATGGTTCAAATATTAATGTAATAAAAGCAACAGACTTTGAAAAATTGCCAATTTGCTCTTTATGTTTACTCCAAACATAAATTTGGGTATTTAAAATTTTTGTCATTAAGTTTAATAAAAATAAATTATGTAGGGTTTTTGTTTATTTATAATGGAATTCTTAATGGAGACTGAGCTTTGAGAAACAATTTTTTAAATTCATCCAAATCATAGTTAAAATCCATTAATATTTTCCGTAAAAGGCAATCATAAATATTTAGTATAATAATAATTTACAAACACAGTAGAAATTTGGAAAAAAATTATTAAATATTCGTAAAAAACTATCATACACAATATTTTTAGAGCTGTTAAAGGTTTTTGTTATTTTGATAAATTAAATTTATTCCTGATGTATGAATTCGTCTGTCCGTTTTTTCATGGAACACCTACAGTAAGTTTATACGTGTAAAAATTATTAATATATTAACTGCTTCTTAGTATGTTTATTTTATATACTCGTATTTGGTATATTTAAAAAAAATCATATTTGCTAAGTTATTAAATAATTTGATGCTAGACTGTGGATACCGGTGTTTTTTGGTGGTTGGATTTCAATTAACCACACATCTTAGGAATGATCGATCCGAGTCTCTTTTAGATTACATGTTTACCGGTACATTTACGCTTGCATTGTAGTACATCTGCTGCTACGTCAGGCCTAGCAAGCCGGTAGCAGTAACTGCATTTGCCTAAACATACACATACACACCCAGACCCAGCAGTAGCTGGAAAACTGGTTTGAGAAACATATATATATTTTTTTCAATATCATATCACATTTTCCAGAATTGATGCTTTTTGTAATATTCATGTTCACCCTTCTCGGGATGGCCAAAATTTCTGTATTTTCTTTTTGTATTTTCCTCTTCTCAGTGAACTTCATGACGTACTTTTTTTTAAAAAAACATGCTTTTATTTAATCAATTAAAATTCAAATGATATTTTGGATACAAAATTAATAAATTAGGTATAAAATAGTACTGTAAAATTTTGTAACCAAAATATCTACAGTAATTTTTATACATTTCAATTAAGTAGTGGTTCCTTTTAGAACCCATTTCACATCTTTTATTAAATCAAATAAGTAAATGAAGTAACTACTTTTACTTTTGTTCCAAAAGCTCCAGCAAGCCCAACTTACTCCATCTATAAGCAAGTTTCTTAAGTTAAAGCTAGACTAAACCAGTTACTCAATGAACCGGTCTGCATTGTGTTCCGAAATAAAATCGGAATGTTGTAAAACAGTTTTCTCAACCTTTTTTTATGGCCGACCGGTAAAATTATAGAAAAATATACTAAGACGAACAGACCCTCAGCTTAGTTTTTTTGACGAGCAAAAAAATTTATCATATTTTTATTTTATCACTAATTAAATTTACATATACATAATAATAATTAATATCATTTCTATTTATAAAAACAAAACAGTATATTAATGAAAATCAGAAAATAAATAACAAAAAATAAATGTAGGTTGTGTTATTTAAAAATAGGAACTACAAACAAATCATATTTCAAACTAATTGTAAATAATGAAAATTAGTGCGAAATTTGTTGTTGCTTATTTTCCACAATTGTTTCAATGTCGGGTTGTAAATTTCTTAAACCTAATCGAAGAGATGAAAATATTGATAAACAATTTCTTGTTTTGGGTTTAAAAGTGTCAAAGCTGAGAATCCAGTTTCACAAAAAATGTGGTTGCAAAGGGAAGTAGCATTTTCAAGAAAATATTAATAGATTTAATAATTGAATTTTCATTAATAGAATTAACGTAACAAATCCATGGCTTTGTTATGTAAATTTGGATATTCATTTTTTATTGCAATTCATAATTTAATTATATTCATAAAATAAAAATTTTATTTAAATTTTATTAATTTTTTTTAAAATTAAATTTTTTTTTTAATAATATGTCTGAACTCAGTTCCAAGACAGGGTCTTGGTCTTCGTTACTTAAATTTATATTATTGCAATTGTTCTCAATAAGACTAGTTATCCATAAATTCATCTCCGGCAAGTTTATATTTGTCATATAATGACTTTTTACTACAATCAGCAATTTTGTTCTATTATATCTAGAAAAGTAATGATGTAGAATAGACAAACATATATCAATTAACATCGTATTTCATATTGATTTGACAGAGATAAATTATATGTATTTAATAAGGTTATTGATATGATAGCAAAAGTATACTTTTGTATCATTTATTTAAATAATTTTATCCTCATTCAGCAATAATTTTCATTTAAAATTTCATGATACAATTTTTCTGATATATTGAATACATATATATTTAATATAAAACTCTCTCAGAACAGTCTGTTAGTTCACTAGCAGCATTACTAATGTTTGCAGTCTCAACCTGTCACAATGACACAAAATAAATCTGATGGTTAAACTCGCGACACCAACTATGAAATAATTAAATGCAATTAAATATAACTGTACCTTAAAAGCGATTTAAATAAAGGTATTTCAGTATTACAAGCTAGCAGTTACTCTGTTATCCTGTCAACGAGTGATAGGAATATTAATTATGAGGTAGGTTTATGAATAACCAACTTAAAAACAATTATAATTTTTGATTTTATTAAATTCCAAAGAGCTAGATGTTTCATTCAAAGAGCTCCAACAAAATAAAATTTAGTAATTTTTTATCAGTTTAGCAATGTTTATCAGCAATGTTTTTTTATCAGTTTATTATGCATCTGCAATTTAGCAATTTATTTCATTTTCATTTTAAATAAAATAATAATTAATTCCGTTACTATATCGCATTTGAAAGCGTAAATAAACGCCTTACATGTCACAAATTCTGTTTGCTGATTAACACGTTTCTTTTAAATTCTTAATATAATTTTCTTATCTTGTGTCTTTCTTTTTCCTGTTTAACCTCCGGTAATTACTGTTCAAATAATACTTCAGAGGATGAATGAGGATGATATGTATGAGTGTAAATGAAGTGTAGCCTTGTACAGTCTCAGTTCAACCACTCCTGAGATGTGTGGTTAATTGAAAGCCAACCACCAAATAACACCGGTATCTACGGTCTAGTATTAAAATTTGTGTAAAAATAACTGACTTTACTAGGACTTGAACGCTGGAACTTTCGACTTCCAAGTCAGCTGATTTGGGATGACGCGTTCACCACTAGACCAAACCGGGGGGTTGTTATCTTGTATTTTTTTTTCCTGTTTAGCCTCCGGTAACTACCGTTTAGATAATACTTCAGAGGATGAATGAGGATGATATGTATGAGTGTAAATGAAGTGTAGTCTTGTACATTCTCAGTTCGACCATTGCTGAGATGTGTGGTTAATTGAAACCCAACCACCAAAGAACACCGGTATCTACGGTCTAGTATTCAAATCCGTGTAAAAATAACTGGCTTTACTAGGATTTGAACGCTGGAACTCTCGACTTCCAAATCAGCTGATCTGGGAAGACGCGTTCACCACTAGACCAACCCGGTGGATTTGTTATCTTGTATTTACTTTTATTAATGTTAACAGATACTGTATCATAGTCTTACGGTATTAAAAATTTAAAATTTGTTTCTCTATACATACCAAAGTAAAAGGAATTAATCTTTTTCTTGACGGTGAATAATTATGTTCAATAAAACCATCCAGTTCATAGTCAAAATATAAACATCAATAAATTACAAACCTTTCAATAACAAAGTATTCCAACAGTCAGAAACTCTGATAACAGGTTTATGAAATATTAGACCAATCAGCTGATTTCGGTGAAAATTCTCAATGCTTCTTTATACCCTTATAATACTGTAAGTCTCTCTTTTTTCTTTAGCCTCCGGAACCACCGTAAGTAATTGCTTCAAAGGATGAATGAGGATGATATGTATGAATATAAATGAAGTGTGGTCTTCTACGGTCTCTGGTCACCATTCCTGAGATGTGTGATTAATTGAAACCCACCCACCAAAGAACACCGGTATCCACGATCTAGTACCATCTAGTCAAATACCATTATGCATAAAATTATATTACTACGATAATCTTATTAGTAAACAAAAAGGAGCGTATAAGTTATTTTAAAATTTAGAATAAAAAGACATGTTTGCTGATCAAATTTAAATTTTCTGTCAGTAGCGGACAGAAAATCAAGTTTTGATCAAGTATTCATTTGAAATAAATGGAAGAAGATAATTTATTAATCATCTCACAATCACATGAAATATAGTCATTTAAGTTTTGAAAATATATATTATTCAAAAAAGCAATTTGGAGAGCACTTTTCTAATTTTCTAATTCATTGAAACCTCTTTATTAATAATTAAATTTCTCTCATTTAATTATTATTATAATTTTTGTGTTTAGTATTTTATTCTTGTAGTCTTGCTATGTAATTATAGAAGTTACTATTAGAAGTTATACATTACTAATTATAGAAGTTATAGATATAAGATATATTATCGGTCGCATACAAAATAACTTTAGAAACAATAAAAGTTAAATTCATTCAACAATAAAAATACAATTTATACAAATTAAAAAAAAAGATTCGACGTTACCATTATGGGGAACATCAAATTAAAATTTTCTTTTCAGTAAATGTATAACAAATCTTTATTGTAATAAATGACTGCATGAACACGTAAAACCAATTTATTTTTATAAATTTTTATTTTTTATCTGTAACATTATCGTTCTCAAAATTTTTAACTGGCAGATTATAATCAGGAAGGATAAAATTAAAAAGTACTATATCGTTGTATTTACCATAATCTATGCAAAAGCCCTCACTTTTTATTTTTTATTAATAATAAATATCATCGATATCAATAATCGATTTATTTTCGATTTAAATATATAAATAGATTTAGGTCTGCAATTAGCAACTCTGAAATGATCTTTTCTCAACAATAGATTTTAAATTATAATAATACTAACAAAAACTTCTTTAGAAAAGTAGTGTAAACAATTTCTATTTTCGTATCAATATTTTCCAATGGCTAATTTACATGTGTCAGTTAAATGAATCTTATCGTCAATGACATCATAATCAGAGAAAAACTTATGACAGGTCGCAATATTAAGTAATGGTTTATTGCAATTCGATCATTTTTTTGTAATTATTATTGTTAGTGTTATCACACTACTGCATTATAAGGAATTAATCATTCCGGAAATACTCTCTCCAAATGGACGAAGATAGAAATAACAAGAGAGTTTTGATAAATAGAATTTTCCCATTCAAGGAAAGCCAACGGATCTCTCTATTGCCCTTAGCGTTTTGCTTTAGTACGTGTATAAATAGGAAAACGATTTATTTCCTGCCTTCACTAAAAGCATAAAATTTTCTTCTCTTATGGAAACTAAAAAGTAGTATAAAAGTTATATAAGTAGTGTTTGAAAAACGAAAAGTAATTATTTTATATGTACTATTAGCCATTCATCTTTTAAGCTCTTTTTTATCCTTTACAAAAGGCTGAGAAAGTTATTCTGGCATTACCTGTTTTCAAACTTGGCTTACTGTTTGATACTCATAAATGTAATTCTTTATTTTTACTTTCTACATGTATAACATGATGAGAAAGTAAGCAAAAAGCTGTAAGCTAAATAATTACTTAACCTGATCATTAAAAAATCTGAAGTCTCGTTTACATAAAAAGTTAATTTTTTTACAAGCTTCGGACAGTTACTCTATAAGAAGTATTCCGTTACAGTTAAAACTGTGTTATAATATTAGGCTACAATTTTATCATTTTAGGCTAAAATTTGAAATAAAAGCTATAAATGTTCGGGTTTAGGGCGTTATTATGAAAATTAAGATTTAAAAATATATTTTAAATTGAAATACTTATTTTAAAAAACATATAACCTGTTCTATTATTCAACTCTTCATCGCTTTGAATATTCGTAGAAACAGAGCAATTTCAAAAATTACCATTTTATACTTCAAAATTTCGACCTATCTTTCTATTGGAAATATAATTTCAGGACTTCTACACGTGTGATTTGTTTTAATAACAATTTACTCCAACATTTTTTCTGAAATTGCTTCTTTTTCTATAGGTCTTAACCTATTTCATATGATCGGAATGATGTAATGCCACACAAGGCGAAACGTGGCCATAAGTCTCTTTAGCTGGCCTTCCAATGTATTAGTTCCTCCTTTTGACATTCATTTTTTATTACCTTTATTTTCTAAACTACATATATTTTGAATAAAAAAGGCTACATGATATTAAAAACCCATTTTCTTGCTTGTTTTCAAATTATTTTATTAAAAGAACTGTATGAAAGAACGTTATTACATTTTTCAGAATATTCTATTTCTTTCATATCCATACTAAAAAATAACTTCTAGCCTATAAAACCAATCAATACCTTTTTTTATTTGAACATAATTAACAAATAAAATTGTTGAATATAATAAAATAAAAGTTAAAATTCTATATCAAAGTTTTTTCAGAACTTTCTGAGTGAAAACCGGATGAGTCAAAGGTGCTTAACTTCATTAACTTCATCTAAAGTAATATATTTTTTCAATATCAAGCCAGCATCTTTCCGCGAACAATTAAATCAATTGGAAGAATCTCATCATTTCTACAGACCATTATTTTTTTATCTGAGTTATACAGGCATCGACATTTAAAATAATCAGCACTCGTCACATTTTTAAAAGAGAATAACATCACCAATAAAATCATTATATGTAAGGGTAGAGAGATACTAGCATGCGAGGGGGTTAAGATCCCCATCGCTGTTCCATTCGGTTTAGTAAATACAGAATGGACAGATTTTTGTGATAAGAACATCCAATCCAGTGTTCTTGTTCTGAATAGCAGTTAGTGCGCTTAAAGAATTGGAAAACATATGCACTCTCTTTTGCAGAAATATTCTGTATAACAAAGAGCTTGCTGTGAGGCAATGAACTCTACCATGTAAACACTGGCCATATGTGGTAGTTTCCACGAATGAGCTTCACCATTTATGTACATAGAGCATCCAGTACTATATTCAGTTTTAGAACCATTACTGTAAGTTTCAAATATCCCTCATAGCTACTGATAATTGATCAAAATTTCCGTTAGATGATCACTGCTGATTTTTCTTTATTTTTTCATAAGAGAGCTATTATTGTGATTATAGATGGCAAAAGCCATGGTGGTATTTCTCTCGTAAAGTTGCTAATATATTTGGTAAAGCTATTTCGTGTTTTGTTACTAACTCACGAAAACGTAATCTGGTTGGTCTGAAATAGGTAGCGCGATGTTCATTTAATGCAAGCAAACGTTTGTTATTATATATATTTATATTTAATGTGGATAGGGAAGGCCCACATATTTTCTGCATATCTTAATAATAAGGTCTCCGTTCTGCAATGTAACGGCATTATGCCGACTTCAGACATTAATCTAGTCACCGGGCTTGTACGGAAATCGCCAACGGTATATCTGATTTCGTTGTTATGTAGGACGTCTAACTTGCTTGCGACTATCTAGCGGATGAATATGAAATACATACGCAATCGAGCTTCCACTGACTCAATGCTTTATATAATCACAATAATGTATTTTTTCTGAGTATCAGTTGATATTCGATAAACATTTAATAATGTTTAGAGTTTTCTTGCATATTACACTCAAATTCTGTATGTGTAGCCCCAAATAAAAAATTTGGTGGTCATTCGATGGTCATCGATGGTCAAGATAGAACTACATCGAGCAAGGTACTACGTAGCAAGGTTCCTCTAGTAAAAATGTAAATATGTTATTCTTTGCAATTCCGTTTAAGGCTTTTATCGTTCGGTGCAATTAATACTTCAGCATAACTGTATTTTACTGGCATATACAGTTGCCAGATCACCGATGTAGACGCTCTTGCTGATTTCTCCTGGTATGGCTCATGATAGTTTATTGTTGGCGTTCGTAAACAAGGTACCGCTCGACGGTGAGTTTTTAGTATGCCATTTTCTAATCGTTTTTCTGAAAAGTATTCATTATGAAATCGAACTTAAAAAGTACGGTCGTGTATGTAGTGGCTAAGTAATACCAGCAACTTGCCGCGAAGCATTATTCCATGATGCCAAGTCACATCAAAAGCCATCTGCAGATCAAAGAAGTCTTCAAAACAGTGTTTCCTACTGAGGAGATAGTTGTATATAATAAGTATTTCCGAAATTGATCATTTGGTCAGTAGCTGAATAGTCCTATTAAAATCCTGCTTGATACAAGAATAAAAGATCTCTCTCTAAAATCCAAACGAGTTGATTATGTGAAACGTTTGCAAAGATGGTTCCAATAGCACCCGTCAAGGAATTAGGAAAGTAACTATTGGGATCGGTCACATTTTTTTCTTTTGTAATTGGAACAATATGCTTTTTTCCACTGTTGTGGGTTCATTTGATCCTGTATATCGCATTATACAATTTCAGGAATCTCAATTTTGCAGAGGTACTTGGTTCTCTGGTCATGACATAATATACTTCGTCTGAGCCAGAGCTGTATTGTCCATCATCTCCAACGCATTCACAAGTTCGTCTATGTTACATGAAAAATTAATTTTAGTTCCAAAATTTAGGTGACACTTAAATTCTGTTTTTTTGACTTTTGATGCATTTGTCATAATTAGCCTCTTTTACTGGCTTCTTTAAATTATTGACTAATAATTCAGAAATTTAATTTGGAATATCCATTAGATCATTTTCATACTGAAGGCAAGTTATGGGGATAAAGTTTATACACCTAAGATAAGCTTATTTTTTCCCAAGCCTCTGCTGCAGTCGTATTTCTGTTAAGAGATGACACGATAGTTGGCAGAATCGGTTTTCACTTTCTTGTACGACGTAAAGGAAGTACTGTGATCTCGAAAAATTTCGGTTTCCACATTTCAACGGAAATATCCATTTTTACCATCCCTGAATCCACTTTCACTAGTTCGGCGTGACGTCTGTACGTCCGTATGTATGTACGTATCTTGCATAAATCAAAAACAATTAATCGTAGAATGTTGAATTTTGGATTTAGAACTGTTATAACATCTGGTTGTGAACCTTCCCTTTTGATTGAAATCGACAACCAAAAATGTCTAAAGAAGCTCAAATCCAGAAGAATTTGGATTACCAAGTTTTTCTTAACCGGAGTAATAAGCCTTCATTGAGAGCTTTTCAACAATATATCATGTGGTACTTATTTTAATTTGTTCCAGAGCTATAGCCAAATGAAATTTCAATTAATGAAATATTTAGATCTTACAAGGAGAAGACACATTGGTTCGAATCAGACTTCACCTCCTTTTTTTAAAATTTAATTACAATGATTTATTAATAATTATTAACCTCTGATTTTAAACATATTTTTATGATAAATAATCATTCAATAATTACAATAAAAAGAAAAAAAAAAAGAAAATATATCAGAGGTTATTAATGAAATAAAATTTTATTTACTTTTCATTTAAAAAAAAAAAAAATATGTATATGTAATTTAAAAGACGTACAAGGAAGTCATGTGTTGTCAACATCAGATTTTTTGAACCTGCCGTAAGTCTTCTTCCATACCACTGTATTTATTAAAGGCAACTAAATTTTCCTACGTTGAATGTTCCTTGACAGCATTATGTACTTTTTTCTTCCATTTTATCTCTTCACTAATTTTATCTTTCGACCGCGGAATGGATATTTCTTGCGTTTCCCGGAAGTTCTGGAATATATCTTGATACCGAGTCAAATATAGCACTGATTATAGCTTCGACATCATTTTCTATAACTTCAGTTATTTCGGGAAATTTTATATCAGCAGTGAAGCTCGTCCAATCTTCCTTATCAATCATCTTTTGGGGATGGGATATATTTTATTGAGATATCAGTTGAAATTTGCCCCTGAAAAATGCTCACTTCCGTTAGATCGTTTAAAACTTTAAAAATGTACTTTGGTGCTGTTGATGAACTTAAAAATGTGAAATCTATACAGGATGTCGATCCATCTGTGGCATTAAAATAAGTTACTGAGCCGTTGTTTAATATAACAAAATTAGAATTTAAAAGGGACTTTTTCAAATCTCTTCCCTGAGGAACTGGTTGATTCAAACCCTAAATAAGGTTAAAAAACCCCAAATAGGGTTATGTTCATTAAAGTCACCCATTATTAGTACGGATGGCGGAAGCTAACCAAGTTGGTTTTCTTTTTTGTTTTGTTATGATGCGCTTTTATTTTTACTCGTTCATCATCTGGTGGTTGTAAATTAACAATACATTTTCGTTGCATTTTCTAGTGGGTATCATAGTTTCCTTTTGAGAGAGAGATTTCATTTTATTATCGATTATTCTCTCTATCATTGTAACCAACGTTGGAGTGAGGTTAAGGAGGAGCTGATCTGCATCAACACTTGCAGTAGAAACAGTAGCCGCTGCCAGAGCACATGTTATTGTTCTAGTTTACGGCTATTTACATTTTTTTTAGTTTCAAAATAGCTGACCTTCTCTAAGGTTTTAACTTCATGAAGTACTAGTCCTTATTGAAGTCTCTCGTCCAGACCTGTAGATGGAAATCAGGTCAAAAGAAAGTTAATATTTCCGAGGAAAAAACTCGGAGCCCCGTTAGCTAGCTATATGTATTGTACTTATGCACAGTTGTTACCACACTGATCGTGGAATACACTGGTATGTTCTGGACGTGAGGATCATCTACCTCAGGGCTTACAATTATTAAACAGTAACTTGTATTATTATTTGGTTTGTCAGAATTACAAAAATCATTTCTAGGGTCAAGCCTCTACCTAATCGATTCGTGTTTTTTTGCTAAGAAAAATATAGGAATTCCTGAGCGATTTTATCCAATAGTATTGTTACAAAATTTAAAAAAAAATTTAAATAAGATTTTAAAATCCAAAATAAAAAATAAGTTTCCCTCCTTAAGTGTTCATAAAATAATTTTTATAAACTTAAAGATAATCTATCTTCACAAATAATTAAATGATAACTAGGGTCGTTCTGTGCGCGCATCATGTTAAAATAAGTAGACAGATTTTTAAAAATATTAGCAGACTTATTCCTTAGATGCTTGGTCATTATCTACAATTAGAATTGTTGCGATATTCCTAATAGTAGCCATGAAATTAAAAATATTAATTACAGAAAAAAATGTTTTATATGATTGATTAATATTATATTATTATTTTTTTTTTTTAAGTTTTAGGGGTATAGACTGCTATGGTCATTAGCCCCGTCCACATCAAAAAATAAAAAATAGAAAAAGTATAATTTCCTCCCTAAAAAGCGAGCACAGGTGACATAATCAAAAACTAATATTGTCAAATGGTGCATCTAAAGATAGACTTGTCAGTAGTTATTAAAACCCCGAAAACACAACAAAACACAACAAGAGGGTAAAGGCCCTTGTTTTTTTTTTAATCCATCTATCCATTTCTTATGAAATTTGATCAAAACAAAAATGCTCTGTGATGAAGACTAAACGGCACATTGAAAAGTTTATTAAACACAATATGACAAGGGTGTAAAAGGCTTTCGCCACTTAACATCACACAGAACACTTATAATAAAACATCAAGAGAGACACATCAAAATAAAAAATAAAAAATAATTTTACGCAAAAATTAAAATACACAACCATTTGTTAAAATTTGTCAAGGTATATAAAACGAGCTTCATTTTAATGCTTAACAGTCTAAGGTCTTCCCTTAAGCCATCCTTTTTTGTTCCTCTTCTCCAATCTTTACAAAGGCTACGATGTCAAATTCTGAAGTACCTGATGCCTCTGAGATCGATCCTTCAGTTCCTCCGGTGAAAATTACTAGATATTTTGGTAGGTCCTCCACTTTTAGGTCGAAACTTGATTCGATCCTCTTTTCTAAAACTATAAACTCTTCTTTATCGCTAAACTCGATACTCTTCCTCCTCTTCACCTGCAAAGACAAAGGGTCTCCAGAACGAGGGTTTTTACGTGGAACCTATGCCACGGATGTTGTGGATGATGAAAAATCCATAGCCTATATTTCCGTCAGTCGACATGTCAGAAGGTGCGAGAAGGAGTGACGGTTGGGCGTGCCCCGGATCATAGATCTTGCCTGGGTTCCCCCAGCCCACCGCCTCCTACAAATTTAACCCAGACTGAAGAGTCAGGTACTGGCCTGACTCACTATATCGACATCCTACAACTCCCACTTAGCAGTAAGGTCTCCGATACACTTACCCCTTACCCAAGGGACAATCCCTGCCAAGAGCCAAAGCGACTGACTCACACTCACACTAGACTCGCGTAAGACTTAGGCAGAGCAAACTGACAGCAGCCCACCTTCAATACTCCTGCACTGTCGAGAAGAGGGATGGGTACTTCCCTTCCACACTCTGTCCAGCGTCGGCAAACAACGCCGACATGATCACGGTCATGGTCATGCCACCCACCCCGCTGCAAACAACAAAACGAAGAAGCACAACCGCAACTTTATTGTAATAATAACAATAATAATAATAATTATTATTATTACTACAATTTTTGCTAAATTAGCATATTTATCGAACTTTTCTGAGTTTTGATTGTTTATTTTGACTGTCTATATTGGATTGTCAAAAGTTAAAATTATGCCTTCCAGAAAGAGAAGTAACATTTCTTATTATTCAAAGTCTGCAAAAGAATGAGAGTGTCTGGGTCCTTTTAAACAGCTGAAGTGCGTGATTATCGGTTAGCTGCTGCCATACAGCACCACGCCCAGATTCGAGCTGCAGTAAATTTTTCAACGCAAATAGAAGTTAAATTCCTCACGAGTTCATACTGATGTCATTGTAGAGCTACCATAATCACATAAGGAAAGAAATGGGTTTAGCTATAATGTATAAACTGCGTACGCCAATCATGAACAAATTGGCGCCTTGGCAGAAGTGTGTTCGTATTGTCATGCTCGGGAATGAAAACGGGAACCAAAAGGAATATGTTCGTCTACAGCAGGAGCATGTCAGAGCTTCTACATCAAGAACGAGGGAAACGTTGTAGGAAAGAGAGGTTTTCAGATTTTAATTTTTATTTATCAGTATTATTCACACAACCAGGAAGATAACGAACAGAGCGGGTCTTATGTAGACGGGAAGGGTGAGTGAAGTGAGTCCTCACCGGCTAGTAATTTAATATGAATTAATCCAAAATTTTTAATTCTTAAAAATATACGATGCAATAAAATAATAGTAAATGATTTTATTAGTAGTATTAAGTACTTACAATTTTGTACAACACTTTTACCCTGGAAAACCTACAATTAGGGCTGTACTAAAAGAATTTAAAAGAAGTATGAGTAGTTTATTAAATATTCTTAATAGCTTAGTATTTAAAAATATTTTGGGTAGTGTTTAAAAATAGTCGTATTTTTGGAGTAGGTTTGAGGATTACGAAGAAAATATTTCAATTCTGAAAAAATATGTCACATTATTTACTACATCAGAAAATCAAACTTAAACTGGAATAGAATTCTGAATTATGTTGCCTAAGTACAATTGGGTTATTATTTTTTAATATTCTCCCATTTTTCTTCTATATATTCTACTTTATCGTTTTTACTCAGACCTCTTGCGATGTCCTCTTCAAAAATCTTCTTTACCTCTTCTTCCTCAAGCTTCTCTAAATTCCACCGATTCATCTGACACATTTTCATCAGGTTTTTAACCATAATATAATTAAGGAAACATTTTTGAGAGAAAATATACATTTTACAAGATCACACACATACACGTGCGCGCGCGCGCACACACACACACACCCACACACACACACACCCACACACACACATATATATATATATATATATATATATATATATATATATATATATATATATACACGCACCCGCGCGCTTAACGAGTCTTTATATTTATAAAGACGATCTTATTAAATTACGCATGAACATGCAGAATATTCTTATAATAAATTTGCCTCAGTCATTCTCTGTTAATCTAGAAAGTAAATAGTTGTGGGAAAATGTGCAGACATCTGCAATGTGTAGATACTTAGAACAGTCGCCAACACAAGAGTGCCCAGGGGAATTAAACTCGGTGACATGTTAAATAAAGACCATTGAGTATCTTCATTAGCCGTCCATTTCTGGTTCGAGTTTAGAAGTGTTTATCGAATAAACATTCATCTATTATACTGGTACCTAAAATCACAAGAAGTAATTCATTAATTAATTGGGTTCAATTTTTTTTTTATTTTTGTATCAATTATGCTACTACATAATAATGAGTTTTTTTATTAGTATCTAATTTCTGTTTAATTACGATCGCTTCTCGGCTTCGCTCCAACCTTTGCTGCTTACACTTGTTCATTTTAAAGCTGTTATTATCGGCTTGCCATTTATGACACATTGTTTTAATTTTTTCAAATAAATATGATTAACTGTAGAATTATTAAAAGAATAATTAATTATTACCATTAAATTATGTATTTAAAACAATGTAGTCTTTCTTAATGACTTAACTGCTTATACACTACATTATAAGTTTCTCACTTTTCAATAAGTTTTCTCTCTTTTCGTGGTTTTAACCAAAGAGTATTACTAAGAATTTAATATTGCAGAAATCCCTGCATCTGAGTTCCCAGGGGTAGAAATTGGTCCGGTTTAACTTAATAATTGTTTTATTTGTTCTTGTTTTTAATCGTTTTCTTTTACATTGAGGTAGTTTTACCATCTTTAACGAGGGAACCTTTCTTCAGAATTTCACACAAAGAACGAGACCTCTCCATCCTTTCTATTTATTGAGATCAATCCATTTTTTAAATGGTTTTACAAAGTGACTTTATATATGACACTATGGCAAATAGAATTTAATGATCATATTAATAAGTAAATCTTAATTGTATTTATATGTTAATTATTTTAATACTTTAATATCATATCTCATGCAATTTGTAAATTTGGTCCGAAGTATCTTTTTTTAAAGAAATATTCTTGGTACGTCTAAATTGAAATTCTGATAGATTTTTCAATTATATTCTTTGTAATTGATCATTTTAATCTCTGGTTTAGACCTGAATTTAATTTTACTTGAGTATTATTTGTATAAAATGCTTCGTTTTTTACCAAATATTCCATTTTTAATTCCAGTTGAATAATTTTGAATAAAACAATTAAGTGATAATGTTTTAGAACTAACATATAACAATTTAAATTATGTAGGTTGAATCTGTACAGCTAAAGTAGCAGGATTTGTTTCAATTATTAATGATTAATTGCTCAGCTATATATACCTGCAGATGAATGCGTCGTAATTTACTGAATATTAGTTAGCATATTCCAATAATAAACTATATTGAAATTCATGTAATCAAATATAAAATAATTGAATTTAAAAATAAAAATAATATAACTCATTATATTTATTATCAAAATAATAATATATACGTAATATAAAACTTTGTGTCATATATTTATACACACACACACATATATATATATATATTTTTTAAATACTTTTATTTATGGTCGAATCAACAATTAAAATTTACATCAAACATTGCTATATAATTATACTTATTATGCAAACATCTGTATCTAATTGTTTATATAACTGTAGTTATAAATAAATACTTTTAAAATAATTAGTGTTCTATTTATTTGATTTTAAAATAAACGAATTAAAAAGAATTACATGATAGAAGCAGAAAAGAAGAAAAATTGTTAAGAGTACTACCGACCTCAATTTTTTTCAAAATAAATTCTTTCAAATCTATGTGGAGGAGGAACTACTATCTTAAAACTTCTCTTGATTGTTTACTATAGATTGCTAATTCGATTTATTAAAATGTTATCAAATTATTAAGAAATCTAGTTAATCTATCATACGAAATTTTTGAAAAAACTCTGAAATGTAGGTTTAGTTTGTGATGACAATTCAAACCCATGTGCTTAATACTCAGTTTAATGAACAGTTTTGTTGAATTGTAATCTTCTACGAGAAAAGTTTAACTTTTTTACTTAACAATCATGCAACATTGCTTGTACTATAACACATATATCAAAGGCTTTCCAATTTTTACCAACATCTCTTTAAAGGGAGCGTCTAGTAATTCTAATGACCTTTCACTTATGAACCGAATGTGATACACACAGTAGTGTGTGGATGGTTAGAAAAATAAAGCTTAAATGCTTAATTGGATATTACGCTTTTTTAATATCAAAATGATAGAACAAGATATTCAAAACAATAAAAGCAAGATAAATTTGCTTTCCTTATTAAGTGCTGTGTCTTTGACAATTTTTAATTGCCAAATAATACTAAAAACAATTTGGTACCCTAAAGAATCTAGAATAATATATAGCTTATTTTTAAAAAATCCGTTTCGGCACGCCGGAAGGCGGAGGTAGATTTCACCGGTGCTAAGTAGGGGATAGAAAAGATTTCCACCTTAAAGTAAAGAAAAACTTCAAATTTACTCAATACGACAATGGTTGAATGTGAAAAGTGTTTCACATATTTAACATAGAATCCGATCGCAGCACCAACTACCGGGTCTCAGTGATATGCCAAAAATTAAAAAAAAATTCTAAAACGCGATCGCAGCGCTGTCTACCGGATCTAATTGTGAAACTTAACCATTCCAAAATCAACAAAAACACATAAATAAGTAAATTAATTAGATAAACATTTTCTATCGGATCAAATAGTGAATCAACCATTCTCGAATCAACTTAATCACACACACAAAATTTCATCAAAATCAGTTCAGCCGTTTAGGAGATCAGTCACATACACATGGACAGAAGAAATATATATATATATATACTTTTGAATGGACAGTGGATTTGGGGTCTGGAAGTTGTGAAACGTGATGATGTCGAAATTTTCCGGAAGTCGTGATCATTTTACCCATTACAATAGGTAGCTTTCTTATGAAATCTACCTAAATTGTCTAATTGGTTACTATATTAAGATAAATAATTTTTTATATAAAATTTTACAAATATAATAATTCAAGGGACCCTTAAAAAAAATTCATTAACTTTTTTCTTAATTATGATTATAAAGCATACACTCGCGCGCGCGCACAAACAACACACCCGCACACACACACACACACAGAGGTTTGTTTAGTTATTCATATTATAAATAATTACATCATGACACCACCAATGATAGTCGCCTTACACTCTGTATAACACATAACGCAATATAGATTTTTTAACTGATTTATATTTTTGAAAAATTATTGTAAATAATATTCTTTGTAGAAATATTACTACTAGTTTTACTATGAAAGTATATGATTTAATCTATGTTAACGATTCGAAACGTATTTTAGATTAGCGATAGCAATACCTCAATGAAAAAAATCTAGACAAACAAGGTTGCCAAAACAAACTTTTAGTAGTAACCTTGTTAAAGTTACTAAATCTTTACAGTTTAAATATTTTTTACATGCAAATAAAAAACTGTTACCTAAGGAATAATTAATTAAGCTTCAAACACCCGTCATCTTTTATATATTAACAAATAGAAATATTTTACGTCAGTTGGAGTATTACTTTATCTAAAAATATTCCACCAGTGCAATCAAAGTTGTAAACGTACATTTTATAGGAGTTTACACTGTTCTCCCAAGTTGATCGTAACAACCTTAATTCTCCCATATGTCAAACATCTGCAGCTTTACAAAAGAAATAATGTAAGAGCTGTCTTACCGTTATTGCATCTTCAATATCAACTCTTAAATTTACAAAAAAATTTATTTAATGTTAGATTTTTGTAAACACAAATTTTATAACAGCAATAGCAGACAAAATTTTTATCTGGCTTGTTTCTTTCATAAAAACAAATTTAAATATTAAATTCATGCCTGACCTTAACCATCTTCCTGTTAAGATTTATATTTAGGTAGTTACTTCATCAGATTAACTGTTTAAAACTTGAAAAATAAAATCTGAAATTATGATTTCATTAGCATTAGGTAGAAAATCACTAAAAATATTTTCAGAAGTTCCTAAATTATATCTCTCAAATTTTTAGTTCGTTTTCTTTCACATTTATTAATCCACAGAACAACGTTTTTAAAAACACGAACTTATTTATAATATATGTATTTTAAAAATCGGAGTTCTATATTTTCATTTTCACTAAGTTCATTAGTGATGTATATTGTTTGTTATACTTAATAGTCTTATTCAGAATGAAAAAAAAAATTGTTTATTCTAAAATTGTTACTTGTTAATCAAATTACTTTGTTTATGTATTTCTCATGATGGTCGATGATGAAAACTATTAAAACTATAAACATTTATACGACAAAAGAAAACAATTTAACTTTTTAAAGATAATGTCGTATCGTTTTCTATAGCTTTTGAGATCACCTTCACAGACTGTCAAAAAAGACATGCGATTGAAGACCGGTGTAAGTGCGATATTATAATTTAAAGTTATTTAGTGTGGTTCCATTTGTCGTTTGAAATTTTCATAGTAGTATTTATACTTTTATTATTTTATAGGTTAGTCTCTTTATTAATTAGCTTGAAAATGGTTATATTCAGAGATTTATTCACTTGTGGTGAGACAAAGAATAAAAAACAGAAAGAAAATTCAGTAACTACTACTTTCGATATTGGTATTTTTATTTTTTTTATTTTCGAATAGCCCATTTTGAGGGCAAGCTTAATCAACTTTTTAGCCCATGCTTCTTTCATTTTTCTAGAGTGGTGTTCTTTGTCTTTTTGAGTCCATTTTCTCTCTCTTCTACAAGTGAGTTTTTTCCTCTCCTGAAACTCTAATTCCTGTATTGTTTTTCTGAATGTTGCTCCGTCTTTTAAAGTATCTGAGTCTATTGAATTGTTTACTAGGTCATTGTCTATTTCTTTAAGCCAGGTTATCTTGTTCTTGTGAGTGTTTAGTAGGGTGAAGATCTGTTTTGTTAGTCTAGTGTTCTCCATTCTGTATATGTGTCCATAGAATTGCAGTCTTCTTTTTCTGATTACATCTGTTACTTTTTCTATTTTGGAATATAGCTCTTGGTTTGATCTTTGTTTATAATCTAGTCCTGTGTTGTTTTTTGGGCCTAATATTTTCCGTAAGATTCTTCTCTCTCTTTTCTCTATTCTCTCTACGTCCTGTACTTTATGTAGTTTCAGCGTTTCTGCCGCTTATAGTATTTCTAATCTAACTACCGTTTGGTAGTGTCTTAGTTTGGTGTTCCAGGAAAGTGATTTCTTGTTGTAGGTATTCTGCGTGATATTGTATGCTTTTTCTATTTTGAGTAATATGTTTTCTAGAGCTATTTTTTCACTATTGTTTTGTGTTATCCATTCTCCTAGGTATTTAAAACTGTCAGTTCTGGCTATTTTATTTCTGTTTATTTTAAGATGTTGTGGCGCGTTCTTGATGTTTGTAATGTATTGTGTTTTCTCAAAGGAGATCTGTAAGCCAGCCTTAGCTGCTGTCTTTGAAGTTGTGTTATTTGTTCTTGCGCGTGTTCTATTGTATCGGTGATTAACGCCATATCATCAGTAATAGCTAAGCAGTCTATAACAACTCTCTTGTTTTTTGTTCCGAGATGTAGGCCTTTGGTGATAATCGCCTTTCTCCATTCTCTGACTACCTTCTCTAAAACGCAATTGAACAATAACGGTGATAAGCCATCTTCTTGTCTTATTCCTGTTTTGATTTTAAACGGCTCTGAGAGTTCTCCCATGAACTTAACTTTGGAGGTGGTGTTTGTTAATGTGGCTTTGATCAACTCTGTAGTTTTACTGTCCAGTCCCAGTTCTCTTAAAATGTTGATTAATGTGTCTCTGTCTATGGAATCATAGGCCTTCTTAAAGTCAATGAAAGTTATGACATACTTTAAATTTCTGATTCTTTTAATATCTATCAGGCTTCTAAGGTTTAGTATTTGTTCCACCTGCCCTTCCTAAATCCTACCTGATACTCACCCAGTTGTGGGTCCAGTGTTGTCTCAGCCCTGTTTAAGAGTGCTTTGGAAAGGATTTTATAAGTTACGGGTAGTTAAGGATATTCCGCTGTAATTGTTTTAAATAAATACACAAAATCTGTTTTCAGTAGGTATGAAAGTAATTTCTGAAGAAATTGCAAAACGAAATCGGAAAATTTTGTAATAATTCAAATTCTAACCGAGTTTCAATTAGTAATACATGAAACAAGGGGTATTAACATGGCACAGTCAATTAAATTGCTAAATCATACAAAAAAATATCGCTGGCTAAAACATTAAAAAAAAAGACTAAAATAGTCTCTAGACTACAGATTTACTATGACTAACTGGAAATATTTATTCCAGCTATTATCGCCTAACAATAATTCGTGATTAAACTTAGCTCGTTTATTTTTTTTTTATAAGCTAAAATTGTTTTTAATAAAAAAACTTTATTTTGTCTTCAGTCATTTGACTGGTTAAATGCATCTCCAAGATTCCCTACCTACTGCCAGTCGTTTCATTTCGGTATACACCCTATATCCTATATCCTACATCCCTAACAATCTGTTTTACAAATTCCAAACGTTGCCAGCCTGCACAATTTTTTCCACCTACCTGTCCCTCCAATATCAATACAATTATTCCAGGATGTCTTAATATAAATAAATCTATTTCTAGTCTATAAATCTGTCTCTTCTATTAACTACATTTTTCCAAATGCTTCTTTCTTCATAAATTTGCTGCAACATTTTTTTTAATTGTCACTTTATCCACCTATTAGATTTTTAACATTCTCCTGTAGTACCACATTTCTTCTCAGGTACTCCGATCGTCCAACTTTAAATACCATATAAAGCTATGCTCCAAACATATAATTTCAAAAATGTTTTCCTGACGCTTAAATTAATTATTGATGTAAGCAAATTATATTTCTGCCTGAAAGCTGGTTTTGCCTGTTCTATTCGGAATTTTATATCGCTCTTGCTTCGTCCAACTTTAGCAATTCTACTTCCCAAATAACAAAATTCTTCTCCTTTCATAATTTTTCATCTTCCTATTTTTATATTCAGTGGTTCATCTACTTTTTTTTTCTTTTTAACCACCGGGTCCGCAGTTAAGCATTTTTTCCACAGAGGATGAGATGAATGTTTTATAGCGTGTGTGAAAAATGCCATGCCTGACCGGGATTCGAACCCAGTACCTCCGGGTGAAAGGCCGAGACGCTACCACTCACGCCACGGAGGCCGGCTACATTATTTCTACTAAATTTCATTACTTTCGTTTTCTTCTTGTTTATTTTAATCGGGTAGTTCTTGCGTAGGACTTCATCCGTGCCATTCATTGATTCTTCTAAATATTTTCTACTCTCAGCTAGAATTACTACATCGGCGAATCGTAGCATCTTTATCTTTTCACCTTGCACTGTTACTCCGGATCTAAATTTTTCTGTAACATCATTAACTGCTAGTTCTATATAAAGATTAAAAAGTAACGGGAATAGGGAACATCCTCATCGGACACCCATTTTTATTACGGCTCTTTCTTATGTTCTTCGATTACTACTGTTGCAGTTTGGTTCCTATAAATGTTAGCAATTGTTCTCGTATCTCTATACTTGAACTCTAAAGTTTTTAAAATGCTGAACATTGTATTCTAGTATACATTATCAAATGCCTTTTCTAAGTTTACAAATGCTATGAATGTTAGGTTTGTTTTTCTACTATTAATCTGAGCGCTAAAATTGCTTCCCTTGTCTCTATACTTTTCCTGAAACAAAATTGGTCTTCTCCTAACACTTCTTCCACTCTCCTCTCAATTCTTCTATACAGAATTCTAATTAAGATTTTTAATGCGTGCGCAGTTAAGCTAATTTTTTTGTATTTTTGACATTTATCTACTCCAGCTTTCTTTAGTATTATGAAAACAACAGTCTTTTTGAACTCTGACAGAACTTCCCAATTTTCGTAAATATTACACATCAGCTTGTATAATCTATCTATCGCTTCCTCACCTGCACTGCGCAGTAATTCTGCAGGTATATCGTCTATCCCAGGAGCCTTTCTGCCATTTAAATCTTTTAATGCTCAATTAAATTTAGATTTCACTATTGTATCTCCCTTTTCATCCTCTTCGACTTCCTCTTCTTCCTCTATTACACCAATTTCTAATTCATTTCCTCCATATAACTCTTCAATATATTCCACCACCTATCGACCTTTTCTTTCGTATTGTAAATAGAAGTACATTTTTTATTTAACCCATTATTAGATTTTAACTTATGTATCGCAAAATTCTCCTTAACTTTCCTGTATACTCCGTCTATTTTACCAATAATCATTTCTCTTTCCTTATTAAATTAAATTTAATTTCCTTATTAAATTTTCTTTAATTCACTCTTCTTTCACAAATTTTCACTTCCTGTTTGTAGCATTTCTTAATTGTTGATAGTTCCTTTTGCCTTATTCATCACTAGTATTCTTATACTTTATATTTCACCCATCAGCTGCAATATATCCTCTGATATCCACGATTTTCTACCAGTTCTCTTTGTTCCGCCTAACTTCACTTCTGCTAATTTTATAATTTCCCAATTTTTTTTAATATTCTCCCATTTTTCTTCTATATATTCTACTTTATCGTTTTTACTCAGACCTCTTGCGATGTCCTCTTCAAAAATCTTCTTTACCTCTTCTTCCTCAAGCTTCTCTAAATTCCACCGATTCATCTGACACATTTTCATCAGGTTTTTAAACCTCAATCTACATTTCATTATCACTAAATTATGGTCGCTATCAATGAATGTCTGCTCCAGAATATGCTTTGCAGTCGAGGAGTTGATCTCTAAATCTTTGTTTAACCTTGGTATAATTTATATGATACCTTCATTATCACCAGACTTTTTCCGTGTGTATATTCTTCTATTATGAGTTTTAAACTGGCGGTTGGCAATTACTAAATTATACTTCGTGCAAAACTCTATAAGTCGGTTCCCTCTTTCATTCCTTTTATCCAGCCCGTATTCACCCACAATACTTCTTTCCTTGCCTTTTCCAATGCTTGTATTCCAATTTCCAACTATTATTAAATTTTCATCTCCTTTTATGTGTTTAATTGCCTCGTCAATTTCTTCGTATACACATTCTACCTTATCATCACCATGGGCAATTTTAGGCTATAGACATTAACAATCGTTGTCGGCATAGATTTTGATTTTATCCTTGTTACAATGATTCTATCGCTAAGCATTTTGAAATACTCTTCTCTCTACCCTACCTTCTTGTTCATTTACGAAAGCTACTCCTGCTTGCCCTTTACTTGACGCTGAGTTAATTGTTCTAAAAACACCTTATAAAAAGACGTTTTCCTCTTCCCCCCGAACCTCGATAATTCCTACTACATCTACATTTAACCTACTCATTTCCCTCTTTAAATTTTCTAACCTAGCAACCTTTTTTAGTCTTCTAACATTCCACACTCCGACTCGTAGAATGTTATTTTTTAATTTTCTGGTGACCCCTTCGTTAGTGGTGACCACCCAGAGACTCGAACGGGAGACTAGTTTACCTTCGGAATATTTTACCAAGGAAGGCGCCTCCATCTTTGTTAAATGAAAATACAGAGAGCTTCATTTTCTTGGAAAGAAAAAACAGCCGTATTTTTCCAATGCTTTCAGCAACGCAGTACTCAGAAGATTGATTGATGATATGGCCGTTTATGTCCTGCTGACCTACGCCCTTAGCAACTACTGAAAGAGCTACTGTCCTCTTTCAGGAATCATTCTTTAGTCTGGCTCTCAACAGACACCTTTCCAATATGGTTGCACCTTCGGTCCAGCTACTCTGTATCACTGAGTACTCAAGGCCCCTCACTATCGGTCTTGTTTCACGATTCGTAAATGAAATAACTTTTATAATAACGTTAATTTTTAGTTCAAACAAAACTACCGTATGTATTCATTCTGTACCTCTTACAGAGAGCTACAGTGTTCTGCACACATTCTAGATGAAATTTCCGTACGTACTGCGGGGTGGTAGGAAGAAAATCTTAAAATTTGATCTTATCATCTCCAGTTTAGATTCTGTGGTTATAGGCCAAATCTCTCTACATTTACCTATATAAGGTCTAAGAACAACTCTTAGATACTCTATATCTAAGAACACCAACTTGCAGATCTACTTGCAAAATATAATCCTTCTAACTCCTCCAAAAATATTTGCATTCTAATTTACTATTACGTTAAAACCTGAAAGAAAACAAGGTAAAAATATTTTTAAAATGTATTCTAGAAACTGTAATCTGCAACATGTTTGAAAATTACTGGTTATACTGGTTTAACCATCACTAGATTTAGCATGCAAGACTAAAATTATTAACTAAATTCAATTTATTTTTGACGACTTTTTATCATCAAAAAGTAAGTTACGCTTATTTAATTTTAATTTGCCAAGTAGGCTAAGGCAACAACCACAAAAAGAATAAAAGGAAAACAAACAAAAGAATCCTCCCCATGAACACGAATTGCTGGAATAATACTTAACTACTGGAGAAAGAAACGTTAAAATATACTTAATTTATAAAATCATAAACTTATTTTACCGTATATCACCACAGACACCTTTAACATCATTCCTAAAATTTCATTTTTATACCTAAGCCGATTTTAATACCTGCCTGTTATTCAGAGGTTGTACAACATTGTAACATTAACGTGAAAGGAGAACTAAAATTGCTAAAGCTTACTGTCAAGGGATCGTTTAAAAGAATACTGTAAACACTGTATATGTTTTAAAACGATCTCTATAAGAAGTATGTTTTGCATTTACCAAGCAATGTTAAAGGAACATTAATAATTTTATAAAATTACAGTAGAAGCTAATAAAATAATAAATAAATAATAATAATGTTAGAAAGGGTCACATTATATATATTGATATGATAATTATAAATATAATTTAACCAAACTTAACCTACGCTTGCTAACCTTGACTAATTAATACCGTAATTTTTTGAGTATTTAAAAATACTCAAAAAATTACGTCTAATATATATATATATATATATATATGTACTAGCGGACCCGACAGACGTTGTCCTGACGTGGCATTGTTCTGTAATAAATGCACAACACATAAATATAAGTAACTTATTTAAGTTAAAATTAGCAGGAATGTGGACGAAATTTCATTAATATGACTATTATCAGTTTGTGATTGTTGTATTATTGTAATGGGTTTATTGATTAATTATGTGTAGTATGGTTAATATTTATTTTCACCAAATATTGAGATATCTGACGAAAATCGAAACGTCGTAAAATTAATAATTAGTGTAATTAATAAATTTTGGTATTTACGTATTAACGCCACCGCAGCAACAGCTTTATTTAAAAACAAAGTAGTCAATCGGATTTCAGTGGAAAATGGACCGATATAGAGTTTAACATAGATTCAAAACAGTCTCTTAATTAATTTTAATAATGGTTATTTATATTTGTTTATTTTATAAATATAATTTAACCAAACTTAACCTACGCTCGCTTCGCTCGCTAACCTTGACTAATTAACAGGAGTGTTTTGATTATTTAAATAATAAATAATTGCAATAATTACTGAATTTATTAAATAAATACTCAAAAAATTACGGTATTAATTAGTCAAGGTTAGCAAGCGTGGGTTAAGTTTGGTTAAATTATATTTATAAAATAAATAACCATTTATTAAAATTAATAAAGAGACTGTTCATTTTCCACCGAAATCCGATTGACTACTTTGTTTTTAAATAAAGCTGTAGCTGCGGTGGCGTTAATACGTAAGTACCAAAATTTATTAATAACACTAATTATTAATTTTACGACGTTTCGATTTTGTCGATTTACCAAATTTTAAATAATTGTAAATTAAAAACAATTTTAGAAAATTTTTTATAAAATTAATCAGCTACAAAAATTATAACTTCAATTTTTTAAATATACTTTAAACTATAATTACTATACGTAAATTATATTTTAATTTTATAAATGTTATAATTTATTTTACAAACTGACATGTTTATTTTCAAAGAGCCGTTCAATACTTCATAAGTTGCATAGAATCAAATGAGAACTGACAATTTATATTTGTAGGTTAAGTTGATTGTTATTGAATGCAGGTGTATACATCATTAAAATTTATGAAAAATCATGTAAAATACTCACGTCAATACTGCATCTTACAAATTTGCACAATGTATATTTTTTAATTACACGTTAAAACATTATTTAAATAAATAATATTATCAATAAGCGCGCAATTCTAGCAGACTCGGCAATGCTTCGCTATTGCTAGATTTGAGTATACGTACAAATTAAATGAACACAATTGAAAGTTTCATAAAACCTTAAAAACAATGAACATTAGGAACTTCACAAAATTTAACCTTTCACTTTATAAAAGTCAGAAGGTAAATAAATCCAAATGGCAAAACAACAGCACTACGTATCGGATTTAATTCAAACTACTCGCTAAACACAGTAGACTGTTAAAAATACGAATTTTAATGTAATAACAACATTAAGCTACGACGCAAGTAACTGATATGCGAAAAAGCAACAAAATAAAAAAATTTCCTAGAATCCGATCGCACCACCAACTACCGGTTCTGACTGATATGCCAAAAATTAAAAAAAATTCTAAAACGCGATCGCAGCGCTGCCTACCGGATTTAATTGTGAACCTTAACCAACGCAAGATCAACAACACATAAATAAATTAATTAATTAAAAAAACATTTTCTATCGGATCAAATTGTGAATCTAAACCATTCTCGAATCACACACACAAAATTTCATCAAAATCAGTCCAGCCGTTTAGGAGGAGTTCAGTGACATACACACGTACAGAAGAAATATATATACAAAGATATATATATATATGGTAATTAATGTGAAATTAATAATATATTTATAAATATATTAACATGCATGTATTTATAAATACATGAATTTTCTATTTATTAGGTAGATTTCATAAGAAAGTTACCTATTCTAGTAGTACCATGACGAATGAACTTCCAGAAAATTTAGACATATCTTCGCGTATTACATCCTCCAGACCCCAAAATAACTGCCGGCCCAACCCGTCCCAAAATCTCAGTCGAATTTGGTAACGGCAAAAATCATCCCATGGGGATGGAAATAAAGGAACGTTTTTTGAAAAAAAAATATATACCTATAAGTTTCTTATTAAGTAATATATCGAATTCATTTAAACTTCCTACTATTATTTGGATATGGGATTAAAACTTATGTAAGTAAAGTTTATTGATATCACCAACCATTGGCCCAGGGGGTGGAAAAAATGGGATTTTGTAGACAAAAACAACTCCCTTAATAGGCACAGTATCGAATAGGTTTAAAGTTGTTGTTAGACCTTTAAAAATTACCTAAAACTTTTGTCTGCAACAATTTTTGATATGACCAACCCTTACGGCAAAGTATGACCAAAATGTTGCTGGAATTCTAAGATGGGGCTTGTCGTATGCTAAACATGTGAAACATTTTTCCACATCCAACCATTGTCGTATTGAGTAAATTTGAAGTTTTTCTTAACTTTAAGGTGGAAATCTTTTTATACCCTACTTAGCACCGGTGAAATCTATCTCCGCCTTCCGACGTGCCATAACGGATTTTTTAAATTAGCACCTTGACCCATTCAAATTCTGAATTTTTTTATGGTCCCTAAAAATACTTTTTTTAAAAAAGATTCCAAAATAGCAGCTTTTGTGCGTGTATATCGAGGTGATTTAGTGAAATTTCTGGAGCTTACTCCGTACCAAATCTAGATTCATTATTCTATTTAAATAGAGATAATCAGGTCCTGGAGTGTAAATACCAAAATTAAATATTCTCTTTCAGGACACATTAATGAACGAAGAGGCAACAAAGAAATAGAATTTTATATATTTTTATCATTTTCAAAATAGAACATTTCTTCCTTAATTATTTTAAGTAAATATTCACTGAGTCCTTATATATTAGTGTATTCTATTCTACAGATTACTGCTTATCTTAAGAAGCAGTGATAAAAATAGAATTAGAAGTTATGAAAATTCAAAGGTACAGTAGAAGACAATTTTATTTTTAAAAAAAACTTTGTGTTACATACTTATATTTTTTTCATTTATCCCTAATTTGAGATAATTTTAAACAAGGAAAATGATTTAAAAATTTTACAGATGATGTAGATTCCAAGAGAGGATATGTTATGTATTTTTTTTTTTTAATATATTTTAAGTACAAAAAAATAAATGATAAAACATGAAATATTGAACTCGTTTATCTAATGTGTTCTACGAACAGATTATCGACATATTGTAATATAAAAAATTGATCAAAATATTTTCTTACGGAAACTATTTTTATATTTAAATTCTTTAAAAAATCCATAAAAATAATTTTAAATATTTTATTTTTTTAAAAAGAAGAATTATACAACTTTAAATTCCTTCAAAATGGAAAAATACCGATAAAATCTATTTAATCGATAATTATGTGTACTTCAAACGTATTTAAACTCTCATTGATGGCTGTTCCAAATACTCCTCGATAGAGATACTCGGTTTGGATTTTATCACGAACGTTTAAGAAAGAAGTTGATTTCTTCTTTGAAGTAAGGTTTTAAAACTTACTATGAAATAATTTATAACATATGTACAAATAACTGTTTGATAATTTGGGCCGTTTAAACGTCTCTCTATCGCATGATAATTCTAATTACTGGATCAAAGACAGATTATTATTGTTCAATATAGCAAAGAAACTTTCATCCAAGCGTCTACGGTCTTGGAGTTAATTAACTATAGTAACCGTCTTGTCCTTATAGTTAGAGGACTGCACTGTGACTTATCCTCTAAAATCAGCAATCCTGATTCAAACCTGAAAATTTTGAATTAGTACGCAAATCTTATCAAAGCATTGGATGTTCGTTTAGTAAATAAGTACGTACCGTGTGGCTGTGTGACTATTAGACAACCTCTTTCTTATCCAAAATTTACCTGTACTAGTATTTTATGTGACTGTTACGCATTTAAGATACCTGAATTAAAAGAGTCGGTAATCAGATTTGCTTTCTTTAACAGTAATGATGTCGACTGTACTAACAGCAACTGTAGTGAACACAGTGAAAGTATTATTGTTGGATTAAACATTTACTGCATCTTCTTGGGTTTAACATGCCGATCTGCAATTGTATACTTGTCTCGTTAAAAAAAGTAAAGGGAGACCAGTTAAATCTTTTTTTTTTTTTTTTTTTAAATAAGTATGCATGGGATCTTTTTATTCTGGAGAATTTATGTCATTTTCATGAGCGACTCTAGTTCACGACAGATCACCTATATCCAATAAGGTTACGACACTTAAAATAGGAATACGATATTAAATTTTTTATTGCAACGCAAGTGAATATTTTTATAATTTAGTTATCTTAATTTTTATATTGTTCCTGAAAAATTATATAACTTTTTATTGTTCCTGATATTATATAACTATGCATCAGGAACAATGGGTGCATTCAAAATCCTGTTACCCACAATAGGTTTTATTAGCTTAATCTCACATTGAAACGTTTTATTTACATTTTTAAATGCAGCTGATTATAGGATTATTGCTTATACAAATTTAAATTACAGGATATTGAATTATGGACCTATATCCAGGTATCCAGGGATGGTTACCTTTTGGATGGTTTACGAAAGGAACCGTATCGTAAAACCTGTTCAAGAGAAGAAAAATCATAGTAAAAAAAATTGATAATTTTAATTATAAACAAGAGACTATTACAATTAATTTAATTATATGTAATTTAATTAAATTATTATAATAGTAGTTGCAAATTTCAATTGTTTATTAAAGACCATAATGAAATGACTGAAGGCAATTTGTTGACATGAGTCAGGTCATGTCAAAGAGTGGCTTTCAGGCACCATCATTCAAATATTGGCTTTTATTGAATTTTATTAATCACAGAAAAAGCAATTATTGAATATTTCTATTTTAAAAGCAATTAAACTTTCTCTTACATCATAAATGTTTTACCTGGATAAAACAATTTAATTATTTCATTAGAGTTAATTTTAAACTAAAAAATCTGACGTGGACAACAAATACCTACCTTCCTTGTACGCATATTAAATTGGATTTATACATTTTTTTTTTTTAAATGAAAAAGTACATAAAATTTTATTTCATTAAACACTACTGATATTTTTTTCTTTTTTTTTGTTTTTAATTCTTATTCATAGTAAAAGGTTTTTACAAAGAGTGGTAAATAATTATTAATAAATTAATACATTTAAATTAAAAAAAAAAAAAGTTAAAAAAAAGATGATGAAGTTGAACTCTGGAATCAATGAAAATAAGTACACTTATAATATATCGTTGAAAATCTCTCAATGAGGGTTTATTATTATTATTATTGCAGTCAACAGATGTCCAAAATCCAAATATTTTTGGAAATGTTTTTTGGACACTTTTGGTTCAGTCGATTGCAATAAAAAGAGGAGGTGCACAACTAGATGTTACATCAGTCCTAAATCCAAAATTTCATCATTCTATGGCTAATCGTTTTTGAGTTATGCGTTTATACATACGTACAGACGTTACGCCGAAACTAACCAAATTAGATTCAGGGATAGTCAAAATGCATATTTCCCTTGAATTCTCGAAACCAAATTTTTTTTCGATCACATTACATCATTTACTTCGTACAAGGAAGTAAAAATTATATTTAAATGTAGCTTATATTTAAATGAAATATCTAAGATTATATTAAATATTTCTGTTAAATAAAACTTAATCTAAAATTGCTTAATTAATTTAAAAGTTATATTATTAAAATATAACAAATGCATTGAATTAGATTTTTTTTGATGATTTTATATATATATATGTATATACATATTTATACAAAAGCTATTACTCAATAACTAAATATTTAATGTATTATAAATCTTTAATTTTATTAAATTATACTTAAATAAAATCTGATATTATACTAATGCTAATCCAAATGTTATTATGTTATGTATAAATGTTGAAATTTCTTGCGGGTTCGTCTGCCCGTCTTTAACAGCATCACGCGAGGACCAACCGACCGATTGCTTTCAAAATTATATTTTGCTTTAATTTATCTATGAATCAGATGAAAATAATAGCTTCACCGCAGACAATAACTAACGTCAAAATCATCAGATATTGGCATCAACCAGATAATATCAACATCATCATTGATTTCTGATAATATCACAAATCAATCACAGTATCAAGTGTCGAAGTCATCTGAGAAAAGAGATTGTGTGAGACATTGTAATCGTATAATTCTGTGATGATGTTACTATAATAAATGGATATCTATTTCATTATTTTGAATTACTATATTTATATATTGTAAATTAATATTATTATTATACAAAAAAAAACAGATATTTCTTGAATACTCGGAAAAAAATCTGATGTGTGCACCAATGGCTGGCTTCCTTGTACGCCTATTAAATTACATATACACACCTCTTGCTGCACTTCATTTAAACTTCCTTCATTTGAAAGTGATACGATCCTTCAGTTCTTTAATAAAGTGGACAGTAACACAATTGCTGGGATATTAATTCTTATTAACATCAAATATTTACACAATTATTAATTCAATAATCTTAATGAAATATCAGGATAAAGCGAAAGTCCCTTTATTATTCGTATTACTATCAGTTTTAATCATATCTTCGTGTGAGTTGCTGATTAATTAAAGTTTTAGATTTCTGGGGTGTCATATAAACGAAAGTTAATAATAATTAAAATATTCCGTTTAGTGAACTCCTGTATATTGGTTACAAATGTTAATTTCAACCTAAGGGTGTAAAATATTCAGTTTTTTTTATTAGATTTTTTGGTGAATAATGAAAAAGAAACAATCATACAGGGAAAAGAATGATAACATGAAGAAATATATCTCATAAAACGACAAGAAGATTAATATAAAGGAGAAGAATATGTTACGAACAAGGGAAGAGTAAAAAAAAATTAATAGAAGATTATAAATATAAAAAGGAAGAAAATGTTAAAACCAAAGAAAAAATAAAAAGATTAAGACAAGAAGATTAAAGGAGAAGAAAACGTTAAAACCAAGGAAATGAAGAGAGGATGATGAATATAAAGAGAGAGAAAATTTTAAAACTAGAGAATGTGTAAACAAATTAAGATCAGAAGAATTATATCAAACAAATAGCGATTAAATGATTGGCAATTAAGACAAATAAACGAAATAATGATCAACTCTAACTTATGGAGAATATTATCCGATAATATCAGAGGAGTAATAAACTAAAAGATAAGAATTTTTTGCAATTTATTAAAGATCGGATATGTATGGCTCACTGTATATAGTGTTCTTGTGAGGATCGATATTTTAGTTACTCTGTAGTTAACTTTAATTAGATAGATAAAATTAAACAGAAATTCCAGAATAATTAAATAAAATTGAACTGAAATTAAAGTAGAAAATCCAAAAAATAATACGATTCTAAATTATAATTTTCAATTAATATTGAATAATCAGATGTTTCACGAAATCTATTACATATACACACATGTAATAATGTCTATTAAAATACATACACACGTTTTTAAAAGTTCATAAAATTTTATTTCACTAATCCTTTTTTTCCTTTTTTTTATCATTGAATTATTATTTATTGCAAAAATTATTTTACAATCACGGGTTATTAATTATTAAATCAGTATATTTAAATTAAAATAATAAAAGTTATAAAAAAATAAGTTAAAATAAACAAAAGGAGCTGAAATCTGATCGAACCGATGTGCCTTCCTTTTAAGATGCAAATATTTCATTAATTAAAATTTTAATTTTAATTTCGATTGCAATCAAAAAGGGAGGTGCACAATTAGATGTTCAACAAGTGCCAAATCCAAAATTTCAACATACTACGGCTAATCGTTTTTGAGTTATGCAAGATACATACATACGTACGTACAGACGTCACATCGAAACTAGTCAAAATGAATTCAGGGACGGTCAAAACGGATATTCCCGTTGAAATATGAAAACCGAAATGTTTTGCGATCACAATACTTCCTTTACTTCGTACAAGAAGGGAAAACAAGGTTAAAAAAAGAAAAAGAAGATGAAATCTGAATACCGAAAGTTTTCGCGATGGCAGTACTTCCTTTAGTACGTACAAGGAAGTAATACTTAATTGCATATAACATAATTTTAAACAAAATAATTTTTTTGTTATTAAATAAATTATTAATGTCACAAAAGTTAACTTTTAACTATTTACTTCAAGACACATCCTAATTAACCAATTTACTGTTACTACTATGTTAATTTTGCTGTTAATATTTAATGTTACAATTAACACAGTCCGTTAATTTTACTACGACTATAATGTATTCTTTGTTTGCCCTCGGCTATTACTGCTATAATACTTACTCTATTCTCTGCCCTTTCAGAACAAATGCGCTTAAATTTGTACGCGTTCTACCCTACAGTTTTATAATGCTTTCTCTGACTGAAAATCAATACAAAAAATACATCCGTGAAATTTTAGAGTTGCTACATTTTCGTTTACTTCACAATTCCATTTTAAAATATCAGAAGAAACTTAACAAACTTTTATTTGCTACTTGAGAAGAGGCATATCTCACAACTCAGTACAGCTCAATAAGCAAGCTCATGAACAATTCAAGTTTTACATAAATCTGGAATTTAATATAAAATATAATAAATGACCCTTTACTATTGTCAGGGGTTTAATACCTTAATAAATAATTATTAAATAGGTTTCACTAGCTTTAGTAGACAAAGAAAATAATTATTTCCCCTACTATCAAATCTGAAAGAATAACAATAATAATCTAAAGCTGACTACAGCTCAATACCCCCTCTGTCATAATCAATGTAGATACACTTCCAAATCGGATAGTAGGTGAAATACTAAAAAGCATTATTTACTAAAAAAGAGTAAAAGCTAAAATTGAAAACTACACAAAATCATTTAAAAAGTTTTTAAAATCTAGATAAGCTGCAGTAAGATTATATAATTATTAAAAAAAGTGTTTTTCCCATTATCTAAAAGTTTTGCATGCGGTTTTTATAAGTAATAGAAAAAAATCAGTAAAGCTGTTCTTAATATATTGCATTCCTTCAGCTTTCTAAGAAATGAGTGAAACATTCCTTTCATAGAGGTTTTTGATTCTCTAAGTATTTAAGTTATACGCACAAGGCAGATTTCACTTCTCTAGCTTTCCCGACCTCAACAAATTTTCACCCACTATATAATTTTACCCATTATGATTGTTACAAAAAAATTTTTTTTTTCAATTTTCTAGATAAGAACGGCATTTAAGCCATATTTTAGCTTTCTGGCAATCCAGAAAAGAGAAGAATGAGTAATAGTGAATCAGTAAGGAATTTCACATTTATATTATATTTATGACAAATATTTCATTAAGACTTAAGTCATCTTATATAACTGTAATGTAATGTATTTACGTTAATCAGCATACATCATAAGGAGTGCTAATGTTATCTTTCTTCGTTTCTTTGTTAGTTACTTTGTTGGCTTATTTGTATCCCCACAATTTAATAGCAGCTGCATTGATCTTCAAGAGATCAGAATCACACGATTTCTTTCGATTAGTTGAGTGAAAAGAGTAATTAAGTACGAGTGAAATGCATATGACAAGTTGAAAATAAATACTGGATCCAAAATAACAGTGGATCACGTTCATCATCACTTTTTTCTTAGTCGTAAACAATGCCTTTCAGTTTGGAAAACGTAATATATACTACTGTATTATTAATAACATAATATTACGTATAAATAGCAATTTTAAGGATGAAAATGGAAATAGAAGTAATAGCGTTATTAAAGATATTAAATAGATATGCCTGTTAATTATCTTTTAATTTATCAAACTTAATTAAAAAATTATTAAAAGTAAAAAAAAAATTATATGAATTTTAATGATTTTAATTATAAAATTTATATCAAATTTAAATGATTTAAAATTGAACCTGAATGAAAAAATGTATAGAAAACTTAGTTCTTCCACGAAACGTTAGAGAAAAGATTAGCTTAATGTGGCTAACGAAAAAAGATAAACCCTTATATTATATTAAATTATGTAACAGTTATGAATTTAAAGACAATATACTGCTTTACTGCCTTGGAGCTGCAATTTGTAAAGAATTGTCATCTTTTTTCTTCAAATACGCCCCACTTTACCATTACCTTTACCTTTTACCATTATCACATTGCATTGTAAAATTCTTTAAACCCTCTTGCGATTCTTTTTTCATATCTAACTGAAAAAACTGTTTCATACACTGTCATCTTCAGCTTTTGTTTTTATATGTCAATTGTCTTCTATTAATAGATTCTGTTACATAAGTCCAATAAGTTAAAAATTATTCTGAAAAAAAAAATGGTTTTCTTTCAACTAATATTTATTCTAACGGGTATAATTAGTTTAATGACTAACTAGCTGCAGAGGCGTGCGGTAGACACTCCCTTCGCAGCTAGGCCCTCCGGGCGGGTTGCCCTGACAAGTGTCGTCTTGGAGTGGGGATTACAAGGTGTCCAAAATTCGTTACCTCTTGTGTAAAACTCTTTTTTTTTTAATGATGAAAATTGATATAACGAAAGATAAATAGAAATTTAATGATAGAAATTGATACTGACGTATTGGAATTTTCCGCTAGTGATGACATTCCGGTGCTAAGCTAAGGAGAACGGACAAACACAAAGATACACATACAAATACCCTTTAGTAGGGTAGAATGAAGTTACAATACGTGGCAGTAGTTTTCATTCTTTAGTTTTTGTTAAAGCCAGTATAGTGTAAGTTTAGTGTTTATCTACAAAAAAATAAAAATACAATTTTGGTAGCCTAATTAAGATGAGAAAATTTTTTAGCCCATTATTCTGCGGTGAATCTTATTTTTTTAAGAAATGGTTGGTATTATTGCATAAATTTTCCATTATAAAATTATTAACTTTTTTTTTTTAATAAATAAATAAGGCAAAAATAAGTACGTGCTTCCTGTCAGAAACACAAATATTTGTTTCTACTGAAAAATGATGGAAATTAGGTGTACTTGTTGTGATCGTCACCGACATTAAATTAAAAATTTAACTGACTGAATATCCAATATAACTGAATCCTGATCCTGAAACTAAACTGAAACTGAATTATTTTATCCTACTAAGTTGGCTGTGCCTGTCAATATTTTACTCTTATTTATTTCTGTATTTACTTTCTTGCTATTAGTTAACCATTCACAACTATGGTTTGTTTTGGATTAGATTTGTTTTGCATTTGATTCAATCTCCAGCTGGATGTGAATAAAATGAACTTATTGTAATTTTTAGTCATCACTTATTTTATTGCAAAAAATAGATTTACACTAGATGTTTTAGCAATTTTTAAAAGTTAGCTTGTCAACACTTTTTAAATCTTCGTGAAATCTTTTTATAAAATTTACGATTATCTTTTTTCACAGTAAATCTATTATAGTAGCGAACAGATGTATCATATCCATTAAGACAAATGGTGTTTATTACTCACGGCTTTGACGTAGCCTTGCGATATATTCTTCTAACATAATGTTAGTTGTTCTTTTTAACTTGCAAAACCTACGATACATCTTACTTTTTGATGCTATATTATATTCTTAAAATTGATTCGTACAATTTAGTGGGTTAACTGCCTTTCTTTCGCTGCCGTGAATAACATTGCTGTTTTAACATAATCAACCTTTCTATCTAACTGTCTGTTAGAATAAATTATATAACATTATTTATTAAAAGATCTACTTATTAATTTTTTATAATTAAAAAATATGAACTCATTACGGTGATGAACAGAAAGTAATAATTTTGTTCCAGTTAAATGCAAAAATTACTAGAAGGGATTACCATATGTCATAGGTGTCACGAGGACAGTAAATTATATTTAAAAAATAATAAAGATGTTTTTAATCGAAAGTTTTCTCTGTTGAAGAATTTCTGTAAACTACAGTAAATTATAGGTTTAAGATTGGGTTAAAGTTTAACTTTTGACCCACCGTATGCTTCCTGCTAAGATACCGATTGATAATAAAAAATATAATAAAAACATTACGGGATCCTATGATTTTCAGATTATCTCGTATTTTTCATTCATGCCCAAAACGAAACGCGGTTGAAGTTCAAAAAAAGACTTTTTTTATTAAATGAAAGTAACATTTTATTCTTAAATTACTGTAATATAATTTAAAACAAGCTGATGTTACAAATCTGTAACTATTAACAAAATATTTTTATTAATTTCTAGAGACCACTAAAGCCAAATCTTGTAACAGACCGTAATGCTTGCTTATATCTAATCACAATCACACTAAAATCGTGTTATTTTAACAACTGCAGCTAAATAATACCATACATTAACATTACCTACAGATTGTATAAATGATCTATACAAATTAACACCAAGAGTGGGGTAACTGCAGCAGCTATTAAATACTACATTACGAGGATTAGACGAAGAGAAAAACAGAATCACACAGATGATAGAAGTTCATCCAAGCATTACCCAAATAAGTTATTAAACTTTTCAAATATGAGATCATCATACAAAAATAATGATCTTACTATTAGAGCAATATTAATATGTTTTTAAAAATATAAACACTCTACCCATCGAAGAACTGAATGAAAGCTCCAAAAATATCTCTCGCAAATTATTTCCGTATATTTAGAAAATGAGTATTCAACTTAGTGAAACAAAGAATATCTTAAGAATATAACTTAGTAATTTAGAGGGTTTACATCTCTACATTAAGCATTACCCTACCTACTTCTTACGAATTTCTTCTAGCTTTATTCTGTTATACAAGTAACTTAGGCATCTTTGATGATCAAATTTTCGAATGCAATCATAAACTTAAAAAGAGATTTAAAGGGAACAAATGTAATTTAAGATATTAAAAAAATATCCCGTGTTCATATTATTAGTATATTAATAATTCTAGATATAATAGTAATTTTAAGATTAACCAATTAATTCACAGTTATCAAGACTGAACAAAATTAACAATTCTTTTTTTCGAATACGTAAGCGAAATTCTTGTCAATTTCTTTATTCATTAATTACAGTATAATATGCGAAGTATATTTTGCATACCAGCCTTTTTTACAGTTTAAATAGTATTAAATGGATTTAAAATGTTTTCTTAATACAATTAAAATTTTTCTTATATATGTTTTAATTTATTTAATAGCCAGATTAAATAATAATATTTCTACAATTGCAGCCATTTATATTGAGATGTGTTGTTTATTTAAGATTTATTTCTATTACGAGACTAGCGCCAACTGATGTAGACCACAAGTGCAGGCTACAGATTTGAACAAACGGGAAAATACTCTTAGTAGTAGCGTTTCTCTTCACGCAGTCTGGTCTCAGTATATTAACATTCTTTAGCAAAGCATAATTTAGCGAATTTATTCTGGTTTTTATTATTTAGTGGCGGAAAGTCCATTCCAGAATATTTACTTCATAAATTTTTAATCAAAAATAAGTTTATTACATGCTAGAACTCTGTTAAAGGAAATCAATTTAATCAGAAAAAGGATTCAGCTTATTTGCATATCGATTAAGCAGATCAAAATTATTACAATAAAGAATTTATGACATGTAATTTTGCTGTACAGAATGATATTAAAGTATGGAGACGGCTTCATATTTCAAAACTGAGGGACACTAATAGGTAAAAACAAGTGCGGATTTACAGTGTTACAGAATTACTACTTTATGGTAACAATGAAATTGTAAACCGTGCGGTAAGAACTTCGTAGATATCATTTCTTCCGCTCAAACAACAAAAATTTCTGTAATATAATTTTCCGCTATCTTGCATTAAATAATTTTTTTTTAAGAAATGATTTCAATGTAATAATTTACGAGAAAAATTATGTTGAAAACCGTTTCTCGATAAATCCCTTCATTTTTTTGAGTGAAAAGCATTCAAATTTTCATAAACGGAAAAATCGCTGTAGAAATTATAGGAAGTAAAAGATCTAGTAGTAACTTTTGTATTTCGTATTACTCTCAGAATTACAACCATTAACAAACAATTATCCAAAAAAATTACAATTTAATTGTAAACCGTACGGTAAGAATTTCGTAGATATCATTTCTTCCGCTCAAAAAACAAAAATTTCTGTAATATAAATAAAACTATTTTTAATAAAGTGATATTGATATAAAAAAATATAATACTACCTTTCTATTATGAAAATTTGTAATCAGTTTAGAACGTTGTTAAAAAAAAATACATGTTAAATATATGTAATAGACAACAGACATAAAATAACGTTTAAAAGTTTTATATAATAAGCAAAAAATATAAAAAATTGTTACAAAACTCTAACCGGCCCGAATTCATTTATTAATTAATGAATAATCATTATTATTAAAATTTACTGCCTCTCTAGAAAAAAAATATACATTTTTTTAATTTATCGGCCAATTTTTTTTGTTGATAGTCATATCATTCACTTCATACCATATTTTTCCTTTTTTAATAATACTAGTATATTGACCTTCACTAATCGAAGATCCGTGACGTAACATTGCACTTATTACATTGTAAGTGTAACCCTCCATTTTTATCGTATCCGTGAACACATGTTTTATATAATTATTAAATGAACTTTTTTTTATTTCTCAAGCAATTAGTTAAAATAGGTAAAACTTCAACCAATCGAATTTATCTCTGTTTTATGTAACAAATCTTTGTTCCCACATTTTTAACATTTTCCTACTGTTAGTGGTTTTTGTATTTTATTACAAGCTATAATCTCTTGTAACCTAATACTTTTTCTTTTTAATGAAGTGATGGGAGCTGAAAAAATTGTTTCAACTTCAGTATTTTCATTTACTTAGGAAAATTTACTATTAAAACAAGCTGTAGTATATTTTCTTTTAAATTCTTTTATTTCAAGTACATATCAAGTTTTTTTTACGAGATAATTCGTAAATTCAAAGGCGCCGTTAAGTACTACTACCTAGCAGCGCGATTCGTAAACCCACCATTTTGAGGAAAAGTGACATACTCGAGTTCCGCGGTATATCAAATGGAAGAAAAAACGTTGTCAACAAAATTGGAGGTATGTTTTGAAAGTATTCTTTATCACAAATCTAATTTAACTGAAATATAATGTTTTTATGCTTATTTTTACTTCCTTTTACGACGTAAAGGAAGTATTGTTGTGATCACGAAAAATTTCAGATTTCAACTGTATTATCCATTTTGACCATCCCTGTATCTATTTTGACTAGTGACGTACGTACGTACGTTTGTACGTATCTCGCATAACTCAAATACGATTAGCCGTAGGATGTTGAAATTTTGGATTTAGAATTGTTGCAACATCTAGTTGTGCGCCTCCCTTTTTCATTGAAATCGACTGAACCAAAAGTGTCCAAAAAAGCCCATAATTCCCAAATATTTGGATAATGGACCTTTTATTAACTGCAGTAATAAACCCTCATTGAAATCTTTTCAACGATATATCATAAGTGGTACTTATTTCATTGGTTCCAGAGTTATAGCCAAATAAAACTTTAATTAATTAAATATTTTGATCTTACAAGAGAAGCACATCGGTTCGAATCAGACATCAACTACTTTTTTTAAGTTTATTTTTTTTTTAATTTAAATATATTGGTTTAATAATTATTCACCCGTGATTGTAATAACATTTTTACTGTAAATAGTAATAAAAATATATATATATGAAAAAAATCGGATGTTATTAGCGAAATAAAATTTTTTGGTGAAACATCAGATTCTATATGTGAAATAGTTTTTAAGGATCAGTGATTTGTCCGGTTTCGGGTGCATTTCTTTCTTTCTGGCGCACGAGGTGGGCTCTTCACGGGTCTTAACACTTGACGCCATTTCACGATCCACACCACATTTTACGCAATACTGCGTAAACAGTTCGACAAATGGCCGAACTTTTGACATCTATGGCATTGGGAAGGCCCCCTCGTGGCACAAATGCAGTCACTTTAATTTGCAATAAACTATTTTGTCTAGGTCATACTTCCGTACGTAGGGGTTCCCTACTGTCAGTGGTCAATTTCTTGACCGACGCCACCTCTTAGCCAAGTGAGTAAAGCTCCTCTCTCACTTCGTCGCAGGTGGCCCCAATGGAAGTACTTCGAAGAACGCCTTTAAGCATTCTCTCCTTAAGGAGCTGATAAATATGAAAGGCGATACCTTTAGAAAACTCTCCACTTCGCGAAAGTCGCCTTCACTATATATTTGCAGCCTTACGGAGAGCCGGTTGCTCTTCGTTACCAGGCGTTCCCTCACAATGGCAAAAAGGGCTCTCGCCAATGAGGGCCACTCCTTTCGGTAGTCCTCTTCGGTGGCAGACTTGGAAAATCCTATTTATGATAGAAATCCCTTATCATAAATAATAGTACTTACGATACCAATAAGATCGGCCCGTCGGAACGAAATTCCCTTTTCCAACGAATGACGAGACGGCAAACAATGTACGTCAACTCGCTGACCAGTCATCTGACGTTCCGCAATCCTTTACCCTTCTTTTATGCTACTGAGAACACGATTTATTCAAATATACATATGTTTGAACTTGATGCTCTCACAGACAATATTTATTTGTAACCACATTACAAGGATCACGCACACATCAAGTTGGAACTTGAAAATTGCTCATTTTTATACACTTCATACATGCATGTTCATACCCGTCGCTATGAACGCAGCTAAATAATTTTAATTACGTTTCATTATGTTGGTGTTGAGGGGGTCGCAAATTGTTCATTATATATATCTATTTTCTTTTTAATTTTTGAGAGTCGTAGAACTAAAATGGTTAAGAATCACTTATCTAAATTAAGGCTGTTCTTGCCTATTACAGATTTTATACTTTAATATTCAAAATACAAAATGATAAAATAATACTATACAACTCAGAAATTTTATTAAAAAAATGAAAATAACTGATTTCAATACACAAAATACAAGAAATTAGATAATTAACTAGATTTCAATAAAAAATTTAATTAATTTTAACAAAGATAATTTGTAATATATGCATACATCTAAATTTGGCTGTTCTTGAATATTACATGTTACAATACACAAAATAAAAAAAGAGAAAAATAATACGAAGATCATACATTTCATAAAAAAAGAAAAATAATGATTTTAATTTAAAAACTACAAGAGATTAATTTAAAAAATTAAATAGATTTCAGTAAAAAAATTTAAATAATTTTAAGTACAGGCAATTTTTAATACATGGATAGATTTAAATTACGCAGTTTTTGCATATTACATATTGTAATGAACAAAATATAAAAAAATAAATAATACATATATCATGTGAACTACACATGATTTCCTTGTACGCTTATTAAATTACATTTACATATTTTTTTTTTTTTAAATGAAAAGTACGTAAATTTTATTTAATTAAAAACTTATAATACTTTTTCATTTTTATTTTACGTTGTTATTGAATTATTATTTACTGTAAAACGTTTTTTACTATTAGAGGTTAATAATTATTAATAAATCATTATAATTAAATTGAAAAAAAGTAAAAAAAAGGGGTGAAGTCTGATTCGAACGGATGTGCCTAAGATCCAAATATTTCATTAATTAAAATTTTATTTGGCTATAACTCTGGAATCAATGAAAAAATTACCACTTGATACATCTTTGAAAAGCCCTCAATGAGAGCTTATTACTGCAGTTAAGAAAAAGTCCAAAATCCAAATTTTTTTTTGGCTTTTTGGGATTTTTTTGGTTCAGTCGATTGCAATCAAAAGGGGAGATGCACAAATAGTCCCAAATCCAAAATTTCCACATTCTACGGCTAATCGTTTTTTTAGTTATGCGAGATACGATCGTACCGTACGTACATACATACATACGTATGTACGTACAGACGTCACGCCGAATCTAATCAAAGTGGATTCAGGAATGATCAAAATGGATATTTCCGTTAAAATCTGGAAACTGAAATTTTCACGATCACAATACTTCCTGTACTTCGTAGAAGGAAGTAAAAATAGCTATCGGATATTCCCGCTAATAAATAATCAAAAATTTGTTTTTCAGGTACTTTTATTAAAATGGTTGAAATTTGAGTTTTTAATGACTTATCATATAAATTAAAATAATTTGGTACCGTTTACATTTACTTGTATCGCAGATGAAGAGATACATTGCGTTTAAAAAGGTATTTGTTATTTTCGAAACTAATCGACAAAGTGAGAAAAATGATAATCTAGGGGAGGAGTCAACATATCACAATCCTTATAGAAATTTTAATTTAAATCGTTTGACAAAAAGCCTAAAACCACTTTAAGGGCTCTTTTTTGAAGTTTAGTTATAATTTTTAAATTATAACCCACACTAAATCTTATTAAAAATTTCATTTGGGCTTCATATATTAGTAAAAGAGTTTTACGTGGGAGTTTTTTTCGAGTAACGAAATTAAATAGATATGCTGTAATTTTACGAGAAAGTTTTTTTTAAGTGACAATCCTATTCCAGTTTATTATTACTTATCACACCCAGATATTTTACTGTCAATCTATTACAAGCACATGGCTCATTATTATTGATACTGAGTTTGAAGGAACAATTGCAACTGTGCGCAATTAATATAGGCAAGGATTCAGATTTCATATGAGCTATTTTGAAAATTTACGAGCATAGTTTTGTTTTTGTTTATGAGTTGATTGCTATGAGACCATATTAAAATTTTGTTAAAATCATCCTGCAATAAAGGTTCTGCAGCACGAAAGTCTTTATGTGTTACTAAAAGTACAGTATCATCAGTATACATAAAAGCTAAACAATGAGATAGACTGTTTGAAATTTCATTAACGTAAATAAAATATAAAATCGAGCCTTGGCAAGGTGACAACCCTCTTGAGAATAATATTAAAATTTTTGCAAGTCTTCTTGGCAAAGTGATTACAGTTCAGTTTTTCATCCAAATGGTCTTGGATTACAATCCCGGTCAGGCATAAAATTTTTATGGATTACAAATTCTATTCCATATTCTTAAATACAGACAATTTCACTAGAATAAATCCATAGATCAAGGTTACCAGGAAAGAAGTTGTCCGTTATTTTAAACATTAAATTAACTTGTTGTAGTATGTATTGTAAATTTCATTTTTTGAGGTAGGTTAAAAATATCTTTCTTTCACAATTTTGTTTTATATGTAACTCCCATGTATGATAGTGACTTTTGAGATAACATTAAACATATGACTCATATAATCTTTAGGTTGTGAACTTAATACACTGATCTCTATAAATGTGAATAGGAGATCTTTATGGCGTAAAATATAATTAAGCGTTCAACATTGAAAAATACTCTAGCGAGCGGTTGGGAACTAAATAAAACCATTGTACGCTTACGTGACAATAATCGTGATATTAGGGATGTTTATTTTTTCACTCAAGTCAGATAACCGAGCCTCCGAGTGGTATCGTCTCGGCCTTTCATCCGGAGGTCCCAGGTTCGAATCCCGGTCAGGCATGGCATTTTCACACACGCTACAAATCATTCACCTCATCCTCTGAAGCAATACCTAACGGTACTCCCGGAGGTTAAAACAAATAAAGAAAAAAGTCAGATAACCAAAAGAACGGTCATTTTCGCAACCCAAGCGAAAATTACGGCCAGTTGTAGAAACTTTATATAGAGATCAGTGTTCAAAATACAACATCAGAACATTACTACCGTATCGGTTTAAAAAGTGGTGTTATCCCTAATATTACACTTACCTCTGCGCATGTGCCGTTTCATTTTATTTAGTTCTACCACTCATTAGTGGCGCCAGTTTATGCTTCAAATTTTGCCAATTCCAAAATATGGGATCTCCTATCCAATTTTACAGAGATCAGTGACCTAATGTCAAAACAATTTTAGTTATTTGTATACAACCTTCATCGTTGATTAACTGTGTCAATGAAAAGGTTGTGACGAAAGAATTTCCGTTAACCACAAATAATTTTTGTGTTAATTTTATCCACCGATCAATGAACAAATAAGTTAACAAAAATGTTGAAATTTAGATTATGTTTTTCCAATTATTTGTACATCAGAGGTCATAAACCTTATTTCACCCTCGGGTTAATATTTCTATCTGCAATGACTTGAGGGATGCAGTCCAGTATACATATTTTAATTGAATATAAAAATATTTATGTTCATTTCCAGGCTTATTGTTATTCTAGGCGAAAAAGGCATCTCTCAACAATGTAGACTACTTTTGAGTACATTATGGAAAATGTTTTGAATTGTTTTACAGGAGTTTTTATGTTTTCGTTTTCAATCCTTTTGTGTGTTGTAATTTATTAATTAGAAGTTATACTATTTACTTAAAAAATTAGGTTGTTTAAAGTTTTTTTGTTTTTTAGAAAAAAAGTGAGGTTTGCCCATTTAGTTTAGTAAATTCTTTAACGTTATGAATTCACTAAATTCAGTTCTGTGGATATGTACCACTGTGGTTAATTTATTAAAAATTCAACAAATAATGTATGAAATTAAATTAAACGGTATAAAACGTTTTACATTATAATTATTTCACATTTATTTTATAAATACAACTATTTAATAAAATAAGATAAACTTTATGACAATCTTTTTTGAGTCCGCAGGACAAAAAAACCTTTCAGATGGGCCGTGGTGTAAGACTCATGCGTTACATCATTTCCTCTTTCTTGAAAGCTATTATTTCTAATATGATTGAAGGAAAAAACTATTAAGAAAAGGTAGGCTGGAGTATATCATGGTCTATCAAAAGATAGACCATGGATGATATAAATTGTTCAAGCTAGCAACAACTACAGAGAAAAGCTCAAGAAAAAAGGCTCTGGAAACTCATTTCAAACCAATCTTCAGTTTGATAACAATATAGAAAGAGAATCCAAAGAAAGTTTAACCTAATTTCAAAATATTATTTACAGGAACCAAATCTGTTTTTAGTCGACTCATTCATTATGCAACAAACGACTTCAAAATATCTTATGATTTTGCATCACTAGTGGCAATTTATGGTCTTTCGGTGCGAGGACGATTTCTTAGAGCGTGGTATATTTGCTTATTAGTTCTCCGTTTTGAAATTCATTATTAAATAAGTCTCACTTACCTTTTTTCAATGCCGTACTCTATCACCGTACCCGTACAGCATTAACAGAGTTATTCTTTGGTTTCACTTAAAGATGAATTATTATTTGATGAAACCAAATTAATAAACGATGATAGTAATAATTAAGTTTGCACCAAAGAATAATGATTTGAACTGCAGCTTAATTGTCTAATAACTAATTAATCTAAAGACTACCAAATACTGTACTTGTATGTTAAAGTAAGAAGCTAAAATGACAAGTTAATAAACTGCATTGTTGTTAAATCTTTTAAATTTTCCTCGGCAAAATGGTAGCGTCTCGGCCTTTCATCTGGAGGTCCCTTCGAATCCCGGTCAGACATAGCATTTTTCACACGCTGAAATATCTTCGTTTCATATTTCCTTGCGCAAGCTTCGACTTTATACGGTAAATTAAGAAAAAAAATTATTACCTTTCTAATAAAAAAAGGTTTGATTCAATGTGGTAGATCCAAGGTGGCAAGACAAAACTTTCAAACAGCATAAATTAGTATTGTAACTATAGATTCGCACTTGTTTTTACCTTCTAGTATCTCTCAGATTTTAAATACGAAGCTGTTTCCATACTTTAACATCACTCTGAATATTATTCGATTGCGGGCTCTGAGAAAATTTGAAATCAATTTTTTTTAAAGAAAAAAAACCTAGATCAATAAAATCGCCCGATGGTGGAGTGGTGGAAGGTGTGTAATATGGAGAGCTGCAGTAATCACAAAGCAATTGTCTTTGTGATCAGAAATGCACGACTACGCCACGATGCACCCTGTCAGCGATGGAAGACCACGGAAACACAACTGCAGGGTGTAGCAGACGAAGTGATCGAGGAGATAGGTGACACCCAACCCCTAAATCCAGAAGACTTGATGTCTGTGCTGAAGGGAAAGTGCGAAGAGGGAGCACAACACACCAGACAACACAGAAGACAGGTTTATTGGTGGTCAGCTGAAATTGTCTCCCTCCGGAAGGAAGCCCAGAAGAAGAGGAGGGCGCTTACCCGGGCCAGGGGACGTCGTAATACCCCACCTGAGCAGCAAGACCTACAGGAGGGGTATAAGGAATCCAGACGATTTGAGGAACGCGATAAGACTGGCCAAAATCGAATTCAATCGTTCCACTATTGTGGAACATGGCGTACGACGGCTTCCTGAGGTTGGAACTACCGGGAAATGCTCAGGTGGTCGCTCACGTCAACGATCTTGCCCTGTTGGTGGCTGAAGGTACAGAGGATCTGGTAGAGCAGACTGCCAACGAGGTGGTAGGGGCGTGGATATGTGAGCGGGAAGTACAGTTGGCCCCGATAATGACTGTAGCTGGACGCAGGCAGTTGCGACGAATGAAGATCCGGGTCAAAAACCACACGGTACAGGAAAGTAGAAACTCTAGGTACCTAAGAATATAGCTAGATCGATCTCGCCGCTTCATTGTTCACATCCAGAAGGTGACAGAGAAAGCGGAACGAGTTCTGGTAGACTTGGGAACTATCCTGTTGATCAAAGGAAGCCCACGGGCCAGCAAGCGCAGGGTGTTGCTCCGTGGCAATCTCGATATTGCTCTACGCGGTCCCAGTATGATATGAAGCGTTGGAGGTTAGGAGGAACGTCGGGAGGCTTTCCTCACTCCAAAGCCGGGCCAATATAAGGATTATCTTGGCATATAGGACCATAACGGGAGTAGCGGCGGAGGTGATAGCTGGAGTGACACCAATTCATCTCTCGGCGTTGGAGATGAAAAGGGTGTTTGATGAAATAACAAAGGTGGAGACCAGACGACAACGCACAGCTGAATGGTAATCTAATTGGGAGGCGTCAGCGAACAGCGCCTGGACGAAGAGGCTCATACCGTGCCTCAAACCATGGCTCCGAAGGGGAGTTGGGGAAGTGAACTACTTCCTGACCCAGCTCCTTCCGTGGCATGGAGGGTTTGGGGCGTACCTCTACAGATTTGGCAGGAGGGACACTCTGACCTGTTTCTATTGTGAGGAAGAGGATACAGTGTATTCTTTCAATATAGAAGATGATAGGGGGTCATAAACATCTGAAACCGAATAAAATTCTCGTAAGTTTTTGAGAAAAAAATCATGGATTATACGGAAATACTAATTTAAAAAAAAATCAGTTTTTAACTAAATAGTTAACTAGACAAAAGTAGCAGTAGTGAAATTATTAGTAATGTGATCAACAAAAGCGAAGATAAAGAAAAGTAAAAAATGTAAGGCAAGCGAAAAGGTATCATAAATATCTTTATGATGAATGTCAAGACATCAAGCTTTATTTAATCTGGAGATTGAAGGGTGGATGAAAGATGAATAAGCGAAGACAAAACTGAATTTGGTGATTTAAAAGAATATGTGGTGTTGGATATTAAAATTTTTTGACAATTTGCTCGTTTTACACAGTGCAGAAAGTAATAAAAACATTAAAATGACTAATAAAATCTTAAATGGAGAACAAAAATCAAAAACATTCATTCTGTAAGGCGATCTGAAAAGAAAAAAATTACCTCATACGGATCTTCATTAAGAATCTTGTTTCTTGTTTATTTTGACTTTGACTAATATAAAAATGTATTAAAGTAGGTTAGTTACAAAGTAATTTTTCTTTTTTTTTTTTAAATTAGTAATTCTGTATAATTAATTTTTTTTTCTAACTCAATATTGATTTACTCTAAATAAAAAAAGTCGTCAGATAATCTGATTTAGTCTGTTTCCTTATACTATTACTGCACTTTCAAAATTTTCCTTCAGTTTCTTTATTGCTTCTTCTCTTTAGAAGTTTAGAAGTAATATTAAATAAAAATAATCTACAGTCTCGTTATTTTTTAATTAACATTTTAATATATTATTGGTTAAAAATATGTTAATTTAACATAAGTTTGATAAAGAATATAAAAAAATACTATTACGCCATATATATATTTGAATAAACAAATAGTATTACGCCAGTGAAATGCAGAATAGCTTTAAATAATTACTGAATTATGGCAGAATGATAAAAAATATGTTAACTAACACGATACTCGCCGGGTTCAATGAAAAAGTCAAGCATACATTTTTTTTAATTCTCTTAGGATAAAAAAAAGTTTGTTTAAACCAGTACTTGTGGTACAAATTTTAGTTGAAAATTTTTAAATTTCCTCGGTAGAATAGTAGCGTCTCATCCTTCCTTAAATTGGGTGTTAGCTCATAAAAATTAGCCAGACTAATTTAACAGGTCATATAAGTAGACATTTCATCATTGACATTTGAAATATAATTTTATATTAATATTTCAAATTTTAATATTTGATGTAGATACTTTGAATTTACAAATTAAATATTTCATATAATCTTCCATCATATCACTTCAATACACATAGTTTAATCGAGTTCTCTCATCATTGTTAACAAGGAGACCGCCTGGTTAACGGTGATGAGTTATATTTTTCTACACCAGTAGTTATTTGACAACAAATAATTGAAAACAGGTTCGAGTACTCCATTTCCTCGAAAAGAGATTTTTTACCACTAACAGGAAGGTTCAACATTATTAAACAACATTTAATGTTATAACGTTAACTTATTGATAGGTTACTCTCTTCCTTTTTTGTTTTAGAACGCTTACGGATTTGCATGACACAAAATAGAACACCAAACTATATAACAACCCGAAAGGATAGACAGGCTTTGTGGTCGTATTTGAAATGCACTTTAGTTCATTATACAGAATACGCTTCTCAAATTAGAGTATTTACACAATGCACAGCCATATTTACGTGGTTCTAGCTCAACGGTATTAACAAATTTGTCACACCATACTCATTCCCACATAATTTTTTCCATACCTCATCAGCGATTGTTCAGTGGAATAATTTACAGCTATCTGCCAGACGCATTTTACCCACTTACGCTGGAGATTGGATCAAGCATATTCTCTAAATTCTTCGAGTCTTCAGGGTCTCATTTTATTGTACTGTTCTTGGTGCGGTAGATTATTAACACCACGAGCACGAACTCTGAATTACATCATTTCAAATAAAAATTATATTTTTGTATTACTGTTCACGCAAACCTGCTTTGATTATCTATTCCAATACGTTACCCAATTCTGTAACTTCTTTGGTTGTCAAGCATTACCTCTCTTTCTAAGGATATTATATTCCTTATCTTCTCTCTTTCTTCTGACTACTCTCTCACGTTATATATTTTTTACGCAATATTCTTTACAAATTCTCAAAACTGTGAAAAAAGTGAAGAAATCAAATTTGCATGGAAGGTACAATTCTCAAAATCATTAACTTACATAAAGTATCATCATGTATTCTAATATTCTTTTACCGATGTTCCCTATGTAAGAATCCCTATGTACTGTTTACATTTATGCAAACAAATCTTCTTTGACCATCCACCTTTTGCATTACCACATAGAAGTCTATAGTATGAGGCAATACGTAATCTTACCCCAAAGAAGCAGCGTCTTGTATTACCTCTCACAAATCATCATTTTCTTTTTTGTAGCTCTAATGACTACGTTGTATGTACATGGTACTTTTTATCGTAAGAATGATTACATAGAAGTCTTCTGATCTATTTCTAAACAACCTTCCAAAATACACAGTATTTGTTTATACAATAGAACTGAAAACCGTTAAGATTAGCTTTTATTCACATATTAAAATACTGCTGTAATATTGAAATTTAGCTGTCAGCCCCATTTGATGGACCGTACAGTAATAAAAGTTTTCAAAGCCGTTTTAAACGTCATTTTTCTATAATATATCATAATATTTTTTTATTATACAGTTTAACTACCGGATGTCTTGACTTGGGTTATAATCCCACGTAATATCGTTATGGGATGTATAGTGTGAAACTCAAGTAATATAATACACTCCATTGCTCTACAATCTTGTAGGCTTATTTGTACAAAATTCTCCTTCTCTCCAAGAATTCTACTTACTTATGTGTATTTTAAATGCTGAATACAGTTAAAAATCTGGTACAATTATCAAAACAAAATTTATAACCATAATAAATTAAAACATTTTAAGATGGTAATTTGATTTTAAAAATGTCCAAGTTAATGCTAATTGGAAAATTAAAATTATTAATTTTAAATCGAAGAAAATTTATTACGTAATATTTATTTTTCCTTTAATAGCTAACAATCATTTATTATTTATTATTATATTTCGATAAATAAATACTACTTTTTTTATTGCATTTCGAAACCTATATTTCTTGTGTTTCAACTTGTTTTGTATCGTACGCAATGTGATATTGCATAAATAAAAATAAAGGAAGGAAAAATAAAAGTCAAGACTTTTATTTTTATACAGGTATGTTTGAATAAAACAGGTTCAGTTTTATCTCCCTTACTTATCCAGTATTCTAAATAAATTTCATTATTCTTGGCTTTTGTCTGATGTCAATTTTTCTCTATTTAAATAAAACTGCCTTATAATATTAAAAGAAATTTTATGAAACCAAGCGATTTTTGCAGGTTTTGTTAGATTCCAGTAAGTTGGTATGTTTAAGATGTTAGAGAATAACACCTAAATTTCGATAAAAGACTAAAATTAAAAAAAAACTGCGACAAGACTGTGGTAAGACTTATTTTTCCTCTTTTTCTAACCATAGTAAATCCAGATAGTTTTTAATAAATAATAAACATTGTCAGGTTTATATAAGTTTCTACAGGCTGTTATATTAAAATCGAAAGGTACGTTAATTTTTGTCATAACTACAACCCATAATTGCATAAGTAAAGTATTTCTATCAGATAAAATATTATTTTTTTTATTATATTCAAAATTTTAATATTTAATAAAACGTATTATGTACCGATCTTTAGCTTTTTAAAAATGTAAGGTTTATTGTATTATGAAATTTGTTACAAAACGAAACTGCATTTTAATTTTTTTCCTTATTACTTATTTTTACAACCATTTTTACTTTTTAATGCGTAAGTTTTCAGAATACAAGTCAAGAGTTAAAGAAAGTAAATCTTCTTTTTACTATACCTGAATTTTCGTTAATATAAAGAATAATTGATTACCACTATTTGTAACGGTTGACTATTGTGAGGGAGGAATAGCACTTATTAGAAACACTGTCGTTTATCTCTTGCTGCAGGTCTCATTTGGAAAAATAAGCAAAAAATACATAGGTACTTTTTTTTGAGGGGGAATTTTAACTAATTTAATTTTGGCAATGCTTCTATTTTTATGGATATACTGTACTGTACTTTGTTACTTTAATTTATTATGACGCTTGACAGTCGGAAACAAAAGCATGCGAGCGTTTTCGTGATAAGAACTTGAAATTATATACATAGCCTATTCATCTAACAAATAGTAATGTAATTAGCCTTTCGAATTACCTGTGTAGTTGTAAACAGTATGAAATGAGATATTTTTTGTAACGTTTTGCATACTAGGCATGATATTTTATTATTAAGCAAAATTCCGATTTAACAATGTTTTTTAATAAAAAAAATCATTTTGATCAAATCAGATTACTTAATTTTAAAAATAAGTGTTATTAACTTACCTCCGTAAAGGGGTGCGGTTCTGATCAAGATAACTGGAGGATGTGTAACAGTGAAATGGAATTAAATGAAACAGATTTATTTCAAAAGACAAAGTAGTCCATACGTATTAGTTAATTGAATCAAAGGGAATAGCATATTCCCTTAAAACATCTATTCGTAAAACATCTATTCAATTAAAATTTCTTTCGAGCAACAAAGTAAAATTGTAATAACTAATTATAATGGATTTCTATTTGTCTTTTGTTAATCGATTGTTATACCTGAACACCTTATCCGTCTTTACAACAAGCAATTCAAAAATATGCTGAGGGCCTTTTCTCGACAAGCACCATTCATTTATTTTTACTGGAATATTGTTTTGGTAAATCCGTTCATAAAGAAAAAATAATTTACTTAAAATCCTGAACAGATTGTGTTGAAAAATGCAGACATTTCGGTAAGATTTTCGGTTATTGTTACTTGAATCATGCATTCAAAAAACGTTTCTAACGTGAAAGCTGGGTTTCATATCCTATTAGTACTGTACTTCTAGCTGCCATCTAGTTCCTTCCATCTTTATTAACATTATTACACTGGTTGTGGCTTGTAAAATTTTTATTTCTATGGTAAAATAAGATTAAATATTTATTTATGATCAAATAAACATAGGTTATTGCTAAAAATTAAAAAAAAATGTATTTTATGTGCAAATGAAAAATAATTGTTATTATTTCTGTAGATATTTATTTCCGTTTTGGAATCCGAATATTTACTCGGTTCAACAATCTCCACCAAAATTCACTTGTTTAAAATCTAATTTCAACTGGTGAGGGCCACGTTTTATTTAGAAATAATAATAACAATGGTTAGAAATAACTAAGATTTTATCTTACCAACAAATATAAAATTATAAATATAGTGGACAAAAAAGTAATAATGACAAAAATTAACGATAGCGTCTTTCTTAACTAGCAAAACAAAGTTGCCCACATTATTATTATTATTCTCTTGGGCAAGCCCAGGTAAAAAGCATCCTGGCTGGCCCAAAGGCAAGGCGCAGGAGCTATAACTATTGTTCCGACATGCGTTGTATATGGGAACATGAACAATTGAATACTATGGGTGAGATATATGAATGAAAGACAAAATACCAGACATGAAAATTTATGAACTGTTAGATGTTAACGGTCATTGTCTCCCACCTGCAGCTCCACTTGATTGTCCCCCTCAATAACAGGCGTTATCTTATTTCTCGAACTTATGACGTACAAACGGACCAAGCGGCATGTATCCAGAAACACAGCCTTTTGCATTGGTCGGAACAGATTGTATTGGTCGGAACAGAATCAGGAGAGGGTAATGACCCTCTCCTGGTCCCAAATCTCCCTGAGTTGATCTGCAAGATCCCTATACTTCACTATTTTTTCATGTACTTCCTCACTATGTTGATGGACAATGGGATTGTGATATCAATCAGGAAGGTGATCTTCTCCTGCTTCTTGGTCAGAACGATGTCTGACTTATTATGCTCCACTGTCCTGTCCGTCAGAACAGTACGATCGTAGCACAGTTTATAACGATCGTCTTCTAATACGAGGAGTATACTTAAAATACGGGACTGAAACGGCAAGGTGACCTAGGTCCAAAGCGTGCCTCTGGTGAAGAATCTTCTTCTTATTATTATTATTATTTTTTTTTTGTTTTGAGGTTTTTAGGGGCATCAACTACTTTGGTCATTAGTCTCGTGCCACTTCAAAAAAAATTAAAAAAGAAAATTTCAAAATTTCATATTCTGATCTTTCAAATTCAAAATTTACCGCCTAGGCTATCCTTTCGGCCATCCTTTCTTGCACCTTTTTTCCATTCTTTCAACGGCCTCAACTTCCAATGACAGTGTGTCTGAGGCCTCGAACATGGCATCTTCACTTTCTGATGCCAATGACGTTCGCCGGCTAACATCTGGTGATGAAAGCTTCGTTGGTGCTGTAAGCATCGTTGCAATTGAATCTAAAGTCGCAAACGATGCACTTTCGGCGGCTGATGAGCTGGATTCAATCTTTAATGGAGGGCTGGGTCCAGCTGAAGATGATGCTCTCGGTGACGCTGTTCTTTGAGCTTTTGGAGGCTCCATTGTTGCAATTCGTATATCGTCTGTGTCTGGTGCTTTTTCAATAATGACTTGCACCTCCATTTTGGTAGACTCAGACTTTTCCGGTACTCTTGGAACAATTTCTTTAGTCTTATTACTAGACGACGGAATGATCTTTTTTCCTTTTTCAAGACTTTTATTTATTACGTCAGTTGGTGGCGTTATAATCGCTGGTTTTTCTAATTTTTTAGGCTATGCTGGTACGTGTCTTATGTCAACGGCGTCAGTCGCAGAGTGAGCCTGCTCATGTTTAGTTTGTTCTATCCGATGAGTCGACTCAATCTTTGAATCAATGATTCTTTCAATCATTGTCGCAAGACTTGGTGCCATCGTGTTAACCAACTGCTCCACGTTAATTTTAGATGTGGAAGGGGCAGCCGCTGCTTCTGCATAAGAAGTTGATGGTCGAGGTGTACGCTGATTAACAATTTTCTTCGCTTCAGGATAACTGACTTTTGAAGCGTTTTAACTTCCTGAATGGCCCTTTCTAATTTATATATAAATTAGAAACGGGCAGTTCCATGAACGACAGTTGTGATGCCCTTTACAGTTAACACAGATTGGAGGGTCTTTACATGGGTCACCCTCATGTGTTTTCACTCCACATATACATATTTCCTGCGCTTCACATCTAGCTGCTGTGTGTCCGAATCGTTGACACTTAAAACATCTCATCGGCTGCGGAATGAATGTCCGTACATCAAGCCGATGGATGCCAGCTCGCACCTTTTCAGGAAGGTTCGTCCTATTAAATGTTAAAACATGCAAGGCTGAAGGAAGAACTTCACCATTTCTTCGCATGGTTAGTATGCGACACTGAGTGACTCCTAACTCGACATTTCTGGTACAATTTCTTCTTCAGTACAATTTAGAAGATCGCGACAAACAACAACTCCTCTGGATGAGTTAAGTGAGCTATGCGGCTGGACAGAACCCGCAAATTCACCGATCTTCTTCAACGCCTGGACTTTCTGGCTTTGCATGTCGTTGATTGTTTCGACGTGCAATCCATTAAAGGTCTTTCAGATTTCTTTAACAGGACCACCAGCACAATTACCAATCTCTCTAGCGATTAAAAATGGACTAACTTTTTGGATGTTTCCATTCTCCCGTGTAATAATTAAAAATCTTGGTTTAGGTACGTTATAGCCAAATAAACTTTTACTGATTCTATCAGCATCTTTCTTTATCTTATCAGACTCCTTACTTTTCCTCTTCGCTTGTGGCGAATTGAAGGTTTCTAAACTAGGGTGTTTACGTGCATCCTCTGCCACGTTTGTTTGTTTAAGTATGTTCATTGTGTTAATCCCTTCTGTAGCAAGGCTAGCCGCCGGGGTACACCGGCACTCCAGGGCTACTAACCTTGGAGGTCCGACCCGGTACTCCGGTGGAACCGGTATATGTCCTGGCAGAGAGCGGATGCACAATCTCTGCACTGACTCCAGGCTCCTACTCACCGAAGCTTTCAGAGCTCCCATGCACCGACATACATGGGCACCATTGCTACATGCTTTCCATCGCAGGGGGCATGTGGACAACGGAAGGGTCTCCGCTACACCTGCAATAACATTGACCCTGGCCGCCACACCGCCAGCTCTAAATATGGTATGTGTCCACTTCCTAATCATTTAATTATCCTGCAGGCAGCCATAATATCCTGCAGGCAGCCGAAAAGTCCCATCCATCTGGTGACCTGAAGATGGAAACAGGTCAAAAAGAGTAATATATCCGAGGAACTTACTCAGAGCCCCGTTAGCCAGCTATAAGTATTGTACATAAGTACAGCTGTTGCCGCCCTGGACGTGGAACATAGATGTTGTGTTCCGGACGTGGGGATTACCTACCTCAGGGCATTGTTATGGGAATGGTCGAACTGAGAATGTACAAGACTACACTTCATTTACACTCATACATATCATCCTCATTCATCCTCTGAAGAATTATCTAAAACGGTAGTTACCGGAGGCTAAACAGGAAAAAGCAACAGGGCATTGTTATTATTATTATTATTATTAAGAATAACGATGACACGATCATTTTATTTGCCTTTGAAGGGCTGTTCAAAATCCTATTGTTATAAGCCAACGCCTTGCTACTTTTTTCTTCTATTTGGGAAAGGCAAAAAATGATATTGCTTGACAGAAATATTTCAAGGAACATGGTGTCATAATCCTTGAAGTATTTCTGTCCAGCTTGCTTGTCCCTTCATACTGGACAGAAGTATTTCTGTCCAGTATGAAGCCCAGCTTACTGCAAGCTGGGCTTCATTCCTAGATGATCAGAACTCCCTTATTTGAGTAGTAATAGTATTATCCAGGCTTTCACGTTGAAAAAGGATTCCTGCAAAACAGTATTTTAAGCTAATTTTGCTTGCTGCTGCTATAAATATCATCACTAATTTAATTTAATTTGTATTTACTGTGTGTAAATGATTTTGCGATTATATATCAAAATTATCAACGGCGACTTCGTGAGATAACTTAATATCGTTCATGAAGTTTTTTTAATAATTTAGTAAAAGATAAATTAATTTGAAGCTATTAGATTATATTTTGCATAACTGTATGGAGTTCAGTAAATTTGAAAGTTACATTTTTTGAAAGGAGTTTTGGTTAATAAGTTACAAAAAGTAACTTTAAATTACATAAATTCATACTTTAAAATATTTAGATTATGAAAACATTGCATTTACTTAAATTATAGAATAATAACAGTCATTTTCTTTTCTGGGACCATATACCATGTTTTTTACAGGGAAAAATTAAAGAATAATGTATAAGCTATTTTTAGGAATGATGATGGTTAATGGTAAATATCACGTAGAACATTATTAAGCTAATTGTAAATATCAACTTTTAAACGATGCGATGTGTAAAGTTAACTGCTTTTATTGGATGAAGGCGACGCATTTTTATGTTCAGACGGCTACTTAAGCACGAGTTATCGGAAAGCTTTCATATAAAAACAATTAACGCTGTCTTTCAAGAAAATACAATTTTATACTTGATACTAGGAATTAGATACTTGGTAACTCCGCTAATTAGAATATACATCGTAATAAACATGGAACTCTTATTTCAATGTCTAATTCACGGCATGGCAATATATCACATTTACACATTTATTTACATTTAGATCACATTTACATGGTGATCCAGATTTATTTCCCATATAAATTAGCGTAAATGTAAAAAGACCTTAATTGGAAAAAGAATAAATCCCTAACTATATTTTTTATTATTATTATTATTATTATTATCAAAGATTTAAATGAAATTGTTTCTCCTATCCTGGCTTCCCTGTTTAATTGTCGTCTTCTTCTTTTCCTTCCCTATGGAAACACGCAGTTATTACTCCTATACCTAAGCCTGGTGTCCCTTCTCAGGATAATTTCATCGGTACCTTTTCCAAAGTCTTCGAGAGGATTCTATTTGGACATATTTATGACCATGTTCTCCCGATGTTATCGTCATTTCAGCATGGATTTATTAAAGGTCGTTCACCAGCTTCTAATTTGGCCGCCTTTTTGCAGGATTTAGTTAATGCAATTGAGCACAGGGGTCAAGTAGATGTGATATATTTTGATTTTACCAAAGCTTTTGACAAGATGCCCCATATTTGTAGTTATCAAAGACCAAGGGCTTCGGCTTCAGCGATCGTTTTAATGATTGGCTGTCCTCTTATCTTCGTGACAGGCGTTTTTCGGTGCGTTTCGGTGGACAGATGTCTGAGGAATCCTTCTTGGCTAAGTCTGGAGTATACCAAGACTCTGTTTTGGGTCCCCTTCTTTTTATTATTTTTATAAATGATATCGGGGATCTTTTGACGTGCAATTTTCAGATGTTTGCGGATGATGTCAAAATATATTGTCAGAACAGGAATAGTATGGATCACCTGTTGCTACAATTGAATATTATCAAGGTTGTTCAGTGGGCTGACCCCAATTGTATGCCCTTGAATTTTCGAAAGACCAAACATTTGACTTTATCTCGTAAGACGTCGAGCTCTGTTTTCAGCTATAGGATTGGTACACACCCTATTGTCGCTGAGACATTGGTTGAGGACCTCGGGATTTTATTTGACACAAAGTTGTATTTTCACGAATATGTTGCTCGGATTGTCAATAAAGCACGCCGGGACCTTGGTCTTGTCTTTTCGGTTTGTGGACGGTTTAACAATATTTCCACTTGTAACCTGGTGTACAAATCTTTGGTGAGAAGTCACTTGGAGTACTAGACCGTGGTGTGGAATAGTACGCGCGTTTTTGCCTCTGATCTGGTTGAGGGTGTTCAGAATAGGTTATTGAACTGGATGCGATTTAAGTTTAGAGATTGTTTTGTTGGCGCTAGTAGAGAGGATATGTTGAGGCGATTAGACCTTTCCAGGTTATCTGATAGAAGAACGTACTTTGACTTGGTTTTCTTTTATAAGGCTCTGCACAATAAACTTCCGACACGTTACCATGTTGTCTTGCGGAACCAGGCCAGGGCAGTGAGGTCTTTTGGGCAATTTGTGACACCGGTTGGTTCCACCGTGTCTCTGATTGAGCAGTGTACCAGTGTTGCAGTGGAGTTCCAGGATAAGCTAAGCTTTTGGGAAGATGAGACAACCTACATTAAAAATTTGAGATTTTCATGATTTTAAAATTATTGCTGTTTTTTAAGGATTATTGCTTATAACTTGTTTTATTTGGAATGTATTAGTAATATTGTGTTTTTGTTTTTGTATGTTTTCATCTATGTGTTTTTATTATCACTTCATAGCTACCGTTTTTAAAGTTCTAGTTATTATTTATTTTTTTTTTTGTATTTGACTGTATAATTGTTATTATTATTGTGTTTTGAATATTGTATTTTTAATTTATATGTGAGTTGTTGACTTGTGGCTGTTCTTTTGTGATTTTATGTGATATTGTACAACATACAAAGGTTTTGGGTAACTCTTATGTTGCACAAACAAAGCAAATAAACAAATAAACAAATTATTATTATTATTAACCGATAAACTTTTACGCCATTTTTTCTTAACTCTGCAGCAACTGAGTTTGAAGAGACTAATTAAGCTAGTTTTTGAATAATACATTTCATAATAAAAATATGTAAAGGAACATAATTTTTAATGTCCTAACCTTTTTATACTACTGTTATTTCTTTTTATAGTTATATCATGATGGTAAACATCTGTTATAATTTTTTGACAAATATTTTATTTTGAATAATACTATAATGGCAGTTTAACGTGTAAAAATGTTAGCTCTTTATTTTCATGAACATTGGTTATTAATTTTCAAGAACTCAAAATTCAATGCGTTAGTCAATTTTATTCATCATATAATAACAAATTTTGTTTCGTTTCCTACAGATGCATTTAGATCTGATACATTAGTAAACCATTTTAACGGATATTAGTTTGCCTTCTAACTGGTAATGACGGGAACTAATAAAAACTTTCTCGTATCACATTGAGAAACAACCTCAACACGCTGTTCATAATATTGATACAATATTGTATAGTTGCTATTACTATTTACAACAGTAGACTGAAGTCCGTTTCAGGAACCGTTCCCAATTAATAGTATTAATGAGGGAGTGAGTAATTTAATCGTCCACAGAGTTATTTGCTACATTAGCTACCTGATGAGGGGGTAGATCTACCTGATATATCCGCTGCCCGTCAGTTTATTTGTTATAATGGCCAATTCCATCCTTTAGTATCGTTTAGCTTTTGCTTACTAATTAAAACAAAATCTCATTTAATAACCTGATTCTGATGAAAGTATTTTATGTTAAGACAGGAGTTTTGTAAATCTGTTTCTAAGGCAAACCAAAACGCAAAAATTTTCACTAAGTGTAAGTAGGATGATATTTTAGTTGTTCTTTCATTATTAATCACACAGTTTTATGACCAGTCTCCCTTACTAATGCAGTATATTAACTGCTGAACAATATGCATACTCATGGCTCTTTATCATATGATATATTTTGGTATACTGAAAATGTGTGAAAAAATTGATCAATATATATATATACATATATATACTAATTGTATATCTATATAGTAATTGAATGAGTTGTCTCACATCAAAATAAAAAAAGTTATGGAACCATACATCCGGAAACGGCTAGTTTTCCTCCTGTAACAACTTGGGGTTTTTACAATATAAAAGTCATACCTGAAAAAGGCGGCGGCTACACTGAAATGTGTGCTTGCTGCAGCATAAGTACCAGGTCAGCAAAGTAGTTAATAAGTAGATTGAGCTTAACACAAAATATGTCATTCCAATGGACGTAATGATCTAAGGCATTAAATTGTGAACTAACAACAGGGGAACGATCATCACTTTGTTTTTAATAGGGCCCTTAATTTGTTAACAATTTTTTTAAAATATATTGCGTAGCAGTGCATACTTCAAAAGGAGGTCAGCGTTTCATTTACTAGCCAATTTAACTTAGCATGGTATGCGAGACGGGCTATAGTGAGTACTAATTTCACGCATTCCAAAAATTGCGTCTAACATATCCTAAATACAAGCTTCGAGCTGATATTATAAACAAGCTTATGCAAAAAATCCATCCAGAGAGATGGAAGTACAGCTAAAATTCAGAATAAAAATAGAAATAATCAGTAGCTGACAATCGAGTTCTGCAGTACTTTTTTCCTGTGGTTAAATATCTGAGAAATACAAAAACTCTAAAGAGTTGTGAAAAGAGAAAGGAGTATAATGAAATGTGAAATAAAAACGACAGATGTTTTATGGCTTTTATATTACGATACTTAAGAAAATATAATAATAAAGTTTAATGCTTATAAGCACTTAATTAATGAGAAAACAATTTATCAATGTGTATAATTTATTCATACCATATTTTTGTTTATTTATCAAATACATACATATAATAGGAGTTGAAAACAAGAATGGGAAGCTAGGTAACAGAAAGGAATGAAATATAAATGAAGTCTACCAAATCCAAGATGGCGGACTGTCCACCATCTTGGAATGACGCTCGTAGCCCATCAGTGTTGCCAACTTTATTTATTTTGTGACTGTGTTGCCAATCTGGCTATATATTTAATTTATTGAATATTTCAAAGGTCGGTAGAACTGTTGAACAGCTGGTGTGTAGCGGTCAATTTGAATTAAATAAATAAATAATATTTGAAGTTAAAAAACCTGGTCGGCTAGGACTCGAACCGTCCCATGACGGGATGCGACTGACTGACGCCTTAAACCAATCGGCTGCAGCGGCTCCATGATGGATTGAGTGTAAAATGTTCTACATAAGCGGTGAATTGTGAATTATAACGTCACATCAGTCTGCACACACACACACACACACCCCGTACCCGCACGACCACCGCTGCCACCCACCCACAACCCCGCCCCTGATCCCCTCACACCCTCCCACACATACATATATACAAATTCACACAGTAGTAGGGAAATAGGCATACTACAGCGAAATCCAAGATGGCTGCCAGTCCGCAATATTGAATTCAAATATGGCGGCACCCTCTATCTTGGAATTTCCCTTTTTCCCTGTAGGAATTTTCCTTTTCCCTTTTTACCAGTGCGAATTTCCTTTTTCCCAGTGGGAATTCCCTTTTTCCCCTGTAAATTTCCCTTTACCTGTGAAAATTTACCTTTTCTCCCAGTGGAAATTTCCTTTTTCCCCGTTCAAATTACCCTTTCCCTTGTGGGAAATTCTCATTTCCCTTTTTCACCGTTGAAATTTCCCTTTTCCGGTTTTTTCTGTATTCAGTGAAAAAATTAAATATATTATCACTCTCTCTCTCTCTCTGTGTGTGTGTGTGTTTGTGAATAAAAATTTAGACGTACCTCAAGGATGATCCTGGTCGTCGCGGCTGTTGCACCGTGAGACGTCACTCTACTACTACTCTACCCTACGCTACTCCAGCACCTGGATGTGGCTCGTTCGCAAGGAGGCGGTGGTGGTGGCTGCCGCTGCGTGTGTGTTCGCGTGTGTGCGTTGACGTAGCGACGCGAGTTGATGACACTGCGTGGCGCGCGACTGATGAACAACTGACGAACATGGCCTAAGGTTGACCGTTCTATTTTGAACAGCAGTTACAATAGTTGGCGTGAAAGCGCCATACCCTACCGACCAGTCACAACGCCGGATTCAAAGCGGTTGCGCATGCGCAACACGTAGACCGTTACTGCTACCACCACCACCGCTGCCGACAGGAGCCTACATAAAACATAACACTAATCACAAACATAGGAATGAGCTAAATAATCGTAATGTAAAATTCTCTTCCTCACTCTCTCTCTCGCTCTTTGTGTGTTTGTGTGTATTCGTAAACTTCCACTAATATATCGCGTAAACATTCATTCAGCATTAAAACATTCTTTATATGATGCCTGTATATAAAAAATAAAATATCTATGTGTGTGTGTGTGTGTTTGTAAAAAAGATTCACACACACACATTATACTTTAACTTCGTATTATTACAAATAAAGTAGTAAATTTACACCCAGGAATTAAATATAAATGATGATCACAAAGTATGCAACAATTAATTGATATCTGTTAAGTAAAAAAATAGTCTCTTAACGCCCCCCACATCTAATATAAACGTCATATATGTATCATTGTTACAGAAAAAAAATTTATAGTTTATGCTCTTTTTTTCAAATATATTTAATCGAATATTAAATAAAAACCTTTAGTTTATGCAGTATTAATAAGTTTATTTAAATAATTGTATGAAAACTAAATTTATATATATATAATCGAATTATGTTATAAATTTATTTGCAAAAAAAAATTATTTCCTTAAATTTTATAGATCGGAAAAATAATTAGAGGTATAAATACCTACAAGGCCGGATTCAAAGCGACCGCATATGCGCATCACGTAGATCGTTACTGCTGCCACCACCATTAAGTAAGTATGGACGTAGCTTGAGGATGATCTTGGTCGTCGTGGCCGTTGCACCGGGAGGCGTCATCCGCTACTCCAGCACCCAGACGTGGCTCGTTCACCAGGAGGCGGCTGCGGCTGCGTGTGTGTTCGCGTGCGTGTGTTGACGTAGCGGCGCAGAGTTTTTGACAGTGTGAAGTGTGACACGGGACTGAAGAACAGCTGAAGAGCATGACCTAAGATTGAGCTGGCGGCTGCGACACTGGCGCTCCTAGTGACCCCCAGTAGAATTAGTATCGCAGTACCAGCTCTGTGTGTGTGTATGTGTGTGTGTGTGTGTGTGTGTGTGTGTCTGTGTGTACAGAATGACACCCTACAGACCAATCGCAACGTCGGATTGAAATCGGTCGTGAATGCGTAACACAGATACAAGGCCTTCGTATCCCCTCTTACAATGCCTACCCATCCGGTCGACCTCGAACATGTTTCAACAGGAAAACTTCCATACACAAACACAACGACTAGTTTTACCTTGACGTTACACACACACACACACACACACACGTCACGATCAAAAGGAACAAAACCGTCTAAAGTGCCACCCACAAACCGACGTTGAAGCTACGTCCATGCTGTCATTTTACGAGTAACCTTGAAGAGTGTTAATCGTGTAATTCTAAGAAACGGTCATGCATTCTCAGCACTTTTAATAGCGTATGTAACCGAAAACGGCATATCATGTTACACGAAATGTAATTCTAAGAAACGACTACTATCGTGTAATTCTAAGAAACGACTAGGGGAATGTTCATGAAAAAAGGTAAATTCCTACAGTGAAAAGGAGAAATTACAAGATGGCGGGCGCCGCCATATTGGAATCCAATTTTTGCGGTCTGGCCGCCATCATGGATTTCGTTGTAGTATGCCTATTTCCCTATTACTGCGTGCCTATGTATATATGTATGTGTGTGTGGGGGGTTGTATGTGGGTGTAAGTGGGGGGTGGATATGGGTGGCTCGGGGAGGGTGTTGTGGGTGGGAGTTAGTGTTGGTTGGGTTGGGGTAGAGTGTGTGTGTGTGTGTACATGCTGATGTGACGTTAAAATTCACAATTCACCGCTTATGTAGAACATTTTTCACTCAATACGTCAGAGAGCCGCTGTAGCCGATTTGTTTAAGGCGTCAGTCAGTCGCGGCCCGTCATGACACGGTTCGAGTCCTTGCCGACCAGGTTTTTTTTCACTTCAAATATTATTTATTTATTTAATTCAAACCGACCGCTACACAACCGCTGTTCAACAATGCTACCAACCTTTGTAATATTTCTTCAATAAATTAAATATATAACTAGGTTGGCAACACAGAAAATAAATATAGTTGGCAACACTGATGGGCTGCGAGCGTAAGCGGACAGGATTTGACACTATCTTGGATTTGACGACCGTATCCCCATTTCCGTACTACTGCTATATATTGGTTAACGCTATATTTGTAATTCCAAATCGGATTAAAAGAGGTACATGTTTAAAAGGCAGTAGAATGCCTTATGACACCAAAATACTCTTTATTTCCTCGTGGGTGTAAGAATTCATCAAGGTTTTTTGCAAGAAGCTGTATATGTGTAGCGCACAATCACTGATTGGAAGGACTGTTTGTTCTTACTTTCTTTTGAAGAATACAACCAAATGGGAAATCTTAGAGTAATAAATGAAATTGTGATAACATTATATCAAGCATATCGAATTTATCCTTGGCAAAAATTGTTTGCCAGCACGTGTAATGAAAATAATCATTGATTTTTGTGGGCAGTTCCAAATCTCACTGAAGAGAGTTTTCTTATCTTATACAAGCGAATTAATTCGATTAAGACCATAATTCCTGATTTTTTGTTTCAAACTTCAGATCGAAAAATGTTCCGGTATGAATTAACTTTTAACTTATTTAAAATTTCATTCATTCCTTTACTGGCACCCATATGCAGAAGATTGAACCTGTGTGGGTGGCAGACAAATGACTCGTTTCCAATAGGGTGGAAGAACTTACTGGATTCCATCTGATGAGTTCATGTGGCGGATAAAAACTCTAAACATTAATTTTTTCAAACACATTACATCATTATAAAAGAGTCTTCGCCATAATCTGTGTGCTTCTAAATAAAACATATTAGAAAATTTCATGCGTAAAAAATAAAACTTAATACCAAATATTTACGTCGTTGTTTCAGTAGATTATGTACTTTTCATTGAATAAATGTATAGCAATTTATCAGCATGTTGTAATGACTAAAAAACTGTTAATCGTTAATTTTGAGAGGTGACGTAACGAAACATTGAAAATTATTTGGGATGATGAAGAGATAGAAGTACGAAATAAAGAATTGTAGATTTTAAAAGAAAGAATTTTATAGTACAATCTGTAAAAACACAAAATGACAAGATTGTTGGCCACAAAACCCTCCAGGATTTTGATTCCAGAAGAAAATCAATTGGAAAAAGTAGTAAAAGAAGGCAAAGGTAAGAATGTAGTATGTCAAGATGAGAATGTACATCCGTAAAAAGTGTCTTCAACAAAATGTAGAAAGGGATTGAATGGGAAATGCAACAATCAGTCAAGATATTAAAAAAAAAATGAATATAAAGAAAATTTACTGAAGCTACTGTGTATTTCTTAACTGTTTAATGTTCTTCATGTCTCCTAATGTAAAAATTCTTCTGAAATTTATTGGATCCCATTGCTTAAAATCTGCTGATATTTTATCATTATTAATTTTTTTTTTTTTTTTTTTACCTTGCTTATACTAATTCCATTCCTGTTTTTTTAAATTTTTTAATCAATTTTCTTCTTATTCTTTGTTACATTGTATTTTTATTCGAACTTGTTTATTAATAAATTTTTTATTCAGTTCGTAATACAAATTCCCGCTTTCTATTTCTTTTTTCTTGTTTTTCTTAGTCTATGCTGATATTTCTTTAGTCTCCTCTTTACACATAACTTCTATTATCTGCTTCTTGCAGAAATTTCTAAATACTTGCATTAAATATTTTTTTATTTTTGTCTTTTAAGGAACCATATACAAATCTTTTTGCTGTACTAGCACATGATTAAGTGTGAGAGTGATTACATAATGTGCTTATAATTATCTTCGCATCTATAAGCATTAGTTAGATACTGCACTACATTTAAAAGCAGTTGTTACGTTATGTGTACGTTGTGCCACCAGTTCGTGGTAGTTGCACTTACTGAATTAATTAACTAGTATTCCAAGTAACTCAATTAATTCGGTTAGGTAGAAGTTAATCCGTACCTCTGTATCTACACATAAGCTCTCAATCTCTCTCAAACCCACTTATTTAATTCACTCTCTCCACCTAACACCATACTTTGTATTTCATCCTCTCTCCCCTCTCTCTTTCTCCCTTTATAGTTGAATTAAACACGTAAATTTATCTAATAATAACTCAAGAAATCCATTATAGTTAGAGTTGACTATACAGACTTCTTGTCTTGACGAGAAGAATTAATTCGCAACAGAAATGTACCAAATAAAACTTATACTGGACAAAATTGTCAAGTATTATTTCATTTTAGAAAAATAAAATAATACTTATTGATATATAAGTCTTAAATAAGTCTCCAATTTACATAATGTCTTGTTAAGAAAGGGTTGGTATGCTTTCCAAGAATTACAAAAAACTGCTCCACTAATCACTAACTTCTCCATTAACTACTTTAATAATCAAGAGAAAACCATCAAAATACTTCGGTTAAAGAAGCTAAATAAATATTCGATCTACTTTATTAATGAAATAAATTCAACTTTTCTTCCTAACCATACATTCATTTTGCATGAAATTTACTCAGTTTTTATTTAGCGTCCCGAGGCTCTGGTTGTCCTTTCTTTCGTAGGATTTGTTATTTAATCCGCAAATGGAACATCGGTTAGAATTTTTGATCATATTTTCAATGAAAAACTAAAAACCCATGACAAACAAGGAAGAACAACAAAAGAAAGCAGATTGTGAAGTTTCTACAAAATATTTTCAATATTTTTCTTTAACGTTAATCCATATCTTTCAACCATGTCTTGAATAAGACGACGACCACGAAGATGTTTAAATGAAATTTTTGGTATCGAGATTGGAATTTTTTCTACGTTTTGTAATAATTTCGTTACACTGTACAAGTATTTATATAACCTTTTATAAATTTATTTTCTAGTTGCTCTTATTTTTGTCGATATTTTGTGAGGAATGACTTTTTTGGCTAATCGGTTACATTGATATTTTAATAAATTCCAAATTAACGGAGCAGCTTTGTTCCAAGATTTTTTTTTACAAAAATTCCAACGGTAGGTTTTCTCCTTATAATTTTTTAAAATTTTACACATGTTTTCAGTGTCCAACTTTGTTTAAACCAATTACAATTTTATTTTAAACATTATAGCTCATTTACCTACGTTACGAATTATTTAGATATTGTTGTTAGAAATAATTTAAAAAAATTATTTGAACCAACGTATCAAATAAAATATTCAGTAACTGATGAAAATATTTCATAAGAATTGCACTTTTGTTTGCGTTATTAATTATATTAAATAAAAATAATTAACCAAATGTGTGTGATTTTGAAACTTCGTTTATGTTTTGCCTATGATTGTGTTCTTAAACAAAGAAATTTTTATAAAATTTTGCAGTATGATTCCTTTCTGGCAGCTGGTAACCAGTGCCTACACATTTTCATTAAATAATCCGTTTCGAAATGAGGCTGTTATATATATTTGGCGAGTGATAGAAGTAAAATTATTTCTTCAAGACACTGTTTTTAACAGACTGATAGGTGGTCTTTCCTCCTCTTTTAACAAATCCTGAAAATACTCACCAGTTTTAGTCTGTCTCTCAGCGGATAAACCTAGGATACATCACCCTTTCACATTTTACTATGTAAGCCTAATGTTTTTCGTCGAAATTGTCCTCCTACTACTTACTGTACTGAATCGTTTTTTTCTCGGTACAATATTAAATAATAAATCATATATTATCCTTATTATTTTTCCCTAGAACACGTTAATTACAAAAGAAATAAAAATTTATTAAAAACCATGGATTAAATTGAGATACAATCGACAGAAATCAGTGATATCTGTTGTGTCTGAAACCAGTACGATAATGTTAATATTTTAATATTGTTTTTGCATCGGGTAAACTTTTTTCTAACAATTAGACTCGATAATATGTGTGTGGCGTTTTTTTTAATTTCACTTCACTGAGACATTTTCATTACAGACTTGAATTTTTTAGGTTCAGTTAAAAGTTTTTCAATTCTGAAAACTTCTGTTCACATAGATCATTTTGTTTGGTCTATATATATTATCACTTCTAGTAAACCTTTTTGTTTAGGGATTTCATTCTTCCACGGGAATTTAAAATATTAAATAAAATATTTTAATGTATATTTACTTCATTAATTTTTGAGACTTTTAATCAGTTTTCTTCCTCTAATTCTATATTATCTAAAATCTTAAGTTGCCCTTTCTTTAAAAAATTATCACTCTTTCAAGATTGAGAGTTATGTAATTGTACGATGTAGTTGAATTTAAGTAAAAGAACAATATTTAATATATTAGTAGTCTTTTTTATGACATATATGTAGGTTTCAAACAAATATATATATATATATACATACACACACACACGCACACGCGCGCGCGCACACACACACACACATTATATCTGCTGCTGTGTTATTTTCAAATTTTTATAACAATTATCTTAAAAACCTGCAATAATTTACTTAAGAGTGATTCCTATCAAAATAGCTCTTAGAAAACTGTGAAATTTCGTATGTCCAGTTACTGAGGAAATTAATTGTTGAGTAAACTCTTCCCAAAAAAATTTAATTTTTTTCTTTTAATTTTCAATATTTTAAAACCGAATTAACTCGACTCAAAATCTAATTTTTATTTAATTCGATTTAATGAAATACGTAAATGCTTAATAAACTAATTGAACAAATTCTCTCATGTCTAGTTAGTTTTTAATTCAATTTACTATGAATCTAGAATTTACTAAATCATTTTTCTCACGTATTTGTAGATAAAATATTGGGTATTTGTAATCAATATCGGATGGCTAAGAATACACAAACAATTGTAATTAGAAATCCATATGATTTGTGTAAACAAACTCTGAAACGATCACCAAAACAGTGTTTGTCTATGTAAGTTAAATACAGGGTGTCCCATATAAAACGCAACTCATCCATGAAATTTCAAAAGTCAAGCTTACTCCCTTACTCGTTACTGAAATGGACTCGACCCAACATCTGACCCAACATCTGAACATCGCGGGACGCAGTAGAACACTACCGATAGTAACAACAATGCAATCATAACGTTCAGTGTATTGCTAGAGACAAGATTGAGTTCTCGCTAGATGAACGTGTTTTCATTGTTGAGTCGTACTTCAGTACGAAATCAGTGGCTGCAGTGCAAGATTTGTTTCGCCATAAGTACCCAGATAAACCAGTTCCTAACAAAACATCAGTATTAAGGTTAGTTGCAAAATTTAAAGAGACTAGTTCTGTTAATAACAAGGAACACAAAAGATCTGCGTCAATACAGATCTGCGTTGAATACAGATACAGTCACTGAAATTAAAGACCGATTACTCGCCACGCCAAATAAATCGATCAGATGTTTGTCTGCTGAAATTAATTTGTCTAAATCAACTGTTCATTGGGCGACCAAGCAATTACATTTACGACCTTATCGCATTCAAACGGTTCATCAACTTCTTGAGCCCGACAAAGAAAAACGGCTACAATATTGTCAATGGTTCCGTCGATTTCTGCGTGAGGAATTAATGTTATGGATTCGTTATTTTTCACAAATGAAGCACGGTTTCATTTGTATGGCTACGTAAACAGCCAAAACAGTAGAATTTGGAGTACTGAAAATCCCCACGTTTATCACAAAAAACAATTACACCTGCAGAAGTTGGGCGTGTGGTGCGCGATATCGCGGAAGAAAATAATCGGTCCTATTTTTTTCGAGTACACTATTAATGCAGAACGATATCAGGATATTTTATTTCAGTTCATTGCACTCTTGAAAGAGGAACTTCAACTTCTGATTTCGCTGAAGAATTCTTTGGTAATCGTGTTATCGGTCGAGGCTTGTGGCCACCAAGATCTCCAGATTTGACTGCGGCGGATTTGTTTCTATGGGGTTACCTCAAAGAAAAAGCCTACAGCAACAAACCACGAACACTTGAACAATTGAAAGTCAATATTGAACAAGCTGTATTAAATATCCAGCCACAAACTTTGAAAAAAGTTGCAAGAGAGCTGTAAAAAGAATTGAAGCTTGTATTCAAGAAGATGGCGGCCACTTCCAACATTTACTCTAAATGTAAGGTAATGGATGGTAATAATAAAAATTACATTTACATTTACACATGCCTTTTTATTATTTCAATACCTACCAATATAAGGTTGGGTTGCGTTTTATATGGAACACTCTGTAGATTCATATGTAGATTTTCGGTCACCTTGTGACTTCATTGACGTGATAATAAGATGGTAGGCGGATTTGAGAGTAGACAAATTTTGCTCAAACAACCTTGGTCATCCTGGACCAATGTTAGATATGTAAGGAAATTAACTGAAGGATAATTTTTAATTATTATTTTTTATCAATTAACATTCAGAGTTCGATAATATATTGATGAAAACTAATTAAATTTTTGTTGTAATGAACTGAAGTTGGTAGTAAAAATAAATTAGTATGTAATTTTAAATATTGGAGTCAGAAAAGACAATAAAAAAAAACTTATTATCTTTCGCGGTGTGAAGATGGATATAAAAAGAGAGATAATTACATATTTATAAGAAAATAAATAAAAATTGTTATTCATGTAGGAAACAGCCAAGAGTATTAAAGAAATTGTTGGTAGAAAAAAAGAGTGCATAACAAAGTTCCTCCGTCTGCTTTACTTTCAGGCTTTGTAAATAATACGCGATAAATTTTTTTTTTTATTTGTGTAAAGGTAAGTTGAAATATTCCATTAATCTGACAAATAACTTTTGTTCAATTGAAAGTTTGTTATTCATAGTTAAATTCCTAAACTGGATGGAAACCTGAAGTTTAATTAAATTTCAATATAGAAGTTTAAAATAATTTTCAGTTAGAATTTTCCAGAAAATTTTATTTTGCAAACTAATAATTAATTACAAACGATAATTCTAATCCGACTTAGAATCTAATTTTTATTTAATTTGATTTAATGAAATATGTAAATGCTTAATAAACTAACTGTACGAACTTTCTCATGGCTAGCTAGCTTTTGAACATATCTTGGTGGTTTACATCGTAGTGAAAATATAGTAGACCGATCTAGGAATTTTAAGTTTAATCAAAGTATTTTTTGCAATAAAATTTATTTTTTTACATGAAACTTTGGAGTTATCGTTAATAAATTAGATGTTAAATTATAGGTTATAATATAATTATAGGTTATAGGTTAATAAATTAATATGCTTTAATAAATAAAAACTAATAAGGTTTTATGAAATAATTACTAAAATTGTTTAGACTACCATATTCCATTGAAAAATTATATTGATGCTCATGTATTTACATATATTCATGTATATAACGAAAGAATACTGAAATAAACAGTAATGAAAGAAAAATCAACATGTGATGAAAGAAAAATCCATTTAATGAAAGACTAAAAATCATTCATTTTTCATCACAAGCGGACTGACCCTCTTTGAACAGAACAAAATGCATTTTACTTCAATTTTTTGCCGCTTGACGTTTGTGCTTGGCTATTTACTATGACGTAGACAGTTATTCTTTGTGAGCGAAGTATTGCTAATAGACATTACGGAGTTTATTAATGATAAACTTGATATACTGCAAGGATAGTTAAATTCAAATTTCTTGATGACAACAGTATTGCGTTGATTCATGTTCAATATTTGTGTAACCTATTGCTGTTAATATTATTGCTGAAATTTTTGCAATTGATAATAATTAATCGCTAAGCTACCGTAATTTACGCTGCTGTAATTAAGGCACACTACCACATTTTTCTGAAGTTTTTCGGGTATTTTTTTCAAATTCTTCAGATTTAAGATCAACAAAAGGTTTGTCGTGATTTCTGAGAAACATGTATGAATGTTTACATCAGATAATTGTTATTTCGTTTCTGTATAAAACTATAAGAGATTTTAAAAGAACAGTGACTGAGACATATTGAAAACGTAGATATTTCAAGTGTGAAAATAACTCATATCAGTAAAAAAGCACGTTTTAATATATATTGTCGCGTGTTTCGCGGCTCGATCACGATATTGAGAGGTTGTTGACAATTTAGAATGTTTATATAATTACAATTTATTTTTTTTAAATGTTCAAATTATAACCAGGAAAATTAATAATACTAACAATGGTGATAAATACAATAATGATAATAATAATAAGTGAAAATAATAAAACAATTAATGAACACAAATATTCATATTGTAATTACAACCACAAAAATAGTGAGGATAATAGTCGTAAACGATAATTACATGACATAAAACATAACATAATCAAAACAGTCAGCATGGCATAAAAACAGAGAAAAATACACAACGTAATCAACAGAGGGTAACAATCGAAATATTACAAATCAAATAGTGATAGTAATGTCAATAGTAAATAATAAATACAGATTATACATAAGACAGAGGTCGAAGTAAATAATCGTTCGGAATTAATTCCGGATACATAAACAGAAAACTAGTATTCAGACCCATTAAAAAAGAAACCGCTAGTTTTAACCCTTTTTAACCACTAGTCTTCTATTAACAAACAATCTTATAAAATTCACTTGCAAATCCTTTTGTTGTCTACCCTAACAATTTATGAATGAAGTCTATTGCATTATTTCCTTCATTTTATACACTTATAGTTTTACTGTAACTCACTGATAATATTTCTTTGCTACTGGAATTACTCGTGGCGACACCTTAATCTTGTCGAACTGGATACTCTACTCGCTGGACTGGCGTCTCGCACACTCACACCTGTGACTCTCCAAGCTGGATCATCGACATGCGTCTCGCTAGATTGGTTCGCAGAACTCTGCCGAACCTACACGATTCCAAACATCTCGCAGCCTCTCCTCATTGAACTGCCCTTGCGGCACCAACCCGTAGCGCCTCGTAGATTGGTTCTAATAGAACTCTCCTTTCAGATCTTGTCTCGACTATTTTTAATGCTAGCCTCTTTACCTGTCGGACCTGACTCAAGTCAAAGCGTGAGAACAGATGACCGAGGTTTTTGTTCTCATGAATTCCAAACCTCGTCTCTTCTCACTGTACAACAGGTGTTCATTGTGTGTTAGCGGGTAATATAAAAAAGGACGATTGTTAAACGGACCTATACTTTACAAAAAGGGTTCTCCTATTTGTTCCTTTCTGGATTCCTACAATTATTATATTTTATATTACTTTCATAATAATTGGTAGGAATCCGTTACTCAGACTCGCTATATCGGTCTTGTTACAATACCATTATCCAAACTGCCAAGCTACAAAGAGATATTTTATCATATCAATAGCTAAATAGTTTAACAATGATTATTTTGTTATTCATTTATCAGCAAATTTTTGAAGAATTTGAAAATTGCTATTGAATCCGGTCATGCTTATATATACATAAATATGTACATCAGTATTTAGTCCCCTCTACCGGACGCTAATCTTAATAGATTTTGACGAAATTTTGTGCGGTTTAGAAAATGGTTTATGGTTACGTTCTCAAGGTTAACTGAACCGGAAATTCGCCCTCTGACGCACTTAGTGTGACAGAGTATGTTTTGTCATATATGTTGTATATATCTTCATAATGTTGTTGGTAGGTAGTCTAAGCTCGTTTCTTAAATCCTCCTCTAAAAAATTTATCTGGAAAAAATGTAAATAAATATATTTTCATTAAAAGTAATTGTAAAATGTTAATAAAGATTTACTTCAGCAATCATAATATTTAATTATGTATTGGTCTTTCTAAGCTTTTAAATTATATATTAAAGTAATAAAATCAGTAACTAATAAATAAAAACAATTTTATAAAGTCAATATGTTTCATTCTTGCAATGGTGTTAAATGCCTAAATATGAATTATGAACTTTTTAATGGCATAAAAACAATACACTTATACAATATTCAGAAAAAATTTAGTTGACAGTGACACTGCTTGAACGTGTCATAAATGATTAATGGAATCATGATATAATCAATATTCTATCCATCCGAAAATATTTTGTTGCCAGAGATAAAATTTTTTAATGGTCATCCAAAGTAAATATTCTTAAAATTACGCAATTCTGAATCAGTTTTCTATTAAAACAAAACTATTCTGATAAATAATTACTTTTTATTATTCTCGTTAAATAAGATGGTTAGGAACATTATGATGCAGAATGTAATATTTAGCTGGAAATATTTTGACTCTTAACTAAAATGTTTCTCCCCAGTTTCCATCTCCTTCTTCGAGTCAGTTCATTGTTTAAATAATTTTTCTAAACTTTTATTACAAGACAGGTAGGATTAATTTCCTAACGTTGTCATTCAAGACTGTGTCATTCAACACCAAAAATCTTGTAATGAAAATTAACACGCAAAATTTAGAACGAATATTTTAACTATAATTTGTGAAATTGTGATTCGCACTCCGCATCTTTTCACTTGTGTTTTGTAGCTCATGAAAAATTTAATAAGGTAATTTTTTCTTTCTTTATTTATTTTTTCCCATTTTGAAACATATTCTAAGCATATTCTCTAAAACATTTGTAGCGATTTCTTTCCTTAGGATTATAATGATATAAAAATCTTACGGATCTAAAATAGATTACTGAAAGTACAATTTAGAATCAGTGGATTCAACAAATTTTGGTTATATTGTAATGCTGGATTTATTATTTAATTCTCCTCTGAATAATGGGTTTTTGAATTGAATTAAGATTAACTTTTTTCGCTTCTTTCTTAAAGTATTTTAATAAGACAGTTCGTTTTTTACAGATTTAATGATCATTTTTCTGAATGGTATAAGGAATTTTTCCCATACAAGAAAATGTATCATTTCAAAAATAAATATCCTATTTAATAGAGTTCCTCAGGGTATCGAAATTACTTCGTTGGGTAACGAAAAGTTTTTATAGAGCTATATTAAAAACTCTACAATTTTCCCAGTTTACAAAAAAAGAGTGCTATTGCCAATTAAAGAGCAATATGTTTTAGTTCCACAGAAAAAATATTTACTGATTTGTTACTAGAAAGGTTGCCAGGTTGGACAAATAGTATTTTTGAAAGAATTTCCGTATGGCTTTTGGAAGGGTTTTTCTACAATGGACAATGACTAAATTCGGTTAATGCTGTGGAAATAAAGCTTAGTTTAAAAAGGAACACGGTTTACGCTTCTTTTGTTTGAAATTGTCGCAGTGTGGGATACTGTTGATTGGATTACGTTATCTTATAAATCAACAGAACTCGGTATTTCGACCAGAATATTGAATTGTACCAAGCTTATCAAATGGAAATCGTAATGCAGGTAATTTGAAGAAAAAAAATTAATTGATTTTTTTTTAATATCATGTCTATTGAACTCGTTTTTTCATAATATTTTTGAAAAGTATTGAGAAATTTTTGAATGGCGGTGAAGTGTATATTTGTTGGGATTAGAGTGAAAATTTTTGCACACATACGGACAGGTATTGTTTTCCTAGTACCGTTCAACGTATGATTAACGTGTATAACGATTATAAATATATGTGAAACTGAAGTTACAAATTACTTAAATAGATTACGAATTTTTTTTTAGATGAGGGACAAAATCAGGAAAAAGATAAATGAGGTTATAAAGTCGGAAATTGAAGTTGTCGGTAGACTAAATCATCTTGGTCTAGTTTTAATACAAAAATGATCAAGTTTTATGAAGAAAATCATTAAAAAAACTTCAGAAGTCAAGGAGTGGACTTCTAGCCATGTGGCAAAAGCAAATACTACTTTTCAAAAACCTAGGAACAAGCTGAAATTTTATGATAGCACATCTCGGGTCATTTTATTCAGTGGGACTTAAATTTTGAGTGGGGGCTGGTATGGAGAAATGGAAACATTATTTACATTCTTCATTAATCTTTTATTGAGAGTGCAAACACAGGAATCTCATTAATTCATGTAAGAACTGAAGTGAGGACGTTTTTGTATATTTGTGTATTAGACGAAATTACATCATAATTATATCATTAACGTGGTAAATATATCACATGTAGTATTGTCTAAGTGTAAAATAATTGTGAATATATGTTTCATTACTTCAAAGATCATATTTCAAAGTTTGGCTTAGGAGAATTTTATTCTAACGTGAATGTTCTATCATGTCGAGAATGATTACTACATCTTAGGGCGAATTTGGAAGAATATTTTAACAAGAGGTTGAGAATGAAATTAAGTACCTAGATAGTTTTATATTAGGTAATTTCATTGTGGTATAGATGAATATCAGTATTCGTTTAGTAATATGGGTCTACGTGGTATTTAATAGTCTGGTTTTAAAACTTAGACGGGAACTGTTGCATTTGGAATATTCAATTTTCTATAAAGTTTGTATGCAAGATGGTATCATCAGTGACGTCTGTCCATTGTGTCAACTGAAGCAGAGAAAGAGAGAGAGTATTTATTTTATTTTTCAGTGGTTTTTCGGGTATATGTCGAATTGAAAAATAAAGTATTTAAAGGAGAAAATAAGGAATGTTTTGCAGTCGCTGAATGGTATAGGAATTAGTGTATACTTGTAGAATACTGTAGGATTCCTTTGGAATTTAGAGACGGATTACTTAGGTGATTAATAATAACTAGTATCAATTTCATCGAATAGTGGTAGTATCAATCGACAAAAGTTAATAATATTTCTGTTGACATAATTTCTGACGGCTTAAGTCAATCACTTAGTTTTTACAATGGGTTGTTTGCATTGTTACTATTATTATCGTTTCGCGGTCTCTGTCTCCAGCCTTCTTTACTTAATTTATTGTTTGTATAGGAATAATTTGAATTTATTTTTATTTTTTTTTTTATAAATAGTATATACGCTTATATATAATCATTCAATTTCCTTTCACAACAAAGGATCCCGGATCCACATTCCAGAGACTGGATTGTCTTACTGACTTTTTATTAGACGAAAGATTTTATTTACTATTCCTTGACTCTCTTAAACATATTAGAGATATTTACTTTAATATCTAACAGTATAAATTCGAGTATAATTCGACCTTTGACCCCATCATCAGAAAGCTGGAACATTCAAGGAATACCACCCGTTCTCAATTATTTCCTGTTTTTAGTTAAATTTTCACGCTGAAAGAGTGCATTCACTGCAAAATACATAATAAAACACGAGTTTGCGACGATCCCAAAAATTACAACAAAGAACCAATAAATTTTGTCAAGGGGTCGAAGGTCAAAGTTATAGACCGTGTGTGGACGTATTTTTTCATAGGTTTTTCGATACTTTAAAGAACGGCTACTTTCAATGATGAATATGTGTTCACGTTAAATTTACGCGTTAAAACAGTTGATTTACCGAAAAATTCTTAGTAAAACATATGTTTTAGCTGCAAACACCTTCATCAATTTATGATGATTATGTAGGTCATCATTACTTTCAGCGAAAGCGGGTGTTGTAAATTTTTAATTTTTTATAGTTGTGATAGCTAATTATTGATAGCTGATGTTATTTTATTTATATTTTACATAAGAAACAGGATTTGTCAGACATATCTTTTATTAAATAAAAAAGAGCGTATCTCGAAAACGGTACATCCTAGACCAATTCTAATGCGATTTTGAAAGGCTTAACTGAAAGAGTTACTCAGATAGATAAGCCCTACTCCCATGCGTCTAGCAGCCACCGTTATATATATTAGCGCGAGCGAAATTCGCATATGTCAATTCACCTCAAACCCACTTTTCATTATGAATTTTTCAATAAATCTACTCCATCATCTTGTAAATTTAAGAAAAACTATGATGAGGTTCTGCATCAATCGGTCATCATTACTTTCATCAAAAACACCTTCGCCCTTTTTAAAAAATCAGGAAAATATCCAACATACAAAATGAATGTGAATATAGTAGCCGTGGTCGCTATAAGAGCGGGAGAAACATTTCGGAATGCGCGAGAATTGATCCCGTCCACTCCCGGAGTCTTATCAGGGCTTGGGCCTTCACAGCTGCGGCCACTTCTCCCTCAGTGACTTGGTCTACTACGTGGGGGGCGTCCTCCACCTGCGCGAAGTAATCTACGAGGAAAGTCTCTACCTCGGTTGTGCGGTCATCGTTCGGGCCGAGAGGAGAATTTGGAGTAAACTGATCTTGCAACGTGCTCGCGAACACCAACGCCCGGCCCGCTTTGGAGTATGCTAGGCCTCACTGCCGCACAACCGGGTTGCGGAGCTTCTTTTCTTCCTGCAGCCTTTTATTCAGCTAGTACACCGAAGATATTTCGTCTGAAACCGAGGCGAGGTATTCGTTCCACGAATCCTCGGGTTGTTTTGTCAGTAGCAGTTTCACCGTACCCGTTTGTACGTAAAAACCCTGTTTATCATCGGGGACAGGGTGTTGCGGTAACTCCTCCAAAATTTACCCTTCTCTATGATTGCTTCAGTGATGTGAGGCGGGAGTTTATTACAAACAGGCCGCGCGGCCTTTTCCGTAGAGCTGTTTGACAAAGCCTCGGTCACTGAAGATGTAACGCGGTCGACCATGTCGTCGATTTCTTCCGGTGTATTCAGGAGTGCAGGATCCCCCGGTCTATAATCCCGTTTGAGAGTTTCATAGAATCTTATCCAGTTCACTGACCTTTGGGGTAGAGTGAGGCCGGGGTAGGGTTTACCCCGGCCGTTTTTGGGGGGTTGATATATCGATGCCCATATATCCCTCAAAAAAATATATATATCATAAGAATTTTCTACATATATATATTATAACGTTATTTATAAACTAATTAATATGCAGTATTTAATAAGTAATTGTTGTATGCGAGTATATAAACGTGTGGTTGCTTTAAAAAAGTTAGTTATCGGTGCAGAAGAGCAAGCACGTGGCGAAGGCTGGGCTTCCGGTCACCTACCGGACTGCGGCGATAGGCGGAATTTCTTTCGCCAACCGACGCGTACGCACACCTAAAATGCCAGTTAAATTGTACTATTTAGAATTTAACTAATTTAAATGTAAAGCAGAAGAAATAAAATAAAATAAATATTATTTTAAATATTGGAAAGCAGAAAATTTAATGGAAGATTAAATGATACGCCACGCGGTCCCCTAACACACAAGCTTTAAAAATATCTTAAAACTAATTTACAATATTAACTAATCTAGCAATAAACACACTGTTCACTTCACTTCTTAAAATTAAGTATAAAAGGATAAAGCGTCCTGATAGCGACATCAGGATTGAACGTGAAAGCCAGAGCAGGCAGTAATAGCTTCTGTAGTACACGAGAGCACAGCACAGGATTCTTTCCCTGACTTGTTACTGGCAACCACCAAGATTATATAATATCGGGGTCCTGACGTCATATAGAATGTTCTCAAAACAAATAATTTAATAATAAATTTATAACGTAGAACCTTGAGGAACAACTTTAAACATGAATATTTCCTAATTGTATCACAATATTTGTACATTAAATTTCTTTTATTATATTAATCATGTCAGTATTAATATTAATCATTACGAAAATTAAAAAAAAATAGCGATAGCGGTTATTTAATTTAATTTAACGCAAATTGCTTTTACTTATTTTAGTTTGTAATAATGAGTAAAAAATAGAAAATACAAAAAGTAATTGAGTTTTACAATGAATGTACTTGACATATGTCTGTGGAATATTAAGTGTGAATATTAAAATATAATTTAATAAACCGAATCAAAAAATAAGTTCCAAAATAAAATGATAATAAATGAGAAAAATGAAAGGAAAAAATATAACAAGTCCCATTACTAAGCGCAAATTAAGTTTAACAGTGTGTCTTACGAAAAAATATTTAAGGCCTTATCCCCTTAGATTAAAAATTGAGACCATCAAAGTGAGACTTAAGAATAAATGATAAAAAGATATTAGTTTTTAATGAAATAAAATTTTACTAACTTTTCATTTAAAAAAAAAAAGTGTATATGTAATTTCATAGGTGTACAAGTAAGTCATGCGGTATTCATATCAGATTTGGTGCAACATCTGTTTATTAGTTTTTGTTTTCATTTTGTTGATGATTACATCATAATTTTAAAAACATAGTACTAGATAGATTTAAGACTTACATTTATTTAAAGAGTAATAAACGTACTTTTACTTATACTAATATTTCAGGTAAGATTTCAGTCAACTAATTTAAAAGTACAAAAGTTACTTACTAAGATGTTAATTTATTTGTATATGGAATTAAACAATAGAATTATCATATCAAGTATCGTTTGTGGTAGCATTAGTAAGTAGAAACACAAGATTAATTAATGTATGAAAGACATAATAATATAACAAGAGTAGTGGTTAATAAAAATAAAAATAGAAATTCTTTGCAACGGGAATCAAAATCCCGTTACAATAGTATTTATTGTTATTGTAATCGGGTTTTCCTTTGTTGTTTTATGACTTTTTTTCTAATTTAATGAGTTGGTGAAGTATTTATTTACATGGTTTACGTAGGACATCAAAGAAAAATGAATTGTCCTTCCATTATAACCATATCTAAAAACTTATTTCTGCTACGATGACCATAAATAATTGAAATATAGTAGCCTTTCAGCTGGAAAGAATACAATCCTTTGCCTTAATTTAAACATTGCTGTAACAAAAGGTTTCTTACACTATTAATTCATTAAGTTTGAAAAACAGGAACATATCAAAAATCTAATGGAAATTATTAACTTTGTTACAGTGATTGCGTCATCTATTAAGTAGCGAATTCATTTAACACCACAAGCTGTAAACAGCAATTAGTACCTTGCTCTCTGACCATGATAAAATAATAAGCGACTAAGACATTACAGTCACACTATTGAACAATATAAACAAATTAATGATATCTAGTTTTCGCAGTTAATTAACGATTTCTTCAATTAATTATACTTTTCACAAATGTGATGAATAATTTACCGGTAATTTTATTTTTAAATTTATATTTGGTTAGTTGGTTAGTTTTTCTTAGAATAAAAGTTCAGAAACTAGAGCATGAACAAATATTCAAATATCTATATGAAACATATATTTTAAAAGCTTAATGTTCGGTATTTTATTAATGCTTGGTATTTTTAAAGTTTAACGATACAAAAATGGCAAAAGCAAAGTTTATTTGGAATGCAAAACATATGTTTTATGCTATGGGTTCTGAAAACTTATAATTTTTACTTATATATTTTCAAGTAAGTTAAATAAATTCCCTTTAATGAGTTGAGTCAGTATATATAACGAATTGTTTGACTCAAATTAATAAACTTCTTTAAGAGGTTCCTTGGCACTAGTCAGAGTCGCTCTCTCTGAGAGTAATAATAGTTTTAATGTATTTAATTATTTAACTATTTCGTTATTCCCTGTAAAAAATCGAAACAAGGAACAGTAGTAAACAATTATTTTTGTGAAACTGAAAGTAAGATTAACGGATTGTTTGAAACATCACATGTATGCCGAAAGGTTTGCCTTGATAATTGACATGCTATATTCATCTTGATAAATGACTACTTGATAAATGAATTATAAATTAGGCTCGGTGACGAAAACAACTTCATTTCTCACTTTTATTAGTATGGCTGAAATAATGCTTGTTATTTATGAGATTTATTTTTCCGTTTTTTTAGCGAGTGACTACTAGCAAAACGCCCACCGTATATGCTGATGGTATCCACAAAAGTTTTATTAAAAAAAAAAACAAAGAAGTCAAGTGAGAGTTTTTTTTTAGATGACTTCAGTCTTCACATAATTTACAAAGGATCGACTGTAAATAAAGGTTTCCCTTATATAATAACTTTTTTTTTGTCACTTTCAGGCTACTGAGATATTTTCACCCAAATTTAGTATAATTTCTAGTTTTTAACTAAAATATTTTTTTTTAAATATGAACTTTTGTTTCAAGTAAAGTTAGGTTCGAGGAGGGAAAGTTACAAAATTATGATTTCTAGTATAGGAATGGATAAAAAGTGACATGAAATAACTCCCAAACTTTTTCCAAAAAATAATTACTTCGCCACCTAATTTATCTCTTAGGTTAAAAATATTTTTATTATTGTTTTTCTTTTATTTTTTTGGTAATTCTCGAAAATTATTGATTTAGGCGAAAACATGTAAGTGTAAAAATTTTTATTTCATAAAATCTCGTTAATTTTGAATATGAAGCTTTCTATTTGATGAAAAACTGAACAAAATAAAATTTTATAAGAAAGCTTGTTTTTCACTATTTTTGCAAAAGGCAATAACCAGGAAAGTTTGATAATTATTGAATAATAACTAACAAAGTATTTCTTTATTAGCTTAAATAACACATTATTTTTTGTTAAATTATGAAAACTCAGTTTTCGGCAAAAAATTTACTTTTATGATTAAATAGATATTCGTATTTCTTCACATATATTCTAAATTAATTGACTCCATCCAATAAAAATGGTTTTTAGTTTTCTTTGGTTGGTTGACTTTTAAGACCATATGTGTTGTAGAGTTATTTTTGAGGGGATTTTATTTTATTGCCCTTTCCAATAATAAAGCCTTAATTTAATAAAATCTCCATTTTTAACAGAAAATGCGCAAATGATAATGTTATTTATAATTTTCTTTATGGAAAACCATTGTCCGCTTAGGTTACTGATTATGATGCTGTTAGCTATTTCGGGAAACGGCAACTTTAAAAGGGAATTTTAAGGATTCTACGAACTATGGATTAGTGGTTCTAAATTATGAATAGTGTAGTATGATTCCTTGTAGGATTTGGCTATGAATAGACATGGGATTTTCAACTGTCGCAATTTTTTATTATCAAAAATATCGGAATAAGCCTAGCTGTGGAAATTATCGACGCCAACTAATTTACATGTTATATTATCCAGAGTTGTCGCTCTCTGAAAAACAATCGTTTAGAAAGTTCTTTGCCACACTCATGATTTGAACGTCTGGGATGCTTAGTTCCATAAACTAAGTAGTTAGGTATGCTTTTAAGTTGGATCATATCTAATCTATTACGAGAGGGATTTGTTAGTACAGATCCTTCTCGATACAGCTTTTGAGAGACACTATCAATGATTGAACTGAGAGAATTTTGGCTAAATTGAATAAAAAGTGGTTGTTGCTAAATTTTATATTTTTTGCGTAGCATCTCGGTTTTATGTGATTAAAACTGTAAGATCTACTATGACTAGATATATCTTGTATTTCTCAGACGGATTAGATAAGACTTAAATTTTGGTGTGAATAAAGAGTAGATTCTACTTCTTTGGTCTAAATGTATCTCTACGTTTTATAAGATTGCGGTGGGTTACACTAATTTTTTAAGTTAAACCTTTTTTAGAGCTTGTCAATTTAGTTTTCATTTATCATCATAGTTATGTTCATCCCGGGCAAACAAGAGAAGACATTCCGAGTTCGAAGAGATGTAAGTGTAAAGTGAAAATGATGTAAGTGTTTGCATTTTGATAGTGAACTTTTGATAGTGAAATTTTGAAGAACGCATGACAACAATGCAACCAAAGTTCCAAAGGTGGAAAGAAGTTCCAGGAGATATTGAATTTCAAATAATTTTTATATATATAAATTTATATATATAAGTTATTGTAATCTTATATATATATATATATATATATATATAAATATATATAAATGAATTATTATTTGTTTGTTCCGTATTCGTTCTTATACCATTCATCCGATTGCGATGAAACTTCGTAAGTTGTGCTCACGCCCGCGATTGTTTCTGAATTAGTTCGGACCGGCTACGTGACGCTGGGGTCGAGATATTTCAAAACATTGTATTTATGATCTGATTTGACTCATATTCAGAATATCCATTAGTTCCGTGAAAATAAATACTGAGAATACTGCGAAAATGGACGCGCTAGGGGTCCTGCGAAAATGGCGCTGGGGTCGAGATATTTCTAAAAATTGTTTTATGGTCCGATTTGAGTAGTATTCAGAACATATATCAGTTACGTGAAATGATGAAATATTTTTGCGAAAAAAGGAAGAAGGAGAAAAGGGAAAGAGGGACGGGAGAAGTGGGGAAGAGGGAAAAAGGGAAAGATTAAGTATTGTGGTGTTCAGTAATGTTAAGTGTTTTTAATGATTTTTCAAACTGTTATTTTTGTTCATTTAATATACAAATCTAGCAATAGCGAAGCATTGCCGGGTCAGCTAGTAAGATTATAAAAATAAGATTAATTTTAACGTAAATTTATAAAAATTATGGTAACAAAATTTAAAAAAAATATAAAATCCAAATCTTCTCATGTAAAAGAAAATTATAAAAAAAAATATGAGAACAGCGAAAAAATAATTGTAACAAACTCATTTTTATTTTTGTTACACACACACACACACACACACACACACACACATCGCTTCCTTTTGAAAACGTTGTTCCCATTTAGTGAAACAGTTCCAGGCACTTAATTAAATATCGGATTTTCTTCTTGGGCAAATTATATCAATAGATTTATTTCCCAGTCCTGTAATTTAATTGGTTTATTCCCGGTTTCCTTTATGTTGGTTTTTTCTTTATCTGGCGCTTCTTCATCTTAGTCAATAGTTTATTCATCGGAGCAACACTGACTTTATTCCCGTTTCCATGACAGTATTGCTCTGTTATACTCTTCCATGAACTTTTTTCTTCCACAAACTTAGGAAATCTAAATTTTTCAAAAACAACGTGTTTCGACTGTAAATATACTAACAATTGTTTGTTCTCCGTTTTCTTTTCATATTCTTCACCTTCACTGAATCAGTGATTAAATTTATAAGTTTAAAGAATAGTAGTCCCTTGATGAACACGAATAGACTGGCGGCAAATAAAACATGCATAGAAAGGATGACATCTTCGCGGTTGAAAACCAAGATGTGTCTAAGTTTTAAGATGTAACTAGCAAAATCTACTAGAGTCTACTAAGTTTCCGGATTAGGGAGGATAAACCACCTAGACTTAGCATCCGTTTATTCACTTCAAAATTAGATGATGTAAGTCTAGGAACTAGATATTACTAAGTAGATTCTACCTTTTATTCACTTCACCCACTGTAATTTAGTATTATAATTTGGTTACTCTTTCTTTTGAAGTAGTTAAAGTAGTAAGAATCCAAACGATTAAGTCAGTGGCTTTCTATTATAAATCTTTATTTAAAATTTGCGACTTATAGAAAAATATTTAGAATTATTTGTTTTTGGAACAAAATTTATGGATTTTGTTTGATATTAATCGTCTGAAAACGCGACATTAATTTTTTGGCACAATTGTTGCTACTGAAATTACTATTGCAACTCCTCTTAATGCTTGCTGTTTTTTTTCGTGTTTTACTTTATCTTTTCAATCAGATTCCTGTTTACTGAATGTTCTCAATCCAGATGGTTTAATAAGATTGTGGTTATAAAATCTTTTGAACTGCTATTTTATAAAGTTTGTAATAAATATTAAGGTTCTTTTGATAAATTAATACCTGCGAGTTGGCTCCCCGCAGTTACTGTGGTAAGAACGGTTCCATTAAAATTGATAGCTATTATTTTACAGAACTTTCATCAATTTATATGTAATAAGGACATGAGTTTTTAAGGAATTATTACATAACGGCTAATTTCTTGTGAGTTTAGCCACTTCGTCAGGTCTTCCTCATTTTTGTTAGATGTAATCTTTAAAGGTATAGTCTTGAGTTTGGAGGATGAAAGTTTGCAGATAAAATCTGCGGTCGGTATACTCTCGATCGCCACATACTTACGTTAGTTGCGAAATGTAGTCCATCAGTTGGAGTGCCTATAGGTCAGGCACAAGAGAATTAGTGTAAGTACACATTCTTTATAGATAGTATTAGTTTTTATTTAAATATATAGATATTTTTTGCAGAGTTAGTTGAAGTGGTTTCATATTTTATTTGCAATCATTAAGCTAATTTGTGTTTTACACTATGCATTATTGAAGTTTGTACTTTTTACACCGGTCTGGTAATCTTCATTTTCAACTAAATGGTTTCATATCATCACATAAACGACATTGAACTTACTTTTAACATCAATAATTTCCTTAATCGCAAGACATCATTCAGTTTTCAACTCGATTCAATCATCTATTACATGGGCACCAAAGAAAGAATCAACCTCATCTCAAAAAGACGACAGAATGACATGATTATAATTACTTTATTTCAGCAGCTAAGTATTTGTAGGGTTTCAATTAAATATCTTTAAACATCTTATTTATTCATAAACTGTAAATGATTATTTTTATTATTTACCACAAACTTTCTTCAAACCAATAGGTCAAGAATTTACAAATCGGAACCGGTACATAATTTTTTATAAAAGTAAATAAGTTTTATTATTAAATAATTTATCGATGCCTTAGATACTATACAACAGCGGATCGTATGATGTAAGGTTTTGATCACGTTTTTATCTATCTAATACATTTTGAAATTATTTAAGAACCATAAATGAAGAATAGGATTAAAATTCTTTACGTTAATCTACACAGGAAAAATGCATATTCTGTTTTAAGTTGTCTGATTCAACACCTCGCAGTCTATAATTAATTGTTCCTCGTAGATGAGACACAGTTTTCCAACCAGTATGTCATTATCAGCCTCGTAATTATTATCTACAAAGACAGACAAAAAGTAAAAGATAAAATTTGTGTTATTAAAGATTAACTTAAAATTTAATTTATCTTTGTTATCGTTTCTTGATTATCGCGACAAGATTATTTATTTGGTAGAAATGGCTTATAATTCTTATAAGAAAAATCATTTGGAATCTTTTATTTCAATCTTCTTTTTAAATTATTTAATAATAATCTATTCAGCTATTTTGCATCGGTAATGTTTAACCGAATTCAATACTCTTGTATTCTTAAAATATATTCCTGGAATTCTCTTTTTTATCGCTCAAGTTGATATCATTATCGACAACTTTTAAGTTTCAAGCTATTTCGGTTTGGAAGAAACGATAATATTCTTTAATTTTTTCAAATCGTGATTTACGATTGAAATGAATCGTTGGATATTTATTTTACAAAGATCGTTGCAACCGTTCTAGACTTTTGGGGCCATTCATAGGTCCACCAACGTGAAAATCTGATTGTGCAATGTCTTACGGTTACTATTCTACAGTAAACAAAATTTTCTTCTCCGATTACTCATTATCTATCATTTTCCCCACTGAAGGACGGATACATATTTATGTCTTACTGGTCTTAGGAATTATATTACTCATTAACAACTTACTTTTTAATTTACTTAATTAACATATTCATTTATAACTACCAAGAGTTGAATTTATATTTTATATCGCTAATAAACGGATTTTAACTAATATATTTTCTCTACTGAAAGACAAGAAAGACAATATTATATATAAAAAATAGATTCGGTTAATTACGGGAATTGGTTATAAAATTATTATTTTCTCCGATTTATATGAAATTTAATTAATCTAATTTCTTTGAAAAAAATTAATTTTCAGATCGTTATTTAAAAAGTTATTAAATTAATTTAATGCATTTTGTTGAATAGCGTGGGTGTGGTTTGTTAGATATCCTTGAAGACCCTCGGTTTAAAAATATGTCGAAGAAACAATCGATAAATTTTAGGATTAATTTTCAACTAACAGATTCTGTACATTGATTCCACATCAATGTAAAGAGATTTATGAAGGGTTTGAACTTGATTACAATAATTATCATTTGGAAACGAGTGTGTTACAGGTGATCAACCACCCACATTTCAGGAAGTTATAACTCTTGTACTAATAACTCTAGCATAATTATTATCGGTACAACATATTCAAATTTAGTACACATGACGTGATACACGCAACTACGACCTTTTAGATTCTTTTTAACGATTACGTTTTCAAATAAAATTCTAATAATACCTCATTTCTTTACAATTTTTCGTAGAAAAAAATATAATTAAGAACTATTCTTTTTAATAAAATTAATGAAATAAACTGTTTCAAAAATACATATTTAATTTTTAATAATCTAAAGTCCCTTAGGGAACGAAATTACATTAGAGATTTAACTGAATTCATCATACCGATTTTGTAACGGTTATTAACAATTAATGAGAACGCTTTACGTTCATTCGTAGAAAAAATATTAGTTGAGAACATCAAAATAATCGAATAGAAATGTTTACATGATTAATTAAAATAAAACTGAATTTTAATATAAAAAATACTGACCAGATAAAGTACATGAAAACAAACACGATGGTTCACTGCCAATATTGAAATATGTACTATCGTAAAGTGGTTTCCAATAAATTGACAGCACGGAATCAATCAGTGACGATGACATAACTGCATATCAGCTCCTCTTACATCTGCAAATAGGTAGTAATTAATACGGATTACATTTCAGTGATGCATACTGGTAGAATTAATCTACTTTTTTTATCGTTTCACAAAAATACTCCATAACGTTTATTCATTTAATTAATTTCCCGTTAATTAGTTCTTCTGTGAAATGCACGTAATTGTAAAACACATTTAAAAATAAATATACGATATTAACTATTCATTCTATATGGATTTGTAGCTGGAAGTTTGAAGACAATATGAAATTTAGCAAGCTGCTAATTTAGTGTACAATTTTGTAAAACGCATCGCTAAATATTCAAAAATTTCTAGTCGATTTATAAAGACGGTTTTACATGTTACTTGTAGAATATAATTGTTTATTGCAGAATTCTGTAACTAGTAGTCGATTCTTGAACGCTATGATCTGTATAATTTCTACAGTAATACTTATTATTCGATGTAAAGAACTCACGTGATAATCAAATAGATTAAAAAAATAATAACCTAGTCAAGTACATCTACAAAATAAATTAATAAATTCCTGTAATGATATATTCGCAAAATTTTGAAGAGTAAATAGTACAAAATAAATTAAATAAAAAGGAACCAAATAAAAATAAAATAAATTCCAAGTTTATCCTAGGTAGAAGATTATTATCATTTCATCAATAGTATGCAATGAACCTTATAAAAGAAAAACCTGGATGGCTTAACATGAAGGCGGAGCGTTTATCACCCCTACCATTTCTTCACCCTTAATGCTCTAAGCTATGTAATAAATGACCCCTTGCTCAGCAGCTGATGCAAGTTAGGACAGATTAATCAGGGCGTATAAATTAGGTTCAGTGTTGTTGGAAATTTACTATTGTTCTCGATAATTATTTAATTATAGATTAATTAACTGATGATAGCATGAGTAGTAATATTACATTCATTGTTATTAAATAATATAATTGTTTCAATTTTCTCTCTTCTCTCTCTCTCTCTCTTCCTCTAAAAAAAGTACATATTTACACGTTTGATTCCCTTTAAATTTTAGGATGTAATTTATGTTAAAGTTTTAAGTGGAGATAAAAATAAGAGGATTATTTTTATTACATAAATATATTATCTCAACTCATATATTTGCAGTAGTTGTTTCTATTACATACCAAATTTATTTTCACTAACATTTCTTGTTTTTAAAGTAATTAAAGAATCTTTGTTAAAAATATATCAAATAATTAAGTAGTTAATTTATAGTTAATATTTGTAGCGTTAAATGTTATTTGACGTGAGTATTGACTCTTATTGATTTTGGTATGTTGAGAACTTCAAAAACATCAAACCAATTTAAAATTAACTTACAGAAAGATGTAAAAGTTTTTTTTTAATAATACAAATCACGACTTACTTTCTAAATATCTGGAATTATCCTTTCAAAAGATTTTTTTCAAGATTACCATCCAATCTCTATTCATATATTTAGAATATATATATATATATATATATATATATATATATATATATATATTAATAGATCTTCTTACATACTCGTACATCTCAAATTATTTAGAAAGTGAGTCGTGATTTTTAGTCTTTTACAAAAATATAAACATCAAATCTTTGCTCTGATCTATTTTAATTTAGTAAAATTTTGGTTATAAAATAACATAATTTTGGTTATAAATAACTACCTTAATAATATTGTACAACTCGTTTCTTCCGAGTACCTTCCCAGAAAGATTCTTCATTAGTAGACTAAATTTAGAAAGTTCTAAAGTTTGGAAAATATAAGTTATTTAAATATAAGCTCTAAAACTTTTCAATGTTGAATCTAATTTTAATCCTACTTATGCAACACAGTTAAAAACAAAAGGAAACGACTTTTCATATATACACATACGCACAAGTGTGCGTGTTTCAAACAATGGCTTAATAATCAGTCAATTTAAAATTATTATTAAAAAATAATAAATATAATGAACGGAATATTTTGAAAATAAAAATTTTCTGACAGATGGAATGCATTTTATAAATTACATATATGCATAAATACGTTGTTGATGTTCTATTTTTACGCAATATATCCTTAGGAAACTATAATGGAAAAGTATTGAACTACTTACGTTTTCCTGCTAAATTCTATTTTTCCTTGACATTTTATTTTTTTGAATTTTTTTTTTTACTTAATGACAAAAAAAAGATCATAATTAAATTCTTATATTCTAATTTAACTGATGACTAGGGTACAGAAAATTTAATCAGACTGTAAAATAATATTCTCAATTCTTAATAAGAGAATAAAACGAGACATGAAAACCCACCGTAATGTAAAAATTGGAGTTCGTTTTAAAATTATTATTATTATGTATCACTGTATTCTTTCCGGTTCTGTCTATTCTCTTTTTTTAATTTAACCCTGGCATTAAACTAAATTACGCTGTAACTAACGCCCCTTAAAAAAATTAACATAGTACAACTCTTGCATATTGCATTGTTGTTTGTTCTTATTCTTTATAAAACATTTGTTTGCATTTTTGCAAAGATTTTTTAAATATATAGTATCCAAATAAAAATCAGTTAACTTCCAGGTTAGGGCTTTTTCGCACTAAGTTACAGCAACATGTTACAACGTTAATGAAGTTTTGCACCAAAGTAAATGGACAAATCGAAATTCCACAGAGATCATCAGATTTCAATCATATAGAATTTTTCTTTTGGATTTTTTAAAAGATAAAACACACGCATAGTACACTTGATTAACTAAAAATAGCATTTGCTCCTGATTTCGAAAAAATAATCTGCTTTCTGCTCCAGAGCACCTTCAAGCAACACGAACGTTACTCAATGAAAATCAAATGTTAGTTCCATTTACTAAGTAAATGACTTCTGTGTGCAAAATATTACAAACAGGCTATAAATATTATAAGTTGTATTCAAATTTAATAAATATTTCAGGAGTGAATAACGTTCTATTGGTACTGTACGCAAAGTCTAGTCTATCAGTGAAAATATATAAAGCTATCAGCAGTTTAAAGTGTTTCCCCATTTAGTACCTTATATCTTGAGAATATTTTGCATATTTTAATAAATGATTTTTTTTTAATTTAGTTGTAAATGCAGAATTACAAGCAGATAAGCCAATTTCTTACTGAATGAAATAAAATTATAGTTTTACAGATAATTAAAATACAAAAAAACTGAAACATATTCAGGATAGAATTGCTGATTTATAAGAATTGCTCCCGCATTTCTTCCAACAAAATTAGAAAAATTTCGTTTTTTCTACAATTTTCATGATGATAAGCATAAAGTTAAATAAAATTAAATAATTAACAAAGTTAATAATTGTTTAATAAATTTATTCAAATAGAAAATATTGCAAAACCTAATATACAGTATTTTATAAAACTTGCTCTAGATGTATATAATATAAAGCGTGGGCTTTACCCCAATTTCCTGTTAAAGAGATTGTATTTACCCGACTGACAGAAATATTGCATCTACCACCGTACCAATGTTCAGGTCTAGATCAATATACTGATAATACTTTCTAAGTATTTTGGGGAATTGAATTCTTTGTGGATTCAAATAATAAAACTATATATATTGTAACAACAAAAATTGGGTATACATCTATCAACCTGAAAAATATTGTTTTGATTAGTAATGAACTAGTTCCAATATTTTGTTGAACAAATTCTGGGTTTTTAATTAAAACCAATTTTTCCAAACTAAACTCATTAATAAATGAATATTATTCAATTCTGAAACAATGCTGTTGTCTGACTTATTATAATAATAATAAAATTAAATATCTTATTATGACACCTCATGGAACGACTTACTGAAGATAAACATTTGATTTCATTCATGTCAGTATTTTTTGTATCTATCCATATCTATAATTTTTGTATTTTATCAATTGACTCTAAAACGGATGAAACATTTAGAAAAAATTGCAGTTAAACTCACTTTTATTAAATCGTATATTTATCCAAATTGAAGTATTAACTTAAATCTTTTCCCGAGTGTCTCATTTTTTTAGAGAGAAAATTCGTTTAGATAATTCTTCACTTGAATTCTATTAAAAAAATTCATTAAAAAACATGTTAAAAACAAACAATTTGGAGGACTTACGCAAAGGATTTCTACAATTTTAATTCTGGATTCTGCATACTTGTAACAGAATTGTTGCTCACATTTTCAAACAGAAAACTGTGGGAACGTATTGAACTGATCATTATTTATTTATTTTATTTTTAGTTGCTTTTGATATATTTTACCAAAATCATAAGGAAATTTCCCTTAACCTACAGAGAAAATAGCCTGCACAATATTCTTAAAGACTTAAGAATAAAATATTTTAGAAATCTCTTAGGATGACAGAAACAAGTCATAAACAGCAAAAATACTAAATTAAACACTATATTTGTATCTAATTCAGCAAAAAAGTAGTAGTCAAACATTTTGTAAACTTCGCCCGGAAAATCTTCTTTGGAACGTAGGAACTTTCTCTTGATATCTTTTTAGGAAACCGGTTCAATTTACTAAAACACCTTAGAATGAATGAAATTTATTTTTGTTCGCAGTAAATTAGTACAATTAAAGTGTAATTTCAGTGATAAATATGACTGTAAAAGATTTTCCAAACAGGCCTGAGGACTGTTTCCTCTCTGCCTGAGGCAGTGACTGAAGTGGCTCCTGTGTCGGGAATCTCTCAGGTTCTTGCCTAACAATCGGGGCGTAAACCAAGAGCCGATCCATGTCCATCGTCGTCCGCGGCTTCGATAGTATCCGATTCGGAGGACGGGAGATATACGGGCGATGATGATATTCTTAACGAACACGAAGCTGTTCGTAAAATGGAAAAGAAGAGGAAAAAAGGATGGCCGAAAGGCAAACCAAAAGATCAATAATTAAAAAAATTAGTGAGTCGATAATTCAATGGATGTTTGTCAAACATCCATGAACACCAACGCTTGGTACATGATGTAGACCCAATTTGTATATGCCTGCAAGGAACACATTTCTGCTGAAATGAAAATTTACAATTAAGAAGATACAATACATTTCAGCGAGATTAACCGTCAAATATAAGAGCTAGAGGTGGAGTAGCCATATTAACTTCGACTACAACTGAAGCGGGTGAAATAAACGCAAATCTGCAAGCGGTCGCAATTAGAATGAAACGTCCGCTTCAGATCATTATCTGCAGCATATACCTACCGAATTTTGATTAAAAGGAGGATGAATTACCCGTTTAATTGTTCAGCTTCCCCCCACCAATACTACTGGTGCATACAATACTCTTCGGGGGTCGGATCGAGTAAATTCCCGTGGAAGAAAATTGGAAAGGTTCCTACTGAATACTGATTTCGTTATCTTAAATGATGTTTCAGGAACTTTTTTCAATTCCAGAGATGGATCAACGTCCTGTATAGATCTAGCACTTATAAATGGGTCAATAGCACCGAAGTACACTTTCCATGTTTTAGAGGATCTACAAGGAAGGGATCATTTTCCGGTAAAAATTGTAACTGACGTTGCAAGACAAATATATCCGCTCTTCAAAATATGGCTGTTTGATAAGGTAGATTGGACGAGCTTCACAGCTAGGATGATACTCCCTGAAACAATTGGAATTATTGAATCCAATGTCAACGCTATAATGCCACACGTGATTCGGCATCAAGATATATTCCTAAAACATCTGGGAAATTCAAGAAGCCATCCGATCCGTGGTGGAACAATGAAATAAGTGAAGCTATTAAAAGAAAGAAAAAAGCACACAACGCTTTTAAGAAGTGTCCAACATAAGAAAACCTAATTGCTTTTAAAAAATACAGGCCGTATGCAAAACGACTTATGATACATGCTAAAAAACGATCCTGGCAGCAATACGTGTCACCCATTTACAGAAATACGACTGCGTCAGACGTTTGGAAGGAAGTGAGAGCTATTTGTGGGCGTACAAACTTTACTCCAATAATTTGCCTTTAATATGAAGATGACGTTAGAGATACTCCAAACAAAATTGCAGAGTTACTAGCCAATCGTTTCAAACAAGCATGCAAAATGGCTAACTACGATGAATATTTCAGAACACAAAAAAAGACTTGAGAGTCTGCTAAATTTTACAACTGAAGTGAATTATTCATAAAATATACAATTCAAAAGAAAAGAACTTGTGAAAGCGTTGGAGAAAGCCGGCAACACAGCTGCTGGTCCAGATGAAATTCATTATATCATGATCAGGCAACTGATACCACTACAAAACGTAGACTGTTAGAAGGATATAATCAGATATGGCCGGATGTAATGTACCCACAGTAGTGGAAAAAAGCTCATATTGTTCCAGTTCCAAAGAAAGATAAAAATTTGAAGATCAATAGTTACCGTCCTATTTCTTTGACGTGCGCTTTGGGAAAGATATTTGAAAAATTGATAAATATTCGACTTGTTTGAAAAAAGTTGACATTTTTTTAAATAATGTTGGTATTGTGAAGGCATTGGTTTCTCCTTTTGTTTTTGTGTTTTATTTATTGTTTCATTTTAATATCCTGGCCCTTTACACTGTAATTTTTCTTAGTGTTTTTAATATATATAATTGTTTAAATGTTCTGTGTTTTCAATTTTGTTTTTTTTTAACTAAAATACAAGGGACCCTTTCATACGACGAATCTGATGGTGATTTAAACCTCTTTTGAAGAATGTGACGAGTGCAAATGACCTTAGAAATAGATACCCGTATAACAAAAAAAATAAAAAAATAATGCTCTGAGGTAGATAATCCCCACGTCCGGACCGGAACACACCACCAATGTTCCACATCTAGGGCGGCAACAGCTGTATATACGTACAATATATGAAGTTTAATAACGGGGCTTCGAGTATTTTCCTCGGTAATATGATCTTTTATTTGACCAGCATTCCACCTTCAGGTCGCTATGTTTGATTGGATTTTTGACTTCCTGCAAATCATGTACATTCAAAATGATCTGGACATGGACTTATACCACATTTAGAGCTGGCTATGTGGCGGCCAGGGTCGATGTTATTGTAGGTGTAACGAAGACCCTTCCGTTGTGCACATGCCCCCTGCGATGGCAAGCATGTATGCCGGTGCACGGGAGGCCTGAAAGCTTCGGTGAGTAGGGGCTTGGAGACAGTGGAAAGATTGCGCTTCCACTCTCTGCTAGGACATATACCAGTTCCACCGTAGTACCTGATCGGATTTCCAAGGTTAATAGCCCTGGAGTAGGGCTGTCTCCGGCGGCTAGCCTTGCTACAGAAGGGATCAAACATAATGCAACATCTTGAACAACTCGAAGTGAAAGAGTGTGCACGTAAACACCTTCGTTTAGAAACAGCCGATTCGCCAGAAGCGAAGAGGAAATGCAGTAAAGAGTCCGATTGAATTAGAAAAGATAGTGACAGAATCAGAATTTGAAGAAAGCTTTGTTTGGCAACAATGCTCCCAAACAGAGACATTTGGTTATCACGAGGAAGAATGAAAACTTCCAGAAAGTCCGTCCAAGTCTCAAGAGATTGCAAGTTGTGCCGGTAGTTTTGTAAGAGATATTTGTAAGACTTGTAATGGCTTATATATCGAAACTGTAAACGAAAATCAAAGCGTAAAAGTTTCAGTTTAAAGGAAAATCGGTGATTTCTCTGTGTCTGTTCAACCACATAGTACGCTTAACTCGTCGAAAGGAGTCGGTTTTTGCCGTAATCTTCTTTATTGTACTGAAGAAGAAATAGTGGAGGGAATGTCGAGTCAAGGCGTAGGTTTGTCATTCAATGCCGTAGGTTAACCGTGAGGAGAAATAGTAAGGTTCTTCCTTCAGCCTCGCATGTGTTAACCTTCAATTGGCCCAATCTTCCTGAGAAAGTAAGTGCTGGCATATATCGGGTAGATGTACGCGTATCCATCTCGCAACCTATGCGATGTTTTAAGTGCCAACATTTCGGACGTACGGCGGTTAGATGTGATAGGCAAGAAATCTGCGTGTGTAAAATGGAAACACATGAAGGTGATCCGTGTAAAGATCCTCCAGTTTCCATTAACTGCAAAGGACACCACAACTGCCTATCAAGAAATTACCCAGTGTGCAAATTGGAAACGGCCATTCAGGAAGTTAAAACGCTGCAAAAGATAAGTTATCCTGAAGCGAGAAAAATTGTTAACAATAAAATACCTCGACCAATAACGGATTATAAAGAAGCAGCTGCTGCCCCTTCGTCATCTAAAGTTAACATGGAGCAGTTGAGAAAGTTCAGAGGAAACCTAAGAAGAGGTCGAGTACATCAGCCACCCAAAGTATACCTTTGGATATTGGATCAAGTTCTTCAGCCACCGAAAATATATCACTAGATGTTGCATCATGTTTAGATTCGATAACAACCATGTTAACGCTCTGCCTAAGATATCATTACCCGATGTCAGCCGTAGAACATCACTAGTATCTGAAAGGGAGGAAGATGCCATGTTCGAGGTCTCAGACACTTTGTCATTAAATATTGAGGCCGTAAGGAGAATGGAAGAAAGGAAAACCTAGGCGTTAAATAAATAAATGTGATATGTTCAACAATCAACACAATCATGATTGTGTTTTTGTATTTGTGAGACTTTGTAAGCATGAAAGAATTAATTATTCTAACTTCATTAGAAGTGTGAAAGGAATTAAGTCTTTTTTGAAGTGGAGAGCGACTAATGACCAAAGTAGTCATGTCCCCAAAAAAACACCTCAAAAAAAAAAAAAATAATAATAATAATGAATAAAAGCAAGGTTCCGTATTTTTAAGTAATTGTTTTCTAAATTACTTATCACTAAACACAATTTATCTCCGTTCCATTTAAAAGTTAAATATAGGCTGTCATCAATTTGTAAAGCATGGCTTCAATTTATAAAATATTTTGTTTTGATTTTTAATTATAAATTAAATTTTTATTCCAATTATCAGAATGTATATTGTTTTCTTTAAATATAAAAAAATAACAATAGTGAGTGTAAGGAGTTGTTTATTACTTTTATTTTTTTTTTTTCAGTTTTAAGGGCATCGAATACAGTGGTCATTAGCCCCTTTTCACTTCAACATAAGAAATAGGAAAAACTTTTGACTTGTCGAAAATATTAAAATCCCATAGAACACAAGATGACAAGGGTTTAAAGGATTTATGCCACTTAAAACTAATACATTAAAAACAGTTCAAAAACACGTTAATTAACACTAACCATTTATAACGAAATGTTGTAAAAAAAAACTATCAAAATAAATTCACGTAAAATTAAATTTATAAGCACATATAAACTAACTTTTCCTTAAATTTTATCGTCTAGTCTTTCTGTTTGTTGTATGAGTATTTTCTCCCTAAGTTTTTGGATTTCATGATTTGTGAGCATATTGTTCCTAACTATGACCCTTTTCTGATCTATTAATTTTTGTTCTGTAAATATTTGTGCTAAAAGTGGAAAATTTTGGATGAAAATTGACGTAGTTGGACTCTATAACCTGCGGATACTGTCTTCAACTATATCGTTGTGTAGTAACAACGCATAACATGGCGGTTCATTTCATCTATCTAATGCACACGCTGCCTGGTCACCTATCTCTGGTGCTTGCCGGGATTCCCAGTAAAGCATCTGGAGGTGTTGCAGTCCCCCAGCAGACTCTCCTCATTAATCCGATTCCGACTAATCTGCCTTGTCATGCCATCGCCAGAGTGGTGCCACTCGCTCCACCATCAGCTACGGCAGCCTGTGAATGGCGGCTCCGTAAAGGGGCAGGCTGAGACCCCGTAGGGCCTGGAATATTTATTCTAGTTTTCCTTGTCACCATTGCATTATTAGAATGCATGTATAGGATAAGGTCCTTCGGGCAAGCCGCCGACAGTTGGTTTCCAGCCGCCCCTAACATAGAGTGCAGACGCTGATCAAACGCCGCCCTATCCGGGAATAGACATGCTTGAATTATTGCTCTTCCATCCTCTTTGACGTTGGGAAAGTCTTCCTCTTCCTTCACTAAGGCCGTTAGCTAGTCTTCACCTGCTGGTCAGGCCCGCACTGACGGCAGTGCGGGACTCTCACCCGCTAAAAAATCTCCCCTCCTATCATGTAGGGACCGGATCTAAGCCATATGGTATGTACAGCCCCTGCATAATCACCCAGGCACTCTACTATCCGAATCCGTATGACCGGAAGGCGTCTCCAGGCGGCGATCGACGAGCGACGACTCCGAGGAGCCCCCGCCGACCACCCCCAGAAGCTGGCCTCCCTTGATCACCCGTCATAGAACTGCAAGTCTCCATAGATTCGCATCTACTCAGCCTGCCGTCGCCTTTCTTCGTTGGCCTTCTCTCCTATCATTGATGTGGTCGTAGTCGAGACACTCCCACTTGTTGCTATCGCTGAGCATTACCTCGATTATATTGTTGGCCCCTTCCACACCGTGATCCTCGAGGACTACTCGTAAGTTGCGCTATCTAGGGCAATAAAACACCGCATGCTCTGCTGAATCCAGTCCGCCGCAATCGTGACAGCGATTTGTATGGCATCTATCCATCCTGTACAGATAGTACCGAAAACATCCATGTCCAGACAGGAACTGGGTGAATTCGTAGCCTGTATTACCATGCTTTCACTCTACCCAGTTCCTGACGTCGCTTCTGAGCCCATACCTTCCTTGTCCGAATCTCGCCATCTGTCTCGCCAAGCCATGTAGAGACCGTCAATTGCTTCCTTTCTGTCCCCTCCATTCACTATTGAAGCTCTCATTTGCACTTGTAAGTCTATGGGCGGTACTCCAGCTATAACCGAAGCCGCCTCGGCACTGATCGTACGATACCCTGCGATGACACGTATGTTTAGCCGACATTGTTGCACAACCAAACGCCTCTCGTTCCTGGCCCTTGAAAACGCTCCCAGCCATACAGGAACTCCATATAACACCACCGAAGAGTACACACTGGCCAACAGTTTCCTCTTACCCGTCTGAAGACCGCCTTTATTCCTCATCGTGTTGCTGAGCGCCTTCACCACATTTTCGGCCTTTCTCGCCGCCTGCTCAACATGTGTAGTAAAGGAACAGTTCTTGCCCAGCCACACGCCTAAATACTTCCCGTCTGGACTAGGGTGGACTATCATACGTCCCACTCTAAAATGCAATGGTCGTATTCTGCGTCTTCCACCCATAACAATCACTTTCACTTTATCTTCAGCGAGCCGTAGACCATGAGCTATTAGCCACCTCTTAACCATGTCAGCCGCTTCTTCACCGGCCGCCAACAGTTCTTCTTCTGTTCTGCGCACTATCACAAGTTCCAAATCATCGGAAAATGCCACCGGAGTGACGCCTGCCGGGTAGTGCTTTAGAACATTACCGAAAGCAATGCTCTACAAGGCCCGGACCCAACACCGAACCGTGAGGGACACCCCTCTCCATCGGAAATTTCGTTTCACCACCTTCCGACGTGCCTACCACGAATCTGTCCTTAAAATATTCGTGCAATATCCTTCGCAGGTATGCCGGAATTCGTCTTGCTTCTAGTTCTCGAAATGTAACTTCCCATGGCAGATCATTAAACGCATTGCGTATATCTAACAGCATGATCGCTTCTATCTCTCTCCTCCATGTTCCCTGAGTAGCTGATCGAATAATATTCATCACTCGACCTATCGCATCAATCGAGCGTCCGGGTCGAAAATTTTATTTATGTGCAATATAAATAAAATTTTATTTATATCCAATATAAATAAAATTTAATGTATTTTTATTATTTTTTATGTAAAATCCTGTTTATATATTCACAAGAAATAAGGTTGTTATTTCTTTGTTGTTGGTAATTGGTAATCACTGTCAAACTTTTATTACGTCTTTTTAGGTATAATATGGTTTAATAATAATAAAAATAAAATGATTTTTTCTTTTCTCTCAGGAACAGATCGTTTAAAACAATGGTGGTGACTAACACTCTGATGGAAAATTTCCAAGCTATGAGGCTATATGGTGGATGTTATTTTATATCATTAGAATAAAAATAAATTAACAATAAAGATAATTAATGTATTTATATGATAATGAATAAATAAATAGAATAATATAGATATACACGATAAATAAAATTTTCTGGAATTTAATATTTACTCAACTTTGTTAGACTAGCATATAATTATAATTTAAAAAGGTTTATGTAGATAGAAAAAAAAAGGCCAATTATTAAGCCGTACTCTGCTGAGAATAAATTAAAGAGATTTTACTTTTTTCTGGTGCAGTTTCTTAAGGAAGATATAATACTATTGGGGCCTAACCTAGGTCATGTGATTTAATCAATCCAGGCAAACAGAGCAAATTTTATAGACCTCCCATCCCATTCAATGCAACGATTACACTTCTGCAAGCTAACATTTACTTTTGTCGATATATACACATACACTAACACAGTGAGATTCAATGTGTACATAATGGAGATGCGCTTCTGCGTGACTCATTCTTTCAACATATTTGTCACAATATCGTACTTTTATAAATAAGTGGGTGGGGTATTACTGAAATGCCTTTATCTTACTACAATATTTATGCTTTATTGTACTACAATATCAGTACTCTTTCCGCAGGCAATAGTGAGCCTTTTTTAATTACAACAGAAATTTCGAATTAGTATTTATCTAGTTATTTATAAAGTTAAATTTATTAAAGATTTTAATTTCTGTTGTTTTACATCTGGCCGATGTTATCTGGTAGAATTATAAAAATGTTTTTGGTCGAAAAAGAAAATATAAAAAAATTAAACGGTTGAGCAAACAATAATTTTTTAATATTTTTTTTCTTTTTTGACCAAAAACATTTTTATGTTTCCTCAACCGTTTAATTTTTTCTGAAAAAAAATTGTGTATTTAGCGTTTTTGCGGAAAATATTTTAAATAACCTTACACTCTTACAACATTACGACTCTATTCAACGTCGAGAAAAAATTGAGAATTGACAGTGCTAAACTGTACTATTAATAATAATATTTAATTACATTTTTTCTGGTGTTTCTAGTTTTAGGCAGTTCTTATTATGGTCGGATGACAATTTTTAATTTATGTTATAAATCAGCACTTGAGTTAAAACAAATTTGACCTTATACTAGCAGAACTCAAACTAGCCTTTAATGAATATTCCTTAAAAAACAGTTAAATTTTAAATGAGATTTTTTATTGTTTTTAACACTTACTTCATTTTCAGTCGATACGATAATTCGTATTATTATATTATTAATGCTATTTCTCTGTATCCATAAATAGCATAATGGAAAGAAATAACCTATTTAAAAGAAACAAAAGTTAATTTTTTAATATTAAAATTGCTTTAACAATCAAAAATTATATGATTTATCTTTCATTGTCGTTATATGATTTACTGTAAATGGATGAAGCAACTGTCGTTAAATGAGTAATTTAAATATAAATAATTTTTTCACATATAAAAAGTATAAATAAATTTTTATACAAGTTTTTTTATTCAATCATTTCACTGGTTAATTTTAACTTTCACTCCTCTCTGTTCGGTGCTAATCATTTAACCGAAAACTATCTGCTACATCCAGTATCTTCAGTTATTGATTGTTTTCATAATCACATTTTTTTTCCTTTTTTCCAGAGAAGTTTATACATTCTATATCTCTCAATAACAAATTAAGAAAACTGAATGTCTTAATATATGACCCTCTGACCTAGCTCGTCTCCTTACAAGATTCCTGTATAAATTTCTCTTTCTCCTATAAAAGTTTTCACTTAGAATTTTATTGACCAACTAATCTTCAACATCCCTCTGTAATACCACGTTTCAAAGGAGTCTAATCTTTTCATTTCGTATTCTCATATTTCACAAAATAAAAGCGATATATTTTACAATAATTTTTTCAAGAATTTTTTTTATAATTCTTAAATCTACATGCACTAGCATACTTCAGTGTTGTATAAAGCTCTTTTTGCTTATGTGCTGTTTCTTGCTCGAATTACTTTTGATGTCTACCTTCTTCCGTCGTTTGTGATTTAATATCTAAATAACAGAATTCTCTTATTTTTGTAATCTTAATTATTTTTAACTGAATTTCTGTCCCGGTAATAAATACATACCATTCAGAACATTTAACCTTGTTTTTTATTTCTACCAAGAAAAACATTTGTTCGAACTGTCAAAAACTCACAACCGTTTGTAAAAAGAACATTCATTATTTGTAGTTTATACGAGTAGTATAAGCTACAGGTATTTTAATGTTAATTAATTTTTTTAATCTGATTTATAAATAAACTTTTAAGTAAAATAAAATGATCTATCTCGTAAAATAAATATTTAATAAACGAAGTTGTAATTTTTATTCTATGTCTTTGCTGTATGATTAAGTATATTAATAATTTATATCTACCCTCACCTAAATCGATTAGGCGAAATCACCCCACGGTAGAACTATTATCGTGGGCGAATATTAGTACATCATAAAATAAGCAGTATTCTCCTTTCTAAAATTGATCATACCTCGTTTTAAATAGACCAACCTTTTAAAATAATATCGATTGAAATCTGTTTTTGATTTCACATTTGAACAATTCTTATACCCCACTTATATTGAACATACTTACACCCCTTTATTTATGAAATTAATTACGTTTATGCAGAAAAAACAATTCAATTCTACCTCCACAGCTCAAAAATTCAATTGAATGTTTCCATTATATGTTATAATTCCATTATATGTTTATAATGGAACAAATTATCATACAATATTTAATAAACATTATCAAGCATCATCTCCACAAGAAACACATCATTATTTTAAGATTACTTACTTTTACTCTTATACTAACCCCTACACAATATAGTTTGAGTATTTTTAGGTCATTTTGGAATGGAATGGAATGCAAAGTTAGCGCGAGTTTATAGATTCTCCCTTCGGATCGCAGAACCTGGACAGAGTCCCCTGCTGCTGGATGATTCAATCGGGCGTGTTTTTAAAAGGTTTATTTTAAGTGACGGGTCTAATTTTTCAAGTTTTGTCTTATTTAATATTTAGTATTTTTTAAGGAAGGATTTAATTGCATTCCAATCCGTTGTTAAACCAGCGTTATCGAACCCATTTTATGGGCCGACCGCGGAAGGCTAGGCTTATGCAACCTGTCCTCCCGACGTAATTCCCCTTCAGACCGTCCACTGAAGTCCTTTCGGTGCTAACGCTTCATAGGCTAGCAGGAATACGCTACAACGGGGCACTAACTATACGGAGGAAGCAATGCGACCCCTTCTTCGGAGGAGTCGCAATTGCTGGTTTAATTTAAGGTCATTTTATATTGACGGTTAAGAGAATCAAGTAACGCATCTTTCCATATGGCAAATTTGTAAAACGTATTGTATGTATGTGTACACGGGTTAGAAAAGTATAAGAGTTATACATACAGCACATAGACATTCCATTGTTAAGATGTCGAGCTAACCGACTAAGTTTTCGGCTCAAGTAATAAATATTGAGCTAAAAATTTAACTCAATATTGATGTATTTTGCCGTAACGCGCGTGCACGCGCGCGCGCGTGTATTTATACGTTTGGAAAATATTTAAATAACTTTAAATAAAATTTTTCTGAGTGGTAGAGTGGTACCATTATCCACAAGTCTTCAGGAATTTTGTTAAGTTACTTTTTGTCCTACAGTTAGTCGCGTCCCACGATTGTGAAATAATAGTAAACACAGTTCTGTGTTCACTATTATGTCATGGTGTACTAGAAGAGAAAGAAATTTTTAAAAACCTTACTAAAATTGGGTCCGGGAACCACTACCGAGAACTTGATAGTATTAATATTAAACGATAAATTAAATTGTTACGCTTCCAGACCTACATTTCAAACTTCCATTCAGAAAGCCAGAGTTTAACCTCTATGCCACCCAAACGTGTATTAATTTAAGTTAATTACATTTTCTATTTCTCTGAAGAGAAGGATAAATTATTTTACCTATTTAAATATAAAAACTACACTAACCATATCTAATAAATACGTAACTAACATAATTAATTCCAGGTTTAGAGCTAAAACTTATCCTCCAGTGTTATTAAACTTATTAAAATATTGTTCTCGGGTAATATTTTTGTCGAAGAATAACTATTTTTTATATTTTTAAAACTAATCATTTTTATTTTAAAGCTAATGTTCAAGTTTAATCACTGAATACCGATATTCATTTAAAGATATTTATCTTCAACGTAATTTTTCCCTTATCGTTAACATACATTAGAGAGAGAGATTAAGTAGAAACATGTTACTTTGATTGATAAGGGGTAGATAAGACAGCTTTGTTAATCTGGAGTAGGAGAATCGATCGCAGTTTGTGACATATTTACGCAGCATCACAGTCATGGGAGTTTTTCTAATAGATATTTAATAGAATTTCTGGATACTTTCCTATGCGTAATCTTAAAACTTTTCTTCCTTTTCCTCTAAAACTCCTACAGTTTATAAACTGTATTTAACTCTTACAGTTAAAGCCAGTACTGAGTTTTCATTAATATTCGGTATCTTATTTAGTTAATCAAAATAAAATTTCAGTTCACGGAAGACGAAAATAAACTCAATGAATATATGTCTTAAGTAAATTTTAATATATATATATATATATATATATATATTATTCATGTATAGGTATGATATCGGCTTTTTTTATACAGTAAAGATTAAACACTATAAAATAAAATTTATGTTAATTTAACGATTGTACAATGTCGGTATCTCTCTAATGAGAAAGGCTCTGACAAATAAAACTATTGTCAGAGTTCGTTCTCGTAATATTATGAAATATTCTAACGCAAAGAAGTTAATCCAAATTGTTTGGTTCATTAGATTACCCCGACATAACAAAGTTAGATCGATTCAAAATATAACCGCTGTTCTATATTAAGAACCCCTGAGCATGAATCTGACACATTAAAAGAATATCCTCTTTTGCCACATTAGAAGATTATCGGTAGCATACATGTGAAATTTGTGTAAATTTAAACAAATCTTTATAAAAATTCAATGACAATCAGCGTCTTTACTTATTGATTTCAACCGTGAAATTGTTTATGTGTAATGTATTAATTGTTGGACCCTATTAAGTCTTTCAATATAATTTGTTTTCCTAATGTGTACATTGCAGTCTGTTCAAGTAGTGAACAATAAGCAACCCTCTACAGCCCAATGAGATGAGGATGATATGTATGACATGTAAAAGAAGTGTAGTTTTGTACAGACTCTGACCGACCATTCCTGTGATATGTGATTAATTAAACCCCAACCACCAAAGTACAGCGGTTTCCACTGTCCAGTATTAAAGTAACAAAATTTTACTAGGTTTTAAACCATTATAATTTAAACCAATATCAGTTAATCAATCACAATTTTTCCCATTATATATTCCATCAGCTGCAATACATCGTCTGAAATCCAAGATTTTCTACTAGTTTTCTTTGTTCCGTCTAAGTTTGTTTCTGCTGATTTAAGATTTACCTTTTTAACATTCTCCCATTCTTTTTCTACATTTTCTACCTTATCTTTTTTACTCAGACCTCTTGCGATGTCCTCCTCAAAAATCTTCTTTACCTCCTCTTCCTCAAGCTTCTCTAAATTCCACCGATTCATCTGACGCCTTTTCTTCAGTTGTTTAAACCCCAATCTACATTTTATTACCACTAAATTATGGTCGCTATCAATTTCTGCTCAAGGGTAAGTTTTGTAGTCGACGAGTTGATTTTTAAATGTTTGCTTAACCATGATATAATCCATCTGATACCTTGGAGTATTATTCTGTTTTTCCATGTGTATATTCTTCTATTATGATTTTTAAACTAGGTATTGGTAATTATTAAATTACACTTTGTGCAAAACCCTATAAGTCAGTTCCCTCTTTCATTTTTTTTTGCCCAGCCCATATTCACCCACTATATTTCCTTCCTTGCCTTTTCCGGTGCTTGCATTCCAATCTCCAACTATTATTAAATTTTCATCTCCTTTATGTGTTTAATTTCTTCGTATACACATCATAATCATCATCATCATCATCTACCTTATCATCATCATGGGCGCTTGTAGGCATATAGACGTTAAAAATTGTTGTCGGTTTAGGTTTTGATTTTATCCTTATTACAATAATTCTATCGCTATGCACTTTGAAATATTCTACTCTCTTCCCTATCGTCTTGTTCAATATGAAACCTACCTGCCTGCCCATTATTTGAAGCTGAGTTGAAATCTTAAATCACCTGACCAAACGTCGTTTTCCTCTTCCCACCGAACCTCACTAATTCCTACTACATCTACATTTATCCTAACCATTTCCCTTTTTAAATTTTCTAACCTACCAACCTTTTTTAGACTTCTAACATTCCACGCTCCTATTGTGTTTGTGTGTATGTGTGAACCAGATTATAGGTGTAATACAAAATTAATATGAGGAAAATTATTATTATTATTTTTTTTTTTTTATGAAACCCCGAATAATAAATTTACTCGTAAATTTGCATGCAACCGATTTTCTCAACCACGATTTGTTCAATTCGAATAAATTAAAAAAAGTCGATTAAAATATAGGATTAATATTTTTAGCATATGTAAATAATTTTCCTAACGAAATGAAAAAATATATAATACTTCATTTACACGTTAATTTCATTTATTCTATGCGCGTAGTACAATTTTATTTTTCAGTAAGTGGATTCAAGATCCGTTCAACTTAAAGTATACGTTTGAAATCATCGGTTCAGGGAATAAACATACTGAGACAGAAGTGCCGTAATTTGAAATTTATGAGGTTTTTCTTTGCGCAGGAAAATCTCATAAATTTAGAGTTGTCAGCCTTAACACGCTTTATTGTACACAAATCGTATTGTTTATTAGAAATCATGCGTCCAGTAACCTTGATTGATTTTCAATGAAGTACAAGACGTAGAATACAAAAGCCTAGAATAAAAAAATAATTGTAGAATATTGTTATAGGTTAAGTAATAAAATGTTATTAGTAGAAAGACATTTAAAGCTATTTGCCTTTTAACAGTTACACCAAACCCCAAGAACACACACTAAAACTGATATTATATCAATTATAATAACTGATATTATAAAACGATATAACTAAAATATAAACTGATATTATATGAATTATAATTATATTAACCCAAGTAAAGGAAATTTACCATTACCACTGCTACCTTATTAATTTTAAATATCCTTTCTTAGGAATCTATTATATTGTGTATGAGCAATATATTATATTTTTATCAGAATATTTCTATCTATCAATCTGTATGTTGAAGGAGTGTATTGATGATACCTATTTGTTTAAGGATAAACGAGTCAGAACACGCTTTCAAAAGCAAACGCGTAGAATTATTTATTATGCATCAAACGTGGAAATTTAAGTACAACGTTAATCCCTGTCATTCTATACAAGGTAGGATTATAACGAACAGGGAAGAGAGATGTCACGTACAAACGAACAACTAGTGAAATTATTTCATGTTTTTTTTTTAATCGAGGTCCTTAGCTCAAGCGCTTTTAGACATAGGTATAATTTCTTCTAAAAAAATTGCTTAACATTATTTTTTGAAAAAAATTTAAATAAATGATGTAAAAACATAAATAAAATTTCTATGATGAAATAAAACGGTTTTGTTTTAGTTTTTTTATTTCTTTTTGACTACTCCCTACAATCGGGACTTTTCAGGCACAATCTTATGAGAGTTATAATATTAATAATTTTTTATAAAAAGAAACTGTTATTAGACTTACAGTTTTCAAAACTTAAAGTAGTACCGGTGATATCCATCTCTACCCCGAGTACTGTACGAGAGGTACGTGAAAGTTTATGTATTCATTGAATATAATTTTTTTTAAATCAATTTCATTAACTTTTCTATTTTATTTCCTAATAAAAACAATAAATATATAATTATATTATATTATATTTTTTGTTTACCGAAAATTAAACATTGCATCGGAAAGCTTTATTTTAAGATCGAGAATTTTTATACTAAAAAAGAATTCCAAACAGCGAAAGAAATCCAAACAGAATTCCAAACAGCGGTAAAATAAATAATTAAACATGATCTTTGATAATATTTTTGGACCCACCAGTGAATCGACTGTTTTTTTTATATCCTTCATTCCTTTCTGTTCTGAATAAATCGTTAAAAAAAATATATTCAACACAATCTACAACTCCGGTTATCGATTTTATGAATTTCAATTTTTGCTTTTGTACAGTTTTACTTTCTTCACGTCGCTCTATTATAAAGTGAACTTAATCTGAACTCGAATTTTTTAATATATTTAATATTTCTTGTCCGTCTCTTTTCAGGGATCCCCATAAACTTCTCTCTGCTTTTATTCGTCTTCATTCAAAATCTAATCTTATCTGGCCGCTTAATTGTCAACATTCTCTTTAACAATACATTTTAAAGACTCTATTCTTTTCATTTGTTTTCTTATTCTTCGTTTCATTACTGTAAAGCGCTACATTACACACAAACAGTTTATATTACTCGATTATCTACTTACTTACTTTGTTCATCCGTTTTAATTTTGGTGCGGAAATGGCAATATTTTCTCATTTTGTATTCTATTCCACTCATTTAATCCCTCATTAGTAAAAATACTTTATTTTCCTTTTTAGCGTCCTTAACTTATTTTTAAAGCGAAACTTTCACTCGGCAATAAATCAATGTCATTCAGAAATGTTTCTTAATATTTATTTTTACAAAGAAAAAATTATTAGCTAATTTTAAGATTTCTATCTGTTCTCCTTCTGTAGTTAATCTACACTCAAATTTCCCTTCAATTCCTGTATTTATTATAATTTAAAACTAACGGATACAAAAGACTACATCCTTAGTTCAATCCTTTCTGAATCAGTGCGTGCCTTTCTTTATCTTCTGTTCTTCTTACTGCAACCTAATATTCGTTTAAATTACTGTTTTTTTTTTTGTTTTTTTTGGATTTAATTCAGATTTTTTAAAGTTTTAAACAATATTTTTTTAATTCTACACTATCAAATGTTTTCTGCAGGGCCACAAGTGCTGTATAAGTGATTGCTTTATTCTGACGCCTGCATTCTAAAATTAGTCTGATTGTTTTCTTAAAAAACGTAGTGGCGGAGTGGTAGCGTCTCGGTCTTTTATCAGGAGGTTCCGGTTTTGAATTCCAAACAGGCATTGCATTTTTCATACGCTACATAATTCCATTTTCATATCCCACGTACAAGCTTCAACCTTACATGGCGATATCATCAAGCCAAAAAAAATTGATTGTTAAACGATTATTTAACCCGACGTACGGAATTAAGCAAATATCAATAAATATATATATATATATATTTTTTTTTAAATTTGATTCTGATTCAATGTGAACAAACATTATTTATCTACAAAGAAATATCTATTTTTTTTAACTTTTATAAAAACTGGCAAAATCTTCATAACCGTTTTTTTAACATCCAGATTTTAATTTTCTTTAAAGTGTGCTCTTGTTCCTACATGTAAAATCAGTACAGTTTGATTAGAATGATCTACCTTAAGATTCAGAAACAGTAAACTTCCCTTCATTAAGTCAATTATTTATTGTGGACACATACGAGTATGTCTTAGACGATACGTTATTATTTTTCGTTAAAAACTCAAGGAAATCTTCAAATTTGAGGAAGGTAGGCTAGCTTCTAAGAAAATTTCTTTTGAATCGTGAAAGTGAACTTTTTCAAACAGTTATTTAATTTTTAGTAATTAAATAACTGTTGTTAATGTAAACTGATTCATAATCAAAACAGTCAATACGATTTAACAGTAACATCAGATGTTAAGTTCAAATATTATGCAACTTATTTGATACCTGCACAATTACAAATTGTCATAGTTATTTTATATATATGGTGTTTTAGGTGTAAAATATAATTAAACCCTTATAATTACCAACACGTTAATATTGAACTGTAGAACTGTACGTGACAACATCCCACACTACTTTGTGCAGTATTAGCTTATTTAGTTAAATTTGTCACAGTTTAACGTTCGTTTCACGATTCCTTATTACATTTATGTTACATATGTTAATATACCATGAAAAGTTAACAACAAATAAACATTTCGTATAATTATTACCGTTTTACTTTTACAAGAATTTTATTTTAAGTAATGTGAGTGAAATCACTACAAAAATATAAGTATTAAATTATTTCGAGGGCAAATATAAATACTTCTACTAAACTTATTATGCCAGCTAGATAGTCAAAAATAAATTTTTCATGCGTTCCAAAAAATCTTTAAGTGCTCTACAAACTCAGATTGTGGAAAAATTTACTGCTAAATTAAAAATAAAATTTGTACATTTTATTCACACTGTTGTATTTTAAGGGATGAAGATTTTTGTCTTAAGAGGGATTATTTTAAGAGGTTTATCAATATGGAATTCAACCATAAGAATTATCGAGTAACCAGACAGCTAGCTATCCCTAAATGGGACTTCAGGTAGCTCCCCTTATCCAAATTACATGAAGGACATGTAGCTTACTACTAGCGAAATCCAGAGCATTTACCAAGCCGAGTCTGACCTAAATCCACAGAAACTAGAAATCCACAGATCAAAACTTATTAGTTATCGAGTTTTGTTTTGAGTACAGAGAACTGGCCAATAAAATTAAATTAATTACCGCCCTAAAATTTTACCAGTGCATTATAGGTTTACAAGGAAATCATGTGCTGTCCACATCAGATTTTAAAAGTACTAGAGGTGTTAATTACTCCTTTAATAAATTGTTGATATGTACTTGCAACTTCAAAAATATTTCGAATATTTTGTGCTCTTTCAATTTACAAAGAGAAAATGGCATAAGTTAATAAAAAATTGATCTCCGGAATCAGTATCATGAATAAACTTGAAAACATTTTAAATTGCTGACTAATCCCCTCGATATTCGCTGAACTAAGGAATTTGGCCAGTTCTCCTCCTTAATTAATTAATTCTTCATTGGATTTTCCATTGAATAATTCAGATTATTGCAGTATTTATTGGCAATGAAGCTGTTGAAAATCTCCATCTAAAACAATTAAGCGGATAGAAAATAAATCTTTTGTTAAAAAATAAATTTTACACACTACTGTTGAAATTATTTAAAAATCCCTGACAGTGTTGTGAGCTGAATTTAGCAGTAGATTGTATAAAAAATAATTATTTTTTGCCCTGCAGTTCTAATCGGATAAATAAAAGAAAGAGTTTTTGTCCTGCTACCATTTTTTCCGCTGAAGATTTTACTTTAGGTCTTTAGGAATTTATATTCTTATTTTGAAGGATTAAACCAAATAATTGTTATCATAAAATTTTTTGTTATTGCCTTATTAGGTTTGTACTAATGTACTGTTCGCGTCAATGTGACTCGATGCGTATTTTATATTTCGTAGTTTGTGGATTACGTAGTTTATAGTACGTATTTGTAGATTAGGTGGGTTGGGGATATGTGGTTAGCGTTTGCAGCATAATATCCGTATTTGCTTGAAAGTTTGATATTTCTGAACTTGCATGTATTACATCATCTACAATTATGAAACACTATTCAAATGATTCATAAAAAAATAAACATTATATAACTGAATATGTTTACAGATTTTACATGAATGTTGTAATTACGCAAGTCTCAACTTGAATTTTGTCACGTCTGAACATTTTACTTGCGCACATAACAGACACGGTACTATAAATAAATATACTTGCAAACAGCTCAGTCTATTTAGTTTGGTTTTATTGCTTTATATATTATAATATGAGTATGGAACAATACTTTATATATTACAATATGAGTAAAGAGAACAAGGTTTTCTTGAACTTCTTTCGAGAAAATATATCAGTTTCCAACAGTGAAAAAGAAGTATCAGAGATTGAAGATTATACAAGTGCCGAAAGTGGTAATGATAGTGCTCTACTTCTAATCAGAGGATATCGGATTCTCTGATCCTCTTACCCTAGTATCCTCTAATGAGAATAGTAGAGCAAGACAGAGAAATTCTCCAGCAAGCATAAGTATAATTTCTCAGAATGGAGAGATTTAGTAAAAGGTACAGCATCCACAAGAATACGGACGAGAAGCTGCCCAAAACATCATCAGAAATTCAGAAGGTATCACAAGATATGCATCTTCCAGGATAACATACATGGTGAGTTCATTTCATCTTACTTTCAATTTTATTGAAATGAAGTGATAAAAATAACTAACATCGAGGGGTCTGCAGTTTATGGGAAAAAATGGAAGAATTTAAACAATATCTCATTTCAGACATACTGTGGATTATTGTTACTGGCGGGGGTTTATAAAACTCATGGGGAATCAACAAAAAGCTTATGGAATCCAGATACTGGTCGTCCTATATTCCGAGCAACTATGTCCTTTGGAAATGTTTCGTTCAAACTGTACAAGACTATACTTCATTTACATTCATGCATATCATCCTCTGAAGTAATACCTTATGGTGGTTCCGGAGGCTAAACAGAAAAAAGAAGATAGAAATTCTACCCAAAATTATATTATCCTGATAAAAATTTAATAATTGATAAACAATTAGTTGTTTTTTGCGGTCGTTGCCCTTTCAAACAATATATTCTCAACAAACTTACAAACTATGGTATAAAAATATAGACTTTTTTGGGGGGAAGCAAAATACGCCTTAGAGATATCATTGCCCGAGACAAAACTGTAAAAATAAAAATCCCTTCTGGCATGTCAAATGTATTAATACAGTAAGATTAAAATTTAGCTAATAAAAGAAACGTAAACATTAAGATAAAATGTAACACGTAATAAATTAACACGAGTAATAAATTTAAAAAAATTATCGTTGGATAACATTAGATTTTATGAAGTATATTGATACTTCGTAGAAGCAACAATGCCCAGTCTAGTACATTCTTATTATTGCGTAAGATGCACCGAATGCTCCTCGGTAATTTAAATTTACGACGTAACACAAAAATGTGGTGCACATTTAAGCACCGTCGCATCGTATGCTTAGTGGTGTGTTTTCTGCTGAAATTAGATAGCTCTGGTATGTCCAAACCACAATCAGCGAGGACCACTTCCTCTCGGTGAATTTTTCGGCACGAACAGTCTCATGTCAACAGAGTATCATTGACGTGTCGGAGTTTACTATCCACTGTAGCTGACTAGTCACCTCACCACTTTACTCTAAGAGTACGTTTTACACAATTAATAAAGTCGGAAGTAGTAACAAGAGTGGTGAAGAACAGTTGACTCAATGCGCTTTTAGCCGCAGAATCCGCCCGTTCATTACCAGGAATTTCCACGTGGCTAGCGATCTAGCAGAAACTCACTTGTGTGTTGCGATGGTTCAACTCAGTGATTGGATTATAGATTTCGGTGACGATTGGATGTCTACAATACAAATCGTCTAAAGCTTGGAGTGCAGGACACAAGTCGTTACAAATAAGGAAATGACGGTATATTGGGTTAATATTATCAAAGTCTTCTTGATAGCGTACAGCTCAGCAGTAAACACACTTGTAATACTTTTTTTTTCCTGTTTACCCTCCGGTAATTACCGTTCAAATAATACTTCAGAGGATGACTGAGGATGATGTGTATTAGTGTAAATGAGGTGTAGTCTTGTACAGTTTCAGTTGGACCATTCGGTCCAACTGGACCAAATCGGTTCTGTTATTAACAAAAAATGCGCATCCGACGGTATCATTCTGTTTCGATCCATCTGTGTATATTACTGCGTTTTGGTTTGTCTTGGGGAGAAATTGGTAAAATTTTGCTGAAAGACAAATGGAGTTGTTGATTTTTTATTGTACATAGTAAGGTCAAAATTAATATTTATAACGTCTTTTGTTTCTACACGGAGTATACGAAGAGGGATAAGTTGGAAAAATAGAAGGTGTATCATCAAGATTTAAAAGATGTAGTAAACGCCGGATACGAACACCTATAGGTGCTGTATAACGTCGATGGTACTCATACCTTTGTAAATGAAATTCGCAAGCACTTTATTAAAAATCGGATGATTCGGTTGTCCTTTAAGTCGGGCAGAATAAGATGCTAGAAGCTGGTCCCATCTATCCCAATGTGATTGCTCATCGTAATCAACAAGTATCCAGGTGACAACGCTTGATCTAAAGGCACCTGTAGCAAGACAAAGGAAATCATGATGTACAGAATCCAGCATCTTAAGAGTAGGCAAGATAAACAAAATCTAAACAGGAACGCAATAAGAAATAATAAAAACGCAACATATATGATCGATCAGCTCCGCAGTTGGTATTGCTAAGGACTTACAGCAATTCTAGAAGCATCAAACATTTCGTTTGTAATTGTTTGATGTGTCTCACTCACGTAAGATGGCTATCAAAAGATAAAACTAAAAATTTAACCTCAGGAGAGACGCTCTCCGTTAAGAAGGATTTGTGGAATAAAAAGGTTCCGCAGGTGAGAAAAGACTTGACATTGTTTTCTCAGGCGAAAAGATGAAGCCGGTTTACCTTGGACCAAGCTTCAAGGCGAGTTAAAGTGCTTTGTAGTTGTCTCTCTGCTGTGGCTGTTGAATGCAATGTGATATATATATATAGCAATATTATGAACAAATAAAAAACATGAAACTGGTAACTGCACACATTCAGTAATACCGTTGATAGCTATAGCAAACAAGGTGGCACTTAATAGATTTTCTTGAGGCATTCCATTCTCTACGGTAACGCTACCCGACAAAGAATCTCCAACAGGACACGGAAAGTTCGTCATGTAAGAAACGCATAATAAAAGCAAATATATTGCCTTTGACTCCCCACTCTTTAAGGGTGTATAGAATATCTCGACGCAGAAAAGTGTTTTGAAAAGATCGTCCTTGATGGAAACCACACTGTTCTGGAGATAAAAGGCCATGTCTCTCTAAGCACCATGTAAGCCTGCGGTTCACCATTCTCTCCATCATTTTGTGCTAAAATTGCAGGGTTATACCGGAAAATAACCAGAGAGGAATCAGGAAATAAAGGTTTTGTAGAATTTTATAGTAACCTCAGAGGTTACAATGTTATAAAAGATAAGCTTTTACATCATACAGTTTAGAACAGCGTTATTTTGCGTCTTCTAAGACGCAAAATAACTATGTTTGTTACTTTAAGAAGAAATAGGAAAGAATTGTTGGCGCAAATGATGAATAAAGACTTACACGGTTCATTTTTTTTTTTACTAACAACACATTAGTGAAATATGTTCCAGAAAAAACAAAAGTGTTGTACTTATGAATACTTCACGTAGAGAGTAGAGAAGCGTGAGAACTGAAAGAAAACCTACATATCGTTCTAGATTATAACGTTAGTAAAGGTGCTGTAAATACTCTTGATCAACTCTTAGCCACATACACTTGAAAATGCAAAACTAAATCGGTGGCTAGTGTTAATTTTTTACAACAGGCTTGACATATCTACATAAAATCGTACGTTCGTGGACACCAGTCAATCTGAACCGGGATAAAAATTCATTACCTAAAAGAAGGTTTTATTTACAAGAGTTGGAAAATCACTTATTGCAGCACGTATAAGATCAAAGAAACACATGCCTAGAATATTGAATTGCTAAACATTGCCAAAGTAAAGTAAGGACAAGGTAAATTCTGCCTCATCCAGGAATTTCTGATGGAGAAGTTACAGGGACAAAACGCGTCCGGTGCAAGTTTTGTCCTTAAAAAGTTAATAAAACGAAAATTATTTGTTCTAAATAATTTCTAACAAACGTTTATGCAAGTAACATGTGACTTACTATTGTCTTAATTGTAAAGAGAAATATTTGTGCAAATTTGCATTATATTAATATACGGGAAGAATTTCGAGTGAAATTTTCATATTGTAGTCTATCTCTCATTTAATTAATGTTTTCATCCATTGCATTTGGTGTTTTAATTTTATTTCTTAATATTTATTTATTAAATAATAATTAAATTTGTTAAATATTGTGCTTCGAAATTTTTAAAGTGTAGAACAGTTTACCTTTCCAGTTTACTATTCAAGTAAATATTAGTATTTATCAATAATTTGATTATCCAATTTATTGATACTTAATTCCATAAATACGTAAGTATTATTATTTACTGAATTGTATAATATTAATAATATATCATTTTAACCAGAAAGTTGTTATTTTTATACAAATAATTTCATAAAAAAATATGTTACACTTTATATTGACCCGAAAGTTTTGTTAATACAGTAAATGCGAACAGAACAGCAGGATTAAGTGAAATTCTTTAAATTTAAGCACTTATTTTTTTAAATCTGTTTTGTTGTTTCGTAAAATTACACATCGAGTAATTTTATAAAATATTTCTCTAGTTTTAGCTAGAGATTATATAAAAATCAGTTTTTTTTGATTAAAGGAAGGGGGAATAATTAAATGAATGTATGATTTATTGATAATCCTAAGTACTTTATTTGAAAGGACAGGTTTGGAATATGTGCTTCGGAATGATAAAAATAAGATAAAAAATAATTCTGGTAGGTTTCAATAAACAGCCAAATGATTTACGTCGTAAGAGTATAATATAGATTGGATGTATTTACATTTACAGCGAAGATTTTGTTTACTATCTGCTGGCTTCTTTAAAAAAGCTCTCTTCTACTATTTAAATAAAGGCATTATTTTTACACCATCATTTATTAATATTGAACCAGAGTGATAATTCAGAAGAGCATTCATAAGTTTTTTCGATAAAAAAAAATAAAAAATCAATGCATTATTTAAAATTTCATATTAATTTAAATTTTCTGATTTTGTAGAATATAAGTTTTTCATGTTATCTATATTCAATTATTCATAGGTTCAATCAGATTAAAATTAATGAATACATATTCATTTATTTAAACAAAGAATGCGTTACATTAAATACCAGAAATTGTAATATTCATAGTCTATTACAAAAGTCATTTTTTTTTTAATATTTGTTAAATTTTAGTGGTACCATATCAGTACTTATAATTGAAGTAATATCCAACTACTTATCTCAAAAAATTTTTTTTTCTTCTAGGATAAAGAAACTAGAGTTTATCGTATGCTGCTGGAAAATTTAAGAGCAGTGAACTGAGTCACGCGATATGAACTGCGACCTTTCTGCTGGTATCGACTTGAAATTTCCCCTACTAACAAATATAAACAAACGTAGGCAATGTTATGTACATTTAATATGTACAAAGTTCATACCATAAGCCCTCTCATCTGTAAAGAAATCGACATATTTATTTATCTAACTAACACACGATTTTGTAAATTAGAAGACGTTTACATTAGAAACGTGAGGAAGTTTTGATAAATTAAAATTATTTTTTATTATTTTTTTATTGTCATGCAGTTGCTATTATTATTATTTTCGTATTTTTTTTTCTTTCCGTAGAGGGAGGAAAAAGCTTTACCAGCCACCGTCAGACCCGCACTGACGGCAGTGTGGGGCTCTCACCCTCTAAAAAAAAAACCTCCCCTCCTATCTTGCAGGGGCCGCATCTAAGCCATATATGGTATGTACAGCACCTGCATGATCACCCAGGCACGCTACTATCCGAATCCGTATGACCAGAAGGCGTCCCCAGGAGGTGATCGCCGAGCGACGACTCCGAGGAGCCCCCGCCGTCCACTCTCAGAAGCTAACCTCCCTTGATCACCCGTCATCGAACTCCAAGTCTCTATAGATCCGCATCTGCTCAGCCTGTCATCGCCTCTCTTCATTGATCTTCTCTCCTATTATTGATGTCATCGTAATCGAGGCACATTCCCATTTGTTGCTATTGCTGAGTATCACCTCGATTATATTGTTGGCCTCCTCCACACCCTGATCCTCAAGCACTACTCTTGTGCTATCTAGGTTGTGCCACCTAGGGAAAAAAACACCACATGTTCTGCTGTATCCAGTCGGCCGCAATCGTGACAGCGACTTGTATGGTATCTATCCATCCTGTACAGATAGTCCCGAAAACATTCATGTCCAGACAGGAACTGGGTGAATTCGTAGCCTGTATTACCATGCTTTCGCTCCACCCAGTTCCTGACGTCACTTATGAGCCCATAGGTCCACCTCACTTTGTCCGAATCTCGCCATCTGTCATTCCAGGCCATGTAGAGACCGTCAATTGCTTCCTTTCTGTCTCCTCCATTCACTATTGAAGCTCTCATTTGTGCTTGTAAGTCTATGGGCGGTACTCCAGCTATAACCGAAGCCGCCTCGGAGCTGATCGTACAATACCCTGCGATGATATGCATGTTTATCCTACGCTGTTGCATAACCAAACACCTCACGTTCCTCGCCCTCAACAACGCTCCCAGCCATACTGGCACTTCATATAAGAGTGCCCACTGGCCAACAGTTTCCTCTTACCCGTCTGAGGACCGCCCTTATTCCTCATCATGTTGCTGAACGCCTTCACCAAATTTTCGCCCTTTCTTGCCGCCTCCTCAAAATGTATAGTAAAGGAACGGTTCTTGTCCAGCCACACGCCTAAATACTTCGCGGCTGGACTAGGGTGAACCATCGTGTGTCCCGCTTTAAAATGTAATGGTCATATTCTGCGTCATCCAGCCATAACAACCACTTTCACTTGAGCCGTAGACCTTGAGCTATTAGCTACCTTTTAACCATGTCAGCCGCTTCTTCAGCGGCAGCCATCAGTTCTTGTTTTGTTTTGCGCACTATCACAAGTTCCAAAATATCGGCAAATGCCACCGCGGTGACGCCCGCCGGGTAGTGCTTTAGAACATTATTGAAAGCAATTCTCCACAAGGCTGGTCCCAACATCGAACCCTGAGGGACACCCCTCTCCACCAGAAATTTCGTTCCACCACCTTCCGACCTGCCCACCATGAATCTATCCTTAAAATATTTGTGCAACACCCTTCGCAGGTATGCTGGGATTCGTCTGGCTTCTAGTTCAAGAAATATAACTTCCCATGGCAGATCATTAAAAGCATTGCATATAACAGCATGACCGCTCCTATCTCTCTCGTCCTCCGTGTTCCCTGCGTAGCTGATCGAATAATATTCATCACCCGACCGATCGCATCAATCGCCGAGCGTCCGAGCCGAAAACCATATTGGTCCTCATGAAGTCCCCCTGCCATCTCTACACTGTCGTTTAGTCTTCGTAGAACAAGTCTTTCAAATAACTTCGTGAAACAATTCAATAAACAAAGTGGTCGAAACGATATCTATGCCCCGGTAGGACCAGCATTCTTCCTTAGCATCACTAACTTTGTACCTCTCCACCGTTCAGGTATCCATTCCACCTCCAATATCATATTCATTGCCCGCAATACCACACCAGGCACCGTCTCGGCCAAAGTTTTTACGACCTCCGAGAGGATTCCATCCGGTCCAGGACTCTTGCCGCCTTTAATCAACTTAGCCCCCTCACTCAGGTCTTGCAGCGAGAATGGAACTACTGATTCCTTCACAATCTCCTCCTTTGAAAGTACATTCCTTTCGGAAACAGTTCATCAACGCCTTTCCTCAGCTTATCTTCGGTGAGGAGTGGCAGCCGTCTTCCAAACATTTTTGTGACCGATACGATAGGCGTCATCCCATGGATCAACTTTCACAGCATCACACAATTGCTGCCACTTGCGTTTTTTGGACGCAGCAATTTCTCGACGAAAGTTCCGTCTAGCAAGCCTTAACCTTCCAAGATCCTCTTCGATGTTCTCACCCCGCCACTGCGTTCTCTTGAGGCAGCGTCTACTCATCACACATCTTCTTCTCAATTCAGCGAGTTCGGGAGTCCACCAATATACTCCTGCACGTCCTGCAATTACTTCCTTAATTACACCCGTTTCCACTCCCACCCTGAATACTGTTTCTGTCAGCTCATTCAAATCCGCGCTTCGCTACAGCCAAGTTCAAAATCAGTAGCCGCTCTGAACTGCGTGACTATGCCTGGATGAAACCTCACGCTCCTGGTACCTGTCCGTTCGTCCTGAATAATGTCGCCAATTTCAAAAGTGATTAGTCTGTGGTCACTAAGGGTCTCCTCCCCCAACACCTCCCATCACAACAATCTCTGCAAGCCTCTCGTGCTCACAAATGTCAGATCTCGGACAGAGACCCCCACTCCTCCACTCACCACTCTCAAATGTCATTTCGCCTCTTCGATTGACGCACTGAAGGTCCACTGAAGCCATAGCGTCCTCAAGAAGTTTGCCTTTTTGATCATCGATGGCTGATCACCAACTCCTTACCTTAACATTGAAATCTTCGCCAACCACAACGATTTTCGACCTCATCTGGCAATTTCCTCTACCAAACCATCAACCATTCCCGCGTAAACTAATAGTCGGTGTTAGGCAAAAAATATACACTAAACATCACTACCATCGCCAGTTCCACCCATACATAGCCGAGCCCTTCGCCCTTATTATGTACTGCAGCTGTACCACAGGAGACTAATAAAGCGCACCGGAATCAGCCGACACCACCCATCTGTCATCGACGAATCTTCTTCGATCCGGCCATTCAGTAATATAATCTCACAACCCCGTCAGACAGCTATTTACCAGCAGGCATACATATTCCTGCTACTCCTGTTCGCATTAATTTGAAAAACTCCCATTAATATGCAGATTTCCCACCACTGCAGCCCTCACCTTCCCCTCCGACACGTGGTTTCCCTTTGTTCTCTGTATTAACTGGCCGCTGCTGACATCCACTGCTCTTATGCCCTCTCCATTACAGCTAAAACATAATCTAGACCGGTCTGATCCTCCGCATTTCGCAGCCATATGACCATTTTTCCCACACCTAAAACACCTCAATGTTTCCTCCCTCCGGCACACTCTGCAATTAATCCAGCCTATCTGTATCCTCTAAACTTCGAATAACCTACGCTTCACAAAATCAGGCACCGTTATCGTGACATTCTGCGATCCTCCGTAAGCCGGCCGCAAGGATGTAACTCTCAAATCCGCCTCCATGCAGCCAGCATATGCCGCCACCGACCTGACCACCTCAGCAATTGTCGCGTCATGCTCTAAATCTTTTATATAATAGTATGGAGGGCGAACTCGTCGACCGACCTCTCTGGCCGCAACCCCATCAACATGTTGCCTGATGGACTGCTCTAACAGACCCACTTGCTTTGCCTTGACACTTATTTGTACTTTATCGGCGTTCCCTTTCCTAACTGATAGCACTTCCGCCACGGTATTTTCAGCGAAGCTTCGCCCGTCAGCTCTAATCGACATTGTACGTGACAACTCACCCTGTCAAGTAGCCTTCCGCTCTCTAATAGACTAATCAATGTATAAAATCCGCTCCTTACCAGCCCGTCTCCCATCGAACTCAAGTAATGTTTTCAAGATGGCTCAAGTTCTACAACCGGGGTCACAAAAGGAGCTTCCACTCCCATATCTCTTAGTTTCGTGATGCTCCTGAAGCAGTCGGCTATCATCCCGTCTACATCCTCTGAGTTCACTACTATCGTATAGATAGTACCTCCCACATCTATTTCCTCACCACCGAATACATCCTTGGCCCCACCACTGTCAACCAATAATAGTCCACTCTTAATCTCAGACTTGTCCTCCAATCTCCTGACACTTGGCGCCATCCGATAAGCCCTACTCGTCCGCTTAGCTGAAATTGGTCGCAAATCATGTATTAATACAACGTCTCGTCCTTCCTGGTCTGTGAATGATGTATCAGCCATTTTTACCATCTTGAAAACTTCCTCACCATAGTGTTTGGCAACAGGTATAGGAACCTCGTCATCATCAATGCCCTCCTCCAGTTTCCTGATTATATCTTCAGACCCGATTCTTTTGAGTGTCTGGGTGGCCTTATCAGACCCTAACCTTATTCCCGTTATACAATCGCTACATAACTTCTGATTCTCAGACCCCTCTGTCTGTGCGGTCGCTTCGGTCTTTCGAGGTAGTTCATTCAGCCAACCGGTTGAAATAATCAGCCTAACCCGCTGCACCAAGCCAACCAGGGCCGCAGACGTCGACTTAACATCCTGCTTAACCTCAGAACACGGTTTGACGAGAGAATCCAACAGCTCAGCTCGGGAACATAGATCTTCCAGGACAGTTGCAAATCCCGTGGTCAGCAGCTCCGGGCACGCCTCCAGAGCCCCACAGTTCTGGAGATCAGTACCAGGATCACCACTTGACTCAGCAGTCAAAGTCATAGAACTACTATCATCTGGACATGATCTCCGCTTATGTCAGGCGAGGACGTTGACGGCGGAGATAGCGATTTCTGTTGCTTAAGGCTAGATTTGCCTCCCACCACAAAACACTCTTCCATTTCAACCACACAACGGTCCGTGAGATCGGGACTGTCATCCCGACAGACAAGAAGAGTCTGAACCAGCGTACTCCGCTACGGCAATCCGGCGGGTTTCCAACTGGGCAACCCTATCTTCCTTCCCCTTAAAATGCGTCTTCCGACTGATAACACCTTCAACAGGCGGTGACCCTTCCTAGAAGGTAAACCAGTGTCTCGCACGGACCAGACTCAGAGTCATCAGACGAACATTTGCGAGGTCTTCAACCTCCCAACGACCTCCCCGTTTCCCTTGAAACCGGACGGCAGTCATCTTCACTTTTCGGATCTTCGAAATCGGACATCAGAAGAAACGAACACGATAATCTTCCAACGCAAACAGTAAAGAAATAACAAACAGTTATTGTAAACAAACTATGTAAATATAGAGTTTTACCAACTAAAGTAGATGTAAAACGCCAGAAAATGTATATATATATGTGTGTGTGTATAATATAATCTATAATGAATATAAATATAAATAAATAATAAACAACACCCAACACAACAGACTATAAAGAACAGAAACAGAAATATTCACTGTTAACCTACGTTATTTTATTCACTGTTTCACCCGGAGGTCCCGGGTTCGAATCCCGGTCAGGCATGGCATTTTTCACACACGCTACAGATCATTCATTTCATCCTCTGCAGTAATGCTTAACTGCGGACCCGGAGGTTAAACAAAAAAAATAAATAAAATAAATTAATAAAACAATAAAAACGAGGAACAAAAGCATAAAACTGAACTCAAAGAGTTACTTAAAGAAAATTGACAAGTTTTAATCGTGAATATAACTCTCTAATATTAAAATGTAACTTATGTTTAATAGTAAAGTGACCAAAGTTATAAATAATATAGTGATTATAAAAATAATACTGTAGTGTCTTCAGATTCAAAATCTGTTTGCTCATGAGGTTTTAAGACACACGTGACTTACACAATTTTTGAAAGATCAAACAATAAGTGAATATAAATGTAAAAAAATTTTACATATCTTTTTAGGAATTTCTACATACATCCTTCATCACTTCATATATATTTTTATTACGTTTTACTTAAAAAATAATTTAACTAAAAATCTTTATTAATATAATTTATATAGTTAACAGAATAAGGAAAATTATTGCTTGATACGAAATCAACCAAATAATGATATGAAAAAAAAATATGAAGCTTCATATTATTTTTTCTTAATTTTTGAGTTTATAAACGGCGTATCTGATAGTTTAAGACAAATACGTACAACTACATAGACATGGCTTGTGAACATATCTGTTCATGTTCAAGAAGGATAATCCTATCTACTTTTAAAACAAAAAATAACTTGATAACTAGATATTTTATTAAACCAGGTTTTTCAATAAGAATTTCTTCTAAAGCTAAGTTACTTAGCTTCCGAAATAAACTTCCGAAATCAAAGTGCCGGAAATTACTATGCCGCAAGCACAAAAATGTAATACTCAAATAATTTATCCTTTCCCTCCTTTAGATTTATCATTAAAAATAAATTATCAGTATACGCATATTTAATGAAACCGGTTATCGATTGCTTTTATACAGTACAGTAGCAGCAGTTAACTTGAAGTAAATGCTTCTTCGTAATTGAAGCTTGCTTTTTAACATCCACATCACTACTACTACTATTTTAATTACAAAAATAAAAAGTTGTTTTTTTTTTATTCAAATAATGTTAAATATAGCTTCGATATGTATTAAAGATAGATAATGAAGTTTACTTTGATGTTTCCGGAATTGAATCTGGAGTTTATCATTTGTCATCAGTTACAGCACGGGAGCATTACGCAAGTATTTGATAATTTGCGCATAAGCAAAAGCTTATGTAGGAATCATTAATAAAAAAAAATAAAAAATAAATTTGGATGACATACTTCATATATTTTCTGATTTAGGAGGTAAATAATTTTATAATTTTCTATGAAAAGGAAGGGTAATTACCGGCAGTCTAATTAGAAAGGACAGAATTTGCGGAATCTAAATTACCGGCCAAGATTAAATAAGGATGCCTCATCACTCAGTAAATAAAAATAGCTGCTAGTTAAAAGCTTTTATTTAACTCGTTTTAGAAATAATCAAATCTTGCAACTGCTATATCTTTTGATCTATCGTATGAAAATCAATGAAATTTAGTACAAGATGTAACTTCGATGACAATACAGCACCACGGTGTCGGAATTTGATATGACCCACCCCCACGCCAACACACGCTACCCCTACGCTAAATTCATGCACTTAGTTGAAAATTTTCATTTCTCATGAACTATCGTATGAAAATGATTGAAATTTGGTACACGTATGTAACTTCCACGTGTAAAAAAAAATATTTTTACCTTTTTTTTTTGTCTTAAATAAATACAAAAATATATTTGATTACATATAAAAAATTATTTTTTAAAAAAGCTTTTATTTAACTAATATTAATATTAACATTAAAAAAAAGGAAACAAATTAGAAAAACCCTTTAAAAAGTAAAAAATAAGAATTAAATCAAATTGAGAATTTCAAACAAAAAAATATAATATAATAACAAATATAAAAATTCACTAAAAAGTAAAAAATAAATTATATAAATATCTAATAAATAACCAATAAATAAAAAATAAATAAATGTAATAATTATTAAATTTTAAAATTAAATGTAATGAAAATATTTAGTTAGACAAAAGCGTGGCGCAGTTTTTACAACAATGTTTTCGAGTAAGTATTTATAGACATTTGCTGTATTTTAAAATATATTTTTTGTTTAATGAGGCTGTTTAGTATGTATATACTTTATTTATCTGTAATAAAATAACTCAAGTTTTAATTCTTTGATGGTTCAAATTTGCACCGAGATAACCTTTAAGGATTAATAAGATTAAAAATAAAAATTAAATTTAGAAATCTTGCACAAAGTTATTATATTTTGACGGTAATCTGAAAAATTATTAATTATTATCATTATTATAATTGTAATCGTAATTATGAATTCATTAAATAAAAATTCATAATTAATTCAAATGAAACTTTTAACGGGAAGAGTTCATTCAATTTGGCTTAGATTACAAGCAGAATTCGAAGATGAACTTCAACTATGTGAGAGCACGTACAAAGAAAGCGAGTGGGTGTATTATCCCAGATTGTTACTTGTAGCTAGTCAGTCTCAACTGGAGAGGTTCCAGCAGACCTTTCCAACTCCTCGCGTCGTTATTGAAAATGAAAATGAAGATTAATTGTTGTAAAAATAAATATTGTGTTGTTAAATAAATTATAAAAACTGCGTCACGCTTTTAATTAACTAAATATTTTCATTACTTTTAATTTTAAAATTTAATATTTATTACATTTATTTATTAGATATTTATATAATTTATTTTTTTAGTTTTCAGTGCGTTTTTATATTTGTTAATATATTATATTTTTTTGTTTATATAATCAATTTGATTTAATTCTTATTTTTTTACTTTTTAAAGGGTTTTTCTTATTTGTTTCTTTTTTTTAATGTTAATATTAATATTAGTTAAATAAAAGCTTTTTAAAAAATATTTTTTTATATGTAATCATTTATATTTTTGTATTTTTTTAATAATTAAAATCATTCCAATTATTCCTTTTTGTTTTATAAAAATAGTACAGTTTTCTCAAAAACATTTTCTAGAATGTTTTATTTTAAATTAAAATTTATTGACGTTGTTTTAGCCTCTAATAGTTGAGGGTTTTTCTTATTTTACGCTTTACCACATTCATAATTATTTCTTTTTTACGTTATCTACATTATAAGAAAGTGTGAGAAGATTATTAAAAAAGTCAAAAAACTTTGAAAATATCAAATGGCTTATGGTGCTACAGAATAATAATAAACTTAATATTTAATAGCAGAAAGTTATGTATGTATAGTACATACTAAACTTGTTTTTTTTTTTAAATTATAAATTTTAAAATTAAATAATTTATTGTAATTCTTTATTTCAATTTTATTTAACTTTCTGATAAGACCATTAAAAAGTATGTAATTCTCCATTATAAGAACTTTTCATTTTAATGTACTTATCTGTATTTATTTTACCTACGATCGATATCTGTTTGATAGCAACATCGGCTTCACAGGCTAGAGTGATGTTTTCATATCCTACCGCAAGTGTACAATTAATTTAATAAGAGTGAGTTGCTCGCTTGTTTATTAAAGTTAAGACAACAGTTTACTATGGCTTCACTTAACACTTCAGTACCTACATGAGCGCATGCCTTATATTTATTGTAATGCTAATCATTTCAATGCGACCTGTAAATTAACTTTCTAGAGAAGCTCATTTGTTTGGAGAAATTAAGCAAGCCAAGACGATTAGTTCATTGGGATCTAATACACATGTGCACTTATTGGATTATTTCCTTCTACCAGAGAAATCTTAGATCTTTTTAACAGAATAACTTGTTGATCTAAAAGCGACTGAAACAATAATGTTTTACTCTTAAAAGTGTAAACATATATTTTTTTTATTGCTCTCGATGGAGTAGAGGATTCATTGAAGATATCAGACAATTTGACACCGTTGAAGAAATTTTATATAACTCATTCGTGAGAATATATGTGGATTAAAAAGAAGTAAAACAGCAGACACCATTTTTCCTAGACCTAAAAAACAATGTTCTTTAATCCAAAAGGAGAAAGGGTGCTAATATACTTCTGTTACAGAAAAATTAAAAATTTTAATGATAATTTACTTAAATTATTATTATTAAAATGCTAATTTTACACCTGTTCGAATGTAGAGAAAGTGCTTTTTCTTTTATAAATTTAATTTACTTGATAACTTGGAAATGTTTCGTAGTGACTGATTGACGAAAAAACGTGTGAAAATACTACGTTAGGTTAGTTGAAAAATTTAGGATGGGATTATCCCGGTGGTTTCCAAATTTCTTTAGTTTTTGGACCCCTTGTCCCAAAGTGCACTACTTCAAATTCTTAGTCGCACACTTTGTGAAATAGCCAAAATAATTTTTGCAAGGGATGTGTAAAAAACACATTTTAGATCATAAAAAATATAACTGAATTCATTCAGTTACATTTTTACACTGCATTTTAAACATTTCATTACATATTTATATTCAAGAAAAAATCTTAAACTGAACACAGCCCTCTCCACGTTGATTTTCGCTCGATACTTAGATTTTATCTCAGCACCTGCCAAAAACCCAGCTTCGCACAAAAAAGAAATCGCAAATGAAATTAAAATTCTCTGAGCTTTACCATTTAGGAGTGCATATTCATCTTTTATTGACATTCACAATTTCATGCTGCTAATTTTTATTTTCAACATATTGTCACAAGACAATTAATTCATATTCACTTCTTCTGCAACGGTAAATTCAGATGGAGCAGTAACATCAGTTACTGATGTACATCCAAAACAGATATCAGTTTTGATATTTATGGATTTTATATCTCGAGAGAGATCAACTTCAATGAATCAGTAAGGAAAAATATGCTTTGCCTTCGTGTTTAATCATTTTTATTTTCCATAACTTTAGTTTTTTTATGAAAGCTAAATTTTTCTTAAACCACTTTAAAATGTGCATGTTGTTTTTCTTTAGGAAAAGAGTTAGAGCATTAAGTCTATCTAAAATGTCACATAAATATACTGGTTATCAAAAAAGTCTTCATTCACAAAATCTTTTGTATAATTGTCTTCCTCATCTTAAAAAAACCATAAATATCTTGCCGCAGTTCAAACGTATGAGGCAGTTAATTACCACGAGAAACCCATCGCAAAGTGTTGTAGCAGAACAAAGGTACGTGTTAGAATCCCACATCTTCACGTAGTTTTTTAAAAAATGTTGCTTTCAACGGCCGAGTTTTTATAAAGTTTATTCCGTTCACTACATATTTTATTATCTCGTTCATTATGGGACCGAGATATTTTGACGTGAGTGATTACCTGTAAATAATGCAGCTTGTCCATAGTTCTTTAGAGGCTTTTCTTTAAATAAAAGTCTGAAATCCTCGATAACAGCCAGAGATAAATAAATAAATCTTTATTCTGATCGATAATTAAAAATACATTAATATAAGATAAATTGTAAGTATAAAAACAAATAATAACATAAAAATAGATCTTTTAAAGTAAGTTCTTATTACGGGGATTATTTAAATATAAATGCACGAAATAATGTTAATGTTAAGTACATTAAATATAAATAATATGCCTATATTAAAAATTATTTTTGAGCAACGAGATGGAGATAAATCGTATATTTATAATTTTTTTTAAATTAGTATTATTTAAAAATTCAATAGAATAATATTGTTATAATCAAAGAGGATTTTTTTTTAATCGTATTTTAAATAGATTTATGGAAAGATTTTTCAAACGGTTTGGTAATTTATTAAAAATGTCATCAGTAGCATAATAACCCACTTTCTCATAAACCGAAGTATTATGTTAAGTTATACGAAACCAGTTCATTGCCTACTTTTTGTTTGACCCACCGGATTGGTCTAGTGGTGAACGCGTCTTCCCAAATCAGCAGCTGATTTGGAAGTCGAGAGTTCCACCGTTCAAGTCCTAGTAAATCCAGTTATTTTTACTCGGATTTGAATACTAGATCGTGGATACCGGTGTTCTTTGGTGGTTGGGTTTCAATTAACCACACATCTCAGGAATGGTCGAACTGAGCATGTACAAGACTACACTTCATTTACACTCATACATATCATCCTCATTCATCCTCTGAAGTATTATCTGAACAGTAGTTACCGGAGGCTAAACAGAAAAAGAAAGTTCATTGCCTAACCCAACGGGTTGGTCCAGTGGTTAACGCGTCTTCCCAAATCAGCTGATTTGAAAGTCGAAAGTTACAGCGTTCAAGCCCTAGTAAAGCCAGCTATTTTTACACGGACTTGAATACTAGATCGTGGATACGATCTTTTGGTGGTTGGGTTTCAATTAACCACACATCTCAGGAATGGTCGAACTGAGCATGTACAAGACTACACTTCATTTACACTCATACATATCATCCTCATTCATCCTCTGAAGTATTATCTGAACAGTAGTTACCGGAGGCTAAACAGAAAAAGAAAGTTCATTGCCTAACCCAACGGGTTGGTCCAGTGGTTAACGCGTCTTCCCAAATCAGCTGATTTGGAAGTCGAAAGTTACAGCGTTCAAGCCCTAGTAAAGCCAGCTATTTTTACACGGACTTGAATACTAGATCGTGGATACGATCTTTTGGTGGTTGGGTTTCAATTAACCACACATCTCAGGAATGGTCGAACTGAGCATGTACAAGACTACACTTCATTTACACTCATACATATCATCCTCATTCATCCTCTGAAGTATTATCTGAACAGTAGTTACCGGAGGCTAAACAGGAAAAAGAAAAGTTCATTGCCTGATTTGGTGAAGGTGAATATAGTTTTTTTTTTGTTTTTTGAATATGTGATTATTTATTTTTAACAAAGATTGCACATTTATAAATGTAAACACGAGAATAAGTTAAAATTTTATTTTTCTAAATGTGGTCTATATGATTCATTCTTATAACGGGCGCCAGATAATGATCTGACAGCCTAGTTTTGCATCTTAAAACCTTGTTCTCACTTTCTGAGAGAGTCCGAAGAAATGACATTATACTGCTAAATGAAATCACCCTGCTTTCTATATCTTGAAGGACCTAAATTGTACATGAGTATTCTTACCGGAAAATGAAATTTTAACCACTTGTTTACATTTTGTAAGGTATGACTTTAACCAATTCTAAGCAACTCCTCTAATACTATAGCTACTAAGATTTTTCATCAGTAGATGTGTAACTAAATCGAATGCTTTACTGAGGTAAAATGTAGAAAAAACTTTCAGTATAGACACACCAACGCATTTAGTCCAATCCAAACTCATTTCGGATATGAAAGTATCAAAGATCTTGAACAAGTCTTGAGCGTTTGCACTAGTAGTAACACTTTTATCGACCAGATAATATTATTATTCCATTTATAAACCATACATAACTCAAGTGAGCACCATTAATATCTATGTCTTCATCCATGTCCAAGCCAAATTCCTTCCCTTTAATGTATCAATTAATTTATCATTAAAGTCCTCCGCTATAAGCTGTATTCTGCAGCTGATGGTGCAATTTGAAAAGACACTTTTCAAAGTATCTACCCAGCAGACTCACCGATCATAACGTTCAACATACCTATAGCAGCCGATAGAATGAGTTCTGAGATTGTACGGTACATCTTACATTTTACATGCTACCTTGTAAGATGTTAGGAGAGCATTCTTTGGTATCGATACTTGCTTAAAAAATTTACTACATTTTTTTTTATTTAACACTTTAGCTTCCTGCTAAAGTAGTCACGAGATTTAAAAGTTACAATGGCATGAGCGGTTTATGAAAGGCGTTTGAATTTACGTGGTAGATGCATTCTGGTGAAAAATATTTTATCACAAAACACATTATGAGCCTCTCTTCACCGTTCTTCTGTGGATGAGAAGCGCACTAAGATGATTTTTAGTCTCCTCATTGTCTGGTCAACTTTGGATATTCAGCAAAATTTGAGAAACCATGGCCGAATAGTTAATGATGGACGAATTTATGATTTTCCTTGCTAAAGAAAGAATTTCAGAAGGGTGTGGAGTCCCGACTGGGTTTCCTTTGTTTTGTTTTCATTTTGTTTTATCTTTTTTTTGTTGAATTTTTTGGTGAGCTCACTTTTACCTATTCGGGTAGTAGGTTTCAGTTCCTTCACTCGATTTTCAGGTAATCCAGTCTTGTTTAAGACTTCAATTGAGATGTGTTTCTTTTTCCACGAGTTCACCTTAGTTAGTAGTACACTGATGGGAATGTCGCTTGTGGCATTCGCATCGGTGGCATCCTGGACGAGGCGAGACTGAAGTATCTCAATCGCTGAGGTTTTTGAAGATGATCTCCGGTAAAGGAGACTCCCATATCCTCATCAGGTAAAAACTATTACGTTTAGGTACGGAGAGGTTGGCGTGGCGACCGGAAACGTCACATGTTTTCCCCTACAGGGTCTACATTTTGCTTCTTCATATTCTTCCCACTGGTTGTTTTTTTATTTTCAATTTCATAACGCTTATTACTGTTTAGTAGAAACCGAACCTTTTTTAAAAATGTGTATGAGAAAAAATACTTCATAAACTTCATTTTATTTGAATACAACAATATTACGTTAATACAGACTCCAGAAAGTAATTCAACACGAAACCAACATTTGTTTATGTATACAAAGTCATGGAAAATTCTAGAAATTACTAAAACAATCGACAGACTATTGTCCCATTATTTAGTAATCACTTACATAGGCTTCTGCAAATAATAACTTAGTGGTGCACTAGCTCTGCTAGATGTCAGGTCCTATGAGTTTGAATTGAAAATGGAAATATAATTTAAGAAAATTGTGTCCTATTTCGCTGCGTCTCTGTGAGGAAGTTGCGGCTTCGCATTGCGGCTAGATGTACTCGTTACGATTTGGGAACCATTGGTTAGCCGAAGGGCAATTAACTGAAAGGATGGAATTTAGACATGCTTCTCACTTTCGGGTAATCCCATATTACTACTATCCGTAACTAGAAAAAAAAATTATTTCCAACGAAACGGTACATTAATTAAATAAAATAACTTTCCCCGAAGAAAATTAAGGGAATAAATTTACATTGAATCTTACAATATTATTATATAAATTATTCATCATATATTAATATTTTTAATTTTGCCGCTTAATAATTCTATACATTGAGGACTAATTCTCATTGCTATTTGATAATAGATTTTACGATAATTATATAGATTTTAAAATAATATTTATTTTATCTTGCGTTATTATTTCGTTTTTAAGTAGACACTAATCTTCTACTTAACTGCATTAGCTATATGACACATAACTGTTATCTGCGATATAGAAAAGAATATATTGTCTCACATCCAGACATTAATGAAATAAACTTTCAGCATCTAAACTTTCTGAGAAAAAACATTTCACTTCATTTTTCTACGGCAACATATAATACAACGCAGTTTCTGTTGGTATTTGTGCCCCGGCAATTTAGAATTTAGGTCACAGGTTACAATATGAGCTAGAAAGGGTTTTTTGATCCCGTGCTTCAGTCACATACGATGACAGATTACTCAATGTCAGTTCTCTAATAATGAATTCATCATATAATGAAAGACCTGGTTGTTAATTGTAATTAGTTTGAGCTTAAACTGTACGGTAGTACACGATTCATTAAAAGTAACCGTTCTCTTTGTTACTACAATTCTGAAAATAAAATTATTATTTATTCTAATTCTATTTATTATTACGTTAAATATAATTTATTTTCTTTGTAAAATAATATTACAAACATAAGTTCCTACCCAAAAAAAATCGAACGGTGGATTTAAACTTATATGGACATTTAATAAAAATGTCAGTTTAAATCTGTATCTTTCCCAATAAAAATATGTATTTCATAAAAATTACATTTTATTTTTAAGTAATTTGATAAAAGAAAAAATAATTTTGATGATAAAAAACTTCTTGGTTACAATAGCTAAGTGATTAAGCCAGTATGCATTGTAATTACGAAGTGATTAACTTCATAGATATCATTAAATAATTTGTGCACATTTCTGATAATAGTTGCATTATATGGAATTAAATGATTATTTACATACGATGCATTAATTGCAAATTAAACGGGCGTTGGGTAATATTTTCTCATTCCATCATCGAAAATTATATGTAGCCTTGTTTCACGTCCTTCTTATAATTTCAATTTACTACTTCTTATGTTACACCAGTTTACTATGAGTTAAAATCCGTTAAATTATCGCACATTTTCAGTTATCAAACAGCATTAAATATTGTATTATAATTTATTAATGTATTAAATGACCAATCTATTGTAATAACCAGCTTAACAGATGTGAAGTACAAAGATATTAATAAATAATCTTCGATTTAATTACTATCAGTGTAAAGTTAATGTTAATCAGAAACCGCTGATTATTATATTTCAGTTTACGTATTATTTAACAAAGTACAATGCACCATTACAATGCTTTATTATATGTTTCATTTAAACAAAATACAGATTTATAAAAAGAAGGTAAGTATTAATACTATTATCGTGTAGGGATTGAACTTGGCTATTTGTAATTTCGATTATTTGGTTTTATCTGAGTAGGCAGGGGTTTAAAACCAAGGACCGAATATATTAATATAAAAGTAATACCATAAATAAATAAATTTAAATAATATTATCGTTATTATGGTTATAATAAATTTGAAAACAAGATTACCGTTCTACGATTTATTTATTTATTACCGTTCAAAGTTATAAATCTGTGTTATTTCGTTTATCAAAAAACAATCAACTGTAGACACTGTGAAAAATGTACATTTAAAAAAACCATTAAATTAAAAAAAGGAAGAAATAAAATAATTAACAAGTAGACATTACTAACGAAAAACTAAAAAAAGTTTTTTATATAAGTTTCTTTTCCTAACATTTATTAATAAAAGATCAGAGTAAAAAAATGTCATCAACTCGTGCTGTGATAACCACCCCTAATATAAAGTGTAAATTTGGCTAATAAATGTCTAAACCACTTTAATCTCTAATTCAGATTGTCAATCACTGTATAATGACGCCGCCTTCAAACTTTAAGTTTGAATTGATAAAACTCATCTTAAGAGATACGAAGATAGTATGAACCTTCTTCAATCGATCAATTATATGTTATGAATATGAAATAAATATTAAAAACACGACTATAAAAAAAAAAACATTGCTGACAAATATTGATCATTAATAGAGGATAATTAAAAAGCGTGCGGGTGACAATTTTGTATATAGTATTTGAATGTACAATAGTATAATTTTATTAATTTATTTAAGTATATATAAATTTATAAAAAACATATTTATGTAGCTTATTATGACAATCCCAGTAACGTTAAGGATTCCAAGGAAGACATAATCTAAATCAGTTCAGCCGTTGAGCTACGGTGGAGCAAATATACATACATATACCCAAAATACATTACATTCCTTTTTGGCAGTTCTCTAAATAAGGTCCATTTCTGAGTGTATCAGCTAATTTTTGTTCTGGTTTGGTTTAATCATCATTTGTTTCAATCCTACTCTGAAGCGGAAGAGCAAACAATAGAACATATTGTTACGGAGTTCCCACTTCGAGCGTTTGACGGTGATCTGGGAAATCTACATCAAGTGACTCCGAATGCTCTGTACTGGTTGTCAAATTTGGTCATTTCCATCTGATTTTGGATACTTTGTATAATTGTAAAACCATACGATACACACACACACACACACACACACACACACATATATATATATATATACCGTCATTTGTATTATACTAGCAAATACCTCGTCTGAATTTTGAAAATCAGAAGATTGATTGCGAAGATATAACATTTCCGAATAAACGAGATTTATCTCGGTTAGATCGAGAGTGTACCTGATGCGTGTGCAATAGTTAGCCCCCAACCTACTAACAAATACCCCGTTTGAATTTTGAAAATCGTACTATTGTTTGCAGAGCTATAATAAGAGCACCCCACTGCACCTTCCAAAACAACGCTTCAGGTATTCTTGTAACCAGTTGATGGGTGACAATTGGTCTACCCTCGCACGAGGTGTTTGCATCACCTCACCATTCTAGCTTCACACGCAGTCCCCACGGGAAGCACATTATTATTAAACAGTTTTTTTTTTTAAATTTAATATTATTTTATTTATTTTAAAGTAAATTTAATTCCACTACTTTTGTAATATTATATTCATTCGATTGATTCGAATCATTCAGTTCACACGGATAGAGGCTCACAGTTCACAGTTTATTAATTCAATTCATTAAAGTTTATGCTTTAGCCGGTAATCTCTACTACTACATATATATGCACTAGAAAAAAGGCGGGCCCTCCGCGAAAATGTTACATGGTTTGTGTTTCGTTACACATGATTTTGTTAAATGATTTTGCCAATTGTAACTAAATTACGTACATGAATTTAGCGTACTAATTGGAACAATAACTTTTACCACGAAGATTCAAAATCCGTAATATCTTTAGCTGTTTCTTGAGCTGTGATTTTTTTAACACAGATCTAACCCCTAATACTTTCCTTTTTTATCCCCAAAACATAAATATAATTTTAGAAAAATCATCGTATCAAGAAGTATAAATCGTTCGAACGAATGAATCATTCGAGAACGGTACATACATATATACACCCTAAATACGTTACACTCCTTTTTGGGCAGTCATGTAAATAGAAAATCAGTTGTTTCGTATGTAAAGATCTTTATCTTCTCCTCTATTTTAAAAAATAAATAAATTGGGTTTTCAGTCAAAACATCCTTCAAGGTCTCCATTGTTTCCTAGGTGACAATACTGGATACAATGCAGTCTCATCAAATGCTATAAAAATTTCACCAATCTGGAAAAGTTAATCTTTTTAATATTGGATTACGATTAGATCAAAGTTACTTTTAATTGAAAAATTTTTAATCGCTATAATTTACAAAATTATTTTAATAACCACTTTCCTAAATGGTAAGCTGACCATTTTTCCGGAAATGATTGATTCCTAATCTCTGTATCTTTGGAATGCACATATTTTTGGAATACCGAATCAAAAATAGTTATCCTGCATTTTTCTTTGGAATCAAACAAATTATTGAAACTGCTTGTAAGCTCTTCAACTTCTCGAACGAAATCAGGAAGAGAGTTTTTATTAATCTTAATATATGTTACTTCTAAATGATTTTGTAAACTCTGTTTTTATAATCAATCTTATACAAAATCAAATCAGTATTATTTATCATTGCTCTTAAAATAAAAAATATTTTAAGTTCTTCATTAACGAATTTATTTTAGTTTTCCTTCCTCTTGCTGTTTGATTAAGAACGTAAACTAATTTTATCTGCTTTAGGGTTCATAAATCTATTTAATGTGTTATCAGGCTTATGAGTTGTTTATAAAATATTTGATAACAACAGATAAAAATAATAATTTAATTGCAGGAAATGTAACTGTTTTAATTTATTATCGATGTTTAATCTTATGATTTTTTTAATATTTATTTCCCTTTTCCTATACGCAGGACAATATGTTATTTTTATCCATGATTTCTCCAATTCTTCTTCTGTATTGTTTTGAAGTAAGCTTACATTGCTGCATTTTTTAAATTTATTATTAAAGTTATCAAAGTTCAAGACTTCTAATTTTTTAATTAGAATAAAAGTTATTAAACTTACCCAATTTATTAATTTTTTTTTACAACATTTTAATTACCAAACTTTACAATTGGACTTTAAGCAAAAGTAGTATAACTTAAATTTTTATATTATTTTGATTTTACTTCATGACAGCTTTCGTCTGGTTTGCGTCTCGTTACTGAAAAAGCAAGAATGCGTCTTCAAATGTTTCTCATGTATCATAGCCGAATTTAAACTATTATATTATACATATTGAACTTTTTAGCCTACTTTATATATTATTAGGATAAGGGAAGAAATAAATTTGCGAAGGAATCTAAAAATCTATCCAGCATTACTTTTTTTTTAACCTCCGGGTCCACAGTGTAGTTATTTCTTCAGAGGATGAGATGAATGATTTGTAGCGTGCGTGAAAATGCCATGCCTGAACGGGATTCGAACCCAGGACCTCCGGGTGAAAGGCCGAGACGCTACCACTCACGCCAAGGACCGACTGTGGCCAGCATTACTCTAATTTATATAATTTTTTTTTTTGTTTTTTAGCTGTGTGACATAACCCAACCCACCGGGATGGTCTAGTGGTGAACGCGTCTTCAGCTGTTTGGAAATCAGCTGTTTGGAAGTCGAGCGAGAGTTTAGTTCCAGCGTTCAAGTCCTAGTAAAGCCAGATATTTTTACACGGATTTGAATACTAGATCGTGGATACCGGTGTTCTTTGGTGGTTGGGTTTCAATTAACCACACATCTCAGGAATGGTCGAACTGAGAATGTACAAGACTACACTTCATTTACACTCATTACATATCATCCTCATTCATCCTCTGAAGAATTATCTTAACGGTAGTTACCGGAGGCTAAACAGGAAAAGAGAGTGAGAGCTGTGTGACATAGCCGGCCTCCGTGGCGCGAGTGACAGCGTCTTGGCCTTTCATCCGGAGGTCCCGGGTTTGAATCTAGGTCAGACGTGGCATTTTGACACGCTATTTGTCATTTATTTCATCCTCTAAAACAATACCTAACGGTGGTCCCGGAGGTTAAAAAAAAGTGTGAAAATCGTATTTAAAATTTGTTATAACTTAGTGAGACGATACTATGAAGTTACGTCTTAGCCATATACATTGAATTTTACCTCATTATTCTATTATATAGTTACGAGGTTAAACTCTTTTTGTTACTTCTATAACGAATAATCAGAACAGAGTTGAGAACTAGCATGGAACATGACAGCATTTTTTTTTTTAATGTATATTTTGAATATATCAACTCATAGCAGTCTATTGCCTGATCTAAATTTAATTAAGGAGGATTGTCTTTAAATAAGAGGTACGAGTATTTCTAAATTAGTTATACAAAAGTAACCTTTAATAATGAAAAAAGTAAATAACTAACGGATATGTTTGATACAGGACTGAATGCAGTATATCTTCAAGTTTCATTTACAAATGTTTAATATACCTTTTGTACCACAGCAGATGTCCCATCAGTAATCAATTTCCTGCCAAATCCTATGAAGCATGTCTTGATATATGGTGGTAACTGTTTGTGTTATCCGGTGCCGCAGCTCGTCTACATTTCCTGGTAGTGGAAGAACAAACATTCTGTTTTTAACGTAACTCCATACAGAGAAGGCACTGGAATTAAATCAGACGATTGTGGAGGGCAGGAAATCATTCCACCACTTCCAATCCACGTCTTACCCTTTTATAATTTTGGCATTAGATAATTTTTAAGCACGTCCAGGAATGTTATGCCAGTTGCAGTTGACTCTGCAAAAGAGAAAGGACCATAAATTTTGAGACAGCTTACAGCAAAAAAATTACCGTACATGTTCGATTATGCGACGTGGATTCCGCTTACCCCATATCCGAACATTATGTTGATTAACTTTACCGTTGGTGTGGATTGTTGCTTTGTCACTGAACACAATTTTATTAAGATAATTTTTGTTCGGTCCCAATTTTGTTTAACCTGTTTACATGAAACACAGCTCGTTTTTCTTTATCTCCTTCACTCAAAGTTTATATCGGTTGTAATTTGTAGGATTAAATAACAGTCGTTTAAGCAACAACCTCCATATTATGACCGTAGGATTAAACAATTCTAAGCTGGCGCGTCCGGTTGATTTAACTGGATTCAAATGAATATCTGCCGCAATTGTTCGATTGTCGATTCAGAAACTGAAGATTTACCTTGACCTTGCATCCTGTGTGATTTACAACTTGTTTCAATCAAACGATTGTAACGTATAATAATAGACTGTCATTGAGGTAGTCGCTATATTTAGTTGTGAATTGTCTCCGAACGGTAGTAGCCGAACTGGAATCATGAAACCATAAACAACAAGGAGCACGCTCTGCACCGGTATACGACCCCGTGATGACTGACGGAATTACTCATTCGCACGTGCTACCAACTGAGAAGATCGGGAATTAACGGTTTTATTTATTATCGAAATTTATAAAAGTACAATGATGAGTTTTTAAGAAAATAATGGGAATTTTTTATTAATTTTGTAATAAATAATGTAAAAGGTTTACTTTGACTTAATAATTACCGTTAAAATCTTAAACGTACTTTCTTAAAATCGATTGTATACCACAACAGGCGTTATAAAATTTTCTTATGCTTTCAAAGGTAGAATTCCTTTAATTAATATCCATAAAGCACTCCGAATAAAAAATATTATGTGTAAATGAATCTCTAAATATAAAACATATATGTACATTTTAACGTTTAAAACATATAAAATAAGTGAGATAGCTTCAATATTAAATACAATATCTGTTTTCGTTTGCTGAATCATATAATGCAGAAGTAGTTGATTAAAATTACATGCAAAAATTATTATTGATATAAAAGAGTTGAATTATTATTTTAAAGATTTTATTTATGTTAATGTAAATAATATTAATGTATTCAATTAAGGTCTGAATAATTATCGAAGTAATATTTGTTGCAAATTTTTCCTTATATAAACATACATTTGTCAAATACAATAACCACGTTTATTTTTGTCATTTGATTTTTGTCCCGTTTCTTTATCAGAAATACAATCCTGGAATGAATTTTGAACTTGGTGGGAGAAAAATAATGTATACGGTAACTTAAAGATATTATAATAAATAAAATTTATATATTATAAAAATGTACGAGAATAAACTGGTGAATGATCGCCCAGCAGTGGCAATGTAACAATTTCATCATTTTAACTGTTTAATGAAAACTGGACTTTAATTATTTCTTTTCATTATTTAAAGAAAATAATTATGAAAAATATTCTAAATCTTATATATATATATATATATATATAAATGAAAGTTTGTTTGTCCCGTATGCGATGAAACTGATTACGATGAAACTTTGGTGAGTTGTGCGCACGCCCCCGAAGGTTTCTGAATTAGTTTGGACCCGCTAGATAGCGCTGGGGGTCGAGATATTTTGAAAAATTCTATTATGGTCCGATTTGGCTAATACTAGGAATACATATTAGTCACGTGAAAAGAAAAATTTTTGCAAAAATGGACCCGCTAGATCGATTATTTCGAAAAAAATGTATTTATGGACCGATTTGGTTCGTAATCAGAATATGTGTTACAAGGAAAGAACTACCTCTGTAAAAAATTGATCCGCTAGATGGCGCTGGGGTTGAGATATTTAGAAAAATTGTATTTATGGACCCATTTGGCTCATATTCAGAATAAATATTAGTTACGTGAAAAGAAAAATGTCTGCAAAAAGTACGAGGTGTGTGAGAAAATTAATGAGATTGGTAACACTGCGAGCGATCTGGCAACGCTGTGTCTACCGGTCTGTCCTAGACCGGTTGTTCATCCCTTCCACATACTCAGTACGAGTTTCAACTCCGTTCAGCCAACACATTATTTTTGACAGCGCCATCAGTGAAGTTGTGTTTTTGTTTTTTGTTACGAAAATGGAAGATTGGAATTTAGAGCAACGTTGTGCAATCAAGTTTTGTGTTAAACTTGGGGAATCCGCGAGTGTGATCTTTGAAAAGTTGAAACAGGCCTATGGGGAACATTTCTTATCAAGATCACAAGTTTTCCGCTGGCACAAATCATTTTTGAAAGGCCGAGAAAACGTTGAAAATCAACCTCGCTAAGGGAGACCTTCAACTTCAAAATCTGACGAAAACGTTGAGCGTGTGAGGATTCTTATGAGATCAGACCGTCGTTTAACAATAAGGATGATGAGTGAACAGTTAAATTTAAACACTTTCACCGTACATAACATTTTGACAGACGATTTGGACATGCGAAAGGTTTGTGCGAAATTTGTGCCGAAAAACCTCACAACAGAACAAAAGGACAATCGAAGAAACGTGTGCGTTGATCTTCTTGAGAGGATTGCCAATGACCAAGAATTCTTCAATAGTGTGATCACAGGTGATGAATCCTGAATATTTGAGTTCGGCCCTGAAACAAAGCGGCAAAGCCAAGAGTGGCACACTCCGTCATCTCCTCAACCGAAAAAATGTTGAATGAGCAAATCAAAGATCAAAACCATGCTGATTTGCTTTTTTGACAGTAGGGGTATCGTGCATAAAGAATTTTTCTCCAGGACAAACTATCAACCAAGTGTTTTACAAAGGTGTACTTTAAAGGCTCAGGAAAAGAGTGATTCGCGTGAGACCAGACATTGCAAACAAGTGGATGCTTCATCATTACAATGCCTCGTATCACACGGCCATTTCCATCAGGGAATGTTTGACCTACGGTTCCTAAACCCCCCTCCCATTCAACAGATTTGAGTCCTTGTGACTTTTTCCTTTTCCCGAAATTGAAACATATCTTAAAAGGACGTCATTTTGGAACTCTGTTAAAAGCCCTACTAGTTGAAGCCTTCCAGCGCTGCTACCAGGAGTGGGAAAAACGACTCCGCCGATGTATAGCTGCCCAAGGAAACTAATTTGAAGGGGATAATATTGATGTTTGAAAAAAATAAAAAATTTGCTAAGTAAAGAGTCAGTCTCATTACTTTTCTCACACACCTCGTACACCCGCTAGGTGTCGCCGGTGCCGAGATATCTACGAAATTGGAAATACGAGTATACAAACAGACTTTCTTCTTCTATATATTAAAAAAGGCAATGTTCGTATGTATGTCCGCTATAGACTAAAAAAACTACTGAACCGATTTATGCGCGGGGAAAAAAGGGAAAAGGGAAATAAAGGGAAGAGAAAAAAATTGGAAAAGGGAAAAGTGAGAAGCAAAAAAGGGAAATAGGGGAAATGCAAGGGTAAATTTCGTGAAGTTCTGTAATGTCTGTTTTTTAATGTTTTATCAAACTTTCAATTGTGTTCATTTAATCTATTTACATACATCTAGCAACAGTGAAGCACTACCGGGTCTGCTAGTACATTATACAATGCTATAACAACTGCTAATGTTACACGGTTTTGTGTCAATACTAATACAGCAATACCGATTCTACGTCAAGGTGAATTTATTGTCTTGGATTGTTAAAAACATTATGACATCATCAACGGAATTTTGGATTTAATTAATTGTGATGTTATCAAATGTATCGTTTTATCCAGGCTGGTTTGCTATGCGAGGCAAGCTTAATGAATTTTTGAGATTCAACCGCAACCTTGATTTCACCTCTCTATCAGTGGTAAAATTAAACCGATTGCTTGAAAAACACATGTTAATTACACGAACATCATTCTCATGTTGATATTTGAATCTCATTTCCTGTAAACTACTAATACGATTGAAATAAATATTTTGATGTAACATGTTTGGATCGACTCCTGAGAACAAATACGAATATATACTGTTTATCGATTTAGTAGTTATAAAATTCTCTTTTTATAATAAAACATCGCATTTCTCAAATAACTTCTAAACATCTTCAGCGATTTACAATTTAAGCTATTAAAATGTTAAATCTATCACTACCATATTTTTATACTTCTGTCCACTTTAACAAATTAAATGTTGGCCCTATATTAATAATTTAGAAATAGTTGAATTTACACTATAAATGATCTAATAAACGTTTAATTAAAGGTGTTTTGTAATAATTGTTTAGTGGAATCACAGTTAACAGACAAATGCACAAATAGATTGCTAATTGTGCACCCATATTGTCTATGAAACGGAAATCAGTGGATGTATAAAGCATTTGTAATTTTATTATTAATGGAACAGATCTGCAGAGTCTTTTTAGTATTTGAATATGTAATTTTTAATAAATTGCAGGCTAAAATCACGGTCAGCCTGATTTATTATATGCTACAAAAATTCGTCTCCAACAATTAATGATTCTTATTTGATCAGTACGAATAGTTACTTTAATGAATAAATAAACATTAAATCTGGATATTCTTACTCTAAAAGCTGATAGCGATAATCTTAAAAGTGAGATCTATGTATGAATTAAGTCTTTACAGTGTCTAACAGATGCGTATGATGTCAGTAACAGTGTCTCTAGTTAAATAAAAATTGTTAATTGAGAAAAAAATGAAGATTATAAGTTGTCCAAACCGTTAGTATAAAAAATTGTTTATTAATAAAATAAAAATGATTGATGATTAAAGACTGATTTTATTACGAACTAAGTTTCCTTAATCTTAGTTTATATCGGTTAATATAATTTCGAAGTTTCAGTGGCTTAGAATGTCTTCTAATATTTTGAATTTTACTTGGATTATTTGACATGATACTTTATAGTGTTCAGTCAATAGCTGTAAAACATGAATTTAAATATAAATTTATACATACATATACATAACAATTGAAATAAATTATGTAACGAGTGTTTCAAAAAGGACGCAATCCCTTTGTATGACGTCGTGAATTTATTAAAAAAATATTAATTTTGATAAAATACTTATACAAAAATGTTAAAATTATCTTTAATAACTTTACAATAAATGTTCAAATTGATTTTCTGTGATCCCAATGCAGATTCGAAACATTTGCAGCCACTTTTCGTAATGTTTTCTCAATAATGTTTGAAATCTCACTTTCAATGTTAGCCTTCAATTCGTCAAGTGTATGAGAACTATTTTATAAACTAAATTTTTTAAATACCGTCAAAAGAAAATTTTGCCGATGTAAGATCTGGTGATCTTGGAAGTCACAACAATTTTGATATCAAACAATAGCCAAAAAATTTCCGTAACATATTCAACGTTTCATTAGCAGTAAGACGCGTTGCGTTATCCTGCTGGAACCGACATTCTCGTTCGTGTAAATCTAACACAGCGATAAACTGTTCGATTAATTTGCGATAAACTACACGGACGATGGAAATATGGTAGAGGGTTAGCTAGTTACCCGAGGAAGTATAGTAGGTATTTGAAATATATTGTTTTTAGGACTATACAAAGACTTTCCGTATTCTACATTCACTTAAATTAAAGAAAAAATCTTATACATATTTCTTTTTATATTACCGGTATATTAAAGATTTTTTTAGTCTTATTTTAAACATTTAAATAAATAGAAAAACGGTGTAAATTTTAGTACAGTTAAACAATTATAGGATTAAAGATGTGAAAATCATACTTTAAAACCCAAAAATTAACTCCCTGTGCTGAATTTAAACAAACCCGTAACATTGGAAAATTTCAAAACTAGCTTTCTAAAATTACTTTTATAATAAACTAATATATTCCATTTGTTTATTTTTAAATAGAGCACAGTTATTTTTTACAAACTAAAGCTATTTTTTATAGGTATATGAAGAATTTTATATCTTTCCATATCTGTAAAAATAATCTACGTCAAAAAAATACATATTTAATTTTGCAATTAATATTTATACGCAAAACTGAATAACAATGAAATGTAATAGTCAAACAAATTTTCATTTTTCGCTCTTTAATAAAGGAAGTTCCTTATGATTCCGTAGTCTGTTTCTTCGGGATATTTTTTGTGAATTTTTTAAAAATTATTACATAATTTCCATAGACGATTTGAAGACATTTTTGTTATCATAATTTTCTTATTAATTGTTTCAGACTAGTGTCATTTTATTTAATATAATTTTGATTTTAATAATATTTTCACGTAGGAAATTAAAAAAAAATTGTTTGGAAGATTTACATTAACGTTCCGTAGAGTTAAACAGTAAATTTAACCGATTTTAAAAGACCCTTTTCACTTAAATTTTTTGAACGTGCTTGTACAAACTAAAAAAAAAAACTCATACATTCCTTTTTTTCTGAACCTTAGCCATGCATGATATTAGTCTTTAGCGTCGTCTCTCTTCATTATTTTTTTGTATTTTTTTCAAGGTGGATGTTTTTCGCGTGGGATATTTTTTATGAAAGGAGTTTAATCGTGCAGGCAGCAATTAGCCAATAAAGATTTTACGGTAAATAAGAATAAAATTTTGCAACTTTAAATCAAACAAATTATATTAAAAGATGATAAAATCGAACAGAATAGTTTAATAATAGTTTTTCAACTCCTTCAAATTTCGATGTTTTTAAGTCGGCACAAAAAGAATTGGCAAGACGTTGGTTTAAATAAACCAACAGGGTTATATCAATAGGATTGGTAAGATAGTAATTGTAACTGAATGTTAGAATAATAAAATTATTGATTTTAAAAGAATTTTATATAATTCGAAATGTAATCAGCAGATCTCAAAAAGGAAATTTTTCTTACTGATGCATTTAAACGCGATAATTTTTTTATTTTTTTAATTTAAAGTAATTGATATCTAAAAAATACAAGATATAATAAAATACTGACAAGTACATTCATTTTTTTATCAGTGAAGATGTATGAACGTTATAAAAATGAAAACAATGAATTGAATATAATGAATATAAGTTATTATAAAAATACATTTATTGTTTAAAATTTCTTTATATCCATGTTACAGGTTCAATAGGACTGTCAGCAGAAATGAACGTGATAAATGGTTCCTCGGAAAACGACCAGCCGCAGTTGAATTTCTGCCTTCTTCCAATAAAGGTAAATTACGCTGAATTACTGTATAAAATCAATTCTAAGTTTGATGTATTTGAAATACATCACACACGCAGATATACTGAAAAAAATATTCACTAAATATTTTTACAACGATTTTTGATCAGATCTTTTTATTCAATTTCATTAATTACGTACAATATTTTAGTTTATTGTGTTGGAAACAACGCTGCACCTTCTACCCGTTTTTTATCGTTATGGCAATTTTGATATTTTAATTTGATTAAAAGCATTTGCAAAAGACCTAGATGAAACCAAAAGGCATATACTTACAATGAAGCCAAGTAAACACTGTTTTTGAATAAATTTATTGAACATACTTCCATTTCGGTTTCAAAATTAAAACTTAATAATATAAATTGTTACTCTTACGAGGTAAATTCTTTAAAAAACCTTTTCTCAAAACAGATTAAATTTTCTGACAATGTTTGTTTATGTAAAACCATTGATAGAAGTGTAGTTATACTTTCATGTTATGCGTAAGTTTAAAATAATTTTACGAATTTAGAATAATCAATAGCTCTAGACACCATTAAACATGAATAATATTAGAAAATTTCCCTTTTTATATCTTTTCTTATTTTAATAATATAATATTAATGAAACAATAATTGTATGAAGCATTAATTATGTAGCAATCGAAATAGTATTTTAAGAAAGAAAAAAAGAACATATTACAATTAGAGCAAATATTTCCAAACGATAAGCACTATATTTACAAAACTAAAATCGATATTAAAATGTTTATAGTTTTTGTTTTAATTCTATCAATATTTTTAATGAAATTCTTAGATGATCCTATGATGAAAGCTAAGAGATTTATTTCTCCAGAAATCCAAGAATTATATGGAAAAAATCATTTATTTTGAAAATGGAAGATAATAAATTTTAATACGCGCGTGAAAGTACTAAATGATATATTGATGATGATTAGAAAAAATATAGATTTAGATTATGAAAAAATATAATATTTACTTAACTATTGCAATACACACGGCTTTCTCGTGTGTAGTACAATAGTACTTTAAAACAAAAAAATCTATGTTGTTATTTCTTGTACTTTTGTACAGTTAACACTGTTTTTTTTTTATCCAAATAAGTTGTAATCTAAAAGAATAAATGAATCGTAATGACAAACTTTGACTAGGGCTATTTCTTTTTTTCAACTAAAAAAGTTTATAAGTTTGGGGAATTACAGTTTTGGAGGTATCACCAGCATGCAGCTCCAGGGTTAAAAAGAAATTATTTAATCAGATATTTTTTTACTCCAATACTACATATATTTTTAATTCAAATTTTATGCGTATATTTTTTATAGTGATAAAATAAGATATTATTATTTATTATAAATGACCTGTTGAATTCCCTGCATGTACATACGATCTGTATACTTTCCTTGTGTTTTGAGAAATGTTTTTTCAATATCGAAAAAATTAAACATTTACATTGTAGCGGTTTATGCGATAAAAGCTGAACACTTTTTTAAAGTAAATTGAATTAAATTTTTTTTGTAGTGGAAAAAATGTAAAAAGATTATTTCAGTGGACATTTTTGGAAGGAATCTGTTAATTAAATGTGCTAATTATACACTTAAGACGGCAAACACATTCGTTTTTCGCAATATCTCGCCACGCACTGACTACGCAAAAAGGAATCCCCACTACCTCACACTCATACATCAACATACATCAGCATGCAACAAACATGAATCCGCAATTTGACACGCGCACACACACACACCACGATACCAAACAAAATGTATGGTTTAATAAAACTAATAATGATAGAGCCTATGAACATCTAGAGATCAATTACAATTCAGTACGCGAATAAGAATTTTGCAAGATTGATGAAGTTTGCATGAGCTTACGCAGAAGGTTTGATAGTGTTCTGGCGGTTCTACCTTCTTTCTTTTTAAAGTTGGATTCGGTAATGCAAAACATCGTATGAAATGTTGTGAAGGTGTGTTGATTTCTTATGCATTAATTGGTGAGTAGTTGTGGTTTTTCAGGGGTTGATCTAAATATCCTGCAGTTTTTGTGGCGCTGAATCCTCCATAACAAGAATGATAGAAATACGGACAATAAGGTTATCACGCTCACGAATGACCTGTGTAGTTTTTCTTATCACTTGCATGTCAGCAGCCTCAAACGAAACGTATGAAATATCCTCTACTTAACATTTTACTAAAATGGAATAGGTTTTTTATCAACGGGATATTAAAAAGTATAAACATCGCAAAATATCCTTTTTTTAAATGAAGCCTATTTTAATAAATAAATTGTAATACTAATATTTTACTAAAACTTAGTATTTCTTTAAAATATTGCTTTGATCCTGTAAAATTAAAAGACAAAAAGTTATGTACTCGCGCACGCGCGTATGTGTACAGACGCACACAGATACAGTGCTGGGCATGGTTATGCACTGCCCGCGTTCAAGTTCAGTATAGCTTTGATGTGAAAAGGGAAGACAATGTGTACAAAAGTTAACGTATCGCCTACACTAATAATATTCATATTGCAAACATATTTCATGGGAATACTGTACAATTATGTTAGATGCGTAAATGATTTAAGTAAATTGGCAGCAGTTAATACTACACAGTTTTAGTAAAGATTTACTATACAAACACACTCCGCTACTTTATGACACTACAATCTTTCTATCTCCTCCGAGTTTGGAGCAGACCAGTATTCATGAACAAAATAAAAATGGTTGGGCGATATTAAAAAAGGTCTTTAGCAATTAAAAATGTGCTTTTTGAGTATTTAATATTCCAGAAAGGATTCTATTAAAATGAAAATGAGTTATCAGAAACCACCTTTGGTTCTAAATACTTCTTTACAACTGTAAATATATGTATATAATTATCTATTTATTTATTTATTTATTGTAGATCTCTGCATTCTTTGTGAGTATGTTCAGTTATCATAGAAAAAATTTTAATTTTACCTTAACAATACCGTTAGTGTTTCATTAAAAACACTTTGAAATTTAAATGTAACCGTTTTTTTATCTCATATGGCAAATTTAACATTTAGACAATACCTTCAAGATTAAATATATTTTGATTAATTTAAAAAATAGATAAATAATTTTTTGAATAGATTACAATTTGCATATGTCATGGAGGTTGTTAATTTTTAAATATAGTTTTACAGAAATCAGAATATTATGAATTATTACTTGATTATCAAGTGCATTATTAAGTTTATAATACGAATTTATAATCCCGCATGTTGACATTATTATAGCCAAAATATTTGTATTTAAAACATTGTCTATTGATTTATTTATGAAAGAATAGCAAGATCAGGTCAACAGGCAAAGCGAAGATTTCTTCAAAACTTGTTTCTTGAAATATAAAACTTTTATATGCTATATAAAACTTTTTATATATGCTATATAATGCAATATATATTTTATATGCTATAAGATATAAAGAAAATATGCTATTAAAGTATCAATTCATCAAAGAACCTTTCGCTAATTAGTCAGTGTAATCATCAGCTTCACCCATTCTTACCTAAAATATTTACGTATAGTTGCATCTATAAAAGCAATAAAGAAGACTTGTTTTTGTTTCTTGTTTTCCGTAGGAGGAGGGAAACGCTGTACCAGCCGCCGCCAGGCCCGCTGTAACGGCAGTGCGGGGCTCGCACCCACTAAAAAAACTCCCCCTCTAGTCGCACAAAGGCCGGACCTAATCTATGTGGCATGTACACAGCCCCCGTGCAACCACCCGGGCACACCTAGCGCCGACTCAGAACAGCGACGACGATGTCCACATGGTGCGATAGACAGACAACGACTCCGAGGAGCTCCTGCCGCCCTCACCAGCTATCTGTGTCGGCCCAGTTGCCGGTACTCCTTAAGCAACCAGAAAACTCCCAGACTCTCCAATCCTCTCCTCTCCCACTTTGGGTTAGAGCATGGTTGTCACTGCCTCAGAAATTCTGTCTCATCGTACTTCGAGGGGACATCATTCCAACGATGTTCCCATCTTGTACATCATCTCGGGTCATCGACAGAGCCCTAAGACCTACCCCATGAAAATGCGACATGTTTAACTGACTACAATAATATCTACCGCCAGTTTAGAGGCACCTCCCAACAAACAACCAGCACCCCACTACTTCAGGTTGCTTGAAGTACGACAGACGCATCAATGTAACGAGATTTCTCCGTGTTTCTGCCACCACTACCCCTGACTTGTGAGTCTGCTTCGTCTTCCTTGCTTCTGTCCCGTTGAGGACACTCTCCTCTTTTGTGGCCCGCTCCGTGGCACTGAAAGCACAATTTGGTGCGGTCCGGACCCTTGCACCTTATCGCTATATGGCCACCCTCACCACATTTATAGCACCGTAATTAATTTTCTCGCTTAATCACCTGACCGTTAACCCAGCTAATCCGGATCTTTCTCAGTGAAGTCAACTCGTAAGCTACTGCCTCGGGAACCGACACGGTTGCAATCTTGTGTTCCCATACGCCGACCGCAAGGAGGTTACCCTCTCTCCGGTGGCGCAACCTGCACCTGCCGCCACCGCCGCAGCGACTTCATCATAGGTAATTCCCTTCTCTAGGGCCTTTATATGGAAAAAAACCGAGGGCAACCGCCTTCCAACATCTTTGACCGCAACCCTCTCTACTTTCTGATTAATCTTCTGCTTCGGCGCCCCTGCACCTTTCGCTCTCACCCGTATGCGTACTTCATTATCGCTACCTTTCCTAACAGACAATACTTCAGCAACATCTTTGTTTACCCCCTCCTTGACATCCTTGAAGAGTTGGGCAAAGTTACTCCCTTCCGCCTTAACCGACACCGTCCGAGTCAGCTCATCAAATATTTTCTACTTTTGGTTGAAGCTGGTGTCGGCTAGGTAAAGTTGTCTTTCCTTGCCCACTCTCCTCCCATCACATTCAATTAGTCTCCTCAAAATTGCAGCTGTTCTCCCGCCAGGCAACACATAAAGTTTATCAATGTCCGTATCACTGAGCTTACGAATGCAGTTGAGTATACTCAAAATCATGCCCTCTTCGTTTGTAGGATCTATAACTATTGTGTAAGTTGTGCCGGTGACTTCAGTTACTTCCTCGTCGAAAATACTTCTGGATCCGTGATTATCTACCAGAAGTTGTCCACTCCGTAACCTACTTTGTTCAGCTAGCCTCCTAACCCCAGGAGCCCACCTGTAGAGCTTGTCAGCATGCAAATGTGTTACCACTCCACCCAATGAGTGGTAACCAATTCAGGAATCTTCTCATCGGTGACACCCTCATCTACCTTTCTTATATTTCATCACCAGCCACTCGCCTGACGGTATTAGTAGCCTTGTTAGCCCGTGACTGAGCATCGGCTTACAAACACCGCAGATCATCTGTGATGCCAGCCCATCAGCCCGTGAGGCCGAAAACATCGTTGGTTTCAATAGCGCTCCGCTTATCAGTACCGTCAGTACAAGAAGATTTGTATGTGGAGAACTTTGTTCTTTTATTCCTTGTGCTCTTATCGTTTTTATATATTTAATTTTTTTATGGGTAATCGTGCTAACTCCAAAAAGATTACTCGAACTTTTTTTTTAAATCTTCAATTAGGATAAAATACTACCTTCATGTAAACGTTCAATTAGTTGAGAACGACTGATTAAATATCACTTTAAAATCAGTTGCAAAAGAGAAAATAATAAATTAAAATATTAATCTTTACCTGATTACAAAAATGTTTTCCTAAATATATATTCAACTTTCTGAAATTGTTTTCCAAGTGGGAAATATATGGATTTTAATAATTATATTGAAGTTACTTTTTTGATAATTATTGAGGTATTACTTATGACTTCTTTCTTCCAAATAATACATATAAATAACTAAAGCTCATTTATTTTGAATTCAGTTAATTTGATCTGTTACCCAAGATCACTGTTCAAAAAACAGGCTACTATAAGTTATAGTGGTTTTAACACGTGGTTCAAGGTTATGTTGAAATTTTGAACATTCAAATAAAATGTTTAACACCTTAGAGTCGTCTGATGTAATGATTTACGAAAAATAAAAATAGTCACATTACATTTACGAAAGTTACAATACGAATATTTCAAATTTTTGCAAATATCTGAAATGCAGATAGCATAATTAATTAATAATTTGAATTACACAACAATTTTCAATAACAATGATTTCTAATTGAAAAAAAAAATTAAAATAAGTACATCAGACTTTATATACAAATTCCTAAGTTCTCTAACAAAAAATGTTTTCAATAAATGCTAAAAATTACTAAATATATTCAGCTGCTGTATTTGCAATTATTGATTGCACGTAAGGAAAATGAATTTATGTTAATGAAATTTAGAGAAAGAATTGAAAATTTCTAGGGTACTGAATGGATTTTAACAATATCAATAAGCTTGTAATTTGAATTTTAGATTAATTGTTATGATTAGTTTGTTCTAATTACATATTTCTGCATAAATATTAGCTCTGTTAACTGGAACTAAGACGTATATATTAAACTTTTAGTAAACTTAATCTAAATGAATACATGTATTATTATGAAGGCTTCTTCCTAATAAATTGTCCTTCTATTCTATAAAAATAACTTAAAATCTAAAACTTACCAGAAGTCAATTAAGAAATAAAGAATTTTTATACATTTACTCGGCTAAATGATTGATTTTATATAATGGAATGAAAAATATCTGTTTTGAATATTAAGTGCAATTTAATTTATTTTATTATACAAGTTTTGTGCAAAATAAATGAATATCGAACATGGAACATCATCAATGCTATTAATAGAATCAATTTGATGAGGAGAAAAAGTATATAAACTACAGTTATCTTGAAAGATAAGTTCACCATGAAAAATGAGAAAGTAATTAATCAAAACCAACTGGTTTACCATGTGGTATTGGTAGTCATTTTAGAATCGTTATTAACCACATAAAATTTCATTAGCAGTATATATATAATTAATTTGTAAAAATGTAATTATTACGATATCTGAACCTTTCTTTTATAATAAGAATTCTATAATTACTTGTATTTATTGCCGGCCTCTGTGGCGTGAGTGTAGCATCTCCGCCTTTCAACCGGAGGTCCTGGTTTCGAGTCCCTGTCAGGCATGGCATTTTTCATATAAATCTTCATTTGAACTAAATGATCATAGCAGTCGATGACCGCATATCTCATTAATATTTTTTTTTTAAATTCTATCTTTAGAGACAAGCAATAAATTTGATGATTTTCAAAATCCTCGTGCTTCCACACCTCTAGACTTTCTACCCACCTTCCACCTGAGTTTCCCCAATTAAAAATCAAATAGTGCAGAATTCAAACCGTTCTTTTTCAAAATGCCTTCAGGAACAAACTAAAAATACAAATATGCCCAAGAAGTTCAGACCCGAACCTCTTAGACCCATGTACTTTCCTTCTATTCTATCATAATATATAGAAATTAAATTATTTAGAAATTCCAATTGTTATTTTTGAAAACGCGTTCTACTTTCTAAGAAAATTATTAAAAAAAATTGGTGTTGAATAGTTTCATTTATTCTCTAACTCTCCAACCTTTTAACCCTCTAAGTATAAAAATATTATAATAAAATAAATTTATTGAGTTATTCAAACCTTTTTTTTTTTTAAAAAATCAATCTTCAGAAAATTGGACCTTAATAAAAAAAAGTCTTTCATGTCCTCTAAGTCCTCTAGCTGTTACCAAATAACAGAAATTAAAATATTGTAATATTCAAGCCAAATATAATTTTTAATACTCTGCTTAAGGGATCAGTAAAACTGTATCCTAAAACTCTATATCCCCATTCTCCATGAACAACAAAAATTGACAAGTTATGATATTTAAACTTCTTCTTCAAAATATATTCTGCATCAAGGTCAGATAAATAGTATATACATACAGATTTAAAACTTTTTTGATCACTTTGCTTTTCACTATTAAAAAAATGACAATTTTTTTTTAATAAAAACATTTATTGAATAAAATAAAATAATTTTTTGTTTGTTTTCTGTTTTAAAAATGTTGCGCTGCTTGTAAAAACTTCACATTACCTTAAATTTTTGACTGAGAAGTCAGAAGGGATGACCATCCAGAAGGGATTAACATAAGAGCTCAAATTTAAACAAATTATTTTTCTAGATTATGTAAAAAACTAAATAATATTGAAGAAACTTTAGATCCCATCCTACTCTTAACCACCGTAATGAAATACAAAACGTTGTCATGCTCTTAATGCTATTTTCAAAATTTCTATGAAGAAGAGTACAACCACTCCTATGTAATCCTTGACAGTATTTGATTATAATTAACTGATTATTTTGAATTAATTGACTGATAATTTTATTTTAATTACTAGAATTAAATTAAAATAAAATTATCTGAAAAAAATGAGTAATTACTCGTATCTACATATGTAAACCTAAATTATTTTCCCTCCCGATAGATAAATAGGCACTTTTAATAGGCAATTAAATGGGCATTTTCATGCCTATTTAATAAAAAATATTATTTAGACTGACTTTAATTTGTATCCCATTTTTCTTTTTTTTCTTTTTTACTCATTGTGTAAAATAAATGGCATTAATCTTAATAAAACTTATACAGAAATTTAGTTTAATCTTTTAAGATGCATTAAAAAAAAATTAAGTTGAATTTCTCAGGTTCAAATCCTAATAAAGGTAATTTCTTTTATTTAGATTTGAGAACTAGGTCATAGATACTGGTGTACTTTAGTGGTTTGGTTTCAATTAACCCCATGTTTTAGGAATACTATACATTTAGTGGTACAGTTACATTACACTGAAAAATTGCTAATGACTTCAGTCATTGCAACTATGAATAGAAGTATTTAAAAATAAAAAAATTAAAATTATTTATAGACTAAATATAATTTGCAGTTAAAGGAATTTTTTTAATTTACGAAAGGGCTGTGCTTCTTCCTTTGGTTTAGTGAAATAATATCTCATTATATTTGTCAGAAATCTTTAGCATAAAATAGTTCAGAATTCATTAAACAAAGTTCAATTTAAAATCATAAAGAAAAAATTTTGATATAATTTTGGTAGGAAATATTTTTTTAATCTGACCAAATTATCTCACACGTAATTAAATTCTATTTTACATCTATTTGATCTCAAAAATTGTTTCCTTGCTATTATACTACTACTAATTCTATGAAAGCCAGAGTGGTGCTCTCCTCTCTCCTCTCAGTCCTCTCCTCACCACTTCTTTATATGCATTAAATATTTTTCCAAACTTTTGATTTTATTATGTATTTTATTATAGCGTTAGCAAATGCTATCATGTGGACGAGCCCTAATAGGTATGACCTAGCTTATTTCCAAGTTTAATATATCAATCATACAATTCTATCAGTTTCTCTAGGCTAAATTTCAATGAGTACTGACTCAAACTTATGCCATAACTCAAAAAGATCCTAGTGAAAAGAAATATGTTTACTTGATTCATTATTACCCTTTTGTATATAAATTGTTCTGCTTCCCAGCTATAAATATTTAACTTTTCTTTTTTTGTAACTTAACTTTAACACTAGGAAAGGACAAATAATGCACATCTGTAGACAAAAATGGATGTATTAAATATTCACATACAATTTTTTCAGTTTATATACACTACTACCTTGACTGAGTAATCTGACTCAGTACATTTACTGATGAGCACACCCAATTTGGCTTTCAGGAAGCTTTCAATACCTGATTATCACTTCCTTTCTACCAGATTCTACAAAAGAATTTACCCCCCTCCAAAGCACTTTCTTTTTCCATTTGCTATTATGAATAAATTTAACTTATAACCCATTTTAATGGTACATTCTGGTGGGGTGACTAGTTTGCCTGCGTTATGTAAAAGTATTGTTCTTTTATTTTTCTTCAAGGAAAGTTAACAACAGTGTTTGGCTACTGTTCTTATTTAAAGCACATACTCTACTAATGAAATTACTTTTTTTACTTTAATAAAATATGACTTCCTTAAATTTGTTATTTATTTAGTAATTTGCTTTTGGCATCATTCACAATGAATTAAAATTAAACGAACATAAACCTTTGCAAAGAAAAAAAGAAAAGTAGGTAATATTTAATTTTAAAATTAAAAACTTTGGAAATGTAATTTAATTAAAAACTTAAGGAAATTTTTAAATACTTCAAAACTTTTCTAAGTACAATTCTGTGTTAATAAAAATATTAAACTTAGATACTTAAATAATGATTTTTTTCTGTTCAGAGTGGTTCACTATACCTAGAATAATAACTTATTTTATTACACCTTTAAATAGCTCAATTTTATTTTTTATTGTTTATTGAGAATAAATTTAATCATAACAAATCAATAAAAATAAATAAATTTTATGAAATTAAAATATTCCATTGTTATTAACGTATAAATTTTCTTAGAATAAAACTACAACACTGTATGAATTATAGACATCATAAAATAAATGAATATGTAAACTGTGTGCATTTAGTCAATTAAAAGTTTTGTATCTACCACAGATCATTTCATTTAATACAATTATTCAGAATCTATGCCATTAATAAAGCTTTCACTGATTTCTATTAGTACTAGCAATTAAGGAGAGAACTAGATTACCTTTTAACGTAAGGAATGTTTTACATTAAACTCTGTTAACACTTAATTATTTAGCGTGTTTCTAATTTGCTGAAACTTCTGAATTGAGCTATTTCTCTTTTAGTTTGTTGGAATTCATTTATTGGAAAGTTTTATGATGTAGTTCCCTTATATATAGTTATGCCATATTATGTATAAAGATAATATGAAAACTACTAAATATTACTTACTTTATGTATTCAGATTTATCTTAATTATGGTGCTATAATCTTACAGAACAAACTTTCATTTTTGACATTTCAATTTTTCTATCACCAACGTGATATTTTTCATATTTAATTTTATGACGTGATATTTTTCATATTTAATTTTATGGCTAAGGCCTGGCTTAATTTAAGGCCTTACTATATTATGTCTACATAATTTTTTAATGATTTATTTTTTAAGAGATTACAGGCTCAACTGCCATGGTTATTAGCCCAAATGGAAATTTGTAGCTTATGAAAAATTCCATGCCTAACTGAGATTCAACCCAGAACCTCTGGATGAAAGGTCAAGATGCTACCACTTTGCCACATTAATGATATTTAATCTTTAATCATAAAAAAGGAATGAACATATCTACACTAAGTTGAAAACTCCATTTATTAATAAAAGAATAGAATTTTTTTTTTTAATTAAAATTTTTACTCTAAAAGGGGTGAATATGTTTAGGCTAATTTGTAAATAAATATATGTGCATTCTGTAACTTAAGACATTGACTAATTTACGGGTTATATTGTTGCAATATTTCCGTTGGAAAATAATACTGAAAATTGTTGCAGTGCTTGGAAATAATTCAAATTTTCAATCTTTTGTTATAAAATTCAACATAAAATTTTGTAATTCTACATGATGAAAATATTTGCAAATTTTGGTTAAGTTGACTAAACATTTATTTTATAAATTGATCATAAATAAAATTAAAATTGTATAGTTACAATATTTTATTGAAAGATTTAATATTACAGAGTAAAAATAAGTATATTCTTGTTTAAACTAATTATTTCATTTATTAATTCATGTTAAATATTTTAGAATTATTTGTAACTTCTACTGCTGAATTCAATTTAATAAAGCAGCATAACTTTCTATTTTATTTAAAACACTTCATTCTTTAATTTGCATTATATAAAAATTATAAACTCACATTCTACTCTTCGGAAAAATTTTCAAATTAGTTTAGGTGGGGTCTTAAAAACAAGGTCTCAGTCTGTGATTTGCATTAATCGTTACATAAGAGTAATATAATTGAAGAAAAGTATCCTTAACAACACATTTAAAAAAATTAAACATATTTTTATCTTTAAAAAATGCAAAAATCACTTACTTAATTCTAAACAATCAGATCGTTAAAATTAGATTGTATAAGTTTTAAATTTAAAATGGAAAGACTAATTGTAAATATTTGATTTTCAACTGCTAGCAAAAGTATTTCTTGTAAACTTTAAATTTTATCATTAATCAAAATTCCAGGTATATTAAACCTATCGTTTAATTTAATTGCTTGGATGAAACTGGTTATATTTTCACAGATAAGTTTAAAAATAAATAATAAAATATGGAAAATAAGTGTATATATTTAGAACACACATAATAAATATCACAGTGAAATAACACAAATAAATTTTAGTAAAAAAGGAATTTCAAAATGACATTTTAAGGAATCAGTTTTTAAATTCTACTCACAAAGATGGACCTTGTGTAGAGGATGGAAATGTTAGAGTACTTCATGAAAACTGTTACAGTGCAATAAATGAGGACATAAATTTCCAAATTAAGGAAGTAATAAAGGTTTCGATATATTAAGCTTATGAATAATTGAGACAAAAATATTGTTGGAAGAAAAGTAATTACAGAAAAGAAGTATGCATACCCTCAGCAGAAAATGAAGCTCTCTTTGGTTTAAAATGTCACAGTGTTATGAAAAGGAAAAAAGAAGAGAATTTTACAAAGTCTATTGAATTTTGAGAACCTGAGAATACATTGAAAGTTCTGAAATTCTTATACTATACTGCAGTGAACAGTGAGCATTATCTGTAGAAAGACAGAATTAATACAGATATGTAGTTCTTAACAAGCGTGAAAGGAGTTACTAAAATGGCATTACTAAAATCAGGCTTAAAATGAAGATATAAAAAGTGAGTTGAATGAAGAGTGTATGAATAACAAAATATTAATTAATTATAATGATAAGTCATTCAATAATAAGATTCTTTAGCTGAGTAGATGCAGCACTTAGAATGGATTGATGATATATGACTGTCTAACAGGGGACTATGAACTCACAGGAAGACAAAGGATTGGAAGAACAAGGCTGAGGTGGGCAAAACAGGTTGAAGGAATGATTGAAGATAAATTATTTTCTTATCAATTTTTAATTTTCCTTGTTATCACCATGTGATCTGAGCTTTCTTTCCAGAGAAATTCTGACTAAACAAAAAATAAAATGTAAACAGATAAGACTGCAACTAACTTGAACAAAACATACAAATAAAATGAATAAACTGTGTGTAATTCAGTTACCAAGGAAAAATTGATTATTCATTCATTATTTATATATTAATTAATTAGAAAAAATAAAATATATAATATATATATGTATTAAAAAGATGTTAAACACCCTAGAAAAACTTAGCAAATACTCCACATACTGGTAATAAAACTACACATAAAAAGATAATTTAAACCATACTTATATTTTTAAATATATTTTAGTATAAACAACTTCCCAAATTTTGTTCTGCTGTTCTTCCGCTAAATAAGATAACAAAACCTGAAGAAGTTCTTTGAGTATAAACTATACATAGTATTCTAGCTACAATTCTGAATATCTTGAAACATATTGTTTATGACCAATTAAATTGTTTACATCAAATTATCATCTTTTAAAAATAAATTTCAATGTTTTTCTTGTTTTTACTAAAATGTTCTTTTTCATTCTTTTATACATTGCAGATTACATTTTGTATATAATAGGTTATAAGTTTGTAACAATTATTATTTATTTGATTATTCTAAAGCATTAACCTTTAATAAGGTTAATTTTTTGTTTACTTATTTATTTGTGTTTTTAGCCTTTATTATAATTGGGTTCAATCATCACACAATTATATTTGACTAATACAGTACTTAGTATAGATATAGTTATAACTTATAGTTTAAGTTACAGTATAGTTACAACTACAACTATAATTTGTGAGAATTGTGAGCAAGTATAAGTTCATCATAAGTTTAATCAGTGAGATTTCTATTCAAATCTTGTTTCAAAGAGGAAAGTTTGACATTGAAAATTTCCATTTCAATTCTGTTACAGAAGATTTTGAAAAGAGTTTAAATTCTAATCATTTGTGCATTGTATAGATAGTTATTTTTACAGTGAGCAATCACAAATTTTTTATATGTCTTTAATTGAACTGAAGAACATAGAAGATTATTACATTCAACAATAGTGGAGAATCATAGTTATTAAATATTTTAAATAACGTTAAAATTTACTTAACAACTGTACAGTTTTTTGTTTTGCAATTAGACAACCTTTATACCTTTATAGGGATATAACGTTACTCTATAGGAATAGGGATAACCTTTATAGGGATTTGAATACTAGATCGTAGATAGCGGTGTTCTTTGGTGGTTTTTGTTTGTTTTTTTTTCACCTCTGGGACTATCGTTATGTATTTGCTTCAAGAATGAGATGAATGACAATTGTATAACGTGTGAAAAATGCTATGCCTGACTGGCATTCGGACCCGTGATCTTCAGATGAAATGCTGAGACTCTACCGCCACGGAGGCCAGCTTTGTTTGGTGGTTAGGTTTCAATTAATCACACATCTCAGTAATGGTTGACATGAGACAGTACAAGACTTCACTTCATTTACATTCATACATATCATCCTCTGAAGTAATACCATATGGTGGTTCTGGAGGCTAAACAGAAAAAGAGAGCGAGCATGTTTACATAGATTTAATTAATGACTATTAGGATTGGAAAACTGTTACTCTTGGAGGACCTCATTCCTTATGTCTATTTGTTTGGTTATTACATTAATAATAACTGCAGTATATATAATTTTACAAAATACCTTTTATGCTGATGATTTTCAGATTTCTTGACCTGCACTTTTAAATCAATTAAATCTTATTATTATTGTGAATTATGTAAATTCTATTTTTACTTGGTTTACTTGGGCCATTCTTTTCTTTTATGTTAAGAGAACAAAATCATTTGTTTTAGGCACGGTCAAATTTTATGATTGATTTTAATTTATTCCTAAACTCTAACAGTGATAATCTTGATTATAATTTAAAGATTAGAGATTCAAATTTCACATTAAACAGTAATTTTTTAAATGGAATAATCTCACTCTTGCAAAATGTAATAGAGTTGTTTAGGGGATATTCATAGATTAAAGAAAACTAATCGATCATTTCCACTATAGAATAAGATAATTTTACTTAAATCAAATTTTTTTTTAAGTACTGTGATGTATTTTTGATTGATATTTCAGTAGCTGAGGTAGTAAGATTCTAAAAATTCAGAAATATTGTTTACGTTACATATATTCCTTAAAATTGAAAGTTTATATAGTACTATAATTAATCAGCTGTGGTAAAAGTTGATAAATGCAGAAGTTTAGAGTAATAATTTTGTTCAATACTTCATTAAGGTTAACCGAATCTACACAGTCAATGTTATGTTTGCGACTGATGCAATCCATAGGAATACTCAGCTTGGTGAATTAACTTACTCTTAATCACCGAAAAGTTACTTGCAATACAATTTGCTGGGTTAATAATAAAACTCATTCTATTTACTTCATAAAAATTATTATTCTATCAATCAATTATATTTTAATATTACCATTAGTATATTTATTATTTTAAAAAGTACCATATTTGATATTTTTTATATTCATCTTGAAAAAGGGATAAAAGAATTTACCTTTAAAATTAGTTGCACCTCAAATCAGTCGCAGGACAATTGACAGGTTAAAATAAAATAATAAGTAACAAAAATTTTCTACTTCAAGTAAAATGAAGCCTTTCCATTTTATTGGAAATAATTCCTATCAAAGACTAACATTATAAAAGAGGGGAAAGATTTAAGAGAAACAGTAGTAACTGACTTGAACAAACTTCTTTTATAGAAAAGTACAAAAACGACAATTTTAATCAAATAGAATAGAATACTAAATAGTAATGAATGGCATTATTCATATAACGACATAATATTTTATGAATATTGAAAAGAAAACCTTGAATTAAAAAACGGCGGGCTTGTTAGTAACTTCCAGAAAAACACAAATAACTTCCAACAGAAAAAGACGATTAATCTTAATGATGAAGAAATTTGAAAATTGACTTTTTTTAAATTTCAACAGTAGTCCTAATTTTTATTCTGCATCAAATAAACTGATAGTTTTCACTTGTAAATATAATAGCTTGAATTCCGTATGAATTATTTTATTGTTTTTCTACAATGTATATTAATTTAGTTACTAGTTTTAATTTCTGTAATGGTTTTAAAATAGCAAATTTAAAATCTAACTTTTTATAATAAAGTTTCTTCAGAAACGGACTTTATACACTGTAGATGTTGCATAAATATGAGAAGAAATTATTTTTTTTATCTTATAATCTCATCCTGAGCTAAGAATAATAGAATAAGGGAAGGAAGATTGCTTTCACATAAAACAATGAACCGCTTTACTATTATGAGTCCTACGAGAGATTTCTTAAGACTAGAATAGTTCTATAGGATTTTCTTCCCCGTTTTGGTGACGTGACTAGATTCTGTAAACCTAACCGAGTATAAGACAGTGTGGGAGAAGAGTTAATGTTTGGCACTTATTATAATACAATGGAAATAATAGAGTTTATGACATCATTCATGGAGTCGACTTATATACATTCATATATTCTTTACAAAAGTTTTATTTTCTTTATTGACTTAAGCATTATAAATTATATATTGTTTTTCCCCAACGAATGGTTTTGGATACATTCAGTCGTAAAACACTTTTTTTTTAAATCTATTGGGAAGGTTAAAATTTTTCCTTCAAAGAACACAATAATTTGTGTGAGGGTATTATATATATATATATATATATATATATATATATATATATATATATATATATATATATATATATATATATACATACACTTTAGATTTTCATTGCATTATCGTGTGAAAGTCAACATTTGATTTTTTATATTTTCTATCATAAAATGTGCAAATTAGCTTTATACTTTATACATAGCTTAGTCGAAATAATATGAATATACAGCAGAATGATTTTAAACAATTATTATAACACGATATACTTTAACGATGGCAATTTCCATGGTATATGTCCTGGATTTTATGTTTTTTATCTATTTACCAACATTATAAAATTTTTTTAGAAAAGCGATATCTACTAATTTAAGATGCATTCAAAATACATATTTCTTATGGCTTTCTTTCTTTAAGAAAGACATAAACAATAAAGGAATAAATAAACTGATATTTAATTCACTTAATTTTTACTTATATACTATAATAATGTATGAATTGCGGTTACATACTTACAATACGAGTAATCTAGCAGTTTACTTGTACTTTAAAAGAAAAAACTATACTTACAAATTCTTTCTTTTCTATTTTTCCCAGTATCAAATTCATGTAAACGTTCTGTATGTGCGAATTAATATGCAATATTAAATAAATTTTAAATTCAATCTCTGAACGGATTATATAACCGGCTATCTAATATTAACGTTTTATTCTACACGTGATGATTATTTTGTTGTTTCCTCTTCTTTTAAATTTAAACTTTTAAATACATAATTTTCCAGTTTTATCCCTTAACGATTGTATAAAAAAGTATCCGTAATAGATTTTCACGTAATTTATAGAAAGCCTCTGTAACGAAATTTATTTTCTGTTAAAAAGTGTTAAAATTTTCAGGGAATTAGAGAATATGATTTTTTTTTTCGTTGTATGGGCATTGACTTCCAAGGTCATTGCTCTCGTTACATCATTTAAAAATAATTAAATCAGTAGCAGAATCGTCAAATGTTAGGGTGTAAAGGGCCCTTACATTTTAATGAAACACAAAATTAAACTTGACATGAACCCATTTAAACAATTATTTTTTAACTGTAGTAAGCAACTATATATTTTCCTGTTTGTCATTTTCTAAAATGGCAACCTCTTTCGAAGGTTTTCATATATTGTTCACTCTTCCTGCTTAACATTAAGCGGTTTATTAACCACTCTACGCATAGGTCTTTTTTCGCCGGTTAACAAATGAATTTGTTACGCCTGTGTGACCGTTCTGTGTCTGGTAACCGCCACATCTTCCCAGAGAGTCAGTTTCGTGTTGCTTTATCCATTTATATGGATTAATTTTAATTGAATTTAATTTCGTATTTAGTCGTCATTCATTACTCTATATGTTCTGATAATGTTAGTTCAGACGTCTGCCACGGGAATAAGGATTTCATCCATATTCTCACAAATTGTCGCCATTCTGGCAGCTTGGTCTGCACTTTCATTTCCTGAGATATCAGGAAATGAAATGATATCATGTCCTGGATTCCGTACAAATACTCATTGTTTTTCCGCTCGGTTTAATACATACAGAATGGACAGAATTGTTTTGATAAGGACATGCTTAGCAGTTAGTACGCCTTAAAGAGTCAGAACGTATAAGCACTATCTCTTCGCAGAAATTTTCTATGTAGCGAAAAGCTTGCTGTATAGCATTGAGCTCTGCTGTGTAAATACTGGCCATATCTGACGGTTTCCACGAATGAACTTCACCGTTTATGTACATAGAGCATCCAACACCACGTTCAGTTTTAGAAACGTTAGTATAAATTTTTATATATCCCTTATATCGACTAATAATCGACCAAAATTCCTGTTAGATGATCGCTGCTGGTTTCTCTTTTATTTTTTCATAAGAGAGATCTAATCTTATTCTTACACTAACCAAAATCCACGGAGGTATTTTTCTCGTAGAAATTGCTAATGTACTCGGTAAAGCAATTCCGTGTTTTGTTTCACAATACCGCATTCCGGCTAGTTTGGATAGATAGCACGGTGTTCATTAAAAGGATTTTTACTAAAAGTCTTATTTTATGCGGGTAGGAAAGGCCCATACATTTGCTGCACATCTTAACAGCAGGATGTGTTTTCTGTAATATAATAGCATTTCTCCGGTTTCAGACATTAATCTAGTCACCATACTTGTACGGAAAGCGCCTGTGGTATATCTAATTCCGTTATTATGTATGACGTCTATCTTTGAAAGATGTAACTTTCTAGCAGATGAATATACAATACACCCGTAATCAAGGTTTGATTGAGCCGGTAGTTTATATAATCGTATTAATGTATTCTGTTTTGAGCTCCGATTCACTACCGATAAACATTTAATAATGTTTAGGGCTTTCTTGCATCTAACACACTAATTCTGAATCTGTAGCGCCAAGTAGGGGATTTATTTAAAAATAGACCTCAAAAGCGTGCATTACCTTTGTACTTAACATGATAGTTATCGATAGTCAAAAAAGGACTACAACGGGGAGTTCACTTCTTATAGAAGTGTACAAGTAAGTTTTCTCTGGTGAAAATCTGAATCTGTTACTCTGCAACATCGTTGAGAACGTTCATTGCTCTTTGCAACATGATTCACCAAAACTGTATTGTTACGGGCATTTACGATAGGCAGATCATCGATGTAAACGCTTCTACTAATTTAACCTGAATAGCTAATATTAGTAGTTTGGTGATTAACGTAAATAAGGTACCGCTCAACGGCGGGCCTTATGGTATGCCATTTTCCAATCTTTTTTTCTGACGCGTACTCATTATAAACTTGTACTTGAAAAGTAGATTCGTTCATGTAGTTGCCGAGAAATACCCGTAAATTTCCGCAAATGCCCTTATATTCATGTAGCTGAAGCATAATTCTATGATGACAAGTCATAGAATTATACTTCTGCTGATCAAAGAAAACTGACACAGTATTTACAAGCGATGAAACTGTTGTATGTAATATTTATCTACATTGATAATTTGGTCAGTAGTTGAATGGTACTGTTGAAATCCTGCTTGATGCGTGAATAAAAGAGATTTTCATTCTAAAATCCAAACGAGTCGATTATTTGTAATTTTTTTGAAGTTTTTTCAAATAGCATTCACCAAGGAAATAAGACCGTAACTATTGGGATCTGACAGGTTTTTTTTTTTTAATTGGAGCACGTGACAGTAAATATTGGGATTCGACAGATTTTTTTTTTAATTGTAGCAATATGTGTTACTTCCACTGTCGCGAATACATTACATCCCGCCATATTTGATTATATAATACTGGCAATCTAAGTTTAACAGCAATGCTTATTTGTCTGATCATGATGTAATGTGTTTCGTCTGGGCTAGACGCTGTATTGCCCGTCTTCTCTAACGCATTCACAAGTACGTTTATTTTAAAAGGTACATTGCACGAGAAATTCATTTTGATTTCAAAATTTAAGTGACAGTCAGGTTCTTTTTTCTTTTTTAAGAATTCGTCATTATTAGCCATTTTTATGGCTTCGTCGAATTAATTGATTAATAATTTAGCAATTTCGATTGGAGTATCTATTAAATCATTTCCATACTGAAGGCTTGCTTTTATAGGAGTAATGTTTGAACGCCCATAAATATTCTTCACTTTCTTCTAAACGTGTGTTGCTAATAGATTCTCAGATTCTTTGAGCCTCAGAATCTGCAAATAGTATTTCTGGTAACAGATGATACAGTTCCGAGATCGTTTTCTTGAATCTGTAATAAGTCTTTTTGCATACGTCCTATGTTTTTTTTTTAAAGGAATTAAGTTTTCCGATGTTGGAAGCTTCTTGAAAGCACTATATGTTTTTTCTTCTTTTTATCTCTTCACAAATTTCATTGTTCAACACAGAACGGGTGGCTTCTGGATCTTCCCGGATGTTCTGGGAATACATCTTGATTCTGAGTCAAATATAGCATTGGTTATAGAGTCGACATAATTTTCGATAAATCCAGTTGTTTTGGAGAGTTTTATATCAGCAATGAAGGTAATCCAGTTTGCCTTACCAAACAACCGTTTTTTTGAATTGGATATATTTTCGTAGAGACATCAGTTGAAATTTGCACCAAAAACTGATCAATTCCGTAGAGATCTTCTAAAACTTTAAAAGTGCCATCGATATACTTATGAATGGTAAATCTATAAAAGACGCCGATCCATTTCAGTTAAGATAAATTTCTGAGCCGTTGTTTAATACAACAAAATTAAAATTAAAAGGGATCTTTTTTTAAAATTTCTTCCCCGCGGATGTATTCGATCCAATCTCTAAATACGGTTATCTGCATTGAGTTCCCCCATTAGTAGATTAGTAGTATGGATACGGGAAGATGAGAAATTAAATCGCATTATATCATCCTTCTTTCACTCGTACTTTGGAAAGTATTTGTTGAAAATATTTGTTGTTATCTGCAGCGAGGCTTCATTATGACTGTGGCCGCTTACAGATTTGTGTTTCTTTCAACTGCTTCTGTGGTAAATCTAGTCGACGCTAATACGGCTACTCCACTTTTAACTCATATCTGGCGGTTTGTCTTACCGATAAATATTGCAGATATAACAGATTGGATTCACATCATCTATCAAGCGCTGGAGCTCAAGGATATTTGACAAACATCTATTGATGTTCTATTAAAAAAACGACTCTTCTATATTAGGTAGTTAATTTCGGTGTTTACCCTTGTGCCAACTATTTTTTTTTTCTTTTCATTTCTATCCTCCGATCTACTTCATGCTCTAAGATTGTATCATCGGCCGTGTACTCCCTTGCCTCCAAATTGGCGAGCAAGGAAGCCGCGGACGACGACGAGCATGGCTCGGCGCTCTCATTAGGCGCCGACTCACAGAAAGGCACAGGAAAGATACCTACTAAGAGGATCACACCAGCCACCACCTCGGAAAAGGAAAAAAGTCATCCGTTGTGTGGTTTTGGTTGTGAGACCACCTGAGAAGAACGGGGCTGTTCTGATAGATTACGTAGCTGGACCTGAATTTCAAGTTTGTCTTTCATTATACTAGCAAATATTAATTCGCTAAATTTAAAATACTTAGAATTTTTTTTTAACCTCCGGGACCACCGTTAGGTATTGCTTCAGAGGATGAGATGTATGATTTGTAGCGCGTGAAAATGCCATGCCTGACCGGGATTCGAACCCGGGATCTCCGGATGGAAGACGGAGACGCTACCACTCGCGCCACGGAGGCCGGCACTTAAAAATTTAGAATTTTGTATAATTATCCAAACTGGCTTAAATATTATATTATATGAAATGCATAAGTAGATGATTCATACGTTTCGTAGGTTTGAACAACAGTACAAGTTATTTGTTAGAAATTCAACAGTTTCGCTGCATATCGTTACACAGTAGTTCCTCTAGTAGTAGTATTTTATCCATTATAAAGGAAATATATATATATATATATGTGTGTGTGTGTGTGTGTGTGTTTTAATTAGTTCTGTATGAGCGTGGAAAACCTTTGCACTCATTTACAGTCTAAGAAAAACTAAATGTTACTCGAAAAGCTGAAGAAATCGATAATTTTTTCAGCTAAAATGCTATAAGATAAACGTATGAAATTTCGGATTCGGATTAGAGAAGGGAGAAAAAAGAAAGAAAACAATAATGATAATAAACTTTAACGAGCGATAAAATCAGAAGGGCGTTTCTTAGCGAGATATAGAATTTCTACACATCTATTACTATCCTTCTACTACTATTACTACACATCTACTAACCAAGGCTGGCGGCCGCAACGGTTTTCCTCTGTAAAGATGAAACAATAAAAATCTGTAAAATTGCAAAAAGAAAGGCAAATCCAGGTATTCAGACTTTAAAGCAAGCCGAGAACAGTTGCTTCGTTTCATTAACACACACGGGCTATCCATAAAGGAATATACTAGCAAATTCCAAATGTTTGCAGATTGTTACAAATTAAAATTAGTTGCTTTTCAGAAGCAAGTCATTAAAATTAGAAAATATGTCATAATTCAAAATTCCAGCAGCACCGATTTAAGATATATAGACGTTGCAGCAGCACCGATATAGACGTTGACCTGACGCGGCATTATTCTGTAATAAATGCACACACATAAATATAAGTAACTTAATTAAGTTAAAATTAGCAGGAATGTGTTCTAAATTTCATTAAAATGACTATTAGTATGATATTGTCAGTTTGTAATTGTTGTATTATTGTAATGGGTTTATTGATTAATTATGTGTAGCATGGTTAATATTTATTTTCACTAAATATTGAGATGTCTGATGAAAATTGAATTAAAAAATCGAAACGTCGTAAAATTAATAATTAGTGTAATTAATAAATTTTCATCCAAATTACTACTAATTTTCACTTAACATCATTCTAAAAAAGTACCTCCTACATATTTTTTTTTTTTTTTTTTTAATAATTTTGATGTTTCATAATCATGTAACAGTTTAATTAATCAATTAATAAAAAAATTAAAGCACTGTAAAAAAGCAACGTAGTTTAAATTTTAGTAGAAATTTTTATAATTTTTCTCATTCTTCATTTTAACATCTATTTTACCAGATTTTAGATAATTGTAAATTAAAAATAATTTTAGAAAACCTTTTATAAGCTAAAACATTATAAATTCAATTTTTTAAATATACTTTAAACTATATTATAAGTAACTTATATTTTAATTTTATAAATGTTATAATTTATTTTACAAACTTAAATTTTTATTTTCAAAGAGCCGTTCAATACTTCATAAGTTGCATAGAATCAAATGAGAATTTAAATTTGTAGGTTAAGTTGATTGTTATTGAATGCACGTGTATACATCATTAAAATTCATGAAAAATCATGTAAAATACTCACTTCAATACTGCACCTTACAAATTTGTACTATATACATTTTTTAATTCAACTTTAAAACGTTATTTCAATAAATAATAATATAATATAATATTCTCAATAAGCGCGCAATTCTAGCAGACTCGGCAATGCTTCGCTATTGCTAGATTTGAGTATACATACAGATTAAATGACAATTCAAAGTTTCATAAAACCTTAAAAAACTGAAGATTAGCAATTTAACAAAACTTAACTTTTCACTTTATAAAAGTCAGAATGTAAATAAATCCAAATGGCAAAACAACAGCACTACCTATCGGATTTAATTCACACCACTTTCTAATCACAGTATTCGGTGGAAAATATTTTTTTAACGAAAAGTGTTGTGGCTGCAAAATCATTTCAATTAATACTGAACATTAAGAAACTTACAAAACATTACGGACCGTTATAAAATTTCACCTTTAACTTTATAAAATTCAGAATGTAAATAAATCCAATTGTCAGAACAGCACTACTTATCGGAATTAATTCAAACTATTCTCTAAATACGAATTTTAATGTAAGAACAACACTAAGCTACGACGCAAGTAACTAATATGCGAAAAAGCAACAAAATAAAAAAAATTCCTAGAATCCGATCGCAGCACCAACTACCGGGTTTGACTGATAATCCAAAAATTAAAAAAAAAACTTCTAAAACGCTATCCCAGCTTTGCCTACCGGACCCACACGCTGCCTACCGGACCCAATTGTGAACCTTAACTATCCCAAGATCAACGACACATAAATAAATTTAAAAAAACATTTTCACTTCAATACTGTACCTTACAAATTTGCACAATGTATATTTTTAATTACACTTTAAAACGTTATTTCAATAAATAATAATATAATATTTCTCAATACGCGCACAATTCTAAACGCGATCGCAGTGCTGCCTACTTGTTACTTAATCAATTGTGATTTTGTTTACATTGGCAACGGCCATACAGGCTCTTTGTGATTGGTCATTGTGTTTGACAGCGGCCATCTTGCATTGATCTGATTGGTTTTCCTTTGTTTACATTTCCATCTGATTTATTAGCTTCTTATTTATTAAAAAACTGTTTTCTCGTCATTTTTTGTAACACATAATAACACAAAATTACGAAATATTTTTCTCAATTTGATCGCAGCACCAACTGTCGGGACAAACTAAAATTAAAATAAAATATGATTGAATATTCGATACTCCGATGGTAGTGCAGTCTGCCGGATCCAATGTAAAACATCCCTATCAACAACTACTTATAAATAAAAAGTTAATTAAAAAAACATTTTCCAGTGGACCAAATTGTGAATCTATATCATTCTCGAATCCCCTTTAACACACACACAAAAGTTCATCAAAATCAGTCCAGCCGTTTAGGAGGAGTTCACTTTCATACATACGCACACAAGAAATATATATATAAAGATATATTACATACATTCTATACACAGAATTATAATAATTCTACATCATAATAATTGTTCTAATTGTTTTAATAATTCAGCCTATTATTATCCTCTTAAAGCTTCAAAATTTCATGTACTCATTCAAAATATATCTCTGTTTTTATACTTCCTGATAACCTTTTTTTTGAATAGTACGTAACTGAAAATCCGATTAAAAACTGCTTTACCTCCGGAATATCTTATCCAAGAAAGGCCATACACACAGTATATATATATATATATATATATATATATATATATATATATATAAGAAAAATAATATCTAGTTTAATCATACCTAATCTATTAGTTAGGGCGCTGATCAAGTGTTGAATGGGTTCCTATCTCATTTTCCACCTTATTCCTTTGCCTGGTCTGCCTAAATTTCCCCTCCCCACAATTATATCAATACCTTCGGAACGCCTACGTGAGAAGGATCTCTACAGAAAACTAGTATTCAGTAATGCCTAGTATCTTTGTAGGTTCGGTAGTTTTATTTTGGTATTATATTTTTTGCACTGTTATTTTTGTGTGTTGTAGGAAGACAGTACTCACGACAATATTCAAATTTTACTTACGTCTACCCGTTACAACTTACTCGGTTCGCTCCTTGTTCGTAGCTAGCCATCATACAAATGAAATTTCCGCATATTTAACCTAGAGACACGCAAAGTTGTCCGCAATTAGCTACTGGACAGGAAAAGGGCTCCAATAAATTGTTTAGAAATTATTTATTTTAGAATTAATAAATTGATTCTATTTTTTACTATAATTCTTGATAAGGCTTATACTTTTATATAAGAAAACAAACTCCGTAAATCCAGCACCAATTTCAGCGTGAATTTATTTGTAATCGTACTGCAGTCTAACACTAATTTTTACTAGTCAGGCTTCTGCAGGATCAGCATGATGACAATAATGAGATGAGTAAAGGTTTTGTTGAATAATTTTCCGACAAATCATTAATTTTAATCGGTAAATATTTCTTGATTTAATAGTAATATTTACATAATACCAATTCATAAATCATTAAGATAAATTTATATTAAAATCAGTCTCTTAAGCGTAAATATGTGACTATTTATAACAACTCTATAAACTCGTAAATTTAACAATAGTTATTCATTGCTGTTTGATAATGTAGAGTAATAAAAATGTACTAACCCCTTTGTGATAGAAAATTCGATACATAAATATATGCACATATAGTTAGGGCTATAAAGTGACATTTCTGAATGAAATTTCATGAAGATTTAACATATATCATTATTATATAATAAAATAACCCAAACAACAGGAGTTATTATTATTATTATTATTATTATTAGAACAAATAATTAAATGTTATTAGATAATTTATTCATGTTACAAAAAACTATTTAACTGAAAAGAAATTGCTTGTAAAGAGAGGAGATACAATAACAAAATTACACAATATTCATACAGACTTTAATGAATGTGTAAACTTTACATAATTGAATTAATAAAAAAAATTAAGGACAAAACGAATTATAAAGATATAAATCAGTACGATTACTGAATGTTCACTAAAAGAAGGTATGCATCCTTCTTTTTTTCCTGTTTAGCCTCCGGTAATTACCTTTCAGACAGTACTTCAGATGATGAATGAGTGTATGTGTGAATGTAAATGAAGTGTAGTCTTGTACAGTCTCAGTTCGACCATTCCTGAGATGTGTGGTTAATTGAAACACTACCACCAAAGAACACCGGTATCCACGATCTAGTATTCAAATCCGTGTAAAAATAACTGACTTTACAAGGACTTGAACGCTGGAACTCTCAACTTCCAAATCAGCTGATTTGGAAAGACGCGTTCACCACTAAACCAAGCCAGTGGGTTCACTAATGCATACCTAACCACATTAAATACACACACTTCTCTATCTGTTTCACCCAATCTACTCAAATTGTTCCCTACCATTCTTTACTTTCTACCTTTCTCCCAAGCAGATTTTCGTTTACAATATAATAATCAATAACTTAGCCACTGTAATGTTTCATACATTTATAAACTGAATCTTATTTACTGTAATTACTTCTGGTAAATAATAATATTATAAAATTATTTTTAAATGTGCTTAATTAAGATAATTATTAAGGTTAAAACTTCTTGTTATATTTAATTTTAATGACAAAGGTGGTTGTATTTTATTAGACAAATTAATTTTATCTAACCTATGCAATATTTTATTCTTTAAATATATCCACAGAATATTGATATAAAAGTACCCTTTTTGAACACTTTTAAAATACCTCGATTTTATACAAGTGTGAGACCCGCAAATAATTGCTAATAATTAATTTTTTCTCATTTTATACACTATTTTTTACATTAACAGTCTGAGTAAGTATTTTATTCCACACCTTCATTTGAAGCATAGAAGAAATTTTCTTTTAATATTAATAATTTTTTATTATAGTTATTATTAAACTTTTGCATGAACAGTCACTTACCGAAGTCTAACTACATAATTTTATAACGCTCTATTTATAAATTGCACGATTAAAATTACAAGTAAGATGGGATGGTCAAAAAACAGATTTTCAATATCGGCTTAAGGATTACATAATATTAGATTGACTGTTATTTGGTAATATAAACAGAAACCATTTCCTTATATTATCATTCAAACAGTTTTGATTATCAATGGTGTTTAACATTCAGGATAATATTGAACTACTGAGAAAAAGACAGCAATCTGTAATTTTAAAAGCATCAACAAACAAACCAATTCCAATTCCCAAAATCAAAATTAACAAAACCAGTTGTAGTAAGCCATAACTCTGATTTAGAGTAATATACTATTGTACATGCAGAACAGCAAACATAGTGAATACAATACTGTTTATTCTGGCCAGTACATATATTTTTTGCAGAATATTACGTCAAAGCTAACTGATAATTCGAGTTAATGATAAAGGTGGTTGTATTTTATTAGACAAATTAATTTTATCTAACCTATGCAATATTTTATTCTTTAAATATATCCACAGAATATTGATATAAAAGTACCCTTTTTGAACACTTAACACTTTAACCTTTTCAAAGCTAACTGATAATTCGAGTTAATCTGGCCATTAATAGAATTATAATAGCAAGAAATCGGATGTTAAGTCTCTTTATTTTATACATTTTATAATTTTATAATAGTTTCTACATGTCCTGTTGGTGTAACGTCACGATGACGTGAAGGAGCCAGATTGAAGTGATTCAACAGAAGGAAGAATTGTGCAGGTCATATACTTCTATACGACCCCGATGACAAGAATTACGTGAGGAGTGGGTTAAATAGATGACACAAAATGTTATACATATGTATACATAAATATACAAATATATTACAGTATATTACAAATATATATATTACAAATTTCGCTACCCGAGACTTATAAGTCTCTGGTATTTCTGCAACAATAATATTTTTAATAGATTACCCGTAACAATGTACAATAATTATGTGTTCTAATCAAGTATGTAACCGTTGATTATCAAATATCTAATATTAGATATGTCAAAAATAAATGTGTTAAAACAAATTCTAATAAAATTAGACGTTAATAAAATGTTATATATTATTTTAATTATAATACATAAATCAAACTTAGTTTATAGTCAATATTTTTAACTTGACTGTTCAACAGTTTGTTTCCTCAGCGATTAATGTAACCTGACCGGTTTTCAGAAGGTATCTTACCGTTAACTTAAAGCAATAATCGAAATCATTATGAAGATTTCTTTGGCAATAGTGTTACGCGACATGTTTATTGGAAATTTAAAATATGTTAAACATATAAGCTTAAACGTTTCGATCAGCTTTATAAGGTAGCGATTTTGTTAATGATAAGATTATCAATAATCTTAGTAATTTAATTGCAAGTACGAAATGGACTTTTCCTTAATATTAAAAAAATAAATTATGTCATCATAAACACTGAAACTTATAATTCATCGATTAGATATACTAAAGTTATTTTATTCAGCTGTATTTAACGTAAACTAATTTAAATAGGAAATGATAATTATATATTACTTACTACATCCGTCGTAAAAATTAAAATAATGTATTAATTTTATTTACACAATCACAAACGTGCTGCATACAGAGGCTTAACTAAACAAATAAATTTTGAACAAAAAATAGTCATTTTCAAAAACAAATATCGTCACATGCCATTACCAAGGAAAATTAAGAAAGAAGTGGTTTCCCGTTGCTTTCTGTTTTTAGCCGATCAAGCTTACCCAAGCTTACCTTGCCAAGCTTACCCAATTCCAGATGATATTTAGCTATACAAGAGACGCCTAAATTGCACGGACACCTATTCACCACAGGGTTACATGAAAACTGGCTGTATGATGAACGTCACTGGTTTCACAAAAATTACAGAAATAACAGCGCATTCTCTATAAAACCGGATAAAGTAAACATATGTTGTTGATATGAGTAATATTATATAAAAATATTTTATTTTAAAATAAGTTAGTTTTTTTTATACAACAAAGTATTTAGAAAAATAGAATTCATCAAAATAATACATCTAATTTAAAATTTAAAATAAAAAAATTAGTTGTAAAGATTGTTATTTATAATAAAGAAATTTATATAAATAACAATATCTCAGCATCACATTTTCCCGTTTGGAAAATGTAAAAGTATAAATTTCAAAATTATAATGAGCAATTTTTAAAAAAATACGTATATGTAAAAATCACATAATACTCGAATACAATCCCATTTTATAATTTTGAAGAAAATAATACAATTTTAGTGAAAAAACGAATATAGTATTTATTACAACCTAAAAAAATACATATAAGATACGCAGTCAATAAAATTAAAAATAATTTAAAAAAAAGATAATTTTATAACCATAAATCAAGTTATATTATTAGTAAATCATTATTTATTCAAAATAACATACTATAAATAATAAACACAATTTTTAGGAGGGTTTAACAATAATTGAATCTGCTTACCATTATCCCCTTCCATTATAACAATACTTCTTAGCAGAAGTGAAAAATGGAAGTAAAATTTTTATCATTATAAATATGCGTAAATGAAATTCTTCAAACACGTAGGTGAAATTTCAATAAATTTAAATAGAGAAATCAATTCCAAATTTAATACGTTATAAAATACTTAAATAAATTCTTTTTAAATACATATAATACGCGCGCCCGTAAACGTATGTGTGTATGTAATGTATGTGCGTAAACGTACGTAAGTATGTATGTGTGTGATTGCTCGTGCCCACGCGCGCGCACACACACACAGGGGGATAGAGAGATTGAGAGAGAGAGTGAGTGAGGAGAGGCACGCACGCACACATACATACATATATATATGTATATATATATAAAATAATAATAACTCATAATTAACCAATATATAGATATCATAAAAAATATCAACATGTAGCAGCAAAATTAATAGAACCTTATACTATACCAGTGGTATAAAAATGGGCATTCTGATCAAACCTTGATTATTGACCCCATTATCATGTTTCATCAACATGCTGTTCAGGTGACGTTTCATATACAAATCACGTGACATACGAATCCTTTCCGTGTTATATTTCAGTTTAATTTCATCGTGATTATTGGGAAGGTTGCCATAAGAATTTCATCGTCACGCGACCGTCGCGTATAAGTCGCGTAATAATTTCCATATATTACGTGAGTACAGTAAATGTGCCAATTAATTACAGTAGAATATCATCTCATTAAAAAATGCCTCAACTTTAGAAATAATGTATGCCGCCTATGATGCTTTTTAAGATCAATACAACTCTGGTGTCTTTTAAAACCGGTGCCTTACAATCTCACGTTCACATCTTCGTTTACGAACATCACTGAAATAGATAAATCCATGACTTATTGTACTTATTTCTGTCAATCTTCTCTGTCTACGTCATAAACAAGACGTGATACTAAGCAACCGCTTCCAAATGTAGAATGTGAAAACTTTATTTCGGTAGAAAAAGTCCCGTTAAATAAATCGTTTTACGTTTTTAAACAGATAGATAAAACTCAACCTGTGACACACCAACATTCAATTTTTGCAGTGAGAGATATGAAAGTTCCTTTTATTCGGATGAGTATCTTTAAGAAGATTTGAAGGGCGATATCAGTAAAATGTACAAAATGTTTATTGGTTTTCGAAAACCTTAGTACAATAGAGAAGATAAAGATCCAGCATGAAGTAATTCAGTTATAAAAAAACGTATCCTCGAATAATTAAAACCAGGGATTATTTGTTTTAAAATTAGGATTGAAACAGTTTATATAATAGAACAGAAGCTAACACTACTGCATACTGTTTAATAATTTACGAGACAGTAGTGGAATTTATTCAGAGACAGTGAGAAAAATTGTATTATACTAACAGGTTTTATTTATGTTGACATTTTTTTTTTACTAGAAAATATCATATAATGATATAACGACTATGAATTATGTGTGCCCTTGACACAAGTGACCTTGAGACTAATGTAGAATTCTTCAAAAATAGCATGCGAAAAATTGTGGTCCGCATTCAAAAGATTCCAGTGATTGCATGATTTACCTCTGAATTCAACGTGGGGACACGTAATCAGCATGATGACGTAAAGTAGTCATGCAGTCACACGACCGTCACATATAACTCACGTAATAATTTCCATTGTGACTGCAACAAACAAAAAGATATAAAATAATACATAAAACTAAACTCAAATCGTATATTAAAATTTACTACGTTAAAAACTTACTGGATATATACCTATAAAAACTAGACTAATTTATAAATTTTTATATAAAACAGACAGTTAAACACTAAATTAGACAATTTAGAATTAAAAAATTCGATTTAAAATAATAATAGATTAAAATAAACAACACTTAAGTATTAGCAAGAAGTAACTTAATGCGAAAAATAAAATTATAAAAATTTTGCTTACCTGTGTCAAAAATTTTAAAAGCTTTATAAGGAACATCGGATAAGCATTAGTGTATGACATAAATTCAGTTATGCAGCTCATGTTAAGAAATAGTAACATAAACACTTTTTTTGAAAATGAAAATATAACAATATTGCAAGTTAAAAATAAAAGTTTAAATGAAGAATAAAGTACGATAAATTAAAAAACTGATATTGGTAACTGAATCAGATAAATTATGAAGTTACTTTATTTGGTTACTTTAACTTAAAATTACATATAACCAGCAGAACCTTTTTGAAGTTTAAATCTCAAAAAACCAGCTATTCTTTACCAATATTTACAATATAACAACAGTATATAATCATAATCAGTTCATCAACTACTGGAGGAAAACAAGAATTTGTTTATTTATATTTTAAAATAAGTACTTTTTTATTAATTTTTATTTATTGTTTTGTTAAAAATTTGCAATTTAAATGATAATCTAGCAATCACTATGAAGGCGCATTTATGAATATAGATTTAAAAAAACAAGTAGTGTTATTAAAAAAGCAATAATTTTAGCTAATACATCCATCCATATTCCGCTCTGCATATTTTCTTCCGTTTTCAACTCTTTAAAACGAACATACAATTTATTTTTACCCTCTTTTTATCTTAATTTTAAAAAAATCAATATTCTGACAGAATTACTTATCATCAATGCTCAATCGAGCTGTGATAGAAAAAAATTTGTGTAATTCGTTTAATAAAAGTGATAGGGAAATAAAATAAGGTTGCCCACGACTTTTTGTAGTTATTATAATCACTATTTTAATCATTAAGCATATTGATAATTATATAACGCTGCTAATTTACGAAGGAATTAAAAGACATAAACTAACCTTAAGTTGTCAGATTAGGGTTCCAAGGTTTCATTCATGCATTCATTACATTCCTAACAAAGATAAAAATAATAACACAAAGCACTTCTTTTAGTTACAATATTAATTGTATAAAAGGTAAGAATAGACCCTTGTAAATGATTAATTTTTATTGACTGTGTCTGAAAATGTTAAAAGGTTATAATAATGTCATATGTAAGTCCTGCACAGTTTCATAAGTTTCTGTATTTTCTTCCTGGCTGTTATGTCACAATGTTGTCAAGAGAATTGGAGTAGACAAGAGTGAGATTGAAATGTTTTAACATATTTTTAATTTTATTTAATTAGTTAAGATATTTAATTAGTTATGTAAGATAAAATTTTATTCTTAGTACTACCAGATTACCCGGCATTACTCGAATATTTATTTATTCCAGTCCCATTTTAGACAGGAAAAGAAATCAAATCTATCTATAGTGTAAAATCAAAATAGTTTATTTACAGGTTTGTAAAAGTATAACTGCAGTATACAAATTAAGTAAAATCTTTTACAAATTAACTATAATATTAATTTAATACAAAAGTTGATAATAAAATTCTTAGTTTCCCCTCAAGAAGTAAGAATAAATAAATTCTTGGGTGAACCCACCCTTGAGAAAGCAACGTAAAATTCTAGAGTTCTATTTGTTTATAAAAATTTCCAGAAAGTCCTATCACGATTGATGTGGATGGTGTGCAAGTGAGAGAACCACATACTTAGGTATGTGGTTCCTCGTATATGCAGAATGCAGGAGGCCCACACCCATCCATGCGTAAAGTACTAATGTCAGCAGCCAGGGCCATTATACTATATGCAGTGCCGACATGGTTTGCGGCGTTGAATATAAAACGGAACGTGAAGAAGCTGGAGGCACTACAGCGCCGAGCGGCCTTGAAAGTGATCTCAGGGTATCGAACCATCTCCATGGAGGTGGAAAATGTAATCGCTGTTATGCCGCTAATATACCTTCAGGCGTTGTTCAGGAAGCGAGTGTACGAAGGGATGACCAAGATCACAGCTATCAACTCCTACGTCAGAAATGGCAAGAAAGCTGGTCTGTTACATCGAGGGTATGTGGACACACGCATTAATACTAGATTTTGCCATATGGCTCCAGCATAGACATGGGGAGACTAACTATCACGTGACCCAAAAGCTATCAGGATACGGAGAATTAGGCGAGTATCTCCACCGCTTTAACAGGCGGCCGGTTGGTGAATATATATACTGCAAGGAATGGGGTTCCCCGGAACACACGTTTCTTCAACGTCCCAAGTGGTTGGATGTGCGAAGGATAGGAGTCTACTAACAATGACGCCAGAGAATATAGTCGCCTATATGGTAGCTGACCCCTAACAGTGGAGGCAAATTGAAGGCCTAGTTATCCACATCACTGCGACAAAAGGGGAGGATTATAGGCTCTGGTCATCAGAGGCGTTAGGGAATACCTGACTGAGAACGTGAAAAGCGTCGATTCGAAGGGAAAGACACGACGACCAACTATAGATTCCTGCAATCTGGAATAGAAAGTGACGATGCTCTGGTCCCAGGTAAGGGAACCAGGAACGGCATAGCCGGCCGAGCTCTCCCTACCAAGAGCTAGGATAAGAGGGAGCTATTATAGCGGCGGAAGTTAAGTATCACAGAAAAATATGAAAAAACCCAAAAGATAGTCCCGGCTCCTGATGATAATTTCTGGGAAAAGCATAGCTGGGTTCAGTTCTATGACCGAGGGTTTGAGGCAAAGGGTGAAAGAAAAAAGATCGGAACCGGTAGGCTGACCTGGCATGCCGGACTTACAACCGGTAGGCGGGAGGCCCGTTAGAGTCAGAGGGACACCACCTGTGATTGAGTATTAGTTGATTGGATGCAGATCCTTTCCAGGGGGAAGAAGGATGAAAGAAAAGGTCCTATAGAGTTCTATTCTTTCTATTCGATTAGACTTGCACTTAAAATCTTATCGGAACTGCCACCGATCAGCCTACTGACCCCGAAAACTATGGATTCCACACTAATACCGATCGTTTTCAATTATTTATAATTATCACCCCCTTCCTTCACATTCATAGGAATGCTAGAGTTTTCTTAACCCTAAATTATTTTTTCCAGATAGTAAGTCGTATGTGAACCAAATTTGATTGAAATTGATTTAAGCATTCCAGAGTTATGTTGGAACACGCGTTCGCGCGCCCGCACGTACATCCATTCTTATATATATATATATATATATATATATAGATTAAAACTAAAGTAGGCTCTATCACAGGTACCTACAGAACTTTTATGTTTTAATTTTAATTTATAATATACAGGAAATTTTGGTATTTTTCCTGTATAATTGTCTATAAAAAAAAAAGAAAAAAGGGAGTAATTTTTATGCACGAATAAGGAATACCATTATTTATAATAAATGAATATTATTTTATATAAAATAAATATATTGTAAATTAACAGAAAATTGTTTACGAAATAAAATAGTGCTAATAAATGTTATTAGGTTATAAAGTAATTGTGGATACCGGTGTTCTTTGATGGTTGGGTTTCAATTATTAGTCGACCTGAGACTGTTCAAGACTACACTTCACTTACGCTCATACATATTATCCTCATTCATCCTCTGAAGTAATACCTGACAGAAAACAAAGGGTTATGAAGAGAACTATTAAGGTAGAAACTCATAAACAGTGATACAAAGCGTTTAAAATAACTCTATAGAATTTGCGTTATTCCGTTTGTCTGGTTTCACGAAAGTTATAGAATTGACAGAGATGTCAGTTAAATGCGTGACATCTGTCATACAGCAGTCATTTTATCAAAAATCAATTTCATATTTGAAAGGTAACCCATGGTATTGTTTTTCAATGAAACATAGAAATCTAATATTCGGTAGAGTAACAATTCTGGTATGTAAATAATGCACTAAAAGCCAAATAAAAAAAAATTAAATACCGTATATTAGAAATAATGTTTTTGCTCATTTCCAGTGCAAGTTTTTGTTCTTTTCTTGTACGGTTTTCGATAAAAATGAATTTTTAAAAAGTGTATTAAATTTTTAATGGCATTAATTCATCGTTTTCAAAATTAAATTCTTTACAGATTTACCTTGAAATTTATATTTGGTTATTGGTAATTTAGCATGGTAAATTTAGTCAAATCTAAAGAAAGACTTCTATCGATTCAAGTTTTTTGCATTTTATAATAATTTTCTCTAAAAGTAATAAAGATACAGTTTTGTTACCCAATTTTTACAATATTTCACGTATGATTTCATATAAGACGAATAAGTTTGATCAGTAATTTGTGTCCGTAAAGTTTTAATATAGCACTATTATTTTCTTTAGAGCAGAAATCTGGAAGAAATCTTTGACTAGCCGTAACTCGAATTCAAAGGATTTCCAATGATCATATGTACCTTTTTTAACTATTTTAAAGAGAGAAATATACCTATTAGAGAAAATATATCGACAGAGACTTTCTGAAACGTACGATTCATATTTATACTAAATATACTATATATATATATATATACTCATACTTATGTCTATATACTTTATTCTTTTTTTTTATCAAACTAAATTTCCGGATATCTGCGATTGGGGAAATGTTCAGACACTCGACTTCACAATTAATCTCTTTTGAAAAGATAGATAGAACTTCACATACAGTTTTTTTTTTTCAATTGTTTTTTAACTGTACTATACACAATAAATAAACACAAAGTAAATGTTTACAAACGAGCTCGTTTCAGACATTAGGAGTAAAAGCTATTAGTGCGTGCTGTTCCTCCATTTTATGGCTATCAGTTTCAGATCACTCATCTGCCCTAAAAACATTACAGACAGACATTAAAGAGATATACAACTTTCTACAGTATTAACACTCACGCAATACTGTAGAAGATTCAACTTTCTAATCTAGAGATGGATTTCAAAATCTGGTCGAGATCTTTCGTTAAAAAATTATATTTCAAATTTTAACATCTAGAACTGTATTGGATGTCATTTTGTGGCTCATTAATTTGAAATTGAAAATTGTGTTAAAAAGGTTTTGTTTCACCTAGGGACCTTGACCAAATATTTTATTAAAAAAGGAAACACGTGTTTGTCCATAGCTGCGTCAAAAACAGACAAACAGATATAATTGAAACAGAACTCGGTCACCTATTTATGTATTTATTTTCATATACCAAAAAAATCTGATGTGGACACTACATTTTTTATTACATATTTGTTTTTATTATTATTGAATTATTACTAATTGTATTTTTTTTTAAATCACAGGTTAATCTCATATAAAAGAGAATGTCCTGACTGATTCACTGACTCATAATCAACGTACAACCAAAACTATTATAGGTATAGACTTGAAATTTTCAGGGTACCTTTGTACCTTTATGTAGGCGTGCACTAAGAAAGGATTTTGCGAAATTTTGATTTTAAGGGCTTCAAATCGATAAAAAACTAAATTTCGTGTTAATATCGCTATCTCTTGGACATAAAAGCAACATGCGCTATACTAAATATTTTACGATTCCATTGTAATGTTTCCGTTATGCGTGTCCGCAATAGACTAAAAAACTACTGAATCTATTTATGCGCGGGGAAGAAGGGAGAATGGGTAAAATCGGAAAAGGGAAATAAGGAAAAATCGAAAAAGGTAAAAGGGAAGAAGGGGAAAATTGAAAAAGGAAAAACTGAGAAAAGGAAATGGAAAGGGAAAATATAAAAAATAAAAGAGGAACAGAAGTGGGAAAGGAAAATGGGGGAAGAGGAAAGGATTAAATAAATTTAATTAAAATTAAATAAAATAATATTAAATTAAATAAATAAATAACTAAATTAAAATGGAATTAAAAAATTAGAATATGTAAAGCAAATAATTGATTGAGATTAAAAGCGTAGGTAAAGCATGGAAATGAAGTAATTCATTACATCTGTCAAATAAGTAATATTAATACATCGTCTGCGCGCGCACAGCGAGTGTGTGAGTGCTCCAGAAGAATGCCGTTATATTTTACAGCTGTATTTCTCTGTTTAAAATAATAAAAAAAGTTCATTATAAACGTGTGTCCGGAAAAGGCTTTGTTTTTTAAATTAGAAATAACAAAGAATTTTACCATGATTTTCGCTTAGCAGCAAAATGAACCTATACCGAAATTCATCGAAAACCAACTGGAATCGAAAACTGAGAAAGAAGGGAAAAATCGGAAAAGGGAAAAGGGTAAAAAGGAAAGAAAGGGAAAATGGAAAAAATAAAAAAAGGGAAAAGGAAATGGAAATTGAAATGGAAAAGAGAAAAAAGGAAAGAGGAAGGGGTAAGGGAAATAAGGGAAATGAGGGAACAGGAAAGGGAAGGGAAAGAGAAACGGGAGAACGAAAGCGAAACGGGCGAAAAGGGGAAGGGAGAGCGAAGCGAGCCATGACCCTCTGATCGTGATGGGAAGGGCAAGTAACAATAGAGCTCGGGCGAAGCCATGATGGGAATGCTAGATTTGGGATTGTAATAAATTTTTTGTTTATCTTAAATTGTTTATATCAAAAAAGCATTGCGAGTGAAGCTACATCTATATTGACGACAATTATTAATAAATCAATATATTTAAATTAAAAAAAAAAAGTTAAAAAAAAAATAAATGAAGTCGGATTCTCGCCGATGTGACTTCTCCTTATAAGATCCAAATACTTCATTAATTAAAACTTTATTGAGTTGTAATTCTGGAACCAATAAAAATAAGTACTACTTAAGATATATCGTTGAAAAGCTCAATGAGGGCTTATTACTGCAGTTAAGAAAAAGTCCAAATCCATTTTTTTTTGTTGGATACTTTTGGTCTAGTCGATTACTATCAAAAGGGGAGATGCACAACTAGATGTTACAACAGTCCTAAATCCAAAATTTCAACATCCTACGGCTAATCGTTTTTTTCGAGTTATGTGAGGTACGTACAAACATACGTATGTACGTCACGTCAATGACGTACATACCTCAATCATCCCTCAATGACGTACAAACGTCATTGAGGGATGGTCGCAATCGATAATTCCGTTGAAATCTGAAAACCGAAATTTTTCATAATTACACTACTTCTCTGTACTCATACAAGAAAGCAAAAAAAGAAAACCCAACGCAATGGGAAGTAGAATTGAATTTAAATGTGTCACAAATATTTTTAATGTTTTTATATTCTGATGTTTTCTAACATTTTCTATATCCGCCAGTGGGCGCTAGTACAAATTTTAGCCCCAATGGCAAGAAATGTACATAATCATTTGATGTGACGAACCAAAATATTGTTGTCATGTAGAAAGCATATGGGAGAATTATTAAATGACATGAGTAACTCAACTCATATGTTCAGGTGACTGACTTGATTAGCTTCAAACAAATCTCTTTCTAGTAATAAAGGACAACTTCACGAAGAATGTCTTAGTAATCCAGTACAGTTAAAAAACTTATAAAATTTTCTCTGAGTTTGTGTGTGTGTGTGTGTGTGTGTGTGTGTGCGCGCGCGTGTGTGTACATAAATAATAAAAAAATATGTTATCTTACTATTTAAAAAAAGGATTAAGACAGATTAATCAATTATAACCTTTTTTATTTTTTATGAGTATATTTTATTACGTCCCATAACTTTTACTACGGTGATTTGAACCATGAAATTTTATATTACATCATACATTATGGTTTAATTTGAACTTAAATGATGAATAATACACTCAAAGTTATTTTTAAATGAGTCAGCTTACAGGAATACGCCCTTACACTTCTTGTTTACCAATCAACTGCTATCAACAAAATTATCATGACTAATTCTTCATCTGATTTTGAATCTAAACTGGATTTGAATGTTTATTAAATAGCCATAATTCTGATATAAAAAGAATAAAAAAGTATTGTCGTAACGAAAAATATTAAAAAAGTTTAAATGACGAGAGATATGAAGTGAGAAGTAGTACTTCTGCAAGGAACTACTGAATTTTTCATCAAGCATCCAAGTTTTACTCCACTTTATGCAAGTTGTTTTTGTTTTGCATCTTTATATTCCTACACACTTTGCCTTTGCTGAATTATATTGTTTGAGAAAGACAGTTGGCTTAAGAAAAGTATACAAAGATTTAGTGAAATAAAAAGAAAATTAAAAAATGAGAATTTTTTTAATTTCTTGTAATTTTAAAACGAGAAAGAATTTTTTTTCATTTTGTGAAATTTTAATAATATTATATAAAGTATAAAACACAGATTATATTTAAAGTAATTACAATTATGCCTTATATAATGTAAATGATAAATCATAAAGTTTTTTTTTTTTGGAAATATCGTTACCCAATTCTTTAATCAGAAAATTTCTGAATTATTATGCTACAGTTAATATACAAAAAACCCCTTACCAACAATTGAATTCGAAGTGTTCAAGCGCTTTCGGAATTAAATTTTATCTTCAGAACTATCATATTCGTTCTATTTGCAATATTAATTAAAACTTCAAATGTAATATTACGAAAAATCGTGATATTTGCTTAAAATAACAGTCGGTAATCATATGGTTTAAAATTATGTCAACGTAAATGTCCTATCAATTTGGTGGTCTCAGCTGTTGTCTGTCAACTGTCAACTGGTGTAGACAGCAGTTAAGACCACCAAATTATGTTGACATTATTTTAAAGCATATGACGACCAACTGTTATATTGTAAGCAAATATCACATTTTTTATAATGTTACATGTGAAGTTTTAGTTAATATTTCAAATAGGACGAATATGAGAGTTCCTGAAGATGGAATTTAAATCCGAAAGCGCTTGAACGCTTCGAATTTAATTGTTAGTAAGCGGTTTTTTGTATATTAACTATAATTATATATTTATACCAACGGGCCATGCATAAAAAAATTATGTTTACTAGTACCGGGTAATAGTGTGCCACTACTGACTTTTTACTGGTGTGGAGATTTTAAAGGAGGCTATTATGCGAATGATCACCCTCAGTTTTTCATTTGTGTATTTTCATATAATACCTAGTTTTTACACGCCGCGTTATGCATGAATTTTATACTTTTCAAGTATTTTCCGTTAATAAATTTTTACGAAACTGATTATGTTGCTTTTATTCGATCCTATTACAAATCTATACTCTTTGTTTATCTAATGGTCATAACTTGGTACAGTAAACTTTGTCCTACAGTCTTTTAGTGATTGGCGTCAAGAATAGTTTAATCCAAGAGAAGACCATGTTTTTACACTTTAATCCGTTACGGTAAAAAATGTTTCATCAAAAAGTAATTAAGCTTATTTTTATATGTATGTACATAATTTTTTTAACTAATCCTGTCATGGAACACGTTTATTGATTATTATGCCCTACTAGAATTAAGGTCAAGGATATTCATTCACATTGGATTGCGTGTCACTACATTTGACCTGACCTATGGCTTTAAATGACGTGTTTAAAGTAAATCTCAGTAAGTAATTTTCATGTGTACAAAGTATTTTATGTCCATAAATCGTTTTTGTGATAGAGATCAATAATGAATATGAATTTAAACCAAAAATACTTCTCGATTTCAATACTTCTTTCTTTTATTAGTTTCTTCGAATTTCTTAAATAATATAGTGTCTTTACAACATATGGACTATATTAATCTACCCAATAACTATGGATACACAAATAAATAAACTATATTATTATTCAATGAAGAAAAATTATATTTATAAACTTGTAAATTATTCTTTCAAATAAAAAAATATATATATTATATGTAAAAATATATTTTTATATCCGTATATTTAAATATATACAATTCCGATGTCATTGTAGTATTCGTAATTTTTTCAACGTGGTATCATTTTACTGTGAATTTCCTTTCTTATCAGGAAGTGAATTACGAAGTCTTTCTAAGAGAAACACTTCAAAACATGAATTTTAGTTTTCAATTTTTTTGAGAAAACTAATTTAATACTGTAATAAACAAACTAGTGCGCGCGCACACCCCCCTCCCACAACCCCAACCACACACACACACACACACACAACATAAACATTTACATTTCAAAACATATCTAAAGCTTTAGGCTCTTTAACATTAAGATCATTCAGAAAGGTATCCAGTTATCTTTCATTTATTTAAACATAATTTTTTACTATTGAGGGGATAGTATTTACTTAGACGACCGCTGCGTAATATCTAGAATAACTCCTGCAGTCCTTTCACATTAGCCGAGACTGATATTCTTTTATTTTTAAATCTTTGAATAAAATTATTTATTTATATTTTTTATTATTATTTAATTATTTTGTAAAGTAATTATGAGATCTCCACTCAGGACTAACAACAGGACTAACTAACAAGATATCGAAAAATTCAATCAGTCAAAAAACATGAATATCATTTTGCATACAAATTAACACCACTTTTTCTTTTTCAACCGCTTTTTCAAATGAAGCAAAGTGATATTTTATTTTATATTTGTTTTTTCTTCTAATTTAAAATTATATAAAACAATTTCATTTTCTTTTAAATTAACATCTTCCATTCAAACTTTCTCGACTACACCTGTAAAAACATTAAGAGAGGAAACAGCATTCCTGTTTCCTCTCCAGTTCAGCATATGAACTGAATCATTCTCTGCGTCCGGAAGCCTCATGCATTCAGTACAGTCACTGTATGCTTCACTGCATAAATTATTTAAGAAGTAACTGTACTTGTTAGTAAGAAATTATTTACGCTACTGTATATACGCGTAGGTTTCCATAAGTTAAAATAATCTTCCTCCGAAAATTCTGAAAAGTCTGAGCATTTTTTATGAAATTATAATGTTAGGATTTAGAAGATAAATATGTTTATTTATTATGCTTTACTGCAATTCCTGCCTATTTTTCCCGATTAGAAATCTTTCAGATGAAATTACTAATTACTTTATGCCTGTTATATTCATTCATCTATTCTTTTAAATATTATTTAATTAATGTTTCCTTAAAAATTAAAATGATATATTTTGAAAAATAAATTATCAGTATAATCTTTCCATACAGGATTCTAAATCTATTTACAAGTTAGGCTAACCGAATAATTATTTTCTTAAATTTCGCATTAATTTTAATCGATAACTACCCGAAATGTGATAAATAAGTAAAATACTAAATACCTACATATTTACCCTACTGCAATTTCCAGCCAATCAGCTTCTTAACGACCCGAGCCAACCAGAATTACAAGTACGTACAGGCAATATCTTACAAAAGATAATTTTAGATTCTTTTCAGCACGTTACGACATTTTTAGACCATAATTATAAAAAAGCAGCAATATCATCACTTAATGATGGGAATTATTACTTTTATTTCTTCAAAAGGGTGACCATTAAAGATTTAGTTACATAGTTGAGAACCTTTTTTTCAGTAACAAACTGGGAAAATAAAACAATATTATTTTCCATAAAAAAATTTAACAATTTTCTTAATGAGTTTCTGCAGATTTTCTATCTTGCCCTTTATTAAAAATAAAAAATTTCAATATAAGAGGAAAAATGCAGGGATTACTAAAGGAATTGTAAAAAATAGCTCTACGCTAAGAAATCCCCGTTAAATATCAAAATATAATTTGTCTCCTTAGAATTATTTGAAAAATTTGAAATCAATTTAAGCTAAATTTATTTATACACTTAAATGATTAGATTATGGCAATTTATTAAATTGTCATAACTAATTCAAACAATAAATCTAAAACCATGTGGGTAGTTATCAATAGTGAAAGCGTAGGTGGAAATAAAACAGGTGAGATAACCTCACCAAAAATACTTAACTTCCGTTACCTCATTCCTACTCAGCTAACAGAAATATTTAACAATTGTTTTTGCAGTACCTCAAACGACAATAGTACTAATCCATTTTAAGCAAAGCCATTCACCTTGAATAGTTTTATTGATAAATCAGTACATCAAGATATATCGTAGAAATACAATACACTGGATAGATTGTAATCTTCTAATTTCAAATATGGATAAAACCATTGCATTGTGCTACTCATATTGACGATACTAATGAAAGACGCTATTCATATAGATTACATTAATAATTGCGTGAATAGAATTCCTCATTAAAGATAATTCCTCAAAAAGATAAGACAGATATTTTTGTTGTTACCAAAGTGAAATTTCTGTGTGTTTTATTTGACGACAGGTTTTTGAGGGATAATGAAATTGATTTCTTTTCCTTAAAAAAATTAAACCATATTGTTACTAGCTTTGAAGCATCTTAATAAAAACCCATGGTATGGTTCATGTACCGTGATACACAGAACCATACTATCGCGTGTTCGCGGTTCGATAAGGATATTGGGAGATAGCACACGTAAAATTTTCTTACATATACAACGTATTACTTTTAAATAATTCATAATATACAAAATAGAATTCATATTTACCAGAAACCTTACAATAGCTATTATAAAATTATGCAGAATTAACAATAAGACAAAAATCGAAAAATATACAATTCACTTAATGCAAGAATTATTCAATTTTAATATTTGCAAAAGAACTACCTTAACTTTATAAATGAATAATATCACTTTCAATTCAGTTCAAAGGAGACTCACCGATTAGCTTCTCGTTTTTAACCACTGTCTAAAATGGATTATAACCACTACTCCCTTGTCTGTTACAGCACACTCACTCTGAAGGCTCTCCCACACCGTGATCGCATTTATCGAAAACGGTACTCATGTTTATTGAGCATATACACAACTCAAAAACTGTCATTCCGGAACGTAAGGCAAGGATGTCAGAGGGTGCAGCTCCCTCCTGCATATTGCAGTATACGGAATTACATCATTCTCTGCTGGGCCTTTATATTGGAGTGGTGGATAATAAATAAAAAATTGACTGATATTCATAGTTTATGTGAATTTTGAGACTGCGATCCGATTCAAAGGAGTTTTCGGTGGCAGAAACTCAGCCGAAAGATATGCTTGGAAGCTTATATTTTAAGACGCGCTCCTTTCTGTTCAAAGTGGGCTGAAAGCCTAGTAATTAGGGAGCACCCTCCCCTAAGGAAAGGGTGCCAAAAGCGATTTTAGGGCCTGGTCCTATGACACTCTACTACTACTACTATTAGTTTACAGTTGACTGCTGATTGGTTACGCTCTTCCAGGATGCTACGTGATAGGCTTAGCGATATTGGGTATGGAAAGAAATAGTGATAATGGAAGTGATTTTCCGTCGTGATCACAAGATCACACCATCTTCTTTTAATCTTTGATTAGCCGCTAGTTCTAAAAGAACAAAGCGGACGAGAGAAAAAAAAATTTATTCTTCTTATTTTTTCTTTAGGAGGAAAAAACTGGGTTATGAAAAGTCGTGACATAAGCGGTTTTTGCCGCAGGTAGCAATACATGGCGTAATGCCGATATATACATATGTTAATTAAGAATTCAAATATGTACGCGCCATAAATCTTACTAAAACTCTTACTTAAGGGCCTGCTTACCAGAAGAGCCGGCTGGCTAGACATATTTGTTACGAAGGGTGTTTGGGACGTCCGTACTCTGGGTTAATGATACTTTTTAAAAGATTTTACCCCTCCAGCAATGTAAATGTGTCGGTAATCCTAATGAACAGCTGCCTTCAAATGGTAGAGAGGGCGTGGATTGGGCAAAGGTTTGGGTTGGATTGGCTGTAACCCGTTGTGGTATCTGAAAAAGTCAGAAAACAAACAGAACAGGAAAAATAATATACAGGCAGACGGAGGACTCTGCTACCTTCTCCCTGCATAGTACGCCCGATGAACTTTCTCTGGTTGAATTTTTAATCTATGAAATAAAACTAACGTAGAAAATATGATTGATATTTCATAATTATTTTAATTTTGTTTTCTAATAAGTGAGTATATTACATTACTCACTGGATATGTATATATTATATTAGTCCTGGGCTAAACCAAGACTGCATACGGACTCCAAGAATGCTTACCTGACGTTCTGGGGCTGGGGATCCTCCCAAAAGAGATTTTGTCAAAGTTCAAACTCTAAAGCAGCCGCTATCTCGAAGATCTTATTCAATTGTTCTGGTTCCGAACTTGCAGACTGTTTTTATCTTGGCATCACTGCGAAGTGCGGTGTTCCTGAAAAAACTATGGAGCTCCAAAGATTGTCCGTAGGTAAATGTTCTGGAACTTTCTTCCAGAATGATGCGCTCGCTAGCCTTCCCCAGTCGGCGAAGGTGTTGACCAAAACGAGCAGAATGTATAATCTGAAAAATAAAACTATTAATATAAATTGAAACGGGATTAAGTCGGTTCAATAGCGAATAGACTGCTCTTTTGGTTGTACGAAATACATGCTCCCGAAAGCAATAGTCATAGTCAATAGGTCACAGAACTTCACTCCCTGGTACTTAGCCTACCCTTTGTAGACAGTAGTTTTGACAAGACACTCTTTCGGTATGTTTCGGTTTCCTATTCGGTGCGAAGATCACCGCTACGGACTTATTCCCAATGATCATGATCAGAAGACGTCTAGAAGAACGCGGTATCATCAGCATAGAGGCTGGTCTGCATCGCGGCATTTCGTTGATATATACTATGTAAAGCAAGGGAGGCAGAATCACTCCCTGCGGTACCTCAGCAGCGAGCGATGGACTCGGTCGGAAGATACCAAGTCCCCCACCCCCTCATGGAATTTTCTTCCCATCATGTACGACTATAGCAGAATGCCCAGTCCCACCAACAAGAGGAAGCGCAGGAGCTTATATGTTCAGTTCTCGTGTTACACCCTGTCAATCGTCTTGACCACATCCGGAAGATGGCCACAGTTACCCTCCTCCGATTGAAGCCATTGGCTACGCACTAAACGATTTACACCAGGTGGTCTGTGGTTGCGTGGCCTCGCCAAAATCCAAACTAACAGTGCCCGATTCATGGCCACAAATATCGCATCAATCGTTCCAAGAGAAATAATGCAAATATCTTCGACAATACTGAAATCAGGGAGACCGGCATGTAATTTTAAGAGAAAGGTGAGTTTCCCTGGCTTCGGAAAGCACTTAATTCTGGCAGTTTTCCAGTTGGTTGGATAGTTGCTCACCCAGATAACAGAAACAAATACCGCTAGTCCTGTAATTACACACGACGGGACGTTCCGCTGGGCCCTGGCCTTAATATCATTCAGCATAGGAACTTTTTCCGGGCGTATGGCCTTAATGACCTTGGTAACCTCGTCCTCGGGTACCTGATTTCCTGAAGAGATACCACTCTCGCATTTTCGCTTATCTCCCAGAAGTGTTTGATCCCCTGATAGAATTTAGAGCTAGTGTGGACTGTATTTTTTTGATGAGATGGTAGATGATGAAATGAAGCAACGCTATGTTCTTCTTGAATCGTTATATTTATTTTGTTGTCACCCTTGACATTTTAATTGAATTACAATAGTTACTTTAACCTTAAGAATGTGTGACACTTTAGTCATAATTGAACTTGAACATTATCAAGAAATTATGAGTCACCTTGGAAATGAAAACAGGACCGCACTGTGCGGGATCTTGACGTAGAATATAACTAAGACTAATTGTCCTTCCGGACGAAATGAATACTGCGACCGCACTGGGCGGGATTCTAACGCAGAATACTAGTACGGGTCTCACCTTACGGTTAGCGCCAGCACCCGCTAGATCGCAGCACCGGACGGCTCGACGTGGAACGGAACACCCCCTCTACTTGAGCGTCACGGTAGACAGCAGCGTTATACTTGGTCTTCCAGGGTGTAGGACACTCAAGATGTCCGGATGAGGCCTGCATCGAAGACAAAAGCTGAGTTTATAAATCACTGATGTAAATCAGTGATTTACTGATGTAAATACCGAGGCGTTTACATCGATGGCATCCATCGAGGCCTGGCTTATTACTATGAGATGTAAAAATTAGACGGCAAAGGACAACATCCCGTTAAAGCCCTTCAGGCCTGTGAACGGAGAAGGTGGTGGTGTGGCGACCGGAAGCGTCACAAGACGGGTGTCTTCCCTACGGGATCGGAATGGTTTACCAGAGTGTCCGCAAAAGCCTCAGTCTTGTCACAGTCCGAGTAGACTGTACCTATCTCTCCGTGCAGAGAGTGTTTTGAGATCTTAGTGTTCTTTCAGCCTCTTGCTAAGTCGATAAACTGACCTGGTGTACACAGAGGTCGACTCGAAGAAATCCTGCCATGCTTCCTTCTTGTGTTCCTCAAGCATTCGTTTCAGCCTGTTAGTCTGCGCGTTAACCTGGCTGGCGTTTGCTAGCTGCATCCAATATAATGTGGTATCTTGTTCGTAGCCTTCGTTTTTCAGCTATTCCCTCAGATATACCCGGATGAACTTGTCCCTTCCACAGTCTGTCGGGCTTTTCCGGGTACTAGTGCTTAGAGCTTCTTGACAACCGCGATGACCACCTCAGTCTCAGTATCAATCTCCTTTGCCAACTAGCGGATCAGGAGCGCGGTACTTGGAGGAAGGTCCGAATATTTTCTGAAGTGTAGTGTCCGGCTCTGCTATCTTCAAGTTTGAGCAAAACCGAGGAATGATCAGAACGTAAGTATTGTCTTAATGGACAACAGGAGAGCTCAGATCTGCTATGACAAGGACATCCGACCAAGAATTCCCCAATCCGTGCGCGAAGGTGGAAGTTTTCCGGCCAAGTACACTTACACCAGCCCTAAGCGAATACTCACAGAGGGTTTGCCATTTCTATTGGCAATGCGTGTGCTGCTTATAAAGCCGCCAGTTTGTGGTGGGGCGAGGACCGCTTGGTGGGGGCGTTGCCCGGCTAGCAGGCTTAGTGAAATGAACGCATTTGCAGGCGCGTAGAAAGACTGCAATTTTTCGTGTTATCTACCGGCTAGCAACACGCTCGCGATAGTAAGCACAGCATTTTGCAAAAAATATGTAATATAAAAAAAACTATTTTACCTTTATTTCCAATAACCTTAAATTTTACATTAAAAACTGCTTTAATTAGATAATACAAATAACCCAACATACTTGAAAACAAAGCAAATTACAAACAAGATTATTTATAAATAGAAAAATATATTTACATATAGACTTAAAAACAAGCTATATTGTATTAAAAACCATATATATTATTCACTTAAAAACAAAGTACAGACACTTATTTACGCTGGCGTTCGGAAGAGCGAGATATGAAATAATAAATAAATAAATTGATAAAGAAAACAAATGATAGAAATCCCAATTATTAAATTCCTTGATTAGTGAGTCTCTGTATATTCACAATACAAGCTCAGTCTAAACCAGTTACTACCGCCTAAATTAAACTTAATTTCACCTAAACACAATTTTTTTTATTAATAAGCTTTAATTTAATTTAAGATAATTTAATTTAATTTTAAGTCCTAATTTTTATTTAAGATAAAATTAAGCATTCTAGAATAAAATAACACATATTTTCCTGTACTTTATTACGCAATTTTTTCTAATGAAAGTTAGTACATGTTAAAAAGTACGAATTCCAATCTACCCATAAAGAACCATTTAACTTTTTTCTCGTTACTAGACAACTAGAATTGTAAAAATGCTATTCCTTATTTAATGTACGTTTAGCAGTATTTTGTAATCGAGCCCTAAAACTACCAAAAGGTTATTTTGGGTAGACGCGTATACACTACAGTGTCCTATGAGATGCTACAGAAACTGCAGTGCTTAAATTGTATCAGATCATCAAACTTTACCCGAATATTTTCATTAGTTTTTTTTTTTTTTAATTCTAATACCGTAAAAATATTGACCTCTTACATCTTATAAAGATGAACATACACGGATTTAAAACGTTTTAAAAGATAATACGTAACCAAAGAATATATTACTTGGATCTTTGTAATATTCAACAAAAATGTAGTAAAATTTCATGTAATGATTTTCCTTTTTAGGATGCCTGTTTTTGGAAATCAACTGAATTTCATGTAATGGAGAATCGAAATGCAGTCATATTGGGCCATCCAGGACCCAATGATACGTGTAAACGAGGCTTGAAATATCATCTTCTTAACGGTAAGGTTATAAACAAATAATAAGACTTTTTAAACTATTATTTTATTGTTTGTACAATAAGAAACTTTTATACATAATATACTGCTATATTCAAATAAGATAATTAGTTAAAATCAGTTAACCTTAAAGCAAGGAAAATACAACATTATTTCTTTGTTTGGCCTATGTACATGGACCATGCAAGGTGTACATCAGTTTGTATCGTCATTTTATGTAATTTATTATTCTTTTTTAATTAGTAATTCTTATAATTACTGATTTAGAAATTAATGCTGAATTTGTAGCAGCTAAGAATTATTTTTTAAACAAATATTTGTTTGATTCATATGTTACAAGCTTAGTTAACCTTGATAAAGAAATTATTAATTTTTACGTAACTGGGGAGTCACCAGTATGAGCGTTTTGGTATAAAATTAACAATGAATTCCTGGAAAAGAGACGCTGTATATTTTAAAAAGTTCTGTATGTATTACACAGAACATATTTGGTTTTAGAAATGAAGTAGTCGGAAATTTCATTATTTACGGTCGGAAAATTACGTTTTTGCTTTTGTAAACAAATTAAAAATTAACGATAAAAAAGAAAGAAATATAAAACAACGTATTTTTTTTTAAATTATTCTTTTTAAATGGTGAAAAATATTTAAATTAAAAAGTTTGTACATTCTTGATTTAAAAAAATTAACTGGTAAAAACAACACAATATAATTGTAGTTCAGGTTTATAAACCCTAAACTCGTTGTACATGGCGTTAAATACTTTCTCGTTTCAAATAAGAAATGTCTGCTTTGGATTTAGAATTCATCATGATAAAATCTGAAAAGATCTTATCTCTCACTTAATTTATGCGGATATATAAAATGTCATGCAAGAATATCAACAAAAGTCTCGCACTTTTCAAAACCGAAAAGGAATTGAACTGAATATATCCATTCGTCTTGACGATTGAATGTTACTCAAAGTGTTTAGAATATACTGAAGCACAGGAATTTGAGTTTGACGTTTAGGACTAGTAAAGCCTGTGGAAGATATACATGTACTTGTTTTCATAGAAGCATAGTCGCATTCTGGATATTACTAAAGGAATGATAACTGTATTACAAGAAATTAGAATTTATTTTAAAATCAAATCAATAACCGAAACATCTTAGATCCTAAATCTGTTGATCTAACACACAATTTAAAATACTAGAGGTACTACTACGGAACGAAGAGGAATGAAGAAGTCAACTATAGTGTAATCTCAAGCGAGGTAAATAGTAAATCTACTGCAATATTTCCATTCAAATTGTCATCATCGCTCTTAAGCAGTAAGCCTAATAGAAGCTTGAATTTTCTACACTGCTTAGCCCGCTTCATACTTCTTGTAAAACAATAGTCAGACAGTGATTCCTATAATTCTAAAATCCGCTAACGGTTAAAGAAAACTACGAGCAACTTTTGAACGGACTCGGACTAATTGTTTTTACATACGTCGGTATACTCATGGAGATTTGTTCCCGGATACTAAAAGATTCATGTTAGTCATACAGAACCACATTATATCACCAAAAACACTATTGTAATTACGCACGAAAATATACTTAAAATCTATTATAAAATTTTGGCACAAAATAGGTATTATATGATAAGGCACGATCTGATGACTAGACAGTTCGTCGTAAGTTGTTATAGCGCACAACTCACTTAACGACTTATCTCTCATTACGAATGTAATGAGAGTGCATGTAATGTAATGTAAAGTGCATAAGTATGATTATGATATTTGTATACTGTACTAGAAAAAAACCATCGTCATTGACAGTACTACTTTTAGCAGTAGCTCAGAAAATAGTTTTGAACACCACTTGCATTGAAGCCACTTGAAATAAAAGATAACGATATACAAAAAATTGGCTGAAGGAAAACACAAATCTGAAAGAGCAGGAAGTATTAATAATCCCCATATTAGAGTCAGCAACTATATCTAAGAAATTAGAATCGTAAGAATCTTCAAAGTTGTATTACTTGGTCAAATTTATACATTTACTTTAGTATTCAATTATTTTCAGCACCTATTCAGTAGTTTGCAATTTTTAAACTGATGACAGAAATGCAGTGTCTTTTTCTCCTGACCTCTATTATTCTAAATACTCCATGTATTTAGAACAATACGTTGATAATATCTAATATTCGTATTAGGTAAATAAGTAAGACATAGAAATCGTATATGGCCATTATAAAAATGAAGCAACAATTCTTATAATATGGTCTTCAATAATACTCCTGATAAGAAAAATGTTAATCTTAATATAAAATATAAAAAATAATGCTGCATCAATATGTTCAGGACTATTTGATCAAAATCCGATACATTGCTTCAACTCTGAAATTTCAAACTTTCCCTATTAAAAAATCGACAGATAACGTATTTTACTAGTCTTTTATTAAATTAAGAGAAAGCTGATTGTAAATTTGACAAATATTGACTGAATTTTTCATCATTCGTTAAGAGAGAAAGTATTTCGTTAGTAGTGAACTGAAAAAAAACTGAATGGTATAATCGAATGCATAATTTCATCATAACTTTATATTATTAATTTTAGCATATATAATTTTAGCTTTAAATAAGCTTAATTTAACTTTTTTGAACATTAAATTATTCATTTTGCACTACTTTCATCAAAGTAAAATAGTAAAATTATAGTAATACATTTAAATTTTTAGTTATCCTTTTTAATGCTCTGACCGATTTTAATTAAAATATCGGTTAGACGTTTAGGATTCGGTGCATTATTGTTCATACGGTAAACCACCCTGAACAACATATTTATGTTATACGTTAACGCAGAGCTTCCATTAAAGGTAATCATAATCGGCGGTTTAAACATTAGCAATACTGTTGCATAACTATTTGTAATCAATAATTAACAGCTTTGTATGAATCGTAATAATCCAGAATACAAAATGTTATTTAATATAGTTTGAAAATTTAAAACTTCTATCATATCGTACCTACCTTGGATCGATAATTAAATTAATTAAAGATGCATTCCTTACATAACATTAAAATATATTCGTGTAGAAGAAAGAGCTCTTGATAATATTTCAGGTTATTTTATTCTCTGTTTCTTTTTAAAACTTTATATCCTGAATTAAGTCGACTTACTTGTTTTTCAAAATTTCTCTATTCAAACTTCCTGAACTTTTATTCTTTTCCTTTCAAGCGTTCCTATTGTTCAAATTTTGCTGTTTTACATCGTCACACCATAAAGAATATTTTTTTAAATGTAATAATAAATCTGAAATTTATTTTTAATATAATAAATATATTTTATGCGTCTCGTTTTTTATTACCTTGTGCTACGTCTTTAACGAAAAATTTTATGTTACAATGTATTATTCTTGATTAAATGATTGATATTTATGCAGAATTATGATATATATATAAATCATTTTTTTTGGATCTTACTACCCAAACCAGTGACTAGTAGGGATTTTCTATTCAAGCTATTTTCCACCAATCAGCGGTCTTTTCAATTAGCATCATTATCTTCTAGTTTTATTTTTTAGTTATCTCCCATGAAACCCATCCTTCGAATAGGTGATAAGCAAACAGAAACCGTTTGCTTATCAGAAAATTCCTCCAAATATCTCTTTAAGGAGTGAGTAGAAACAAAATTACCCAAATCAATATCAATTATTAACTAATCGATTAGCTGCATCACATAAACCTCTCCTAGAGAACTCAATTTTTATAAACAAATAGTAATTTTTTTTTTGAACTTTTATTTTAATTTTATCAATTTTAAACAAATAATAAATCAAAATAACTAGGAAAAATATACGATTTAACCAAACTTTTAATAAGGAGTTAATAGTAACTAATAGCGGCTAGAGTACAAAGTCAAACGTATTCCTCCAAACCAAAATGCCACAAGAGAGTAATACTTGTACAAATGCACAATAAACCATTCTCAATTGGGTGTAAGGTTTGTAAAAGAGCCTCCTAACTGTTTAAGCAAATTATTAATATTGATATTAAACTACAGATTACAATCAAAATCTGTCACAAGATACTTAAGAGAATCAACAAAAGTTAGCACAGTATAATTACAAATATCCATACTAAGCTAACAACAATTAAATTTATGAAAACTTATTTCCTTGTAATTACTAATTTTTCTCCTGTTAGAAAATAATCTACTTTAAATTTAATTTTATTAATGCACAAAATTTTTACATACATCCAATCACCAACCAATTTCTGATTCAAATTAGCCTTCGTTACAACATTATCAAAAGAATAATCACCAAAAACAATGGCCATGTCGTCAGCAAAACAAACTAATTTACCCTGAATATTCAATTTGAAGATACATTTATATCAGCGATAAAATCGGACCCATACTGTACACTCTGGAATTCCAGAAATTATAGGAAGATTATCACTAAATATACCATTCACTTTAGTGTATTGTTTTTCGTTTTTTACATAAGACTTTAATAACTATAATACAATCCCCCTAACATCAAAATCATACAATTTATTCAAAAGAAATGAATTATTAATAGAATCAAAGGATTTTTTATATCCAGGACAATCCCAATGACATGGTCACCATCATCCAACATTTCCAGAGTTAAATTTGTAAGAATAAGCAAGGCATTATCAGCCCTAATGCATGATCTGAATCGAAATTTGTTTCCGTAAAATAGATTACATTTTTCAAACAATGTAGCCAATCTAACTTTAATACAATTTTCCAGAATTTCAGACAAAGAAGATCAGAGCTCTGGGTCTATAATTTGTTGGTTCTTTTTTATTACCACGTTTATATAATGGAATTACTACTACCTGTTTGGAAAAAATAAAGGAAACACCATTAACATAAGTTAAAAATGTGAACAACAGGCAAACAAATAAAAGAATTAACGTTTAGGGTGTAATTAGATGACCCAGAGTTACAAAAGTATTATTATACTTTAATTCATAATTATTTAAAAATTTCAATAGAAGTAACCGGCTGATAAAATGTAGAACAATAAGACCCATTATACTTTATTTCCTTATGTAAGAGCTTACTTTCATCACAATTTTTTAAAAGGTTACTACTGACAGATCTATCAATAGTAACAAAAAATAATTGAAAATATTTTCCTGGCAAAAAGAATCACTTGTTACACCCTTTCCGTCCTCCACATATAATTGAAATAACTGTTTATTTTAGAGAAGGAGTTACTAACTTCATTTAAAAAATTCTAAATTAACTTACTATTGCCCTTAAAATTTATAATTTTTTTAAAATAATTATATTTTTTAATATCATATTTGTATACGAACGTGTGTGCATACAAATTCCATGATAAATGATGACAGTTTGAATAACTGTTTTGTAAAATTGATACTTTTTATTAATTTAACGAATAAACCCATCAGCTTGCGAGTTAAATGAAATGTTGTCTTCTTTTTAATTTATTTACATTTTTAATGTCATTTGTCACTTTTCCAAATTTCATTTTATATTCAATTCATGAGATAGAATTCTTTTATTATACGATCTATATATTAAATTATTAAAACCATTTCATATTTTCTTATGAAAGACGGATAAGCTTTGATGATATATATATATATATATATATATATATATATATATATATATATATATATATCAATTCAGTAACTAATGAATGGGAAAGAGTCCTTCCAATTAATATTTGCTACAAATACTTTTAATGAATTTCTAAGTAATAAATATCATAAAATCTCAACAGAAATGGCTAGCTTTGCTTTTTTTATGTAACGGTTTAATTACTTGCGTTAACTCGGGGAGCTTTATTATTCGCCAAATTACAGTTAAGTTTTGTCATGGGACCATAAATATAACGTAATACAAGTCTTACATAATGGATCTTCATAAAATATAATCGGTACAATAAATTCCGCATTTTACGACCCCCAATACCGCATACTTGGTATTGTATTAAAAATGTTTATTACTCGTAATTATGCATATACTATTATATTGATATCTGAATAATATTGTAACCTTATAACATTCCTAATGGAAATTAAAGAAAAAGAAATGTTTTTTATTCGTTGAAGTTATTATGCTTTTTTGAATAAAAAAATTCACCCAATTTTTACGGTATACCAGAGAATTTTATATTTTTTTGTTATAGTTATTTATAGATAAGAAATATTTTAATAACACGAACGGGAAATTTTGAACGTAATTTATGCATGATACATCCCTGCAGAAAAGACCAGTGATATAATACTGAAGGGATATAGTAGGGGTGAATGGTGATATTCATTCAACCGCTAGAGAATTTTTCATCAAAAGATCATACACATACATATATTTCATTTTAAATGCTTTCATTCTCACATAGGCACGTTTGAAGATTTTCTTTTCTTTAAACTTCATAAAACATACGTATCAAAAAATTTAGCTTTATGAATAATTTCTGAAATTATGAAAAATACATTTCATCAGTCCAAAACGATTTTGCTGGTATTTTGGAGTATATTATTCTGAAATTATATATATTATCTGCAAGGTAATGACATATTTTATTAGATGTAGTTTTAAATTCATGTTTTTAGAGTTTTAATTTCAGTTACCATAATAAGTATATGCAGATTCAATATTTAAGATTTCTGAATTATAAATCTGAAATAAATCGAATAATAAGTCCCAGAATCTAGATATTTTTAGCTGATAAAATAAATATAGTATATCAGAATGATTTTATTGCTGTATGGTAAAGAATAATAAGTTGAAATTGCTCAGCGTAATGAATGTTAGTGTTCTGTACATTATTTGCAATAATATCAGCCTTATTTAAGTAAACCAATCGATCTTGTTTTGAATTGAACGATATTGCAAAGACAGTATTCTTACTTTAACCAAGAAGGTTTTTTAAATCTTTATACTAATTTAATACAGATTGATTCAGTATTATGGTGTCAGATTAGTCCTAGATGAAAATAACAGCTAATATCTAATTTACTATTCCACAGTATTTACTTATTTTAAATAAGCTTACGAAATTACTGAATATATGAATTCTTTGTAATTGTATGTTATGTCAAAACATAAAAGTTTATACAGATTTAAAATTAATTTTAAAAGATAAATAAATGTTGACTTATTTTGGCTGTTTATTATTTTTACTAAGTTATTAGATACTTCACAACACAATCTCATGACTGTCAGAAGACCGAACAGAAGACGACCTTTGATGACCCTTGAACTTTGAGTCATGTTTAGACTATGTATTTGGAAAAATATTAAATATAAAGCTAAACTAATGACTGTTCATTTCGTGGTGTTAACTATAGCGTGCCAACTACAATGTAATGTTTACATCATTTTTTACATTGCTAAAAAATGTAAATTTTTAATTAATATAATCATTAATACAAACAATTATAGTGACTGCAGTACTACTATTTTTTTTCCACTTTGTTCAGATTTTGAATGCTATAGAATAGTACTATAAACGATAAAATGCTCAAAATATCATTTGTTTAAAAAGAACGATTTAGTTTTAATACAATTAAGGACTTTATTAAGAAAAAATTAAAGTACAGAAGTCTTTAGTTCATCATGATAAATTAACTACTTTATTAAAAATATTTGTAAGAAGTTTTCATTAAAGTTTTTTTAGCATTATTTTAAAATAAATAGGTATAGGAAAAAAAAGAATTACGTTTTATTATACAGTTTTAAACATTTTTTATATACATCTTAGAATACAACTATTTTAACAATAAAACCCGTACGTTTTTAATAATTAATTTAGATCCTTATAGAATTTTTACTGTATATTTCCAAGAGTTTTATGATATCTTTGTGTAAAAATGAGCTTAAATGAATAATTTATGAATAAAATAATGACTTTACAAGTACCATATTAAGTGGTGTATCTTCCATTAAATAATGATTTTTAACTTTGCCTGAATGTCGTACTCAAAGAGACTAAATTTACATTTTTCTGTTCGCTAACATCAGTTGATGGAAATAAAAATAAATGAAATTTACAAAAAATATAAAAATATCCTTTAATTTATCAATTTATTTTAATTTTAATTTTTCGGTTTTTCTAGGTACTGGACTGGTTACTTTACAGTGGAAGGATAAATCAAAGTGGCTTCTTATAAGTCGTCCTTATTTGGATAGAGAAGAAGAAGAAATAGACAAAAATGTTTTCAGTCTTTCTTGTTCTGACGGCTATGAAAATTCGGTTCAATCTTTTTCACTAAAAATTTTAGATGAAAATGATAACCCCCCTGTTAAACTACAGGTAAGAGTATTATGAATTATGTTTTGGTATTTTTTTAAATTATATTTTAAAGATAAAAAATATTTTTAAAATATCTCGATAATTTGCGAGTTAAAAACCATTTACAAATAAAACCTTTAAATCTGAAGAGCAATCAAGAACTCTTTTCTATCTAACCTGAGAAGTGTTTGTAACCGGATTTATTTTTGCAGTCGTATGTAGAGACATCATCGTACGTATGTATGTACGAATTTTATTTATTATTTTATTTATTTAGAATTTTATTTTAGCAGAATTAATACTAACCGCCAGTTCCCTATTTAGCGTTTTAAGCTGTACCTTTTCAAAAAACAATCTATCTCCTTATGTTCACTCATACCTAATTCAAAATTTCATTTTGTTTCGATAAAAAGGGTAAGAACTACGAAACAGAAAGTTTTAAAAGTTTCATGGCGAGACTCTTTTGGCAATACAGAATTATTACTTTTCACACGATATTTATTCAATACAATTAATTTGTGATTGATTACAATGTTGCTGAAGAAATAAATTTTTTGATAAAAATGTCAAGCAATGTTTCTATATCAAAAATTTTATTTTTAAAAACAAATCATAAAATTAATAAAAAAACATAGTCTTTCTAAGCAGGTTACATGAGATGAGTATAATGGTCGTAACTTCCAGTTTTCATTTAATTGGTTATTAAAGATTCAATATTAACAAAATCATAAAAAGCTATTTAAACAAAAATTTTTATCGACTTTTATCTCGCTTGATAAAAACGCAATAAAAATCTAATTAAAATCAAGTATCTCAATAATTTTCAATTTTACGTTGTATGATTTTAAAAGAAAAAAAACCTTTCTTTTAATTTAATCTCAAGAAAGATGTTTGTAGGGATTTTTCATTGGAAACAAAATAAAATTACGCTACACCGTAATTTTATCCGTAAAATAAAATATTATTTAATGTTGTATTAAAATGCACATAATTTACGTAAATGAAAGAAAATTAACTTTAAATTACTTTTGCATTATTTGAACGAAGAATATTTTATATCATAAATTTTTGAAAAATCCACCTCATTTTCCTGCTTTGTACAATATTCTATTATTTGATCAACATTAATTTTATTATGGCGTATAATTTTGGCAAGATGAAATGTGTTTTATGCGTTTACTGAACGTAAAATTAAAAAATAAGTTTAAAAAAATTATTGATATCCTAATAAACCTGAAAATACTCTATATGCACAATTATATGGACATTTCTCTCACTATCATTATAGAGACTTTTCATAATGGATACAATAAAACGTTCTTCTTAAAGAGTGGAGTGCGTTTAACTTTTAAACTGTACATTAGCTCTTGTAAGATTTTGTATAAGATATTTTTTTATATTTGTGATTAAGTTGTTTTTGCTTCGAAAAAGTTAAATATGAGAATTATTTTTCACGGCCAGATTAATATCATGCTGCAGCAATCTTTCATTTCAGAGGCGTTGTGATTGGGATATCACTTCAGGTTCACTTTAAAATATTACGTTAGTTGTCATATTTTCATTTTGATATCAATTGCAACCCGTTTATAGCCTGCTTTCTCCCCAGAGGAATTACTTATTGATAAGTATTTCAAACTTTTACCAACTCCTGTTTTTAAAATATAATTAAGTAAAGTTAATTAAGTATTTAATTACTTTCTATTTTAAGTAGGGCATTATTTGCGACTTAATAATGGTTGTTTTATTTACTTCTTTAGATACTTTCTTTTCATCCTATCAAAACAACCATATTACAAATTATTTCCTAATTATTAAAAACATTTACCTCTTTATGAGATCACTATTCTTTGAAAGATGGCCGATTTCTAAAATCGTTTGATCCAAAACTCCCAAATTTAACGACTAAATGAAAAAGATTTATTACTTCATGATTTGCAAAACAAATTTCAGATGTTTTTTCTTCTCATACGAGCGTAAATTCAAGTTATATCAAATATAGTGAAAAAGGATTCTATTTCTTCCCTTATCTTCAGTTTTCTGAAGAAATATTCCAGTAATGAAATAAGATTTTATAAGTTTTATAAGTAAGAGAAAGGCAATTTGGTAATAAAATAAGACTACTTTCTTATTAGTTATAGTTAGTAAACGAAGATTAAATTTATATTCATCGACAAAGATAAAAATACTTGTGTAGTATATTTCTTTTTTTTTAGTTTCGATAGTAATTTTTAAAATTACTGTAATTAAGACTTTTTTGTTCCTCAATTGTAATTTATAATTACGGGGTCGTAATTTATTTATTAACATTACTTAACAACCAAAGAAACAAATAACCAGCATTTTGAACGGTTTATCTAGATTTGCTTGTCTGACATTGCAGATGTTTTGAAATGAACGGATTTCATAAAACTGTAATTGTGAATTACATTTTTCAGCAGCACAGTACTTCTTAATAGATTTAACGAAATTAACTATTAGCACCTTTTGTAGTTTTCCAGTAAACCAAAGATACACTAGTAGTTGGAGAAAATTCCCGGATGGCGTTGTGATATCCGTTGATCTGTAACTAGTTTTATCCTTTTTTTTAGGTTTACCGATCCACGAATGATAACTGTTAAATGATCACCAATTTAACAAAAAAATGTTGTCAAATTTTGTTCAAATTTACTGGAAAAATAAAATGTAAATTTTGACTACAACAGCGCTGTTATGCATCACCTAAATAGTATACGTAATATTTGATTAGGAGACGGTTCCACGAACCGTCTCCTGATCAAATATTCCTGTCTGAAAATTCCATTTAGTAATTAAAGTTCTTTCTTTTCAATTCTTTTTGTTAATAGATGCTATTATTATGTTACTATATTGCATTACTTAACAAATACAAGACTATAGTAATAAATATTTTTTTCCAGAATTGGTATGATGGTAGTTCGCTGTTGGCAATGGATCTGGACACTCGGAAAGTTAATAAATATTCTGCAATTTTACCGGATATATATTCTGATATCTTCAATATAAATTTAATACTAAAGGAACTTCATTTGAGTGATATTGTTGCTACTGGAATATACTGCGGTAAGATGTAATAATATTACTAAGATGTAATAATAACCATATTTAATATAATCATTAAATAAATTTAATTAAATATACGTAACTTGTTACGTATATTTTTTTTTTACAACGACAGCAACTTTACAATCTGTTCAGCAAGATAATTGAACAATAAGTAATTATCTATTTGAACTAACATTAAGTTGCCACAGACCCAGCGGCTTGTGACTGAATAATGAAATAGAAGAGCATTCCGTACGGCCAGACCATAAAGTCACCTAATTGAAACGATAAGGCAAACCAAGAATATTGTTCCTCAGCAATCTTGAAAAATCACTGACCGTGTTTTCTAATAAATTGGTCGCCAAATAACTTGGATGCCAAACGAAACGATTTTGATACCGTAGGCTGACGAAAGAGATTTCCTGCCGAACGGTTCACATCTTAAGATCATTATATATGAGGCTATTATGTACTGGGGTACGCTGAGCATTTTCCGCAGTGTTTTTGTTTGGTAGCGTTCAAGTATGTCAATACTGGAGTTGCACGCTATTCCCCAAAATTCAAGCCCGTAAGTTCAAACAAGCATCAAAACGAATTCATCAAACAATAATTTACTTTCTGCTGAAAGCCGAGATCTATGTCATATCACCCAGTACATGTGTTTAAACTTGAGATCCAACTGTTTCCACTTAGAAGCGATATGTTTCGCCCAAGTAAGTCGACGATCAAGATGAAAACCCAAATATTTACAGTCTTGATTGAGATCTCGGAATCGGAAGATTGAAGATAGAAACATTGATGACAGACATTTATACATTACGTATAAATAAATAAATATAAATATATATCATATTTACTAGCCCGGTTGGGGCACGCTTCACTCACCCGACCATCTAGCCAACCTGAACCCCGGGACCTGACCTCCCGGAGCCACGGGTCTACCTCAGAGCCGCAGAGCTTGCTTCGATCGGTCCAGAGGACTGTGTCGCCGGGTCCAGTGCACTGGACCGTTGCATTCTGTATTAAAAAACACAGAATAGTAGTAACTATGGTAACTAAAGCACACACACACACACACACACACACACCTTTGACGACCAAAAATTCATATTTATTTCTGTTATTATGGTGATAAATGTAATAATGAAATAGCCCCCCAAGGAGGCTAGAACCTTGATTTATGGTTTAACAGCTTCCCTGGGGTAATAAGAATGTATTCTGTAAATTTGAAAGCAATTTGTGGCTTTTTTTGTGCGAGAAAACAAACAAAAAGACAAAACTTCCGCTTCATATAGTTTCGCTGTAAAAAAATTTATTCTGAGAACTTTTTAAATATTTTTTATTTCTCTTAAAATACATACCTTTTACTACTTCTCTATATAATCACCACATAAATTAAGACATTAATCTTAGCGATACTCGAGCTTTAACAGCATTTTTAATTTCATCATCACCCGCGAATTGCTTATCACTCAAAAATTCTTTCAATATCCCAAACAAATGGTAATCAGAAGGAGCTAAGTCCGGACTATATGTTGGGGGATCGTAAATTTCCCATCCAAACGTTTTCAGTAAATCACGTGTCGGACTCGCAACAAGTGGACGTGCATTATCGTGCAGCAGGATGACGCCGTCCGCCAGCCGCAGACGTCACCAATTTTGAATGGCGCGTCGTAACTTTTGTAAAGTTTTGCAGTAAGATTCTGCGTCTAAAGTCGCTCCTCGTGGCATGAAATCAATCAGTAGTATGCCACACCGATCCCAAAAGACTATGGCCGCCAGTTTGCGTCTAAATGACTGTGACTTAATATTTGTTGGCCTGGTTAGTGATTGAGGATAACACCATTCACTTGACTGCCGTTTTCTCTCCGGCGTGTAATACAAAATTCATGTTTCATCGCCGAAATCCATGTTTCATAAAAAGGAACTCATTACCTTTTTCTGTGCAGCGAATCAAAAATTCCAAAGCAGATCCCATTCGGATTTTTTTTTGTGATGTTCCGTTAAGACGTGCTGCAACCAACGTGTACAAACGTTTCTGAAATCTAAATGGTCATGAACATGCGACCAATAACAGCTTTTGAAACATCAGAAAAAATTAATGGCCAGGTCGGAAATCGTTGATCGACGATATTTTCTGATTTCATCATCGACGCGTTTCAACACGTCCTCAGTGATTATCGAGGGACCTCCCCGAACGTTCTTCATCATGCACGATAGTTCTGTTATATTTAAATCTTTCTTACCATTTTCGGACGTTTCTTTCATTCATTACAGTATCACCGTACACAGCAACCAACTGCCTATGAATTTCAGCCGGCTTAACGTTTTGATGGTTTAAAAATTATGACTCCAGTTATTTCACAGTCGGCGGCAACATCGATTTTCCTATTCATTTTGTAATGTAATAACTCACGATGGCTTTCAAATTTTCAGAATACATTTGCCTTATCTCAGGGAAGGTTTAAGTCAAAATCGAGGCCCTAACCCCCTTAGGGGTGAAGTTTTTCTCGTTAAAAGTGTGTACCTTGGTTACCATAATAATACACTTCTGTATTTTGTAATATAGTTTCTTTCCAAGATATTTGTAGTCTATATACATTTTAATAGTTATTTATCAGTTAATAATTATTTATATTTTGTTTTATTTCAAATTTTTACTTTTGAATTTATATCAATTTCCTTTATGTATATCGAAAATTGATTCTTTAGCGACTGAAATGCGTATATAGTTACAGATTATAATTTTTTTTGTTAAAATTATATATATATATATATATATATATAAAATTTGTAATATAAAACATTTTATTATTAGGGTATGTTTGTTATTAACCTACAATTTTTAGTAAAACTTACACATGTGAAGATTTTAGTCAATGTTATTTTATTATTGAGCAAAGCATATGATACTTTTCTACTTTCTCCTACACGTTTTTCTTTCGAAATACTTTAAGGATAACTTTTTTACGTACTTATTCAATATAATCAGGAGGTATATCATTGGAGTTTTATAATTTAATATTAAACTAACCCTTGTTAGTTTGCAACAGCAATATCATCACCGTGCGTTTTAAGGAAGTGCTTTCTCAAACCTATCAATTCAACAAAAATTATTATGTAACAAAAAAAAATGTCATTTGTCAAGCTCATCGAATGGAAGATGAATGCAAAAACGTTGGGACGTACGGCTGATGTATGTCGCGATCTGCACTTCAAAAAGTGAAAATGATTATCCGTTATTAATTTTCAATGAAAAAAGAGTTAATACTAATCACTATAATAGTACTATATTAATAATAACTACAGCAATACTAATATATAATATTGCGCTAAAGACGGCTTCGAAAGCGATCTAGTGTACAGTACTGATGTTCATTATTTAAATTCTTTGTTCTTTCATTACTAATCATTATTCTAACTGAAAACAGTACATTATTTATAAATCCAAGTTCTCTTAAAATTTTAATTTTTTATACATAAAAACAAGAATTTTGAAGTAGTTAAAAATAATCAAGCTGAAATAATTTCATACACCTAATAAATTACAGGAAATTAGTAGTCATAAAGAGAAGATACAAATTGCACGGTTTATGTTACATTATAATGAGATGAGAGAAATGTGAGGATAACGATCTACGATAACAATGCTTTCTTAGTGAATTCCTTAAATGGCGCAGAATATTTTTGTCGTAAGTTATGAAATCAAATAAATTACTTATTTTATGGTATTTAGCAAAAGAAAACAAGACTTTGTTTATAAAATTAGCTTAAACGCTGCAACTGAAAAAAGGAACAAAATTTTTATTTTGTTTCTAATTATGAAATTTGTAAATACAATAAAATAGGTTTAAAATTATTTAAATTTACAAAAAACCTAGTTTCAAAACATTCAGTATTCACTTAATTGTTATATATGTTTTGCTGAAGAGTGTATGCATCTAATTTAATTTTTGTTATTCTTTTGTTAACTGTAAAGAAAATACTTTTTACAGTATACACTAAATCATTTAATCAATGTATTCAGATATCACATATTTCGTTGGAATACATAATCAAGATTCTAAAAAAAAAGCAACTTTGCGGCAGACATAATAGATTCCCAGGCAAGTTTGCGATTATTAACACTCATTTCAGCATTTCTAACCAATATTATTATAAGCTGACAAACAAACATCATCGTAATACCACACAATCAAACTTCGGCTACAAACTTCGGTGACACAAATGAAATGGAACTACATACCGACTAAGAACATATATGTTAAATTTTCCAAAGTTACCTTATCAAATCATGAGAATTAATGGACAAATTCGATGTAGGTTGACAAATTCATTTTTTTAGCTTTATTCATGTATTAAAATTACGAAGTTCAGTAACTACGCTTGTAAAATGATTGCATGTTTTTGAATAATACTTTACCTGGATATTGAGGTTTCAAGAAAACCTAATGATAAATTAAATTAATAAATTATTTTAAGACTACGATATTTTTTTAAGGTCACTTGATTGATTTGATTTCGTCAAATTTATTCCTTTCAATTTTTGCTAAATAAGAGATTTAAACAATTTTTTTTTTTTTTAATTAACAAAAAATACATTTAACTCTCAAGTTCGCATAATTTTTATTCTGGCGCGCTCTTTTATTCGTTAAGAATACATTAATTTTTGGGTGCAATAATAAAATTATTTTCCAGCGGGAATAAAGATAATAAGATATTAGAAATAGCTTGAATCAGAACAGCGAAAAACCTTTTTCTCTATTTTAATCCTCAATCACCTTTCTGTTAAACTATGACACATTTCATTTCGAGACTTACATTTTTCTTGAAAAGACGAAATAAATTAATAAATTAATAAATCAAAACTTGATTAAATTATATAAATGACAACTTATTATAAAATTAGTCAGCAGCCCACAATTTAGTCTAAACCATTCGACCAAAACCACTCAAAAAACTGTTGTTTAAATTCAAGACTATGATATTTTTAGAATTTTATTTGGTTATTTTATGTAGGCGAATAACAAAGTAAGATTAAAAAGTAGTTAGAATGTGGTTTCGAATTTTTTTTAAATATTTCAATAATGAAATGAAATCAATAGATAAGAAAAATGATTTGAAAATAAATAACACCAACCTTAGTTTTTACTCAGTGGCAAACATCACCAGTACATTTCAAGTTTAAATAAGAACTTTTACCTTGTTTTTACAGTAAGGAACTGACTTTTTGTTAATAACAGCACGTGGAATATATATAATGAGAGAGTAGAAAAGTTACAAAAAGAAGGAAAAAACACTAATCTTTATTTTCTTAAACAAGTTAAAGGCTTTCTTCCATAACTTACTCTTCTTAGAAAAGTAGAAAAAAATAGATCCATACAATATACGATAGGCAGTAAAAAAATATATCATAAATGATTTTATCATAATATAACCTATCAAAAAAAAAATGTAATATAACGCAACTCTGTCTTTGTTCTCCTCGAGGAGTATTGCTACTTGTTGCAAAAAAAAATTTTTGTTAAGTAGAGGTACAAGAGCACACCAAAGTGATAAATTATAATGAAGATAAGCAGATTAGTTCACACATTAACATTTTTCAAAAAATAAATTTTTATTAATATCATAATATTTAAATTTATAAATAAAAAATGTTAAATGTTAATTCAATAGAATTATGGAAATAGTAATAATAAAAAAAATTCAATTATCAAAGAAATTTAGAAATACAATATTACTACTATATTTTACATTACTATAATTAAAATAGACCTATTAACTACGCGTAGTTGACATCATCATAGACTGTAATATAACAAAATAAAGTCGATACTGTACTTAAATAAGTTCTATGGATTATTACATTAAAGAAATTAAAATTAACAAAGAAATATGAAACACTAAAGTGTGATTTTGTTGTCAACCGGAATTTGCAATTTTCAAGGGACAAAAGATGTTATACTAACATTAATTGAACCAGAAATTACGTATCTTCTATTTAATAATATATTACATCATAATAAGGAGTTCACTCTTGTACATATATATACTAAATCGCATTCTGTTCTAACAATATTCGGCAGGTTTTAGAAAGAATATAGTTTTCTAAAAAAAAAAAAACTACAAGTGGTCCAAAAGTCGCAGTACAGTCTATTATTTAAGAAGTTGTTAAGAAAATTAATTATTTGGATTTACCAACGTAAATTAAGTATGAGATCCCACCTTTGGGGCATAACACAACAATGGCCGCAATTTTGAATCGCCGTCCGTTTATTTAAATGGGAAGGGGGTCATGTAACGTTATCAGATTAGATTGAAATTTTACCAGGAATTCATTTCTGCAATCAAATTTTACATAACTGTTACGGTGCACGAGTTATTGGCATCCAAAATTGACACTGGAGGGCTACATGATGTGTTCAATACATCGACCGTTTTGTTGAATGTGTAATTCCAGTCGCTTAATCCAGTCAGCAGACATTCGCAAAAGCACTTCTGGTACGATTTCCGTGCAGCGTAATTCTTTGTTGGAGATGGTGAATATCACGAAACTTCTCTGCGTAAACAAGTTGCTTCAAATGCCCCCACAAATAAAAGTCCATAGAAGTGAGGTCGGGAGATCTTGTTGGCAATTCTATGAACCACGCCAACCATATCGAGCCACTGACGGATCATTTAGCCCAAAGTGTGGCGTAGCAGAATCTTGTTGAAAAAACGAAGGAAATGTTCAATCTTCATTTAAAAAGGAAGGAAAGGCAGTGTCTCTCACCATGTCCAAATGCCTCTCGGAATTAAGGGTTCTATTGATGAAGATTTCTCCAACCACATGGGTACCCCATATTCCAAACCGCATCATATTAACATCCTCAGCAACATTGGATGGGTCAATCCAGTGGGGATTTTCATCACACCAACATGTGTGATTCTGCCAGTTCACGTCGCCACTGACATAAAAAATTACCTCGCTAAATAGGATACTCTGTGGAAATGTAAGGTTCTGATATTGACGTAATGCCCACGTGCAGAACTCGACACATCTGTCTGGATCATTCTCAGAAAGTTTTTGCAGCATTTGCATCTTAAATGGGTGCCATTTGATGCTGTGAAAAATACGTAGAGCGGAGGAATGACTAACACCAATTTAACTTGCAAGACGTCGAATACTGCGTTGTGGGCTCCTCACAAAGGCAGCCAAGACCATCGTCGAGGTTGTCTCATCAGTGGAAGATTTGGGATGACCACTACGTCGCCTGTCGGACACATTTCCAGTTTCCTTGAATTTGGATACGAGACGTGCAACAGTGATATGCAAAATCTATGGTCTCTCTGGGTGGCGCCTACTGAAATCTTCTGCCACGACATCAGGATCACCTCAATTCGCTCTTCCTTCCTCAAAGCTATCGTATGTTACATGCAAAAGAATAAGATTTTCAAATGTTTTGATGCCAATAGCTCCTACACCTACCTTCAAGGTAAAATTTCAATCTATTTTGATACGTTACATGACCCCCTTCCCATTTAAATAAATGAACGGCGATTCAAAATGGCGGTCATTGTTGTGTTATGCCACAAAGGTGGGCGCACTCATACCTAATTTACATTGGTGTATCCAAATGTTTCATTTTCTTTACAACTTCTGAAATAATAGGCTGTACTGCTACTTTTGTACCAGTCTGTCTGTATTGCTGCACTGCCATCAATTTGACTATGTTTCCAAATTTCGCAATAACAATAAAGTTGCTTTATTGTGTACAATAAAGTTCGCTTAAACTAAGGAAAAAATTTTAATTATCACAGGAAATTTTTTTTTTCTTGGGGTGATTGAACACGTAATTATTTCCTTGGTAGATGTTACCTAGTCCTAATCTCATTAAAATTTACATAATGCGTGCTCCCGCATTCTCCCCTATGTTTTATAAACACATCACTTTCTTTCCTGTATTTATCGTAGCGCTGAAGGGTAATCTACATTAATTATGCTATTTACTGGTTTCTACGTTACAGACATACTTTATTTCCTAAAATCTTTTAGGACGGATATTTTTTGAAAAATATTTTACAATTTTTATTCTATTAGCATTTACTATCAAATTATTTTCACAAATCTGACTATTCATGTTCCCCTAACAGAACTCCTGTCATAATCTAAATATCTGTTGTATTACCTTCCTTGGTTCCTACGTTTAATCTACCCTTACCATAAAAATTTCTAAGAATGTTCCTACAGATTTTATATAACTAAATCCTACTTTTGAAACCTAATTCTAAATAAATCTTGAATTAAATCAAATTGAAAGTTTTTTAAAAACCATAAAAATCACAAAAAATTATAGGTCATGACTCATATTAATACTTACCAAAGTTGAAAGAACAAACCAATTATACGGGTTCCTCTCAAAAGCTCTGAACTTGAAACTTTTAAATTCTGTTCTTCCAGGAACTTTAAATCTTTCTCTGTCCATCCGTAACTTCTCTTTCGCGTTACTGTTGTATTTTAGCGAATGAATTTAGTATAACAATACCTACATAATTTAAGGAAATTTGAAAAGACTCACTCAGTAATTACTGATTATAAAGTTTTTTTTTGTTTTTTTTAATGAAAAAGAATTTTAATGATAAATAGACAGAAACTCTAATAATATAAAGCTCAAGCCATCTTTTCAAACTTATCTTGTAATTTAGAAAAAATTATTAATGTTATTTTATTAATAATATTTTAAGATTACAACAATAATATTGTTGTAATCTTAAAAGCGCCACCTTATTTGATGGCTTCTTCAGACCTTTTTTGCTTGTCATTTATATTATGTAGAAAGTGACCTCCTTAAAGTTGTTCCACAAATACGAGTAAGTTAGCTTTTCGCCTTTTGCTTCACTTCGATGTTTGCAAAAACCACTCCACTCTTATTAAAGGATATAGCAATACAAATATACTTCTACTTCTATTAAAGTTAAGTATGCAATATACAGAAACACTCCGTAAACACGTTTGTCATTCTCTACTTCTATCATTCTTCACGTATCAAGTATATTAATACAACCGTCTTTTTAATTCAACCCCTGTGGGTACTTTGTATCAGGGTAGCCAACTCGAATGAAAGGTACAGTGTGCCCTTGTTACCGTGTGCTGTGTTAAAAAATCCCTTTGGATTTTTTAACAAATAATGAAGAAATAAATTAATTTCATTGAGCACGAGATATAAAACAAACTTTTAACACCTAGAACGATTTTAATTTAAAAATACAAAGTTCTGTTTTTTAAAGATTTTATCAATTCTTACAAAATATTTCTTAAAGGACTTATTTTACCCAAAATAATCGTAAACTGGTAGAGGTGCATAATTATATGTTATAAATTTTCTTTGACTTGGGACTTTTTTCTAACCGCTTGAATTCTATAAAACACGGAGATTTGAAATTTTAATAATAATTTTTCAAATTTTTCTCTCCACTGAAATAAATAAATGCTTACTTTTTTTTTTTTTTTTTTTTTAAAAAATACAAACTTTTCAGATGAAATGTGTCTTATTTATTCTTTCAACAATAATTAGTTTTTATCAAATAATAATAAGTAACGCACACATTTTAACATTTAACAAATGATGACACTTCAGTGATGCACCATGATCAAAATTGGAATGTTATCATTAATTAACAAAAATATTACGGGGAAAATTTATATGTAATTGACATTATGAACATTAAGCCGCGTTCCTCACCAGAGTTTTTATTTTATAACCCATGAATTTTCCGTTACATAAACGATTTTTTAATAAATAACTAATACAGAATAGGTTTATGTTGGCGTATACGATTATTCCTGTTTTTTATACTGGTTACTCACAAAATTATAACATCTTGAAATCAGATGACCTCTTTTTAGCCAGGCTACTACGGCAGAAACATCTCTATAATTTATTGATTGAATAAATAAAGTATTCCTTTCATTAATCTTTAAAAGCAGTTGAATACAAACACTTTGTCGTAAATTTAAAAAACTCCTAGTAGAGAAGCTTTAAATTCATTGGCCGCCTCAGGACTTGCACCCGAAACTGAGAAACCCTTTACTAACTTGTACATCACTGAGTCCGTAATGTACAGTCTTACATAATGCTATTTGGAAATAAATATTTTTCAATCGACAGCCTTTAATCGACAACCTGCCTGCCTTTATTTCACTTTCGCCAAACAAATCCGCCTAAGTTATTAGATTCCATCATTTTAAAACGATATGTCAAACCGGATTTCCATTAAGGATAGGGATACTTCCCCATTAAAAAGCCGAGATAAATCTGTGGGAATATTTTTATAAGCTAGTTGTCTTCAAACTAAACACGATGATAAAATTAAATATATTAAAATTAAAAATTAAAATTTATTTATGAATTATTATCCAAATAATTGTATGACTCAGACATAGATAATCAGATGTCCACGACAAGTTATGATACATTATGTAGTAGAATTAAAAGAAGAGAAATACCGGATGATAAAACCGAACCGTTACAAACTACATACAGCTGGGAAATGTAACATTATATGAATGAAATAAAAAAATGAAAATGTAGATTAAATTCACATTAGTAAAGGTGTACAAACAAATTTACAAAAGATGTTGGAAGAGAGCGCTCTGAAAAAAAAATGTATCCTAAGGAAAAGAAAAGTGTTACACAGCGATGAACTTTTGTGTTCAAAGGATCATATTGAGTGTCACTCAATAAGACTTTGTTATCAATGCTGCCTATTTGTTGTTGATTGATCGCCTTCAATTTTTCTAGTGTGGAGGTTTGATTTATATACTTTATTCTTCAAATGAAAAAATTTACTCTTCAAAGTAAAAAATAAAATAACTAGTAATAAAGTAAAATAACTAGACAAATCTGAGGAACTTGGACAGCATCCTCCTTTACTGAAGTTCGTTCTTCTTGAGAAAGCCGCACGATAACTTGCTAGTGGAATTGTAACACGTCAAAAAGTTGCTTAGTTTTGTTGGAAAAAGCCGATTTGTTAAATGAACGGAGAATTCTTCAAAAATTGTAAAGTTCTTTTATTGACAGTCGGATCAACAAATATTGGCTCCACTATACGATTATTAGAAAAGGAACACACCATACACAGATTATCTCATCGTGAAGTAAACACTCAAACATCCAGTAAGGATTTACATTAATCTATTTCCTGGTGTTGTGCGAATTAATATAATAAAGGAATCCATGTTTGACATGAAATATAGTATCGGATCTTACTGCTCATCGACAAATTTTTGAGAAACCAGTCGCAATAATTAAAACGTCTTGCTTTGTCTGTTCTCTAAAACTGTTGCACACTTTGTTTCAAATTTAAATCATAAGCATCGTAAGGAAAGATCTATATTTTACATTACTTTATTGTGATAACTTACGAACAGGTTTTTTTGGACCAGCAGAAGTTCTCCTTTGAATATCGGATATAGCCTTCTGGAGTTCTAATAGATGATTGCCTATTTCATTTTGTTTTCGAAACCGACCCAGATGAATAAAATTTTTTAACCAAATCGTTTAAGCTGTTCCTTGCTGGGTTGCTAGCATTCGAATATGTTTCCTCGACTATTTGACGCACTTCTTGAAAGAATTAAAAACGAACATAAGCTTCCATTATAGCAAGCAACTCTTGCTATAAAGAAAACACACAACTGCAAAGAACGAAACTATACTGCACTGAAGTACGAACACTTTACAGTTGACAACATTAGACAAGAGAAGTAACATACATAATCAATAGTGGCGTTAGCAGTAAGCAGCGACGGTAGCAGCATTCAAGGTAATACTCATAACTACAGCTTGAACCGACTCGGTTTAGTTTTAAGTTGCTCACCCGTTATCTACAAACTTTAAAAAAAAAACTATGTAGAATTCCTATTTCATTTAAAATTTCACTCCAGTTAAAAACATGCTGAAACACTCAATTATAGAGTAAAGGGTTAAACTAAATTTAAATAAATATTCATTAATTTTTGCTCGACATATACATCGTAAATTATATGTGTATAGCTTCCAAAATAAATTGAAATAAATATTTATGTAAATAGTTATAACTGCATAAAAGTAACAGGTAGGCTACGTAGAATAACCACCGATTTTTTATAGATAGTTTAATAAAATTAGAATCCTGCACTTTTCTAAACAAAAATTAAAACCTGAAAGTAATCAAAAAGAATAAGTTGATTTATTATGTGAAAAAAGACTTATGTTAATTCATGAACTTATTAAAGTATTGGTGATTACACTATGTAGTTGATTACAGAATTATTTTCATATATGTGATTAAATTAGATATTACATTTCACTATTCCCTTTAACTTTTAACAATACATTATCATTGTAACATATTTTAATTATTATTTTTTCATAAATATTATTTCATCTTTCTTTAGAATGCGTGCTATATCAAAAGTATTGTATAGTTGTTAATAAAAGCTACATGTTTTGCTACATATGGATGAGTATGGGTTATTAAATTTCATTCAAATAATTGTTTTAAAAAATCGACAATGAACTGCAGACAAAATTATAATGATTCTATAAAAATATTACTTATTAGAAATATATTTTTATTTGTTGCAGATGCAACTATAAAGGGAACATCCAAAGCGTCAGAATCTGAGTATTATTTCACTTTACTGGTAAATGACACAACTTTATTGCCACAGTACGGTCCGAGTGAGGTGAGTTTTTGTAGTATCAAAAAATGTTCAAATTATGAACGTTATATGCGAAACAATTACAAATAAGGTCGGTTATATTAATTATTCGTGTATTATTGTATTAATTATAAATCAGTTGTATTACTAAGTACACATAGTATCTCACTGTATCTATTGTATTTTTCCCTGCTGATTGTTCTGAAAATGTTATTAATATTACCCGATTTTCAGAAAAACTGTAGTCTATTAATATTTTATATCTACAATACTCGATTTTACATCCTGTTCATAAAAGATTGTAAGGTAGTTAACAATCTTCGTTAAATCAATCTAAAGCTTCATAACTTTTTCTCACAAACAATCTCTTGTAAATGAATTAAAAACATTTTTCTGCCCCGATTGTTTAATTTAAAAACATCAAATCAACAAATTTAATAAAAAAAAAAACACAAAAAGCATATATAAATTATTTATTAATTTCGTTGTGTTATCGCGAGAATGATTTTAAAGAATTAATTTTCCATTACTTCGTTAATAACGTATTTCCTGAAAGAAAAATTTCATTGTAGATAAAATTAAAATAAAGTTTAATATTAATATTACTCTTTAGTAGTTAGTTTACTATTGGTTAGTTCATTTTTTTTAAATCCGTTTAACGTACTATGACTTTTATCTAGAACGCTGTTACGTAGGCGTGGTGTAATGAACATCCTTAGGTACCATGTATTAAGCACTTGCACGCTTGTGAATACCGTTTAAAAAAAATGGTTATTAATATACTACTCAACTGAAATGTAGTTTGATTACTCATTCAAATAAGGAAACAAAAAACCACCAACAGAAGGTTCTTTGTACATATAAAAAACCGACCGAGTGGGTTTTTATATACCATAAAAATATTTCTAGAACAAACAGCAGCAACCTTGTCGGTTAATTCTATTCGTCGAATTAAGAAAGGATCTAAATGGACTGAAAGTGTTATACTCTTCATTCAGCGTTCCTACAAAATTAAATCGATTGAACGCAATTGTTAATGTAGATTCATTTAACGGGTTCCGCGATTCATCGTACAGTAAACAACGTGGACATCATTGTTAAATTTCCCTTTAAAATTAAAGTAAGAATGAATTTTATCGTAGCTTTCTTTTAACCTAAAAAGATTATGTAAAAAGTAAAGACTACGGATTTTTTACAGATTGAAAAACTGGAAGTCAATATTCCATATTCATACCCCAAAGGACATAAGAATCAAAATGTACTTCTTTACAAATGATTACCATGGAGAACGTTCTTACCGAATCTCCCAGTACTATTTGTTTTATCATACACATTGCGTCGTACCACAACATTGTGCTGAAAACATAACATGATAAACGAAAACATGTTATGCGATATCTCCTGAAACTAAAAAATATTTCTTTTAATATACCTATGTAAGGCCTACAAATATTATCCAAACTTGTATACACCATTTTACATTCTCCATCTGTTAACCTCGATCAAAACTTCGTGGAATTTTTCTGGATCGATTTGAAAAATTTAGTTACTATTCACAATGTAACGTTTAAGGCAAGCTGTTAAAATATTGTGTGTAGATAACTAACAATAACCGAGGGAAAAAATTTTAAATAGCTTTAAAATTATAAGAGACAAACACCGAAGTAAAAGGGCCAATAGACAAGGTTAATAAATTAAATTTATAAAAGTACGAAATTTATCAGAAGATAGCTTACTAAGACGAAGTCGTTACTACACCTTTATTAGGCAACATTTTGATGAGTTACAGTAATCTGTTCTGAGTTCTACACTATCGTCATGACTCAGCTGAATAATTTATAATATTTTAACTAATTTACGTTTTTCTTGGCATAGTAGTATAATTGTAACTTACTCTACTACTAAAATTTTATTATTTTATTATTAGTAGAATATGTACTATTAAATTTGTTTTTATAATCTGATTACATATTATTTAGGGTTTAAAATATTATGAAGAATTTAAAATATGTATTGCTAATAATAAAATACTTTAAAAAATCAAGCTGCATCAATTTCAGAAGGGGACTTGTATACTGCATTGTAAGAATGCAGATTTTTCTTCTATCTAAACGTCAGATTTAATTACGAGAATTAAAATGCTTACTTATAATTCTTAACTCTTAAATACAAATTTATCAATATGGAGTAGACTAAGTATGTAAATTATGAAACCGTGGGTATATAACATTTTTGGTAATATTTTTTTAAATAATTACACTGAGAAAAAGAACGAGGGAGAATGGTAGCGTAAAATTTCCTGCACTTAGATGTTAACTTTTCAGAGGCAAAATCGGCTCTCTTATTGTAAAATATAAGAGTAGAAAATTTCAAATTAGTGATCAACAAGTGTTCAAAGGTTATTACTACATTTTAACTAAATTATGTTGTAGTAGTTACATAAGTTTTGGTGTATATTTGATTTAACTGAAAAATACTATTACATGTCGTTAAATTATTTCGAAACGTTAACTTTTTCATTTATTCTAAGCTTTGCAGAAACAGGTTGATCTTTTTTTTTTTAATAATTTTAGTTTTTCCACGTACTCTGTCCTAGATTTTAGAATTTTGGATCTCCTGAAAAAAATAAAGCATTAACTGCAGTTTTAACTTAAACATAAATACATTTTAGTATCAATAATCACATTTTTTTAAATACATAACTATTAATATATACTGTATTAAACTATTCCTGGCATCGATTAAAATGCGGGACATTCTGAGCATAACGATATTATTGAGAAAAAACCCCCAAAAAAAAAACAAAATACGTGTTAAAAAATATTTAGCTTTAAATTCAACACAAATTTGATATTGATGATTATATTTTTACATTCGAGTAAAAATATCAATTTTTACAACAAGAATTGCCTTCGTCTTATAAAGGACGTATTTATTTAATTGTAATTATTTTTATTTAGGTAAATATAATGTTTAATTTGAATATTTTTATATATTTGTTTATATAATATTAAAATTTCTTCAGGCCCTTTCCAAAACAAGTAACTTAAGAATTCAATGAAAACAGAACATTAACACATATTACTTAATAATACATAAAAGTATTGCATTTAAATTAAAATTAAATGATTTGTCTATTAATGAATGAGTTATTAATTTCTGAACGTTAAGTGTTTCTAGTAATATCTTTTCCTTTACCAATATCGTTGGTTAATTAATAGATAATAGTAGCAGTTTGATTATGTATATTATTATGTTTTAAAAATAACGATTTATTTCTTTAAACTGAAGAATCGATTACACAGGAGGCGCTCTGATAAAAGGCTGTCTGCAAGTAGGTCGAGGGTAAATAACGAAAAATATAGCAAATCCTAATTGGATGGAAGTGTATTATAGTATTATGGGAACAAGAAATCTGTTTACAGAAATAGAATATTTAATAATCTAAGAAATATATACTGCTTTACACCAGCTACATAGAAAACTCAGCATCCCAAATTATAAGCTTAATCAGTCTCTGCAGGCAAACACATTTTGAATAATTGTACAGAAAAAGGACGGAAAAGGCAGGAAAATGGTTTGATAAGAAGTGTGAAAAATAGACGTGGAAAAACCATTTGAGCTACTGAGTTTGTTTAGAAAAACTAAGCGACTAATGTAGAAAATTATGTGGAAAAGTTTGGTATTATAAAAATTCTTAAGAGTTCTGGAGCCGTATAAAGGCTTTAAAAGCGGAAAATTTAAAATAGATTCAGATGTTAGTTTGAAAGATTGGATTTAGAATTTTTAAAAACGTTTCTTAGACAAAGAAAATATAGTGCCTTGGTATCCCAATTCATAAGAAAGGCAATGTCAGTGTAGTTAAAAATTATAGAGAAATTCAGTGTCAGATACAGCTTACGCCAGTTTTAGATCAGGTTACTCCACTGTTAATAACGTATTCAATTTGACTAAATATATTCAAAGTTAGTGTTTATACGGAGGAGAAAAGTATCATATTTCTTAGACTTTGAAGTGGCGTTGACAGAGTACACAGAAATATCAACTATAAGCAAGAAGGAAATATCAGCATTCTGTGAGGAAAAATGGAAATAAAACACGGATGTCTTTTTTGTCAATTGCTTTTTTGCAATGTTTTCTTAACCTTTTATAAAATATGCTAGAAAGGGGTTGTTAAAAATTTATGGAAGGACGATTAAATAAGAGTATTCGTGTATATTGATGACGTAGTGTTTCTAGTGTGCGATTGGATTACTTGAAAAGTATCGTAAAACATGAGCCAACAGATAAAGAGAATCTAAAGAAAGTAATGGTATGAAAGATTAAAAGATAAAGATATTGGTAATGGAGGTAGATTAAAGAAAACTGAAAAGCGGTTGTATAAAACTGATACTTCGATATTATCCTTAACATTGCGAACGCATTACTCAAATGAAGCAGCGCATGCAAAGTGCCTAATGATAAATGATATGATCGAAAACGTTGGCCGATAACCGCAAATAATTAGAGGCAAAGTTGAGAATTTTTTAATTTCGCTTTAAGGACTGTAGTACGCTACGGCCGGCAGGTGTGGGGTAGGGTGGGATGGCGTATAATGTAGTAGAGAATAATGCGACTTTTTTAATAGGTTGTTTTGGCTTCTCTGTAATATACTAGTTTATCTTTTGTACGTAGAAGCGGAGCTGGTCCATCTATATTAACAGCATCGGTTTAAATCTGACGAATAGAAAAAAAAAATATTGAACTCTAACCAACTGTTTAGCAAACTTCATAAATAAGAAATTGGTATGCTAATACGAAGTAAAACGACTACGCAGAAAATATAGAGGAATAAAGTACGAAGGTGTTGCAGATTTTAGCGATACGATTAGCTTAAAAATGTAAAAAATTTGAACTCGACCGTTTAAATGGTATGGTATTAATGATATTCTATCGTCAGAATATCTTCAAATCTGATTTTGAAGTCATCATGCAGGGCAATTAAATGTCGAACGTATGTCTGAATATCCTCATCAAGGCATTCTACCTGTGACAAGTTTGAAAACTGGGAAAATACGCGCCGACTAATATTTTGCTACATAAATTTCAATTTTCCAAGAAAAGCTGAAATTACACCCTTTGTTTTTATTAAATTGAGAATGTCCCCTTGTAATTGTAAGTTGTCATTAAATCTTTTGAACAAATCTGTCAAATACGCGATGTCAGCTTTCAAAGTGATCAGGTTTTCTTTACAGAAAAGTATTCAGGAAAGTGATTCAGGAATCTTTACCTTCCAGTAACTCTAAAACTGATTCAAAAAGTGAGTAAAATCTTGTTAAACATGCACCTTTCGACAACCAGCGTACTTCAGTATGCAAGAGTAATCGTTGGAAGTCTTCATCATTTTCATCGCACAATTGGGCAAATAAACGCGTATTCAACATATTGCTTCTTATCTTGTTAACAGCATTAATTACAAGTTGAAGCGATTGGTGCAATCTATCACTCAGATTTTTCGCTACTAGGTGTTGTCGGTGGATGACACAGTGAATTGCAGTTACCTCTGCTATAATTCTTTTAAGATGTATAAACCCACGATATCGCCCGACCATGGCAGGAGCCATGTTGCCACCGAAATGACGTTTGTGAATGGAATTGATTTTTCGTTAAAAAATCACTCAGGATATTAAATATTGATTCACCTTTAGTGTCCGTCTCCAAAGTTTTCGCGAATAGTAGCTCTTCATGAATTTCTTCGTCCATAACAAATCGAACATATGCCAATAATAATGCTTCATTATCAGGTAAAGCTGACTCGTCCAGTTGAATAGAAAAATGAGTTGTTTGCAGATAATTACATAAGAAACTTTCAATATCAGAGCTCATTTCATCAATACGTCTCTGTACAGTGTTGTTACTCAAAGGAATTCTTTTGAGTATGTCAAAAGGAGATTTATGCAGAACAGTTTTTAAAACCTCTGCAACAGCGGGTAAAATTAACTGTTCTCCAATGGTGTGCGGTTTTCCAGATTTCGCTATAAGTAATGAAATATTGTACAATGCCCGCAAGCCATCATCGTTACTATCAGACGTTGAAGCGAACATACTGTGCACGATAGGTCTCTTTTCATATTTTTCCTTCAATGTTTGAAAATATTTCAAATCTTTACCTATTTTATCAGGATGACACCTTCTTAGATGATCTTCGAGCTTCGATGGTTTCATAGAGTCATTGCTCAAAATTTTGCTGCACAAAAGGCATATAGGCAATCACTTGTCTGCCTTTGATGGAAGAAATCCAAATTTTAAATAATCAACACTGTACAGTCGACATTTCTTCTTAGATTCAGCCATGTTTCGTATCAGTTACCTACTGGTAAATAAAAAAAACTTTGTTTTAATAATCTCAAGGCGATCTTACTTAACAGGATATGACTATTTTAACAGAATAGGATTAATTAATTAATTATTGCAATGAAATAAAGTACCAGTGGCAAACTGATTCTAATTATTAAAAGCAATAAATCGGTAAGATCCATAATAAAGTTTTATGAAAATGGCTGAACCGATTTTAATGTGATGTAAAACATTTTTTCATTAATTATATTTTGATATGTTTCTGTAAATTCTATAGAAAATACTTTTAAATAACCAATATGTTGATATCACAACTCTGCGATTTTAATCATTTATTTATTACTTTGATGCACGTTACGAGTATGTAAAGACAGGTACAATTTATGAAAATATACGTGTTACAGAATAAGGGTTACAACCGGGAAATGGTATGTTCAGGATCAGTTTTTAAGTCGATTCCAATAGTTTTTTTTTTATATATCTGAAAAAAATTTGGATCAAAAATTAATAAATCCTTAAACGGAGACAGTAAAAAGTGGTCACATTACAATATTGTGATGTCGCGTAGGTAGCGTAGCCCCCGCGGCTTTGACCGCACCGCGCGCGACGTTTCAATATTGTGATTTGACCACTTTTTACTGATTTTTTATTAATTTTTGGTGTAAAACTTTTTTCAGATATATATATAAAACAAACTATTAGAATCGACTTAAAAACTGATCCTGAACATAACATTTCCCGGTTGTAACCCTTATTCTGTAACACGTTGTATAAATGTATATAGTTATTAGTGAACCACCACAGTCGGGTAAAAAAAATATTACTAATAAAGAAGGGACAAAAGGTTCAACCTTTCTCGGCTTTCTGTTCTTTTAGAGAAGTCTCTAATGATGGCTCTGTTCAGTATTTAATTTTTAATACGTACCTACTACACGCAAACATTACAAATATACTTACTACAACATAAATATATCTTTATCGCAGGTGGGTTGGAAGAGATTTCTTTTAAGAATAAGCCTCGCCTTTTGTACCTACGTATTTTTTGTAATTTGTGCATTTTTTGTTTACTGACGTGTACAATAAATTGTCAAATAAATAAATAAACAATAAATAAAATAAAAGTAAGTATACTAAAAAAGCAGGTAAGTACTTACTACTTTTCCGACACTGGCAAACGCTAACATCTATTCACTTTACTTTTCTTTTCGAAATTCCGGAAACAAATGAGTAACTTTATCCTTGGCAATCGTATTTATATTAGTGAAGAATCAAACAAGTTCATGCAAGATTGCTAGCACACACACCACAAGTCGTATTTCGTTCCTTTGCACGTCTGAGCAAGCGTTGCGGTTGGCGGCGGCAGCGGCGGCGCTTTGCAAATCTCGACACGTTCGTTGTACTGAATATGGAATATGCAAGTGTTTACAAGTAACAGTCGCTGAGCTTCTCAAAACATTATCTGCCTAGATTGATACCCCAAGTCAAGCCAACATTTTAGTTCTTCACTATCGAAACCAGATGAATTTTCGTGGACCCCCGCTTACGAATTGTGAACCCCCATTTTTTGTCACGCCAACCTAGACCCCCGTCGAGTCTCCCGTGGACCCCTGGGGAATCAACCTGGACCACTTTGGGAATCAATGATCTAAATGTTCAACATAAATAAAAATCACGTATAATTTAAATGGTGATCGGTAGACCATAGTTAAAGATATTATAGAAGCATTAAAATATTGAATGTTACTTACGGATGAGTTTAATTATTAAAAGTGGTTGTAGTTAATTTTTGTTTACCTGTAGTATCTTTTCTTAATTTTTATTAATTTTTTACTTTTTACCCAATAGTAGTGTTCAATTTTTATACTTTTCTTTCATTTGAATGTTATATAATGTGATTAAAGGTGCTTAATATGTGATATTATATATGTGATTTGTGTATAAAGGTGTTGTTTTTCCCTTTAGTTTTTCTTTTCTTCATTTTATTGCTAAATTTGATAATGAACCGAATGTATTATTTATTGTATCTGTAATTTCAATTTTATTTCATTTTCTTAACATTTAATTCCATTTTCTGAAATTAATAAGTTGCTTTTATTTGTATTTTTCTTTTCTTTTTTAACTGTCAAGATAATCATTGATGTAAAAGTATTATTTTATTATTTTAACTGAAGGACCCGTTTTATTTCTATATTTTTTTCATTTGTCTAGTTAATAATTCACGTTTTGTTTATTTTAATTTTTTTCTAATTTGTGATGAGCAAAGGTTCATTTTTTTCTGAGGATAATCATTGAACTCAAAGGCTGTTTTATACTTTGTTTTCATTTAATTATTAAATGTAGCTACTAAGCCGGAGAAGGGGGTTTATTTTAATGCATTTTTATTTTTAATTCTTTTAATTGAAATTTTATTTCAAAACTATGTTAATCATTGATATAATACCAGTTTTGTTTTTAATTATTTTCATTTTTATTTTATAAATTTAATCTCTTATGCGGAATTATTATTGAAATAAAGCCGCTACTTTATATTTTTTATATTATATAATGATTTTATTATTACATTTTTATCATTATTTTCTTTTAGGGTGATTATACATTTAAGAAGGAAATTAATTGATGCATTCTTAATTATCATTACTTGCCTGACAGACCGTAAAAGCCATTGTCTATGTTCGTGTTATTTGTAAAAATAATAAAGAACTTTTTATTGTAAAATTTATGTGTAGATATGTATTTATGTTACTTGTTTATTCGAACAAGCAAACATTTTATCTATTTTTCTATGTACGTATATAATAATTACATGGCTTGAGACTGTACAAGATTACACTTCCCTTCACTCATACACATCATCCTCATTCATCCTCCGAAGTAATACCTGACGGTGATTCCCGGAGGCTAAACAGGAAACAAAGATTGGATTTAAAAAAATACTTTTACCTTATTAAAAATACGGTTACATTTGGTAGTATTTACGGTTATTTCCCATAAGATCCATCTCCAGAGATGACCCCGTTTGCAGCTGTTCTATGAAAACAACCTTACAGAAGTTAAGTAATCTGGCTATCTAATCTATGAGACTCGTTGTAACTGCCTTTGTGTTTTTTTAGTATTAGATTTCAACCGATACAAGTGATTCGCACTCAAACTCCTTTCCTTTGGTATGGTCATAAATATCATTTATCACACACATAGGTTTTGGATTTCTCACCTTCAGTATTTTTTCGCTTTCTTCTTTTATTTATAAAATGTACCGTTTCCTTATTCTAACAGTTTTCTGCTCTTTCTACATTAAGCGTATTTTTTCATGTTTCATGTATTTTAATATAATAATGATTCACATCCCATTTGTTTTGTTTAATTATATAGTTCTTAATAATTTATATAGTTCTTGTTGTTTGACATTAAACATTCTTATACTTAATTTCTTGTAGTATACTAGAGAAATCTGACCTAGCAACAAAACTGTCGGAATAATTCTTTCCTTCTCTCTACACACTTTAAACTGCATCCCAAAAAATGTCTGTCTATCCATGTCTTTCCCTGAATGGATGTTACGGCATAATCAGTAGATATTAAAACATATGCCAACCGGTACTGCAGCGTATCTGATTCAGGTGGCATTTCCCGTAACCTGTACTTCCCAAGTTTTGTGATTTTTAAAAAGCATATATTTAAACATTTCTTAATTTCGTGAAAAAATCTGAAAATCTCTTTCAAATTGTAATTCTGTTTTGAAATGATTTTTAGGAGGTTAGGTCAAATGTCACTTTATCCCTTAAATGTCCCTTAATATAAGAACATTTTCCTTTCGGTTTTACTTTTCACGATAGCATGTCATACAGCCCAATTCCAATTCACTCAATTTTATTCCAGTTAATTGTCATTTCTTTAAGTATCTACTCTTTGTGTTCTGCTAATGAAAGATTAATCTGTGGTATAATATCTTCGTATCTTTGATTTAAATCAATCCTCAATATTTTACTTTCTTATTTTTTGTATGCGACTTTTTTAAAAATATACAATGAAAAAGCCAAAACAAAATCAAATATAAAAAGAAAAGCTTAATGTTACTAATATTTTAAGTCTAATTTGAAATAATGCTAAAACGTTTTTACAATGTAGAAGTATAATTATAATAAATACAGACAGAATATATTAATTGGACATGAAATAAAATGTATGAAAGGTATTCTGAATCTATTACTACATCAGGATTTAATAGCTATGGTTTTTAATACGTATTATTTTCTATTTAACATCTGAAACTTACGAATTCAAAGAGCATTAAGCACCTATCTTACAAATAAGTAGTAGAATCTTATATTTATTTAATGTCGCGTAATAATTATTTGTGACCTTTTTTTGAGCCTATAATTCTTGTTTTACTAAAATCCGTCGTAAACAAGTGTCGCTGTATAAATTTTCTGTAGTATTACTAAAAAACGTTATGTACGAGAGTGACATGACTATGAAATCCTTTTTATTCATTTTTACTTAAAGGATGGTGTTTTCAGTTTTATGAATATAACATTAACATTCCTCACGATATTTGCAATTCATCTATATTCAATGATATATGCAAAGTAAAAAAAATAATTGTGATTGCACTATTGGTTTTGTATTATACATCCCCCTATTTTAATAATTAGTTTTTCTATTATTTATAAAAACGTCTGATTTTGCCTTACACCGATTTCTATAGTATTTATTTATTTACGTATTAACAACAAGCTTACGCGCTCTTGTACTTACTAGATGAAAAGGAATTTTTGTAGAGTATAAAAAATGCCATGCCTAACCCGGATTCGAACCCGAAACCGGCGACCGTACCGCTTCGCCAGAAAAATTGGCATATTTTTTTAAATATTCAGTAATTCTATTAATGATATTAAAACTTAAATCAGCATTTAAAAAAATGATTAAACAATATTACTAATACAGTTACTAAAATTTAAAAACAAACAAAATTATAGTTTATATACGTACTCAATAAAATGAATAACTAGTCTTTCTTTCTCGGAGTGTAATTGTTCATATTTTGCGCACAGCTTTTCTTTTTCACTACGTAAGTATGCATTTAAACGTAATAATTTAATCAATCTTGAAGGCAATATTGACATATCGGTTTGAGTTTCTTTATCCATTTTATTTCTTTTATATTATTATTAATTAATGTAATATATATGTACAAGTTTCGGTTATTCGGTCAATAAACACTCACTTACTAAATTAAGTTATTTTATTTCAGCTTCCTTGAAAGCATAACCAACATTATTTCCATTTTTATTCTATTGTTTTTATTAAATAACATATTTTCAGTCAATACTTGTCACTTATTAAATTAATTTTTTACGCGTGTTTATTTGAGAATGTATGAATTCACCGTGATAAAATAATTATTAAAATTTTTAATATTTAAGTCACATAATTCTTACACTTAAAACGCCAGGAATTTTTCAAAAAGCCCAGTTCAGCACCTTATTATTCATAACCAACACATTATTATAATAAAAAAACAAAAACATATGTTTTTATATTATGCTAAGTAGAATTATAAGCGTTTCAAAAAGGAAAATTTATGAAATAAGATGGATAATTATTTAATAAATTTTAAATAAACATTAAGATTATTTTAAATTTAAACACTGAATTAAATAATTTTAATTGATTTTTATTAATATTTATTAATTAAAAAACTGACTTCAAAAAGGAGGAGATTCTCGATTCGTACCATTTGAATTTTGGTTTTCTTTTTAAGCGATTATATATTCATCGTGTAGAGCAACTTCCTGAAAAGAATCTAGTTGCAGAAACGCTGAGGATATCCTTCTCCTATAAGATACAAATTTCTGGCCTCAAAAAGCATCAAACGTAAATAGGAGGAAAGAAGTATAACAATCTTTAATTATTTTTAAACAGCAATAAGAACAACAATAAAAAATTGTCTAAAAAATTTGATTCTTTGTAATGTAAAAAATTTGCGTAATCATTTTTTTTTTCTAATGCGTACGTTGCCTTTGTTCAAGTAGTGAATAATAAGCAACCAAAAAGATGAGAATGATATGTATGACATGTAAATGAGATGTAGCCTTTGTACAGTAAGACCAACCATTCCTGACATGGTTAATTGAACCCAAATCACCAAAGAACACCGGTATTCACCGTTTAGTATTCAAATCCGTATAAAAACAACTAACTTTTACGAACTTCAGAAACTTTGACTTTGAAAATCAGCTATTAAGCGACTGATTTGCGACGACGAGTTAACTACTAGACCAGCGCAGTGGGCTAATAAAAATTAGTTCGTAATAAAAATCTGCTTCAGAAATACGCCTCTCGTATAATAAAATAAATGAGATATGGATCATTATTATATTAAAATGCATGAAAGCCTAGAAAAGTAGGCTTAATGTACAAAGGGCAAAAAACTATTAGAATAGTTAAGATATAGATTTCTAGCCTCAAAATGCATCAAGCATAAATAAGGAAAAAGTATAGCAGTAGATTTTATGGATAAAAGAAAAAAAAAGAAAATAAATGGTAAAGGTGAGAAATCCAAAGATTATGTGTGTAATAAATGATAGTTATTCCCATGCCGAAGAAAAGGAGTTGATGAGTACGAATACTAACACTAGTATCGGTCGACATCTCGAGCATTAAATAACTCACCGCCCTGAGGTAGATATTCCCCACGTCCGGAACACAACATCTACGTTCCACGTCCAGGGCGGCAACAGCTGTACTCAAGTACATTACATATAGCTGGCTAACGGGGTTCCGAGTGTTGTTTCTCGGATATGCTTTTTTCGGTCGATTTACATCTATAGGCCGAATTACAGGACTGGACTTTACGGCCACCTGCAGATACGACATTCTTAACGATTACGGAAATGGATTAATACCGCCTTTAGAGCTGGCGATGTGGCGGCCACGGTCAAAGTTATTTGCAGGTGTAACGGAGACCTTTCGTCGTCCACATGCCCCCCGCGATGGCAAGCATGTAGTTAAGGTGCCCATGTTCGGAGCATGGGAGCCCTGAAAGCTTCGGTGTGTAGGGGCCTGGAGTCAGTGCAGAGACTGCGCATCCGCTCTCTGCCAGGACATATGCCGGTTCCACCGGAGTACCGGAACGGACCTCCAGGGTTGGTAGCCCTGGAGTGGGGGTGTACCCCGGTGGCTAGCCTTATTACAGAAGGGATTATTTGTTCATGGAAACTGAACAATTAAACGTGGCAGAGGGTTCACGCAAACACCCTCGTTTAGAACCGGCTGTTTCGCCTGAAGCGAAACGCCGAAAGAGTACGAAGATTAAGAGGATTGAGATTGAGGCTAGGAAAAGCTTGCAGAAAGCTTTTTTCAAGAGCAGCATCCCAAAACCTAAGTATTTGGTTATTACGAAGGAAGAAGGTAATTTCTCGAAGGTGAGTCCTTTCCTCATCGCTCGAAAAATAAACAAATGTGCTGGAGGCCCTGTTAAAGAAATAAGAAAAACTTTCACGGGACTTCATGTAGAGACTGTTAATGATATACAGTCTCAGAAGATTCTAGGACTGAAGAAAATTGGAGAATTAGCTGTACGTGTTGATCCCCACGGCACGATCAACACCTCAAGGGGTGTTGTGGTCTGTCGGGATCTTTTAAATTGTTCGGAGCAAGAGATTGTAGAGGAACTGGCAGCACAAGGAGTAATAGAGTGCCGTCGATTGAACATGAGAAGGAACGGTGAGGTCTTACCCTCAGCTTCTCATGTCCTCACTTTCAACCGGCCTACTTTGCCAGAAATGATAAGAGCGGGGATTCACCGTTTGGATGTGCGGGCATTTGTCCTACAGCCTATGAGGTGCTTCAAGTGCCAACGCTTTGGCCACACCGCTCTTAGATGCGACTGACCGCAAATATGCGTGTGCGGTGAAGAGGTGCATGAGGGAGAGCCGTGTAAAGAGCCTCCTACATGTATTAATTGCAAAGGAGCGAATTCTTGTAGATCAAGGAATTGTCCTGTCTACAAAGATGAAGTAGCTGTGCAGGAAGTAAAAACCCTGCAAAAGGTCAGCTACTTCGATGCAAAGAAGATAGTTAACGCCCGTAAGCCTAGAGCAACAACAACTTACGCTCAGGCTGCGGCTGCCGCTCCTGTCACTGCTCCAGTTGCTGTCGATGAGGGTCAACTCATAAGTAAACTTGCTCCGACCTTGGCTAATATGATTGAAAGAATTATAGACAATAAAATGAAACCTTTCAATAGTAAAGAGCCGATAAAGCCAAAGATATTAGTACAGCCTCCTGAAGATAAAACACAGAAAGTTGCTCTTACTCTCAAGAAAACGGACGCCAAAGCAGAATGTCAAGTCCGTCTCAGTGAAATTCTTGATGAAAAGAAAAAGGTGACTCTTACAGAGACTGTTATGGAGGCTCCAAAGCCTCCAGCAACTGAGTTGGCCTCTAAACCCCAAAGGCCACAAAAAATCACACAGGGGGGCGAGTGTCCCCCCTCCCACAGGCGGTGACTGGTGCTATCCCCGTGTCGGAGAGTGGCCAGGTTGCCGCCTCTCAATCGGCGCCTGAAACCGGCGCCGAACCATGTCCGTCGTCGTCGGCGGCTTCGGTGGTCTCCGACACGGAGACCGAAAGCCTTACAGGCGACGACCTTCTCCGCGAACATGCTGCTGTTCGCAACATGGAGAAGAAGCGAAAAAAAGGATGGCCGAAAGAAAAACGCAGACAATAATTTAATTAAAAATTAGTGAGTCGATAGTACAGTGGAACATCAATGGATGTTTTTCAAACATCCATGAGCTCCAACGCTTGGTACATGATGTAGACCCGATCTGTATATGTCTGCAAGAAACACATTTCCGCCGAAATGAAAATTTTAAATTAAAAGGATTCAATATACTTCGGCGAGATCAACCGCCAAATATAAGAGTTAGAGGTGGAGTAGCTATATTAACATCGACTAGAGCTACCACCGAAGCGGTTGTTCTAAACACAAACCTACAAGCGGTCGCCGTTAGAATGAAGCGTCCGCTCCAGGTCACTGTCTGCAGAATATACTTGCCGTATTTTGATTGGAATAAGGATGACATAGCAAGACTAATTTCCGAGCTTCCCCCACCTGTTTTACTGGTGGGTGACTTTAATGCTCATAATTCTCTTTGGGGATCAGATCGATTAGATCCCCGTGGAAGAGAACTGGAAGGGTTCCTGATGAATTCAGAACTTATTATTTTAAACGACGGATCAGGAACCTTTTTCAATGCCAGAGATGGATCGACGTCCTGTATAGATCTTGCACTTATAAGCGGATCGATAGCACCGAGGTACAGCTTCTATGTCATAGACGATCTGCATGGAAGCGATCATTTCCTGGTGCAAATTGTAACTGATGTTACAAGAACAATATATCCCATCCCTAAAAGATGGTTATTTGAAAAGGCAGACTGGACGAGCTTCACAGCTAGAACGATACTCCCGGAAACAATTGGAGTTATCGGAGACGATGTCGACGCCATAACAAATGCAATAATTGAGTCGGCATCGAGATATATTGCCAAAACATCTGGGAAACTTACGAAAAAACCCGTTCCATGGTGGAACGATGAAATAAGTGAAGCTATTAAAAGAAAGAAAAGGGCGTATAACGCCTTTAAGAAACGTCCTAGCATAGAAAATCTTGTTGCCTTTAAGAAATACAGGGGGTATGCAAAACGTCTTATGATAGACTCGAAAAAACGATCCTGGCATCAATACGTGTCATCCATCGACAAAACTACTACTGCATCAGATGTTTGAAGGAAAGTGAAGGCGATTTGTGGGCGTAATTATATTGCTCCCATAACTAGCCTTCAAGATGAAGATGAAATAAGAGATACTCCATATGAAATTGCAGAGCTGTTATCCAATCACTTCGAAAAAGCCAGCAGAACAGCCAACTACGAGGAAGGTTTTCGAACCAAAAAAGAAGAACTCGAAGGTCTACTAAATTTCAGAACTGAGTATAATTACTCATATAATGTACCATTTAAAATGGAAGAATTCGCGAAAGCGTTGGAAAAAGCAGGTAACACAGCTGCTGGTCCGGATGAAATCCATTATAATATGATCAGGCAGCTGAATACCACTGCAAAACGCAGATTATTAGAACTTTATAATAAAATATGGCGGGATGGAACGTACCCGCGGCAGTGGAAAACAGCTCATGTTGTTCCAGTACCAAAGAAAAATAAAAATTTAACAGACCCCAATAGCTATCTTCCTATTTCTTTGACGTGTACTATGAGAAAAATACTGGAAAAAATGATTAATAATCGACTCGTCTGGGTTTTGGAAAAAGAAAACCTGATATCACCGTATCAAGCAGGTTTTCGGCAATACCATTCTACCACTGATCAAATGATCAGCTTAGAGGACATTATATATAACAGCTTTATTAAAAGGAAACATTGTGTCGGAGTCTTCTTTGATCTTCAGAAGGCTTTCGATATGACCTGGCGTCATGGTATAATGCTTCAGATACATGAATGGGGCATTCGTGGCAATCTGCCTATACTGCTCAGCAACTACATGAATGACCGTACCTTCCAAGTACGTGTCAACAATGAATATTCATGTGAAAGATTTTTGGAAAATGGCATACCGCAGGGTTCGCCGTTGAGCGGTACCTTGTTTACCATTGCCATTAATAAATTGATACTTGCCATTCCAGTAGAAATCAGCAAAAGCGTCTATGTTGATGATCTGGCAATTGTGTATGCCAGCAACAAGACTGCTATGGTGAGGTACAAATTGCAACGAGCGATCAATGCTCTAAATGAAGTTGTAAGGAATAACGGATTCCAATTCTCACCAGAGAAAACGTGCTGTGTACACTTTTGTAGGAAGAGAATTCCTCATCAAAGTCCTGCGTTGACAATTGATGATAATCCAATACAATATAAAGATAGCGTAAGATATTTAGGACTAGTATTGGATAAATCCCTTACATGGGGATTTCATATACAGGACTTGAGTGATAGATGCAAAAGAGCCCTAAACATTATAAAATGTTTATCGAATTTAAATTGGGGCTCAGACAAAGAGACATTATTGAGATTGTATAAAGCATTGGTTCAATCTAAACTAGACTACGAATGTATCGTATATTCATCCGCTAGAAAGTCGCACTTAAGAAAGTTAGACGTAGTTTATAATAGCGGAATAAGATATGCAACAGGCGCTTTCCGCACAAGTCCGGCGGCTAGTCTGATGTCTGAAGCCGGAATAATGCCACTACATTATAGAAGAGAGATCCTTTTGTTAAGATATGCAGCAAATGTATGGGCTTTCCCTGCTCATATAAATAATAAATTGTTTACGAATCATCCTATGGCTGCAGTATATGAACATCGTGCTACCTATTCCAGACCAACCGGAATTAGGCACCACGAATTAAGAAGAAAATATGAAATTGCTATACCAGAGACACTAGCAATTTCTACTAGAGAAATACCGCCATGGCTCTTGCCAGCGGTAAATACAAGTTTGGATCTCTCTCAAGGAGAAATAAAAAAGAAACCAGCAGTGATCATCCAGCAGGAATTTTTAGCAACCGTCAGTAGTTACGAAGAACATATTAGAATTTATACTGACGGTTCTAAAACCGAACATGGTGTTGGATGCTCGATATATGTAAATGAAGAAGCCCACTTTTGGAGACTGCCAGATGTGGCCAGTGTCTACACGGCAGAACTCACTGCAATTCAGCAAGCTCTTCGCTACACTGAACACTATTGCGAAGAGAGAGTGCTAATATGTTCCGATTCATTAAGTGCACTCGTCGCAATTCGGAATAAGAACATTAAGGATGTCCTAATTGCAAACATCCTGTCCATTTTATACGTACTAAAACAACGAGGACAGCGATGCGTATCTGTATGGACTCCAGGGCATGCTGGTATTACAGGTAATGAAATCGCAGGCGAAGCTGCCAGAAAGGCAACAGTCTGCGATGACTTGGATGCAATTCCTGTAAGAGTGGCAGATGTTAAAAACCGTCTAACAAACATAGTAAGAAACAAGTGGAACGCTGAATGGAGGAGTTTAAATACAAAATTAAACTCAGTTAAAACTTCTCCTTATAAATGGAAAAACGACTTTAAGTTGACTCGCCGTGAACAAGCAGCGGTGACCAGACTTAGAATCGGTCACACGCGATTAACAAATTTATATTTGTTAACCGGCGAAGTAAGACCAATGTGCGGTGTTTGTAATAAAACACTGACAATCAAGCATCTAATAGAATAGTGTACCATATATGAGGACCTCAGAAAGAGGTTCCGTCTTACAAATAATATTAGTGCTGATCATCTGGATAATGGAAATGAAGAAAATATAGTTGCATTTTTACACGCCAGTGGCTTCTTAAAAGTCTATAAAATGGAAGTTTAAAGCTGTGGTAAAAGATACTCTAAGCGGTAGTTTTATATATACATATAAGGGAGTCTCGAAGCGTGGCACGTATAGTGACGGGAGGTAGCCCTCTTGCCTAGGCCATTTTGGCTCACCTGCATTCAAGAGCAGTGAGTCGGGGTGTGTCCGATGATGGCATGGGGGACCCTCAAGGGTGGATTGAGGGCGCGAGGCTATGGGTGTACGCCGTGCATGCCTATGGCCTGATATAAGAAGGATTCAACTGCCACGGCACCCTGCCACGACTGATATATTGCTCAACGGCGGTTCTGGTCGCCCCGAGGGTCCTTAAACAAACTATAAATGAGACTTCGTAGAAGAAAGAAAGAAAGATATGGTATTGATAAGTTTAATTTTAATTTCATGGTCTTTTGAGAACCTATCTCAAATTTTAATATTGGGGCCCTTTACACCCCGTAAGTGTTTGTGATTATCTTTGTCTTTTATGTTTTAATGTTTATTTTGAAGTTTGTGTTTTTAAATAAAATGTAAGGGCCCTTTACACCCTTACATATGACGATCCTGATGGAGATAATAATTTCTTTTAAAGATTGTGACGAGGGCTAATGACCTTAGCAGTCGATGCCCGTAAAAATTCAGTTAAAAAAAAATAATAATAAAATAACTCACCGAGGCAGTTTACAACAAGCCTTATAGATAAGGTAGATCTACTAGCAACTGCTGTTAGATACAGTAGTGTCTCTCTTATCCTAGGTAATTCGGGGTGTTGCCGGCATGGATAACGGGATCCGCGATTAACAGAGGTCTTAAATTTCGTTCTTCAATTCCGTCAACAAACCATATTAATATCAAATTGGTAGCAGAATATGCCACGAATTAAAAATTATTATAACAACACTATTATTTATTATTTTATTTTACTGTATCTATTATAATGAAATAAATTTACTAATCACTCTCTCATCGATTAGCATAAACTTAGTTTGATTTATAAACAAAAAAAATCTGTCACCTACTTTTGTCTTAACCGATTGACACGGTCCATAGCAGCGCGATCACGTTAGTTTTGTACTACCGTTAAGTCAAGGAAAGGAACATCTTTTCACTGTACTAAATAATGAAGCGCTTTTGTGAGAAATATAGTCCCTTCGTTGTGGCTATTTTTTGTCTTCGTCACTGGAGATTTCATTAATCTCTTCTGTTACAACTTTAAAAATCTCTTCATCATGAACTTTAAATGTTGGTTCCCTTGAATCCGATTCTAAACAGTCTTGAACTTCATTTTCCTTTACATTTTCACATCCCAATATATTTTCTAATAAAGCACAAAACTCCTTAATCGATGACGTAGTACACAATTCTTTCTTATTGTTAAAATTGTCGAATTTCTGACCAAATTATAAAAGATTTATTGATTGTTGTTTGATCGATTGAATTTCATGATTCTGCCAACATGTAAATTGCATGTTTTACCGTCAATGTCTTTAATTCAGGCGTAACTTGAAGTTCTAATGCTAAAATATGAGATAATATCTTTCGTTTGTAATGTTTTTTTTTTTTTTGCTGCTATGACACCCTGATCCATAGGTTGAAAAATGGGTGTCAAATTTGGTGAAAAAACAATTGTCTTAACGTTTTCTCAAATTAGAACATCTTCAGATGGATGGCAGGGTGCATTGTATAACAACAGAATCTCTTTTTCCGATAATTTATTTATCTGTAGATAAGTTTTCACACGATGACCGTAACTGCGGTTAAACCAACTCTCGAAAAGTACTGCAGTCATCCACGCCGATTTTTTAGTTAGCGTACTTAACGAAGACAATGAAGTCTAATTTTACATTCTTTAATGCTCTAGATTTAGCACCTTTGCCGATCACAAGACGAGGTACTTTGTTATCACTTCTAGCGTTACTACAGACAACAACAGTTAGTCGCTCTTTATTAATTTTAAATCCGGGTGCTGAAGCTTCTTCCCTGGATTCTAGTGTTTTCAATGGCAGTATTCTAAAATTTATCCTGTCTTCTGTTTAATCCTGCTAATTTATTTATGTCTGTATTATATAATTGTTCTGGTCTCAGATTTTCTAACTGAACATAAGCTGAAAATCTTTTAATAAAAATTAGCAGCGTTGTCAGTATCGGCAGATACTTTTTTTCGGCTAATTATCTTATGCCCTGACGAATTCTAAATTTCTCTGGCCAGCCTTTATTGGCAGTAAATGTTTCTGGACCATTAAATTTTTTGTTACGTTGACTAGCCTTCTCTTGCAAAATAGGGTCACATACTGGTACCTCAAAATTTCTCTGTTACCTGAACCGCAAGGAAAGGGCATCATAAAGCATCCTGGACAAGCTTCTGCAACGAGATCGTTTATTTAAAAACCTATCGGGCGCTTTTGAATAGTATTCTTTAATTTCTTTTTTGTTCCGTTTCCAGTCGCCAACGGTTTTTTCTCCAGCACCAAACTCATAAGTAATTTTTTTAATCAATTCTCCCGCATTTAATTTTTTAATTTTTCTAATTTTTTGTCCATTGACAATACCATCCGTTTAACATCTTTGCTACAACTAGCCATTATAACACAATAGCATTATAAACAATTGACACAATAACCACAATACATTAATACAAGTAAACAACACAACACGGTACAGATGCAAACGCAAAAATGTAGAACGATCTTTACGCGTATAGTAGATAAGAGAAACTAAAGAGAATTTATTTTCTGCTTTACTGCCAAGCGCTGTAAATATTCAATACTAGTTACTACGCAATAGTAATTACCTACAACGAATAATCTTAACCAATAGACTATAATAAAACTCGTACATGGAGTAAACGGCATCTCGGTTAACATTTTTTTGTTTTATTTTTTTAGTTTTATTATACTTTAGACTTCAACCGCTGGAAGAAAGGCCGAGACGCTACTCGACCACGGCGGTCGATCATCTCTCGGTTAAGGGAGGTCCTACTGTAGTTAGATGTTTTTTTAGGTTGAAGTACTACAGAGATTAGCTCTGTTTTATGAAAGATAACTCATTTTCTTACAAAATATTTTATGGTAATTTAAAAACCGGTAGAATGAGACGTAGGGTACAGAAAAATAACAATTCTACATGACTTAGCAAGAACATTCCTCTTAGAATCGAAGCCAAAAAAACCAAAAATTCTCTCACTGTAATTTATTTCTTGAAACGGGATTATATAATAATGTGGATAAGTGTAAAAATATGGGCATTTTAAGAAAATTAGTTGATTAAAACCAGTAACAGATTCTGTTTGCTACTGCAAAAAGAAAAGAGGGGAACACTAAAAGAGAAGTTTTAAAATACAATTTTGAAAATTCAAGTACTATCCATAAGAGAAATAAACGCTATTAAGACATTATATACACGCTAATTTTTTTATCCTTTTTTTAAATTAGCACTGGGAAATGAAGCCTTGTTTTTTTAATACAACTGTTATTTAATTCTTCTGGTTATGAGACACGTTCAAACATGTTAGTTATAGTTTTGATCGTTGAGATTTATAGTCCTGATGCTATTTTACTATTCTTAATTGATTTTCATTTAATTTTGTTTTTAAAAAATATAGCCTCTTATACAAAATATCACATATTTAAATCTGGAGGTTCTGATAGCCAATTAATGTTTCCATTCCGAGAAATCAGCCGACTAGAAATCATATTAGCGGAGTATCTAATTCTCTTTAATTAGTTGTCTAATTCTCTAATTCTAATTAGTTGATAGGTATATTTCAGAATTTATTGTTTTTGGTGTAAATTTCGGTTTATATATTATTTTTATCAGCAGTTATTTATAGTCGTGTTAAAAGAAATAATCTGCACAGGTAAGGGGAAATATTTTTGATACATTTAGAATGTGTAAAAGTATTAGTGCTTACTAAGTTTGACGATGATAACATACGTGTATCTTAGAAAGGAAAGTTTAGAAAATTTCTTGAAAATTAAGGAATTTTGAAAATTTAAGGAATAGTTAAAAGTTTACAAATTAATTATTGCATTTTAATTAAAATAAAACGTAATAATTTATAATAAATGCAAACAATAAAAAAAATCATTTTCTTTTTTATTTTAAATTCTTGTTGTAGTTGTAATATACTCAAACCGTCGAAACCGCTGCCATGCATTATCCCTACTTTTTATCCATTCTCCAGCAAATGGTAGACGTAGTTCAGACAAAAACATTGCTTACAGAATGAAATCTCATTTAAACAACATTGGACTACATTTTGTAGCCCTAAAGTACATTTAATAACTTTGTAACTCAAAAGTAATTAGTAATATAGAGTATTAAAAGTTACGAACTTTATTATGCCGACTTTGGAAAGTTAAAATTAATTAAGCATAAACAAAATCAATTTTCTTAAAACTGAGGGTTAAATCTCATCAAGCATTGAAAAAATATCAGTAGTTAACTTATTCCTATTTTAATAAATATATTAGACGACTTTTTTTTAAAAGTAGTATTTAAAAAAAAAAGTAGGTATTATGAGAAGCTTACATACAATGTTACACAGACCTCTACAAACAATCCATTACATAATGATGAAAATTGAGGCAGTAGATGGTAAAGTTAAATTAATGTTCTTTCTTTGATAATCCGTTGCAAAGATCTCCTTTCATTATTATGGTTTATGATCCACTTACATCAGTCATTTATAACTTTTCTCTGTACCTACCTTAAAGTAGAAGGAACTATTCAGCAGACAAAGGTGGTATCAAACTACAGATCGTAACTTTTGTCTAAAACTTTTTTCTAAAATCCACCTGAAAAAAAAACAGCCATTTCAAGATTTAAAAGAAGACATAAATAAAAATTATTAGTTTTTCCTCAGTACTTTCTGTCTAAGGTACTTAATTTAAAAAAAACTAAAAGGTTTGCCAACAGGAAGAAAAATTCCAAAAAGTTCAAAGGTTTAATTAAAAGTTATTGGAAAAGTATTTCCATATTTGTTTTCAAGATGTTTCTCAAAAAATACACCAAAATTGATGGAATATAAACTCCTGTTTCTCAAAATGAGAAAAGAACTCTCAATAAAGTTACTTTTAAAGTCTTAAGAAAATAAAAATATGATACAAGAATCCCAATATTTTCATGAGATCAATCAACTCATTTATGAATAATAACAAAAATGAATAGGTAAACGGCCGCTCATATCAATAAAAAAGATAAGATAAGACATTATATTTGGAGACATAAACCGTTGTCAACAAAATTAAAAAAGTTGGGCGAATTAAAGTTTAAGGAAAAAATTTGTATACAAGCACTCAGAAGTTTGGTAAAAATAAATTTAATTTTTAAAGAAAATTATGAAAAGTAAATGTCAATAAACAATTATTTTTACGAAAAAATTTCTCCGGAACCAAAAAAAGTTCGGTTTCCTTTCAGCATTACTTTGAAGCACGGGCGTAAATCCCGAAGTAGATACTTTTATGTGCAAATTTCTGTGCATCATTAATATATTTTAACACTTTTTAACAAACGTATAAAGTTGAAAATATAAGTATACAGGATTTAACTCCCACTCGCATCCTTTGATAAGTGAGGTTGTACACCACCGTATACAAGTCTTTGTATGAGATCCATACACACAATTCATTTAATGAACAAATTTACGGAAAGATCAGTAAATGATGTTTCATTTAATAATTTGTAATCGAAAGATTAGATCACATTCTTCATATGTTTACTACATTAGTTCGTAAAATTAACCTACCTGACAATTTTTACATACCACTCGATGTTCTCTATATGTGTTTTACCAACAACCGAAATTCCACAAATTATGATCGACATTGTGTTGTTTTCTCCTCAACATGTTTAGAAAACGTAAAATAACAATAAATACTTGCATGCAGTGGAGTACATAAAAAGCCAGAATAGTCTCTGTAGATGCCCCAGAGTAGCAAAGCTAATCCTGGTTAATCAAAGTAATACTCCGGAGATCCCAGGTTCGAATCCTGGTATAGCATTTTCACATGCTACATGTCATCCATCTCATTCTCCGAATCTGAAGTTATGTAATCTGAACTGTGGTCCCGGAGGTTAAAAAAAAAGTAATACGAAATCAAATGTTTTTATTAATTTATTTACAAAAACCCACACGTAAGGGTTGGATTTACAGTTCTTCATAATGTTACAAAGCCAAATACCTTAATTTAACAAAAAGAAGATATAATTATTTACATAAAATTTCTGAAAATGTTACAGAAACAATACATTAAATCTTAGAATAGATTTTTAAAAATTAACTATCTTTACTAAATAGAGTACTAATATTATTAATGGATAAAAAATGGACAAAAGACTTAATAGCGAATTTTTATTCCTTTAGTTTCAGTTATTTTGCGTAAACGTACCGCGTCGTTTTCGAATAATTTTATTTGAATGATCAACAGTTTTCCTAAAGAATGAATTTCCATTCTATTTATGGAATTTATTTTATCTTCATTTTTATTTATTTTGTTTCCATATTCAGCACATCTACCTTCGACATGAGTTTTCTCATTAAAATTATGAATTTAATCTTGGAAACTTAAACTGTTATTTTTCTTAAAACTATCCGTTTTAATATCTATGTGTAAAAGTAAATTATTTTCTTTGTGCTCTGAAGCATTCTTACATTTATCATTTTCACAAAAAATCGTGTATTGGATAGTGTATTCTATAATGTTATTGAAAAGTTCAACTTTGTCAATTAAATATGTGAAAAATTCAACAGCATCTTGCTATCGTTGAATATTGAAATTCTCATGTATAAATTTTCTTATTTTTGTCATGTCTACATTTGCTCATTTATATAATTTTTAAGTGAAGTATATGATTATTTGATAATTTCAGTATCTCATTCTTCAATAATGCACAATTAAACAATTTGATTGCTTCAACCAGAATCAATTTTGAAGATTCTGGAGCAAAATATCAATGCTTCAACGTGAATCTACTGAAAATCTCGGATCATCGATTGTTATGCTTCAACAAGAATTCGTATACGAAACCGAGATGTTTTACGACCGCTTTGCGGAATGCGTATACGAAATAGTTGGAGCGAAAATGTAGCTAATACTGCGAGATGAAAAAAATGAAAATGAGTATTGAAATAAAAATAGAATTTTTTAAGAAGATGAAGTGACACTTTTCTAATTTCGAAATTAGACCCAAAATTAATTTTATTCAATAAAATATTAGAAATATCAAAAAATTTATTGTATTTATTCCACTATCTATTTAACTAACAAGCGCTTAAGATATACCAGAAAAAACTCTATTCACCTTCAATAAAGTTTTGAGGAAGATTAAATTTTTAGAGTGCTCTCTATTATACAATATATCATGAAAGTGTTCCGAAATTGTTACGTAAGTTATCAAACGTTTACTAATTTATCCAACTTTATTTATTAAAAATAAAACCATTACTACAGTAAAATGTACAATCATATTCAGACTTTTTTTGACCACAATACATGACATTTATTGACGACTAAAAAAATGTTAAAATTATGTTATTTGATAGAATGTATTTCATTTTATAATTAATTATTTATTTTAAGAATGTGTTTTGGTTTAGCCTTATACCACTAAATTGATTTTTTAAATTATTATCAAGTTTTATCTTGAAAAAATATGAATTGAACGTATAGTAATGTACATATAATGTAATAAAGACCTAATTAAAAACAAATAATACTCATTGTTAAAATTTACTTATTTAATTAAAGGTAAAAACTTCAAATGGTAGGTTATGTTGCACTGAACCTATTATCAAAAAGTGTTGTTGTTTTGTCTTAATATCGTTAAGAATTATAATTCAAATTTAAATTAATTTATAATTAAATTTAATTTAATTATAATTCGTTCAGAATTATAATTCAAATTACCTATGAAACGAATACTATGTAACTGATGGTCAAGTTGAAAAGATATTACGAATTGCACTGAAAAAAATTTAACCTAAGTTAAAGAGCAAGATTCAACTCAAGTAAAACAGTAAGAATATACTCAATCTGAAATCATGCGATTGGTTGATTGGACGATATATTAAATCTAGTCAATAATTAGCCATCCCGGTCAGGCATGACATTTTCTCACACGCTACAAATCATTCATCTCATCCTCTGAAGCAATACCAAACGGTGGTCCCGGAGGATAAACATAAAAACGTTAATAACTAGTTATCTGTTAATAATGAGATTCATCTTATTTTTATGAAAAAACAACTTCAAAATCTTCATGAATGATAATATCCTTTTTTTTTCTTTTTTTTGCAAAAATATGTCTCTTCATGTAATTAATATATATTCCGAATATGAGCTAAATCTGACCAAAATTAAAAATTTTCTAAATATCACGACCCCAGCGCCACCAAATAGTTCTAATTGTAGAATAAAAATTTTACCAATTTTTTTCTGTTTTGTTTATTCTTTTTTAATAAAACTAGTATAATCTCTTTTAAATTTTTCTTTAACTTTATTATTTCAAGCATGGATTATCAAATTTTTGTGCGCTACCTAGTACTATCAAGTACTATCTAGCGACGCGATTCGTGAACGAGTTAGGAGAAAAACTCGGGTTAGAAGAATAAAAATTTCACATTTTCAAATTAAAAAACCTGAAATTACAAAGATTATCAGATATTTATCGAAAAAACCTATATTTATTAAGAACATCCATTTCTGCGATGATATGTAGCTTTATTTCATCAAAATTATTATTTTTTTTATATTTTAAACAATTTAAAAAATTTTGAAATGTCGATTTGCGAGTTGGTTAGAGTAAACAAGTCTTCGGTGTTTGCGCCGTCGGACAAACTCTCGCCGGCGTCATTCTACCGAACGACTTGATCAACTGTATTATTTGAAGAAAGTTTTTCAACCAATAAAATTTCCAGAAATTTCGTTTTAAGGACAACAGAAATTTATTATCACTAATGGAAATTCCACCTACGCGATTAACAATTAAAGCATAATGCAACGGTTTTATCCATATTTAAAGTTAAGTAGTTACATTCATCTAGTGAACAGATTTTGTAACTGCTAGCGTATAATTTTTAAGTTCTTTTAAGTAATTATCTTCAGACATACTGGTGTCATCTGCAAAGAGTGTTACAGTGAATGATTTAGTAATCTGAGAGATTAATTAATAAAAATAAGATAAACAAGGACTCGAGGACACTTTTATGCGAGTAACAATCCGCATTCTACATCTTGAAGTGACGATCTACGTATTAACATTTGTGTCTTTATAAGAATATGAAATTTTGACTAACTGTAGTTGAAAATATGTGATTTTAACACTGTGAGAAAATTCTCCGATAACATAGTTATTAAGGTTTTTATCGATAAAAAACATGTTTAAAAAATCTACAAAAATCGAATGCTTTAATAAGATCACAAAAACTTTTAATTACAATTTTTGTTATCTACGCTATTCAAAGTATTTTCTAAAAACTAAGAAAAGCCTAGTCGATTGACAATTTTTCGTAAAACCATGCGAGTGTACTTTCACAGCTTCGTTCTATCTAGTTACATTCATACATTTTCAGGTCGAATTTTCTCTCAGTTAAAACCAATAAAATGATGGCTTGGGTATAAAAATGTACAGAAGTAATTTTAAAAACACTTTCATTCAATAAAAGAAGAAACAGTAATAATAGTATCCATTCAGTAAATCTTAAAACGCTCATTTCTGTCTTAAATACAATTACATTAATACTTTCAATAGTCATTTGCATCGATACGAGGCTTTGACTTTTTTCTGAGATTCGTACGTAAATTTCATCACTAGTTATTTATATTGAACGTGTACTCTTGCCAAATTATTGGTAAACGACCACATTATAACTACAGACACAAACTGATCTAGATACAGACAATCTACGGCAAAACTTATAGTCAGTAACATTAAGAAAAACTGCATCATATCATTTAATATAAATGAATTATTTGTAAGATTTTTTTTAAAAATCCTACAAGGATTATTATTACATTCCTTTTAATGTTGATAATTATTGATTTTTATTATGAAGAAAATGAAATTAATGAAATATATTGTTTTAATATTTTTCTAAAATCTTTCTAAACCACTTGTTACAACAATTTTATGGCCTTCCCATAGCTCGTGCAAAACTCTAATACATAATACAAGAACATAAACATCACTGAAATCTTTTCGTTGCAGTGTGAAAATTTTACACCAGAAAATACTATATAAATTTACACTTCTTCAGTTAAATATGAATTGAGACCAGGTTAAGTTTTGATAACTTGCGTGTATACACTGTATAAATTAGAACAAACAGTATTTTAAATCAACCCGCTATTATTGCCTTAATAATATGATAAACAGCGTTTTGATTAATATTATTAGGTGGTACAATTAACATAATTTCTTTAATATCGTTCGCTTTTTTTATTATTATTATTTATTTAATTATTAATTATATTTATAATATTTTATTTATTTATTTTAATTATTATTATTTAGCCATTGCACGTGCTGTCCAGTATTTGATGCGAGTTTGGTGGTCGTGACCACACTTTAACATCTGTAGCGACTTACTAGGCGTTCCTAGAAACTCTGTTTCCAGATGCTCCGGACGGTGAAGCAGATGTCGGCGTTAGGGCGTCACCATCAAGTCGGGCATTAGGGCAAGTCGATGTTAGGGGTGAGACACCAATCCCTAGCGTACAGGCTGTGGAACCCTTAGATATAGACCGAGTGGTTTCTCGAATGGCCCTGAAAAAGGCACCGGGGATTGACCAACTTGACCCGGATATTTTCTATCTGCTGCCTGTGTAAGAGAGCCGCTTAGTAGGCTGCTCTCTCATTTCTAATTCGAGGCCAGTATAGCTTCATGAAAGGGGTTGGCCCCGAGGATTGCATCTTAAATGCTCTTGCCGAGGTGGAAAGCGCTGACTGTAAATTTTTTTTGGCAATTATTATAAACATAGATACAGCATTTTCTTCCTTGTGCTGGAGTTCTGTTCTCTATGAGTTGGAACGCCGCAATATTCCCGTAGCCCTGCAGGCCGTAGTACGGGCCTACTTGTCTGATCGCATGGCTCTGTTTAAGGATGCGCACCTTTTCCTGGTTGTGGAAAAGTCCGTCACCACGGGAAGCCCGCAGGGTTCCGTTTTCGGTCCCTTGCTGTGGAACCTGGCATTCGACGGATTTTTGGGACAGACATTCCCGCAAGGGGACGAGGTATTTGGGATACGGTTTGGAGCCGGGCCTGTACCGAAGCGGAACAGTGATCTCAATGCACCGGTTCTAAATTTGGAACAGTTGCCTATCTCCCGCCTGCGGAGGAGGCTTTACAGCCTCGCGATGGAAGCAAGGCAGCAAGAGTGGCACGCCACGACTAAGGGAAGGTCCTTGTACAGATTTATACAGGATCTGGGGAGATGATATGCCTCTCCTTCGTTTTTAAGGGCAACGGGAGCCCGAGTGCTCTCCAACCATGTAAATTTAAACCAATATTTGTTTCGGTTCCACCTGGCAGCTGATGAGCTGTACGTCTGCGGGGAGGTCCAGTCAAACGAACACATGATATTCAACTGCCCAGCTCTTGGAGAGAACTAAGGCTACCCTGGAACTTAGAGGTCAAGGAGAAAATTGGCCACTCACAAGCAGCGAACCGTGTGGGAGTTTCTTGATGCGGTTCCTTTGTTCAACCGACATCAGTATTTTACCTAAGGGAAAAGATTCATACCGCACTGCTATAGGAAGCTAACCGAGAGATATGGCTGAAACCAGCCAGATTAGGGCTCCAACCGCTTTAATGGTGTACAGATACTTGCTGGCATTCAACGTCCTAGACGTGCCAGCGAATTGTTGTCTCTGACGAGATAAATTAATTATTGATAGCCATATATGTTTTAGTAGTTGACGAGGTGCACCTACCCATTTTAGTGATATATGACAAGTGGGCGGTGTGACACGCAAGCGAGTGGTGTATGTTACCACGCTTATTCCGCTCACGCTTTTAGGTTAGCTCTACGAGCTAGTTAGGAAACTGGTCGCTAAACTGTTTCGTGGCTTAGCCGTTTGTGGCACAGACATTCGGTCTTATGCTTTAGGGTGACCGAATGGGGTGGTGGCGCGAAAAATGTCAAGCAAACCAACCAATTATTATTATTATTATTATTATTATTATTATTATTGTTATTATTACCGAAGGGAAAAATTTCGGTTTGAATTTTTCCATTGGTTTTAAAGAACGGGTACTTCTAGAAAAAAAAGTTTAAACACGATAGGAACTGCATCTGTATAACCCCTAAAACCACAACATAATGAAAATATTTTCCTCTTACAGAAAGTTACTTTTCGTTTATTATTATAAAAGAATATAACAGAGTAGTAGAAACTTATTTTTATTCTCGCCCATAAAAAGGGTGAAATTATGCTTTTTTTATTACGCCAGAGCACAATTATAATAATAAACTGTACGAATTGCACCGTCAATTTAAAAATTAATCAACCCACAGAATTTATTTTATCTTTTATTATTTTTAATAAGCAGTTAGGGATATGCCAGTTTACTAAGACTTTTTATTGATGACGAATTGAACAAAAACTCAACATGATGGTCATAACACAAATATACAGCTATGGTAACAGTTTTATTCTAGCAATAAAGCCCGTAACAAAAAAATATACCGGCGTTAGAATCGTATATTATACTGCATTTCACCCGTATCCTATACAATATAAGATTATAAGATTGTTCTTCACAGGTATTGAAATGTAATAATTGCAGATGACTTATAAAGAATAACTACTCCATATGAACACGGTATGATTATCAAACTATGTAATATCGCCTAGTAGATTAGAATCTGGCTTCGTTTGTTCAATTAAGCTGTTAGTTAAGATAGTGTTATTATAGCATAGGGATTCCTAGTCGCTACCTGAGAAACCGAGGGAACCCGCTTGGGATCAATAAAATTAAGATTATAAATATGTAGAACTTAGCTTAGTGATTTCTGCTTGCTGCAGGATATGAACCCAAGTGTATACCAATATTAGAGAATATGATTAGTATTTTCAGTTAATTTACTGATCAGCATATCTATTTTTTTCTGTTTCATAGTCTTTACTGGTGGTTTCCTATTTTATAACAAAAAAGGAAAAGTAATTTAATCATTGTTCAGCTTTTAAAAACCTTTTTCAAAAACAATTAAAATAAAACTGATCGAATTAAACAATTAAATTTTTTTTCACTGAAATTTTTTCAATTGAATGGTTCACAAATTCTAAAAAAAGTAGATAGAAATATCACATTATTTTAAAGTAAAAACACACATTATTTTTTACTTGTTCAATGTGTTCTTTTAGTATATAGAATAAACGTATATTAAAACTAGCAGAACAGCGAATATTGTTTTATTTACACTAAGATTTAAAGACGGAGTCTACAAAAATTCAGCAGATATAAATTCAAACGTTTTCAGCGAATGATGAAAGAATAGAAAAAATCTATTTCTTAATAAATAAAAAATATCATTTGATGTTATATATATATATATAAAAGAAAATTATAATTTATTAATGGGAACCTGGACTGATGTAGTACAGGAAGGATGAGAAGGGAAAATGATTTGGCAATACCGGCTAACTAAAGGGACTGATGTAGTACAGGAAGGATGAGAAGGGAAAATGATTTGGCAATAACGGCTAACTAAAGGGGCAAAAGAAGAATTTTTCTTTAGAAACTTTTAGCACGGATAAACTAGTGAATGCTTTAATTTAACAAAAGTCATAAAATATGACGATATACTTAAATGAAGCCAGCAGCTACCAAAAGGCATTAAATAGACCAAAATGTTTTATTTAAATTTTTTTCTACATTTATAAATTATTATGCTGATCATAGCTTAGTCAGATATTTTATCAGTCAGATTTTTATCAGATACTTTATCAGTCAAACCATAATGTAAGGTAGGGATTAATAAACAAAATAAAAGTCTGATAACAAAATAATAAGACGTAAGCAAAACATACGTTCAGGCTTTAAAGTTGCTATGACAGTACATTCAGTAAAAATGGAATGAGTAAAATAAAAAAGCAACTAATATAAAGGTGGTTACTGTCGGTAGAAAACCTTTGTTACATATGAATTTACTGCAACTGATGGTTGAACGTAGAAAAGAAGATGAAGGCAGAAAATTGTATTGACTAAAGAAATTATATTAAGTATAAAATTAGAATATGAAATAGGAAAACTGCTTAAAGGAAAGTATACTACTGTAAACAAAAATAATAATTTTAGAAAATATTGATGCACTATATAGAACAGTTAGAGAATAATTTGTAAAGGACTACACAGGATTGATGGAAAGGAAAGTTATGCTGAAGAGGAATATGTGAGAGAAATAAAATTGATAATTCCAGAGGACACTCGACTATCATCTGAATTTGATAGACCGCTAGAAATTTTTAAGGGAATAAATATTGAAGAATATCTGAAATAAATAGGACTGAACTGGCCGCCATTAAATACGAGTATTTTAAGAAAAATTCATGAGAATGAATATTTTGTTTTTAATAATTTTTTTTTTCTACACTAAACAACGCAATAACAGATAAATGTAATATCGGACAATAAATTTAAATGTTCATACTTTCTAATTCTAGTAATAATCATTCGATTTATAGAAGACCACTCGACTTTCTGTTTTTGACCTTGGTTTAGAAAAAGCGTGCAATTATAAGAAGTAATTGTAGCCCTAAGATTACTTTCAAGAGGATTACTTACAAATTACCATAAATTGCAGATGTTTGTTATTAAAGTACTAAAACAGAATAAAAAAAACTTGCACAAGCCAGAAATGATTTTGTATAGAAATCTCCTGCTATCAAACTTAATTTTTGGAATTAGAGACCAACTAAAATTATCTGCATGAAATTTTGTACTTTGCAGGAATAAAACATGAACAGAAAAACAAAAAAAAAACATAGGCCTTTGAAATTTCAATTAATTGAGAATGTTGAAATTAGGCCGGTTGATAATGATCGACATGAAGGGATTTTTAAGAAGAGTTGTAGAAGAAAGACGTTTGTGAAAAAATTCTGTAAAAAAAAGATCAGGTTTGTGGATAAATATACTAAGGAATTTAGGGTTGCTGAATTTTATTGTGGAAGGAAGTTTTAAAAATAAATAAATGAACACAACCAAATGTTTCAAATATGAAACAGAATGAAAGAGATTTGTTGAAGTAATACTGCACTGGATTTATTCATTACAAAGTTCTAGGATTGGCAGAACCGTTGCCTAAATAAAAATTTATTAATAAATTCCAAATTTTCCTTCGAAAATTGCCAACAAACAACTCAAAAATGAATTTCAATGGTTATCTTAAAATGGGTAAATTATAATTTCTGCCTTGGTTATAACTTCGATTATTTCTGTTAAGCATACAGTTGTTAGACAAGGGATATATTAAAAAATTAATTTGCCCATAAATAATCTTACTGATCGGTTGCCGTGTGTTGCAATACATCAGGACATCTTAGGGCACATTTTTTTAATAAAAATATTAAACTATTCTATGTATATTGCGTTCTTTTATTTATTTTTTTTGTTTGTGAAATAAATACCAAAGTTTTAGTTAGAAAAATGTTCTAATTAAAACTTTTTTAAATAAACTTTTTCCATTTTCATTAACTTCCTTCCTTTAACACTGGCTTATTTAGATAAAATTCCATTAAATCAGTTAGATGATACCATAAATTTCTTTATAACACTGGACCTGACACCAAATAATTTACCGTAACTTAAAAACTAAATATATATATATTATATGTTACAGTTAAAACGTTTATTAACTCGTTATTGTTTCTTAACTTATCTATAATTTAAATTTAGAATTTTTCTGATTTTCTTTTAAAAGTTTTAACATCAGTTTTAAAACAGCTTATGGCTTTTTAAAACAAAAAAAATGTATTTTTCGTAAACAACCCAAAAAATAAATAATCTGTATTTAAAATACTACGCTGATATCTACTTAAATCAGTTAAAGAGCACTTTTAAACCCGATGACTTTTTTCATATACAATATATTAAATCTGTTATTAATTATATAAAATAATATTATATAATATGTAAAATTTTCATTATTATAATTGGAATTCATAATTAGATAACTAAGAACATACTTCTACACTTGCAAATAACGTTTTATTAATTACTGGTATCATATTTTGATTTCCCGTCTAGATAGCGCTACAACAGAGCTATAGCTCTAGATGGGAAAGTATTGTAATCGGTCAAATTTATGAAAATACAGTTTTCACCGGATCTTGACATTTTGACACCTAAGTAACTCAATAAACCGGATGAAAATTTTCCGAATGTTAATGTTCGTATGCACGTGCGTGTTTGGTGTTGCCCTCTAAACCACCTTACATCTCCAGAATTACTGGACCGATTTTGACCAAACTTGATCTGATTACAGTAGTCTCGACTTACACGAATTCACGTTAGCGCGATTTTGTTGTACTCCTGTACTGTAGGCCTACTATATGATCGCCAAATTTATTTCTACTACGTACAGCACTAATATGTACGTACGTACAGTTACTGTACTAGGAACGGGGGTTCAGTTTATTACTATTAGTACTGTACGTACATAAGTACGTATTCTTTGACCCTACGAGTCAAAGAATCATCACTTTTATCATTTACCTTACGAATATTTACATAACACTCTGTCTTACTCATTGCTCTCGAATAAACCAATTCCCCTCCATATTTTTACAGTGGAAGGTTGCTTTATAAAGTTTAATTGTGCTAGAAAATTAGAATTTGCCGATCTTTTATTTCTTGTTTTTTTTTTGTTTTTACTGTGCGTGCGTACAGTATGAGTTCGAATAAAACATTAAAAAAAAGGAAAGTGATTAGTCTAGAAGAAAAGTTAGATGTTGTTAAAAGATACGAAAGGGGTAAAAAAACGACGGACTTAAATATAACAACTGAGCTTAGTGAATCGCACACAAATCATCTAAATCAACATTTTGGACGATTAGACACAATACCCGAAAAATAAAAGAAGCCTGTAAAAGTGCTATGCGAATGAAAACTGCAAGATTATTTGACCTGCGATATTGGAGAAAATAGAAAGGATGTTAAGCGCATGGATTAAACATCAAAATCAAGAGAACGTTGATGAACTAATCGAATCCCACATTCAAGAATTATCTAATGAAAATCTTGTAGAGCTTCTTAATAGTGAAGAAACAGAAGATAAACTCAGGAGCCGATCAAGAGAAAAACCATTGACTATTAGCGAAATGGGTAAAGCCTTTGAAAATTTGGAAGGTTACTTATCGTATTTTGTTGAAAACGATCTCGACGAAGAGAGAAGTGCAAACGTTTCAAGAGTAATGAAGAAGACGAATGCTTGTTATGATAAAATTTTATTTGAGAAACCACGTTGCACAAATCAGAAGACTTTTGATTCTTTCTTCGAGCCAACAGCATCAAAGTCCGTGAATGTGACGGATACGTTCTTGAATGATTTTAACAAAAGAAACAGTAGAATAAATAAGTGATAGCGTTTCTTTTTTCAATTTAAATCATAATACCACATTAAGTGATTTTTGTCACTAATTATATTATTAACTATGTACATAACAAGTGGTTGTAGCATTAATAATTAAAAGTTAGTTTTTAGTTTATTACTTTTTTGTAATTTTAAAACTAATTATTTCACTTATATTTAGGCCTTCTTTCCAGGCTATAGTACTGTACAGTACAGTACAGTACAGTACAATACTGTCATATTACAGTAGGTCATATTTTTCTTAAGCACATTCTTTAATAATCAAAAAATAAGAATATTTCCAAAAATACTTTTGCAAAATCGCACCCCGCCCCAAAAAAACAACTGCCGTTGTAGTCGTCTGCTACGTTGTGATATCATAGGTGAGTGGAAGAATTAAATAAATGGATAATATTTTAAGAGTAAAAAAGTAACTCGGTCTGGCGGGGTCTTGAACTCGATCGCCCGTTTGACTCAGTACCTGGTGCGATAAGCCTCGCGGCTACACCAGTTGTCGACCGTACAAGCGAATTTTTTTCTATATAAGTTGTGAAATTTCATTAGCTTAATTAATTCAGACCGTCGCCGCTAGTACTACCACAACTCGCGCGCATAAAATACTGTGTGCGCACGCGCTATTTAGAATTATTGAATAAAACAAAGAATATTGCATTTACATAAAATGATTTTAAGTTAAGTTGTGTGTGTACGTGTGTGTAAGCCGTGCATCAGAAACAACCCGCAGTTGTAGAACTTTCACGGAACGTGGCCTGACGGGAAAGTCCTACAACTGTGTGGTCAGCTTTCTTCAATCTCCCAGAGCGCTTTCTTTTGTTTTATTGTTTTAATCTCAAAGAAACATTCAACTTAATTTTGCACAATTTTATTTCAATCAGTGAAGCCTATGTATTCCATTGTATGAAGTGTTTTAATATCCCTTCCATTTCTAACAGTGTAAAATACATACCACAAGAGTCATAATTAACCTATGTCACACTTTTAATCACAGATTTTGTTATTTTTTTATTATAAGAACTTATAATTTTAAGAAAATATTTAAGATTGAACAACCTAAACGGAATTTCTTGGTTTATCGATTTTTATCTAAATAGATGTAACATTTTTTTTTTTTTAAGAAAACATTTTAGAAACAAGTTTGGCTAAGGCAGTAATTATTTTCTTTGTAAGAATGGACTTTATTTGAATTGCAGGTTTACAGAAATACTATGTAACTTATATAATCAATTTGTATTTTATTCTAGGTGATATAGTAGAAATATAAACAAATGTTAACGTATTAAAAATTCCTAGTGACTGATTAAATTGGAACAACCTCAATTCCATCTGTGTACGAAATATTTATTTCACTTAGTTGCCCAAATAATTAATATGTAACTTTATTGATCTAACAACATTTTTAAATAAAAGTTTCACCCAACTTATTGCCAACTTAGTTGCTGCGAAATACACCTATTCAGTTTTTAATCTTCATTACAATTTTTAAAGTTACTCTAAAACTTCTTTACTGAATAATGTAATATATATAATTAACATTACATGATTCCGCTTACTGTTTTACAAGTGAAGACTAAATTTTTACCGTGAAAATTTACTAAAGATTCTAAATATTAAACCACAGGAAAGTTAACGTTATCAAAAATAAGTTATATAAATCGTTGTTATATTGTATCAGTTATCGTGCAGTAAATCGTGCAGTTAACGTTATCAAAAATAAGTTATATAAATCGTTGTTATATTGTATCAGTTATCGTGCAGTAAATCTGTTTTATCAATGGTAACGAGATTAGGTAGTTTTATTTTAATATAAATTTCATTTAACATTATTTTTATTAACTTCTCAGCTATGATTTTTTAACTCCTTGGAATACAAACATATCCCGTAATATGTATTGATTTAGACGAATTTTGTTTTCCATAAACAAAAAAACAGAATTGAAAATAAATAAAATTTAATTTTCAAACTTTAAAGGAAAAATAGTATTTTGTTAAAATGCTTTTTGGAAACTTAATTGAATCAATAAATTTTAAGGTAACTAACTCCAGTGGAGTAAAGTTAGAAAGCTCACGGAATTAGGAAAAGCGGGGTGGATTATACTGAAATTAATGGAATAATAATTCAAGTTAATTGTTATCTACTCCTTCATGTTGACTGAATGTGGGTGCTTTTACACATTTAGGGTGATATTATAATAAATTAATTGTTCAAAGGTCAAACGGACAATTTGTTATTTGTTTCCAAGAATTATAACACAATGCAATTATAGGATGTCTTGCAATCTGTTGATATAAGTAATTATACCCTTCTCCGAAAAGGTGAAATATTATCAATTTTGAACAGGAATAAAAAAAATTATTGTAAGGTATGAAAAAAATAACATCGTAACTGCCACTAAAATTATAAAAACAAAGAAATCTCTAATGTGAGACAGATTAATTTCCTGAGAGAACTAAGTAAAGTTGCAGATTGTGATTGAATTAGAATTAAATATAAATAAATGAAAAAAAGAAATAATTATCATATTTAGATGGGATAAAATATTATTTTCATCATTATTTCCTTATTACTTTATTTTAATAACCCTCTGAATTCAAAAAATTTATTCATATAATGCAAAATGATAAACGCCTATTAGGAAGACGCTTTAAATAGAGCGCGTACTTTCTTGATAGTTGAAGCTAAAGGGGAATTTCATTACAGTAGGATACTGGCAATTGAGAGCTTGTATCCCAGAATTATTATTCATGCTGCTCTGAATTCCAGTTACTGTTGGCGTAGGAGTTGCAATTAAACTGCGTCCGTTTAACATCGTGTCACCACCAATGAAACAGAAATTGCGAGTTAAATTATTAAACGCAAACGTGATTACTCGTAATACTAAATTACATTTTCCAAATTAAATGAAATGAAAAAATAGACGCAACAAATAAGCATTTGCAAGTAATAAAATTACTGTACAGAAGGGTGTTATGAAATTAGCGATAGATTTGTTTTTCTCTTCTGTTTGCGTAATTAGTGAACTCTTATCCTTGATGAAATGATTCTTTTATAATGTCATCAGTAAAACAATAATTGATAGACTCAATGGACGCCTGCTTATTGTCTTGTTTCTGATTATTTAAAAACGGACTAGGCAATTATTCCCGCATATTTTCGTTAATCAGCTTACAATTGAAAATATTCCCGAAACCTATATCGCTTAATCATAATCGTGCAAGAAAAAACTAAATTCCCTACTCACTGAAACCTAACCTTACTTGGTCGGTCGTTATGTATAATACCCAAAAATGTCCAAATGGCTAGCACAGCTTTTTTCATTCAGTATCTGTAGGCAGCTGCGTCCAACGTTCAACCAGTGAATATACATGTAGTTGTTACATCTTTCTATCCCCAGGTGAGAAATTATTGTTAGCAAAACGTTAACAGAAAGTATCAGTTATGAAAAAAAAAACATTGTAATTATTATTTCTTGCATTAGAAACTTCACGTTAACTATTAACTAAGTGCATTTCATTATTTTAATTTAATTTATAATTATTGTTGGTCGTTATATAGTTTTCTTATGGACAATGTTTATTATAAATTTAAAGTTCCTTTTCTGATAAGAACTTCTATTAAATTAAAGGTACTAGGTTGAAATGGTTTTAACTATTATATTAAAAGAAATTAATATTTTCAATGTGTATTTTTCTTTTACAGCAAACTCATATAATGGATTTTCTGTAAAATTGATCGATTCTGACAGTATTTTTAACTAGCCGGAGTAATACTGTTCCTTTATTCACTGGAATAAATATTAGCGCTAACGTTTACCTTTTTAACTGCCCTGGAATGTTCACATTATTTCCGTAAATACGTCCTCGATAAAATCAACCTATCAAAATGAAATAAATCAAACATTAATTACAGTAGGCTATTAACGCTGAAGGACATCGTATTAACTATTAAGATGGATAGTTTTCATAGTTTTTTTTTTGGTAATAGTTTCTGGATCTTTCTGGATGGATATGTATATTTAGAAATCTATATTTAAAAAAATAACTGACCGTTACAGATTCACATTTCATAATTCACACGAACATACAGCATAATTAGAAGTTCCTTTTTACGCAATTTTTTAATCACTTAAATGATACCATGTTAAACTTAACTTTATACGAAAGTAAATTCAAGCTAATGTGTTCGAATAAATTTACCGCGAAATAATGTAAGTTTATAAAGATAAAATGTGTATAAAAGTATAAAAATATAAATAAGTTTATATAATACACAAGTTTAAATTCACTGGGAAAAAACGGAGTGCTATAAGGCTCAAATAGCGTAAGAAGATAGATGAAATATTTTATATGAGATCGAAGTTCCTGACACTGAAACTGACACTATGAATTCCCGAAGGGGACTGCCATTGAGGCTATAAAACGACGTAAACAGATGGGTCTCTCTGTATTCCGCTAAAAGAATCTTCCCTGACCGTTCTTTCCGTGTGTAATTAAATTTAAAAATTGAGCAACTAAAACGTCTTTTTATGAGGGTTTGTTAGGTTTCAGACTTAGTTGCAATTGGTAATTTAACATAACTATAACAATCCACACCTAATAAATTTAATCGACCGTAAGTAGTCAAAGACCTATTTGTATATATATATATATATATATATATATATATATATATACAAATAGGTCTATATATATATATATATGTATATTAAATCTTTTTGATTTAATCAATCAATCGGTTGATGATGATGGATAGGAAAATATTAAAACTATAAATACTAATCACAGAAACTGACATAATTATTAAAGAAATTAAAATAATAAATTACGAGAAATATCACCCGTAAAAATACTGTAATTATAAAATGTTAAATATAACTTCACGAGTAAATTAGATGTAAGGGTTAAAAATAAGTTAACTTATTGCGTTTAAGAAATAGTATAAAAATATTCTAACGAAGTATTGTAAGTGTGTTATACATAAATGTATAAGATAACTTCATTTCTTCATGCCTTACTACTTCGCGTGATAAAAGTAACAATATTAACTAACAAAAATAAAGTCGCTTATAAATAAAAATGAAGTTCAAATTTTGTTTTCTGTTACGAGTGGGTGTGTAGCGAAATCCATATGAATTCATACAATTGTAGATCTCGTTTTTTTTAATCGGATCGTTCCCGGCAGAAGGGCTACACAAAAGCAAACCTTTTTTGAAGTTTATTTTTATTGCGTGTCGAGTTATTGCATATCACTCTCCCTCCAGTGAAGTGCGCAAGTGCAACGTGGGTCAGTATCCTTGAAAATTCAAATAAAAATTGCTGTTGTTATTCTTTGTTACTTATTTCTTAGTATAAGTAAAACTGTACACGTTTATTCCTTAATTAAGGTAATAAGATAATTTAATTACTGCATAGTGTAATTATTGTATTACGTTGATTACTCTATCCTAGTAATTATTTAACAATTCATGTTTGATGGAACTACGTTTAGACATATACGTTGGTTAACACTACGTTAATATCTCGCAGGAAATGGAAATGCATTACACGTTAGCGGGTTATTTCTCTCGTTTCTATTTACATTCCACACGTAAAAACCGTTAAACAAATTATTAAGCATACATTAAGTATATAAATAAACTACCGTGACCGCGGTAAATATACTACAATTCCTATTCAAATAAATCATAAAAATAAATAACAAAGCAACAAAGTAATTCCATAACAAATGCAAATAAGGAATCGTTCATCGACTAAATTTTATGAAGACGACCGTAATGGTGTACAAACACCAACTGGCAAACTATGATACGGCTAACACGAAAGCTTAGTAGTTGCAAAACGTGCTACGTAAAGTGGGGAGTGTATCCGCTACTTATTTTATTTCAAACATAGATATTTTTATTTTATTTTATAAGTATAAGGCCAATTTCAGTTGTTTGACTGACATGATAATGACGGTAATACAACTGGATACGACTCAGTCACCGTACGCCGTACCTAACATCTAGTTTATAATTTAACATAGCCTAAGTTTTAAATTTACTAATAAAATTATCGGTAATAGTGATTCAATAAGAGGTCCGAGGAACAAGTTCCGGGTCTAAGCTTTTAGATGATACAAACGAAAGATGGAGATCTTCCGATACTCTCAAAATCTTATAGAATACGATGTAAGCAACTTTACTGATGCCCCGGTTATCTTTACAAGTGTCTCTTTGAAAGAATACATTACTCATTAATAATATACGTATTATCAACTTCTTAAAAATTTACATTAAGAAAGGAGTTCTACCTAATTGTAGACTACCGTTAAGAATTTGCTTTTAGGTTTAATGGGAAAATAGTGAAGATAGGAATTAAACTGATGACAAAATCAAGATAATAATGACCGATGTTTGAGTTTTAACGAAGTTATTTTAAATGCTGTAAAACAAATTTCCTTCAATTTCACGCACATTATTTTTAAGATGTCTTTTTAAAATTAAAATATTTTTCTCAAGCACTTCAGTAGGCAAGCATTTACTACCAGTACCTAAGAATGGTTGTTTACCAAATAATGTAAATCGTTTTAAAAACCATATAATAAAGAGATAAGTCTGTAGTAAGTTTTATACTTCACCGCTATTGATTCTGTATTGTAGAATATAGAATTCCACAGTTTTACTGTATAATATATTGATAGAATACTAGAGATTCTCATCAATATTTCCTAAAAAATACAACAATTTTTATCAGAATAACAAGCAATTGCTTAACTGTTTTTTACTTTTCAGGAACTGTGCTAGTTACCGTCCCTAGAACAAAAGCTCCAATTATTTTAGAAAATTGTTTTTATTTATGTTTGTTATTAAATATATTTATGAGGAGGCTTATTCTATACTTTTCCTTATGTAATTTAAATAATGGTATTTAATTATTTCTGTGCAGATAGAGGTTCCAGTAAAACTTCGAATTTTTAAACCGAACACGGTATTTTGTGAGAGAGATGTCGGGTTACCGAGGCTAAATCAGAAAGCAACAATTCAGTATACCAAAGAGCCAATAATTCTTAGCAGTAGCGCTGCACCGTTTTCACGTATCACTCAGCCAACTAACACATCTTCTTTAAAAGGATACGAATTTTCATTAAATTTTACAGAGGAACATACAGCAACATTTAATATCACTCAAACGGAGGGAATAGTATACCTTCAGGATACATCTCTACTAAATCATCCGTTCAATTCCTCCGAGTAAGTTTTTTCTAACTTTTATTATTAAGTTTCTACCTCTAAAATAAAAAACTTCCTGGCTTGAAATTTATCATTTTTAATATCTGTCTTGAATAAGTGTTAAACTGCATATCACTGGTGAAGTTATTTTACGTATATCAAAATAATTTACACGCTGGAAACTTATTAGTTCAAGTATAATATGAGGATTATGTTTATTCCATACCATATTCCCAAACGCAAGCTTTAATATTAAAAAAAATAATGCTACTTTTATTTTTACTATCTTTCCTTTATTTGAAGGGTCACACTAATTAGCCTAATACTTAAATGAATGGTTAACAAATCAGCAGCTGTTTCTTATTGGCATCTTTGAACTGAAATGAAAATTTTGCAATTTCCTTTTACCACAGGGCTTATTATACAAAAAATTGATGGTTTTCATTTAATGTAGACACACACGCTGTAATGCCAAGACTCAGGTGAACCTAGGATCGAAGAAAGAGCAGTTACAACTATCCCTGTATGAGCCCCCATACACTTCTGCTGATATTGTGTTTGTAGGGATGCGTTGTACTACGTCTGAGTGCAATGGTAATGTAACCCTTTCTTTTCATGCACTTGTATCATGATTTTCAGAGTTATATAATACTATACTTCTTTGCAAAACTAAATATTTAATGATAATTTCGTTAAGTGCAGCTTAAAATTAAAAAATTATTAATCGTTAAACGTATGTAAATTAATGTACAATTTTATTATAATCAGTAATTAAGAATTAATTATATTATAATTATAATTATTATTATTCACTTTCTGCGTACCTTGATAAAATAAACCATAAATCTTTTTCCGACAGTACATTTTTTATGTTTTAAATTTAGTTTTAATGCTATAATGCCTTACTAAAGACAGTAACTACAACTACATTTAGTTACATTTTACGCTCTTGAAAGCAAGCTCATTCGAAGTTTTTAATGAATATAATTCAAAAATAAATTTAGAAAGGTGAAACTTCAACTATTTAGCACTCGGTTACGCGTTGCGACAAGCAACTGAACTAAATTGAATTTCACATTTAGAGAGTAATTTTACGATATGGCTCTAAATGATATTTTATAATCGTCATATATATATATATATATATATATATACATATAAAATAATAGTATAAATAATAGATCAATGACTATATTAATTTTCGTTGGAAAAATAAAGCGATTACATTATGTTTTCAAGTGAATAATTGAAGTAGTAGCAGAAAACTTGAGTGAATCATTTATACTGCAATAGTTTGTATTTTTAGAATTATCTATGAGATAAGCTAAAAATACTTCCTTACATCCAAGAGTATATTAACCACGTAGGTAACTCTCCTATAAATTTTTTCAGCAGCCAAAATCTGCTCAATTTAATCTGAGTTTAAGTAGAGTTACAGCCTTTTAGATTTGGCATCGGCCAAATCCTGTGTACTTTCTGTTTTTCATGACCATTTAGAAAGGATAAATATATGATAAAAAATGGACTATCCTAGGCTCTTTGTTTTAAGGAAAATATGTATAAAAATTCAATCATTTGATGCTTTATCATATATACTAAGTATTTCTTTATAATAATGCATTAGTAACCGCATTTTTTATTAAAAATAAAACAAAAATGATAATGTAAATCTTTTGTTAGTTGCAAAGTTTTTTTTTGTTTTTTTTTTACAGAGTGGTTAAAAATGTTGATACATTTCGTCTATTATCCAACATCCTTAGAACAAAGATACATGATTATGTTATTATAGGTTTTTTATTCATACGACGTACATATTTGTACTCTTACAATTATATTCTTACGTACTTTTATATATATTCTTACAATAATGTACTACTCTTGTAATAGTAAATAAAGTCTGACCCAAATATTTGTCGTCCCATATTTTGAGTAACTATGAAATGTTTTCCTTGAAATCTTTTGTTCAATATCTCGAGTGTTACGTTTTCATAATAAGTCGACACGTCAAGAACTAAGGCGTACAGATAAATTAGCTCTTGTGCATGAAGTACGTAAAGTCTGGAAAACTGGGTAGAAGTTCTACCAAAATTATTTTATTCTAACGAAAATATAACAACTGATGAAAAATTAGTTGGTTTTCGTAGCCGTTGGCCTTTAAAACAATATATTCCCAGAAAATCTGCAAAGTGTGGTGTGTAGATATGGATATTAATAGTACGTCTTACGTGCTGAAATTGAAAGTTTATATCGGAAAAGAATCAGATGGCTAGCCAGAGAAGAATCAGGGAGTAAAAGTTAAGTGGGATTTGACAAGTAATCTCAGAGATCACAATGTTACAATAGATAATTTGTTATATCTTACAATTTAGGGCAGCTTCTTCTAAGAAATAAAATAACTGTGCTTGGTATTGTAACAAAAAATAGGTAAGAATTGCCGGTGCAAATGACAAATAAGGACGTTCACAGCTCATCTTTTTTTTTCTAATAACACAATAGTAGTAAACTATGTTTTAAGAAAGAAAAAAGCGTTGTACTTATGAGTAATTTACACAGAGAGTAGAGGATAGCGCGAAACCTGAAAAAACTACAAATCATTTTAGATTATAACGCTACTAATGTTGCGTAGATGCACTTGACCAACCCGTAGCTACATGCACTTGAAAACGCAAAACTAAATCGGTGTCCAGTGATAATTTTTAAATTTTTTAACAGGCTTGACATACCTGCATACAATAGTATGTTCTTTGGACTAACTAGAATAAAAATTCACTAACTAAAAGAAGATTCTATTCACAAGAATTAGGAAAATCAAAAAAAATAGATCAAAATAATTACATTAGATCAAAATTAAATACATTCCTAGAACAATGATTTCGCTAAATATTATAAAAGTAACAGAAGGACAAGATAAAATGTTGCACCTTCCAGGAACTTCTGACAGGAAAGTTACAGGGACAAAACGCACAAGGTGCAAATTTTGTCTTTCAAAGAATAATAAAACTAAAATTATTTGTTCTAAATATAGCAAACATTTATGCAAGCAACGTGTTACATAGTATTGTCTTAACAGTAAATAGAAATACTTTTGTAGGTTCGCATTTTATTTACGACCTGGAGTAATTTCAAATGAAATTTTCATATTATAGCCTAATTTTCATTTAATTAATGTCTTCATCCTTTGCATTTAGTGTTTTAATTTTATTCCTGAAATAAAATATTTATTTATTTAATCACTTTTAATTTTTTTTTTAATTATGCTTTGAAATTTTATGTATTTGTATTTGTTGTCAGTGATTTCATTACCCAATTTATTGATATTAAGTTCCATAAATACATAAGAATTATTATTTACTGAAAAGTATAATATTAATAATAAATCATTTTAACCAGTAAGTTATTTTTAAAAAATGCAAATAATTATACAAAATACAAATAATTTGATAAAAAAATGTATTACACGGGTCATATTGACCCGAAAAGTTTGTTAATACAGTAAATGCAAACAGAACAGTTAGGGTTAAAGTGTTATATCAAACTGAAATTTACCAAGGACAATAAGAAAATATCAAATATAATATAATATAATCTATATAATATAATATTAATATATAATATATTATTACAATATATAATATATAATATAATATATATCTATTTTTTTTTTTTTTTTTTTGTCTTCAGTCATTTGACTGGTTTGATGCAGCTCTCCAAGATTCCCTATCTAGTGCTAGTCGTTTCATTTCAGTATACCCTCTACATCCTACATCCCCAACAATTTGTTTTACATACTCCAAACGTGGCCTGCCT